>NC_058111.1:14137617-14835117 GCF_914725855.1 Thunnus albacares
TTTCGGACATTCCGCTGGATGCAGACCATGATTTTTGCCATTGAGGAGGTTAACAGAGATGGTAAACTACTTCCCAACATCACCCTGGGCTATAAGATCTATGATTCATGCAGTACTCCCCATCAGGCTCTGAAAGCTGCTATGGAGTTAATGGGAAGTGAGAACAGTTCAGTAGCTGAAGGGGAGATGCAGGGCAAAGGCAGCTGCCGTGGCACTGTGCCAGCAGTAATAGGGGATGGAGGCTCTACTCAGTCTCTGGTAGTGGCTCGTTTCTTGGGAGTTTTCCATGTGCCACAGGTGAAACCTTCACAGCCACTAAACAACTGCATATTTCAGTACATCAATTTTTTATTGTGTTTTAAATGTGTTTTGTTTGTATTATTTGTGACTGTTGCTTCATGAAGCTCAGTGTCTGATTACTAAACGTGATTTAAAAATCAGATTAACATGGGCAGTCCCGGTAGACTAATGGTTAAAGCCCCAGTTCAAGTTATTGCCTGTCATAACCTCTCTCTCCCTTTGTTTCCTGTGTCTCTCTATGCTGCCAAGAATGCAAAAGAAAAGCAATATTTAAAAAAATAGAGTAATGTGTTTTCATCCTTCTAGGTTAGTTATTTCTCTAGCTGTGCCTGTCTCAGTGACAAAAAGGACTTCCCTGCATTCTTGAGGACCATGCCCAGTGACTTCTTCCAGGTTAGAGGCACTGGAGACTCAATCAGATTGCCTATAATGAAATGCCATCTCTAAACACAAAAAAACATGTCTAAATTTCCATTTCTGAAACAATATAACTGTCTCTCTCCATTTGTCTCTCTTTTCCTTGTCTATTTCTAGGTAGATGCACTTGTACAGCTTGTCAAGCATTTTGGATGGACTTGGGTGGGTGTGATTGCAGGGGATGATGCGTATGGCCGTGGTGGGGCAAACATCTTTGCTGATGAGGTTGGTGACACACTTACATATAATTTGGTCATAACTTGCATTTTTTCTTTTTCTTCAGTTTTTCATTTATTGAACATGCTGTGAACATAAAATGAATTGTCATGTATATTCCGTATTGCTTTCTCAGGTTAGAAATTTGGGTGCTTGTGTTGCACTCCGTGAAATCATCCCTAAGAACCGAGCACAGACTGCAATTTCATCTATTGTTTCCAAGATCCGCTCCTCAGGGGCTCGGGTGATTCTGGTGTTTGCTGTGGAACAAGACGCAGCCGCATTGTTTGATGAAGCACTCAGGCATGACACTTTTGTTTGTACTGTAATCTATCACACCACTGTAATATTTACAATTAGATCAAAACTCAGTATCAGCTTTGGGTTTTTAGATTTTTACTGGTTTACTGAGCTCGAAATTCTGATGTCACTGTCACTGCAAAAATCCCACCTGCATGTCTCTTAATTTTAGGGATGGGCTCACTGGGATACAGTGGCTGGCCAGTGAGGCTTGGAGCACAGCCTCCGTCCTCTCGACCCCCAAAAAGTACCACCGCATCCTCCAGGGTTCTATGGGATTTGCCATTCGGCGAGCACACATCCCTGGACTGCAACACTTTCTGCTTCGCCTGCACCCCTCAAGCCCAGATGCCCTTGACGATCCCTTCCTGATATCTTTCTGGGAGGAGGTGTTTCAATGCAGTCTGGGTGTGCAGGATCAACATCAGAGACACAATGTTGGGGGCAAACCTCCATGCTCTGGGGCAGAAGAGATGGGGAGCGTGGCAAATATCTATTCAGATGTGTCACAGCTAAGGATTTCCTACAATGTTTATAAGGCTGTGTATGCCATTGTCAATGCACTCAAGGCTATGCGAAGCTGTGAGAAAGGGAAAGGGCCATTTCCTCTGCAGGCCTGTCCAGATGCAGACAACATACAGCCATGGCAGGTATTGTTCCACATTTCCTCCAATAATTCAGTCTAGATTGACTGACGTTGTCGTGATTTTAGGAATTTTGGTAATCTTAGTTTACCTATGCTCTCTTTCCTTAGCTGCTTCATTATATAAAACGGGTGAAATATTTGAACTCATTTGGTGATGAAATCCAGTTTGACGAGAATGGCGACCCTGCAGCAATGTATGACCTGGTTAACTGGCAGCTGAGACCGAATGGCGAAATTGAGTTTGTCACTATTGGCAAGTTTGATGAGACGACCACAGGTGGAAAGCAAAAGCTCCAAATCCAGGAACAGAATATTGTTTGGAACGGCAACAAGACAAATGTAGGGATCTCAAAAAAATTATAATGTGAATAGCATTTAGTGCATTAATATTTTCATCATGTGACTGTGTTTTGACCAGTGTAGTGTGTGATTTCTTTGTTGCTTAGATCCCCTTGTCAGTATGCAGCAGCATTTGTCCTCCAGGCACCCGGAAGGCAATCAGACCTAACTTCCCTATCTGCTGCCATGATTGTGTGGTCTGTACAGCTGGGGAGATTAGCAATCAGACTGGTGATGGAAGGCTACTTTTTTTCTACTACAATATATTTTTAAATCTGACCTACAGTTTCAGTGTAGCAGCTAAAGCCTCCCTGTTTTTTCTGTAGATGCCATAGACTGTGCGCGCTGCTTACCGGAGTTCTGGTCCAATGCTGAGAGGACAGCCTGTGTCCCAAAACAGGTTGAGTTCCTCTCATTTAGCGACACCATGGGTATCACCCTGATGGCTATATCCCTCATCGGCTCTTTCTGCACCTGTGTTGTGGTCTTCATATTCTCCTATCACAGAACCACCCCTATCGTAAGAGCCAACAACTCTGACCTGAGCTTCCTGCTGCTCTTCTCCTTGACTTTGTGTTTCCTTTGTTCTCTGACCTTCATAGGCCAGCCCTCTGAGTGGTCCTGCATGCTGCGCCACACAGCATTTGGGATCACTTTTGTGCTCTGTATCTCTTGTATTTTGGAGAAAACTATAGTGGTGTTAATGGCCTTCAAGGCTACACTTCCAGGCAGTAAAGTCATGAGATGGTTTGGGCTTGCACAGCAAAAAGCAATCATTACTTTTTGCACACTGGTCCAGGTGAGGACTACTGACTCTTTGTGTACTTTGAGCAATTAGATGAACATTCAACTTTTATAATAAAATATATCTCCCCTTATACAGGTAATCATCTGCATAGTGTGGCTGGTTGTTGCTCCTCCCACTCCACGCCAGCTGATGCCACGCGAGAGCGCCATTGTCATTCTCTTGTGTGATGAAGGTTCCCACATAGCATTTGCTTTGGTTTTGGGCTACATTGGCCTGCTGGCCTGCCTCTGTCTTCTCTTGGCCTTCCTGGCAAGGAAACTCCCAGATAATTTCAATGAGGCCAGGCTCATTGCCTTCAGCATGCTCATTTTCTGTGCAGTGTGGGTAGCTTTTATCCCCGCCTACATCAGCTCTCCAGGAAAGTACTCCACAGCCACTGAGGTGTTTGCTATACTGGCCTCCAGTTATGGACTGCTGGGCTGCATATTTGCCCCAAAGTGCTACATAATCCTACTAAGACCTGAAAAAAACACAAAGAAACATTTGATGTCCAAAGTTGCGACTGACAAATTTTAGGAAATCATCTTTAATCCATGCACATTATATGCACTTCTTCCAAATGTTTATTTTTCCTTTTATCAAATGAATATATATATATACATATATATGTTGAACTCACTTCATATAAAATTTGTAATTGTGTTAACATATTGTAAACAGTAGGAGAAAGTAGAAGGGTTTTAAGCCTTTTGACCATGATTATGAAGACTTACTGTACATTTTACCACCAGGTGGTAGCAGTGTGCTGTTAATGTTGCCTGTCATTCATCATGTCCCATTAAAATAAACACAACCATACTATTGTACATAACATCATATCATACACTGGATACCTTTTTCCACTCTTACACTACTGTAACATCTTATCTTTGTTGTAGTTATAGATCTACTTCAACTTATGTAATTCATTTGGTTAATGGTGTACAACTAAACATACAAAGAAACAGAAACAGAAACAGAAACAGTGCCAAAAACAGCACATCATCATCTAGGGTGTGATCCCCTTCAACCCCCAATTCAAGCCAAATAATGGTTATACAGCCAAAAATTTACAAAGAACATGAACAACCAAACCAAATAGTTTTTTTTCTTTTTTTCAAGCAACATGACACTCCTTTGACACTCGTCATTGGAAATGTGAAGGACAGCTCAGTGCTAGATTTGAAAGGGATTTGGCAGCAGCGTCCATGCTGATTTGACCTGAGATAGAATGATGAGGCCCGGGGTCTCTGAGGTATGCTCTGTGGAAATCCCAGCTGTCATTGGTTAATTAAATCCTCATACTCCAGAGGCCTTTACATATAAACATCACGCCTGGCTGTTCCGTACAATAACAAACTAAAATGTCAGACATTTTCCCAGCTTTCCACAGCTGCTCTCGAGCTAACATTGATTAAGCAGCACTGATTGATCTGTTGTTCCTCCCAAGGCAGAGGAATAAATTGGAAGACAAAGAGACGTTGGGTCTCAAAGGTTCATCAGAGACAGACAGGAGGAAAAGGTGGTGGGTGGAGCAGATGGACAGCAGTATTTTATTGGCACTGTATTACTCAATTTATTTCCAACTTTCTCTCTACTTCCACTTTGCATTTTTATCTCTTCTCTGTCCTCTGTCTTGCATTACAAATTTCAATGACTATAAAACAGTAGGATTGATTTCTCTTCATAGTGCACAGTCTGTGTCTGTTTCATTTCAAAGAGTAATCCTTCTCATCATAGAACTATTTGCTTGATTTAATTAAGAAAACCAGAATAGATGATCTCCATTCGAGGATTAAATAATTAATTTTGGTTTGAATGAGAAAACATTGCTCTGTAATTTCTTCAATAAAATGAATGGGCCATCAAAATCTCAAGCACACATGCAAAAAGAAGGACATTTGTCATGACTGTGAAAAATGTATTGAGTGAGTGAGTGTGGAGAATGAGCCCACTATTCAGAGAAAACCTCTCTTAGACATACAGACAATGGATATGTTGATACGTGATGACATTGCTGATAGTGCAGAGGTAAACTGAGGAGGGGAACTGAAAGATGTAATAAGGACATGACATCTACTTTCTGCATTATCTAATCTTGTCATCAGTGAGTTTTTTATAATTTTATGAGGCCACAAATGCTGACCAGATGTTGTCCTTTAATGACAAAAGACAGGGGACACAAAGAGAGAGGTTAGGAAAGTATTACAATACTGTGATATGAATATGAAGTTGTGGTGTAATATCTTGGTGATGGATGGAAATGTTAGCAGGGATTGGGCTAGAAACATAGGGGTCAATAAAATAACAGAAATGCCTTACAGCAGCCCTGCAACAAATATCAATTTAGTGAAGTCTGTAATGTTTTGACAGTGACAAAGGTGTTGCTTCAACTTAATAGTCTGTTATACAGTTAAGTGCCTTTCAGTCAGTGCTGTTGACAATGCACTTGTGACTTCTACTTGACAACTAAACTATTTTTTCCTCCCACCTTATTTTGAAGTGTTTGCAACTTGCACCAATCAAGGAAATAAATTACAAGTACAAAAAGCAACTAATTAATTCATTACCAGCTACCAATATTTGTTAGTTTCAGACTGACAAGCACTATTTTTGTGAGTTTTCAAGGCAACATAAGGAAAATGCAGAGGAAAATAGACACCAGATATACCCTCTGGACTGCTGATGCATCTGTCACAAATATTTGAGAAATACAGTATGTAAGGGGGAAGGTCTCAAAATTATGACAACATGGAAAATACAGGAAGAACTGATTAGAAAAAAGGAAAAGTACTCACAACTGGATATTCACCAACATTAAGTAAAATGTTTCCTCTACCTTTTGGGATACCGGTGACAGTATTAGAGGACCTGATGTAGCATGACATAATGGGTTTTCAAAGAGGAAGGTAGGTGTACACAGTATATCTGTGACTTTACGTAATCATTATATGAAGGTACAGAGTTGAATGAATGACACATCTTGCTCAGATTTATATCATGACCTGACCTTAATTCTCTCTTTCACTGTAAGCCTGGCTTTCTATCATTTTCCCCCTTGAAAAACAGCTCTTTTCAGGTAGCTTTTTCTCCAACTTTATTTCACCTATTATGTAGTGAGAGTCAGCGTCACGGTGAAGATGGGCACCATAGAAACTGCAGCATGAAAGTAATGGTCTCAGCCATAATAGCACCAATCACTGGGGTCCACGTGGTTGCCTACATTATATAGGGCAGAGAATGATTAGAAGTTCTCAAAAAAATCCCCCGAAATTGAAGAAGCGGTAGTGATGATGGCTTTTTTTTGATATGGCATGAGTCACTCTGCTAATCTAATTAGGTGCCAGATTCATATTTGGGTGTTAATGGGAGGACAGATAAGAAATGTGATGACAGAATGCAATCAAAAGAGAGTTTCTCACACTGAATAAATAATATGTGTGAGAGCGAACAATTCGCACAATGTGCAACACAAACACGCACAATTTCACTGTTTGGTGAGTGAATGTTTAGGATGTGCTGTCAGGGTGACGACACAATAACTCATGAGCTGATAATATGATTAAATGTTTATTTCAATTTATGCAGACATACTTATGCAAATATTTTGCTACAGTTCATTCAACAGCAATGTCTCATTGCTTAGATTATGTATGTAAAGCTCAGAACAAGTGTGACAATATTTAAATATAGAGACTATACTGATATTAATTTCAACAATATTTATCTAGTTTATTATTTAGTTGGTGTGTGACTGTGTGTTTGTTTGCGTATTCATTTATTAATTCATTCTTCGTTACATGCTTCATGGTACATACCACACAGTTCTCAAGTCAATACAAATCGCCCAAAACAATGAACAAAACTCATTTTTCATTTTCATTTGAAGTCTTTCATCCCATAAGGTCTTTGCTACTATCTGGCCATCATGTGTTTTTTTGTGTTTTTCTCAGGCCTTAGGAGAATAATGAAGCACTTTGGAGCGAAGATGCAGAACAGAAGGCCATAACTTGAGGCCAGGATGGCAAAAATCTCCACTGCGACAGTGTACTTCCCAGGAGAACTAATGTAGGCAGGTACAAATGCCACCCAGACATTACAGAAGATCAGCATGCTGAAGGTGATCAGTTTGGCTTCATTAAAGTTGTCGGGGAGCTTCCTTGCTAGGAAGGCCAGGAAGAGGCAGACAGAGGCCAGCAGGCCAATGTAGCCCAGAACAAGTGAGAAGCCTACAATAGAGCCATTAGCGCATTCAAGAATGATCTTGGGTCCCCAGTTGTCCATGATCTCTCTTTCTGCGGGCTTAGGAGGAGCAAGGGTCAGCCACAGCACACAGATCAGCACCTGGGAAAATAAGATTGGGTCAGAAAATGGCAAAGGAAATCCAAATCATGAACAGATTAAACTTAATCAGTTCCGAACCTGCAGGACCTTGAGTAAGACACTGAATCTCTATTTTATAACTGACCCTGTCTTTATATGAAAGGGGGAAAGTCAGGATAACACAGCATGCATAAATCCCTACAGAATGGAAAATGGGCTGCATTTATATAGCGCCTTTTCTAGTCTACCGACCCGTCAAAGTGCTTTACACTACATGCCAACATTCACCCATTTACACACACATTCATGCACTGATAGCAGAGGCTGCCTTCCAAGTTGCCAACCTGCTCATCAGGAGTTCTAATGCCCATTCACACACCAGTGGCACAGCCTTCAAGAGCAATTTGGGGTTCAGTATCTTGCCCAAGGACATTTCGACATGCAGACAGGAGGAGCTGGTGATCGAACTGCCAATCTTCTGATTAGTGAATGTCCTGCTCTACCTCCTGAGCCACAGAATAACATTAGAATGATGTGTTAAACACAGAATCACCTGTACCAGGGTGCAGATGGAGATGCCTAACCTCTGCTGAGCAGGGCCGACATAACGTATCAGGTTGTCCCCTGGCAGTGTGGAACGGAAGGCCACCAGGACCACCACGGTGCGGCTCAGCAGGCAGGAGATACACAGTACAAAGCTGATTCCAAATAGCGTGTGTCTTAACATACAGGACCAAGTGGCTGGCTGTCCAATGAAAGCCAGGGCACATAGGAAGCACAACTTGAGTGACAGCAGTAGCATAAAGATCACCTCTGAGTTGTTGGCTCTCACCTTTAAACAGAAGAGGAGTTAATTACATTACATATTTTTTCACAATGTATGATGAAACTTCAATGTAATACTCTCTGAAATGTGATTTGGCATCATCTGGGATGGTGCTACTTACCAAAGGTGTGTGTCGGTAGTAAAGGAAGGTTGCAAATGTGGCGGCTGTCAGTGTTGCTCCAACAATGGAGACAATGGAGAGAACAATCCCCATCATGTCATTGTAAGAGAGGAAATCCACCTGCTGGGGAATGCAAACTGTCCGGTTTGAGTTGGACCAGAACCGTTCAGGACACTGAATACACTCCAGTGATCCTAAGACAGAAATTTTCAGAGAGATTTCACAGATAAATCTAAAAGTCTTATTATATCGTTTTACCAATATTAAATAGTATGCAGTAGAGTTAAAACCCTAAAGTCACAGCTTTCTTTTACAGCTTTTTCTCAGAGGTTTCAACTGTATGACTCAGTGCTCATAAAATATAGAAAGAACTGGACAAAACCTGCCACAAGCACGGTCTGACCTTTTAAAAGGTCATTTAGGCATTTACACTAAAAAGAAACAGAGCAGGTATCTATACATTTGAAGTGAAAAACTGTATCTGTGAAATCTTGTGTCAGACATAGACAAAAGTAATTTAAAAGGAAATATATAGGAATTTTTAGATTTTTTTTTTTTTTTTTTTTTTTTTTTAGCATTTCCACCAAAACAGCAGATCCAAAGAAATAGAAAAAAAAAAGAAATAGAGCTGTATGTGTACTGGGAAAAAATAATGCTATGCATTAGTGATAAAAACTGTTCTTAAGGTGGTAAATAAAAAGCTAACCCAAACACTAAAATTCTATACACACTTCTCTCACAAGTTCCTTAAATTTCTTACAATCTACAATTTAGCTTGGGGCTTTTTACATAAGCCTTAAACTAAGTTTTAAAAACATTTAATTATTGACCAATTATTTTTTTATAATCTTTTAATCTCCTTTTTTTCTGTTTACCACTGGGTTGCATATGCTTGATGTTTTTATGTCTCTTTTCTAAATGTAAACTGTACTAACTGTTAACACAGACTGATCAGCAACATGTCTGTTCTAGTTTTACCCATAACATTACTTGTTGGATACACACTCCACCTTAATCATTTAAGGTGATTTAAAGTATAATAATAATTTTCTGTTTCTTACTGAATGTCAAGAAAAGTAAAAAAAAAAAAGACTGATTTCATAGAGTTATTAAATAAGCCTGGTTCCAAAATGGATAGTTAATTGCTAACAAGCAGTAGAAGAAGAGCTGTTTTCCAGTGACTAATACACATTTGCTCAAACAAGTAAAATTAACTCTCCAGAGTACCTGTTTGGTTGCTAATTTCTCCCTCGGCACAAGGCAGGCAGTCAAAGCAGCAAACAGGCTTCCCTTTCTTCACAGCTATTCTTGTACCAGGAGGACAAGGACTGCTACACACAGACACAGGCACCTGTACAATATAATGTTATTATTCTAATATTCCATCATTACTGAGAATTGAGAAGCAGACACTTTCACAAAGGGATAGAAACTGATATAAAAAAGCAGCAAAAACACACACACCTCATGTCTGCTGCCTGCTCCCCATGCCACTCTGTCCATGTCAATGTGAAACTGGCCATTTGACCCTTGAGAGGACACAAAATGGCCAACAGTGACAAACTCTATTGTCCCCTCTGCTGTCATATGCCAGTTGATGATATCGTAAGAGGCAGGCGGGTCGCCATTCTTGTCAAAGTTCATCCATTCGTTTAAAGGTGTGGTGAAGTTCACCCCTCTCAGGTAGTGGGCTATCTGAGATAGAGAAAAGGTTTTTTTTCATGTCACTTCTGAAAATGATAACATTTGTGGCATCTAAAAATAGTTGAATTTAATTTACTTGTAAAGGCTGAATCCTCTGGATATCTGGACACTGGCCTTCCAGGAAGGGACCTTTTCCAGGTTCACAGACCAGCATATCGTTTATGGCATGAGCAATAGCATACACAGCCTTGTAGACATTATATGTAATTCTTAGCTGGGACACATCTGTGTACAAACTCTCACCAATTCCTAGAAGTCATCATGGAGAACAGATGAGCAAATAAATACATAAATATTCAATCAAAAGAGACAAATATTGCTGTCAGCCAGTGAAACAAAAAAAAGAAAACTGAAATGAAAGATATTTCAAATGGTAGAAAAGATTTTGTGTCGTTTTTCCAAAGATTAGTTCACCTATAACCTCTGAGCCTGAACACATTGTCCCTCCCAGGTCAGCACTTGGAGAGCATCCAAACAATTCTTCCCAGAGTTCTTTAATGAAAGGATCAGAGTTGGGTGAACTCAGCCTGGTATTATTGTGAGCCAGAAAGGCTCCCAGGCCTGGGATATCAGCCTTCCGCAGAGCAAATCCTATTGTCCCAGCCAATGAAGGGATGTAACGAGGGACAGAGACAGCACCGTAGGTAACCCAAGCATCATTAGCAATCCACTGCTTATCTGTTACATTCTGATGGACCAATTCCTCAAATAAAGCCTGACAAACAGAAGAATAGGAGGGTATCATGCACCTGGATGGGTGAATATAGTCTCCATTATATATGTACATAATGTGAAAAAATTAAAGTTAAGGCTTTAGGAATGAAATTACCTTTGCATCTTGATCTATAAGAAATGTCACCACAGCTCTGGCGGTGGATTTCTGGATGTGTTTAACAATCTTTTGCATTTTCATCTTTGGATAGTTCTTGGAATGAAAAAGAGACATTTTAATAATCAAGAAATAGCAAGAAAGAGAGAAAATGGTGTGTTGGATGGGATGAGAAAGAAGAGAGGGAATAATTCTCAAAATTAAGCATTACAGTACCTTTGGAATGACTTCATGGTAGGCGACACACACTTCAGTTCCCCTAAGTGCATCCATCAACATCTGCATCCCAAATCGACCAAAATCATCATCCGCAGACACCAGCCCCACCCAAGTCCACCCCATCAGACGCAGTAGCTTAGCCATGGCCTTCGCCTCTGCAGCATCACTGGGCATTGTGCGGAAGAACAGCGGAAACCTCTTGTTATCACTCAAACACACACAGGAGGCCAAGTAGCTTACCTGTCAAAAATAAGAGGAATAATGAGAGATAGACAAGAAGACAGAAAGAGGGTTAAAAGAAAATTAGCAACCGTTAGGGTTAAGTACAGAATTAAACACATAAAGTAAGTTACACTATAGTAGTCTCAGAAAGAAACTTTATCCTCTGCATTTAACCCATCCTAACCATTTAGAAGCAGTGAGCAGCTACTGTGCATTAGAGAACTTGTGAATACAGAAATCAAACATCAGCCATTTAAAAGTTTTGAACCGGTCAGTTTCTGTGAAGCAGCAATGTCACACTGCAGCCCAGTTATGACAAAGCAAGAAGAGCAGTGAAAAATATGGTACAATGATCCAGTATTAGAAACACTTTGCAACTAAACTGACTAAAAGCACATGAGCCATCATTATGTTTGCAACACAGCAATTATCCTCACCATGGGTACATCAAACACCCCGAGGGTGTTTGCTACAACAATGGAGGCTGAAGTGCTTGGGTCACCAACAATAACTGGCACCGTTGGTACAGATCCACATTCTGAATTTGTCAAATGAACTTCCTGTCCAGTTATCATAGCCATGGCTGCTAACAGAGTGGTGCTCTCTGCCAAGCAAGTGTCAGCTGCTAGATAGCCAAGGGTGAAGTTAGGCAGGAGGTCCGGGTTATTGTTAATTTCCTCCACTGCAAAGATCATGGCCTGAAGCCAGCGATAAGCTCGCTGGTTAAAACTGCAGCAGATGAGAGAAAAGGAAAACTGCAGCATTAGAGATAGACATGAGAAATCAAGACATACAGTATGATGACAGATTATATTAAATCTTCACCTTAAATCAAGTAAACTTCAAAAAAGTTATTCCTCATAATCTTACATTTCACAGGAATCATTAACCTTCTCCATCCGAAACTCCAACTCAGGCTGTGGTGCCTTTACATGAACAGGGAACAGTCCTCCAATGACTACATCTCCTGCCTGATAAACACTACCTGGAACAGACTTTACCATCAACTGGCACGGCTCCCCTCCATAAACCCCATGGATCATCCCAGTGAGCCAGCAGAGGAGCGGAGCACAGATATGCATCATGTGGAAGATACAAACTCAGCAAGGGAAATCCAAATTATAAAGTATAAACAGCATTGATTAGTTAACATATGAGATGTAATATGTAAATGCAGCAAGATAAAGATGATGAGTGAGGCAGAAGACAGACAGAAAAACATTAAATCCTGTGGAGATAATTTGTGACATTCCATTCAACATGTTTTGCAAATGAAGTATTATACTCATTTTTGCTCAAAATACAAACTCAACTCAGTCACAGGGATGGATACTTACTTTGAGCACCGGTGGTGGTGGGTCATTTCTTGCCACATCGAAGGAAGGAACAGGAAGAAGAAGTATCTGATATAAAGAAATCACTGCCACATGGAAGGGAAATTCTGGATAAGCAGGGGGAGAAAATTACCTTGTTATTGAAGGTAGAGAGTACAGTGTAGATAAATTGGAGTTAATGCATTAATGGGACAAAACCCAGGTGTGTTCATTCTGATCGCCAGGGAAAGTAGCTTCAAAACACATGATGCAACTGTAATTTTGCTTATCTTAGTCTGAGGTACTGTAGCTAATGGTAAAAGCACAAGTTTTTTTCTTTTATCATTGCACTTATTATGTAAGACCTTAGAAAACACCTGGGTACATTGCCGACGGTTGATGGGGCTCAATAAACACACTCTTCAGTGATAGGAAGGTAATTCTATGTAATCATGCAATCACTTTGACCCCATGTCTCTCAAATCTGACTATACTGATGGTGGGCTATATATGGGCATGTGAGGGTGCTTGTGTAGATGTACAATTAGCAGGAGGAATAGATTAGAGAGGCCTATTAAAGATGAGAGGGTTTAGAGAGAGAAGGAGAGAGCTGTCATTTTCAGGAGCAGGCCCTGTCAGAGGCAAGTGTTCATCCAATTACAACACGAGTGTCCTCTCTTTTCTGCTCTTTCTTTCTTGTCTTTCTCTCATTCTTGCTGTGCAGTCCACTTTCCAGACCACCTGATCTTTCTCTTCCTCATAAACTTAAAGGTTCTCCAGTAAGGGGTCTCCTCTCCTCTTCCTTCTCCTGTCTGCACTCTTCCTAGCGTTCAAAGATTATCACTACCACTCTAATATACGTTTAATATGAAGCTGGAGCCAGCAGCTGATTATCTTATTTTAGCATAAAGACTGGACAATAGCTTGGCTCTGTGCGAACGTAACACAATTAGCCTACCAGCATCTCTGAAGTTTACTAATTAAAATATGATATCTTGTTTGTTTAATTTGCATAGAAACTGAGGTGTAAAAATGACAAATTGCAGTTTTATACCCAACCAACAGAGACTCTGCTCCCATAAGTCAAACATTACCACCCCCCGCAGAAACATCCCTGCATTAAGATAATGCAGGGGCTGTGTTAGTGGGGGCGTGTTGTACAGGTACAGATGAGACAATGAAATACGATCCGGTTGGAGCTACAGATTAATGCGTTTAAAGGCTTATCAGATGCCAAAACAGGATTTTATTTCTCTGGAAAGTTGTCACTGCAGCAACTATTCAATCTTTTGGATCTCAAGGTAAACAGTAGAAAACACATTGTTCACGTTACAAAGACATCCACCAGGAATGTATGCTTATACGCATGTGATTGGCCAACACAGACGTCATGATGTCACGTTGTGTTGCAGTAAAAGTTCAACTTTTTTGCTGGATGACTCTGCATTGTTTTGCCAGAGCCCTCTGCATTGGCACCCCTGCTGCGTTAACACACTGCCCCCATGTTTTTCACACAGTGCTAATGTCAGTCCGAACCCCGCCAAGGATTGTACTGATCTTCTCATCTAAATCTCGGCAAGTAAATGTGTATTTCCCAAAATGTGGAGACATACCTTTAAAGCTTGTTCATAGTTTCCTTGTGTACCTAGCTACTACAAAAGGCCTTGCTCGATACAAAACAGGTTAATATTCACATAAGACACTTATTAGCCATGTCCTCACAAAGCTTAATTTCAATCAGATGCCACTCACTAAAATTCATTTTATATGTGATATTGACCCATAGTATTGACTTAACTGGAGAAGACCCAGTACCCTCCAGAGACAGAGTTGCTTGCCCCAGCTGCAGCAGATCCTCCAGAGGCAGACATAAAGCAACGCTAAGGGCCTAGCACATGGGACCAGGTCCACAGAGAAAATAATGTAATGGGAATGGTCTCACCTCCAAACATGAGGGACAAATTTAAGTCTCTGTCAGGAATACTGCTTTTTGTGAATGTTTGTGTGAGGAGGACAAGCTAAAGTTACTGTAGATGCGACTGATGAAGAGCTAAAGATGGATTTAATTCCTAGTCCACCAGATTTGTTCCACTCCACCCTGCCGGATGCCAGCGTCAACTCTTCACAGCATGGAGCCTGGCACTGCACCCATCACAACAAGATGATCAGAGTGGAGAGAGGTGCCATGTCCAAGAGAGGTAAGAAACTCAGATACCAGCCAAGAAGAGTGAGCCAAAAAATGATCCAGGGTTGAATTCAATAAATCACCACCCGAATAATTTGTCTGTTTCTATTTTTGTCTTTAGTTGTGGGTCCAACTGCTTCATCCCACAAACTCTTCTCTGTTCTGCTGTTGGTTGGATGGATAGTTGGCTGCACAGCAGTCATCTACTTTGTCTTCATTTTTGCTTGGGTACATGATTCCATCAAAAAAAGTATATTTTATATATGTACTGTATAAATTTATGCACAATATAGCAGGTGTATAGTAGGTGATCCAAATGTTTTTGTTTTGGCAATGTCAGTCTTTTTATTATTCACCAGTCAGACCAACTATCAACCAGCATTTTTGTTCTACTAATGGATTTTAATTTTCTTTCTTTGACAGAAGAGAGGTGTTCAAGAAAGAAATTGAATTCATCGCAGAAATGAAGTTCACCTTCCAGGGGACACAGGGAAGAAAAGAGCCTCTCTTTGTTTTGATATTAATTTTCTATCAGATGCATACTGTCAGGTTTTTTGGCAGACATGTGAAAATGCTGATATAATAGTGAGCGTTGGATTGTCCCCTGCTGTGGTCCAGTAGTAATGATGTTTATTTGGGAAGAAATTTTCCTTTTATATGAATAATTGTCTGTTCTGTCAAAAATGAATCAAATAAACATATTTCTTCAGTTTCCTCCCCTTCAATTTAATATATAATATAATACCTCTTTAAGCTGTGAGTTATTCCTATTTTGAGCATCACGGATTGAAATCCATGAACTATACTGCCGAGTAGATGTCCTAATCAACACCCACTTTCTCCACAAACAATGTCAGAAGTGTTACTGTATGTATCACTTTTGGCTTATCCAGCCTGCTGCACTTTACTCAGTAGAGCTCTTCAAAAGTAAAGAGGAAAAAATAGACATTTGTTTGTAACAGAGAGGTAGTTAATAAGGAATGGGTACACCTATGTGTGTGTGTGTCCTTTGTGTATTCATATCACACTACTGGGCATCAAAAATATTGGGTGTTAGGACTGGCAATGTCGTTGCCATGGCTACCAAAAATCTGTCTGTTATTATTCTAAGTATTCCCACACTCTCATAGGATGTGGAGACAAACAATGGAAAGAAATTTTGATGGGGAGCTGCAATGTCTTAAACACTTCTATTTGTTATGTGCTTATAGATGACCTAGGGGGGGATTTTTCGCTTATAATTTGTTTTTATCAAACATGAGGACTTGATGAACTGTTTAACTTTTGGTATTACTGAACTCAATATTTAAGCCAAATTAAACACAGCCTCAAATATTTCATTATTTGGATTTCAGCCAGAAGCAATCAAACAACTCCTGTTTACCCGACATGTCAGCTCATAACTTGCCATTATAGCTGATCCTCCAAATCTGTAATAATAATAGTGCTGTCAGCTTTAAAGAGCATTTTGAAGTCTGCATTTAATAACAGGGAATTAGATTGTTGTTACTGCAGGTTGTGCCACATCCACTTTCCAGAAAGCAGGAGGTGTAAGACTTATAAGCCTGCACAGGCCAAATAAGCCTGTACACTTAGTGACATGTTGAACATGCGGACCAGATGCAAACATCACTCTGACAGGCTAATGAGGCTTAGATGGAAACTTTCTTTACCACAGCAATGCATTATCGGAGACACCATGCACACAGACTTGCACACACATGTTCATAAAGATAAACAGTGCATACAAGCTTGTATTAAACACACACGCTACTTTTTTAGCAATTCAGCAGTGCTAGGATGTTTGTAACTGGAAAAATAATTATGCTGTTAACATGCTAAATCTGTTTACTTCAATAACAGCAAAACACTATTTCTCACCACCACTTGTCAAAACACACACCCCTTCCAATCCTCACAGTCAGCCACAATTTGGCATTTCTGTCCTCAAATAGATCATTAAGCAGGTATACACCATATGGTGCACTGTAATAAGATGTCTTCCAGGTGTGGTGCATTAAGTCTCTGTGTCTACTATTTACACTATGTGTTTATTGCTGTACTGCTTGCACAGTGGAATGAAATTGGGAAAAATATGGAAAATTTGTGGTTGGAATCCGCAGGCAACTGATGTGCCATCCTAACATCAGGCTAATGGGTGTCACAAAAGATTTAAGCCACACTAGACATCAGCAACATTAATCATATTAAAAATAATAAATGTAATTTACACAATTACTGCATGTTACAAATGAAAATGTAAAACGTAAGTGTTCTTTTTTAAAATCTTAGTCAATTATTTAAATAGTGGTAATGGTAATAGCAGTGGTAATAGTAGCAGTACAACTAGTGGTGTTTTTAAACATAGTCTTGGAACAACCTGGCCTAAGTCAGATTGTTTCAAACCCTAGGGGTGTTGAGAACAAAGCCAACTCTTCCTTGGTCTTAACCTTGTTTTTAGGACAGTAAAAAGGGCCCTGCATGTGAATGTGATGCTCCTCACTGACTCAAGGAAATTCAAAAGTTGGCTACTTTGGGCCAGATTGAGCTGTGCTGTAAGAGAAATCAACAAGACCCTGAAATAAAGTCAGATACTTAAAGCCACAATCGGAGTAATGTGATTTTGTTGTAGAACTACAGAGCTGTTATGCTGATGTAAGCATTACAAGCAGTCCAGAAGTCAGGAGACCAAAATACAAAGTTCGTCAGATGATTAAAAACTGGAGAAGAAAGACTGCAGAGCTCTCTTTAAAAATCTGAATTTTCCCAAACCATCTGCCAGTCTATGCCTCTTTAAGACTTACTTGCCATTTGAGCCAACTGTATCTGTGTATCAACAGTGTGTAACGATGCAAGGAACCACTACTGTGTGTATGGATTATTTGGACTAACGAGAGCATCGAAGTGGAAAGCAAAATGAAGCCTGTAACTACAAGCCCCGCAGAGTACTGCATGTCAAAGAGGAAGTGGCATTTCCTATTGTGACAGAAAATGTCTTATATCAGCTGAGCCAATTATGCGCTGTGACCTTCATGCCAGCCCTGAACTTGAAGCAGTAAATTAGAATTGCATGGTCTTCAGTGTCACTGACTGCTCTGAGATGTAAAAGTAATGAAAATGATCTTTCACCTGTCTGCTGCAAAAAGAGGATCAATGGTTACTTTAATGGGGACAGTCTGTGACTGTATAATGTCCTCAGTCAAGATTGGGATTCCAGTTGTTTTTTATTTGTTGTGGAGTCTGAACTGCTGCATGATTAAATTACAAAATGAAAGGGTAAGTGCACTGCAGTAGCCTGGTCAAAACATGAGGAGAAAAAAAAGTGCATGAATCACTTTATTGTACTTTACAGATTATACAAATACTAATGTCAGCACTACCTGTGTCTTGAGGTGCATTACCTTGAGCATATCAACTCAACATGCAGCTTGAAAATGAGATATAATCAATAAGTTAAATTATCTGTAAATAAGAAATAATAATCTGATAATTTTGGTATAGGTGAACTTTTGTACTGACATTCTTATTGTTACAGTATGTAAATCACTGCAGGCTCAGTTAAACAATATGTTATGTTAAATAACCACAGGATGTCACTGTTTTACATTAATTATAGATGGAGCACATAAACCTTTGTGAAGGCTCCAACACTACATATATGGTGTAAATTTATAAAAAATCTTGACTTTTCATGGAGTGCCTTTGATGTGGTGTGCCGTTAAATTTGTATGTTTCGCCATGAAACAGGAAGTTGATGGACTTTCTCAAATTTCTCCTGCTTATTAAGAGTCCAGGCCTGAACACATCTACATGTTAATATTGAGTCATAGTAATAGCGCCACCTACTGGCAACAGGAAGTCAGCCTTATACGACAATCATCTGACTTGACAAGAGATTTACATGTGGTCTCCACATTATATACAGCAACATGACGTATAATTAGTGAGTGTTCTCTAGCGCCACATAGAGAACACAGGAAGTGATAGTTACATGCAATGTTCAATATTCATGAAAATGTGTATCAAAGTCAGTTTCCTTCTAGTAAATGTATTGCTTCATCATGTCGCACTGCAATTACAGCACTTCGACTGCGTCGAGCCCTGACATGCACAAAGGGGCAAAGGACCAATCATCATTGCTTGCAGTTTTAATTAACATTTATTATGTATGTCTATATGCATCTCAGTGATTTTTCACAGGCACACCACTGGGTGTACAGTGTGTCAGTTTGATCAAATACATAAACTGTGAACAGGTGTCGAAAAAAACTACACTATGGGGGCGATGCATTCATCTGCTGCTTGTGCACTCACTGAAGAACAACAGTGTGTTTTTGTAGAAGAAATTACTTTCTATATGTATTAAATCAAATCTACCAATGACTGTGAGGCTTTCAGATGAGACTACTGCATTTTATGAGCACAGATTGATTCTTTGTCTCGTATACCAATGCCTGAAAGAATATTGGTATGAAAGACACAGCAATTAAAACTTTTAGAGAAATTTTCCCTCTTAAAAATCAGAATGGGTGGTTATCAGTGGCCTTTAACAATGAGAGCACAGTGAGAGTGCACTTCACAATAAGAGCCCCTTTCAAATCAAGTGTGAAATAGCACAGTGCCCACTCTGATTGCTTACCTGAAAAACCTTTTCACTTATGATCCTAAAATATTATTTGCACATGTACAGTATGTGTATGTACATGTGTGCTTGTGTGCACGTGTTCTTTAAGGTATCAATGTGGTCTGTGTGGACACATACGTGTACAATTGTGTTGTGCTCGCCTTGCATATACTTCAGACACACCACACACTGCCCAAAGCACTGACACACACACACACACTGACAGGCATTCCAGAGGCCGCATGCCCCCCCACTCACACACACACACACATACCATTGGATCCACTGTTAGGGTCGCCCAAAGGGCACATGAAGGAAAACTGAGTCGTTTTATGACTAGAGGGCAACAGAGGGAAGCAGAACTTTGTATTGAGTGCAAAAACAAAAGAAGGTCTAGCATGAGTGGCTTTCTAAAAACTGCCTTCAAGATTGAAGGCTTAAAATGCAGAGGTGTTAATTATGTTTTCTCCACTGACTCACTGACTTATGTTTTCTCCAATCAAGTCACATTTCTTATTCTTATTGAGTTTAACTTCTTCTGAAAGCTCCAAACATCCCCCTTTCTTGGTGTTACTTCAGGATAAAACGTCAGCAGTTTATAGTGTTCAAAGTGCAAACACTCTGTTCAGCCTCCCTGGAACATGCTGAGGTGTTGTAATGTTAGCTGTTATGTTAGCTAGCATATCTGCTAATGACAGGGAGGGTGAGAGCACGAGGAAAGTGGGTGGTGTGAACCCTCAGTTATCTGCCATAGTGTTACCAGTCAGCGAGAGTAAAAGGCGAAGCCAGGCAGTAAATAAGCAATTGCAACTGATGTTCAGCTGAAAACAATACTGGAATGATTATCAAAGAGGTGGAAATGCTTTTGCATACAATCACACAATCAGGCTGTTTTTACACCTTCATTGTAAATGGAATAAAGTATAAGTAATAAGTATCAAAGGAACATTTTGGAAAGGGTTTAAGAAATGCAAACTGTCTTTGATTTTTAAAGCCAACCTATTTGACTCCACCATGTTGGTGACATTTTGAGGAATGTGGAGTAAAACCCCAAAAAATGTTGTTGGTCAGCTCCACCAATCAAAAGTAGTGTATTCACATTAGAGTTATAAAATATAAGTCATGAACTTCCCAACTTTTACTTGTGTATTTGCACAAGTGTGTTGGCTCCACTTCTTCACTTCTCCACTCCTCTAGATATTTTTTAAACTTGGCTTCAAAGTTAAGCAATATTTCTGGTGCTCCTACTTGGCACCCCTGTCCTATACATTCTGTGTGTTATAATTCTCTCTTTTTTTAAACTCTGAACCTTTTGAAGTGTTTTTTTCTTAGTCCCTGTACATCCCTGACTGTTTGCCTCTCCAGTTTCAGTTTCCAGTTGGGTAGAAGCTATCCCGGTGCCAGGAAATGTGCTTGGTGGTTCACTGGATCACCAGCCAGCAGCTTGGGAGCAGTCATAAAGATATTGCACATTCATTTGTTTGCATCGCGTGCCTTTGACTAATTTCACATATTAGCCCCTATTCCCCACATGCTTATGGGTCCAATTAGTGGGGAAAGAGTTTGGGCTAATGCTGCTTTTTAAATTATCTTATTGTTTTATTCTCTCTCTCTGTGGAAAATACCAAATTAAACTAAATCCACACATTCCCAAATCTTCCCTCAAGTCAACAACTCTGTATGAGTGAATGTGAATGTAGAAATATTTTTATATTTCAACCTTCTTTTTCTGAAAAAGTTCATAAAAGACAAAAAGATTTGGAGTGAGTCCAATGTTGAATAATGTTTTTTTTGTTGTTGTTTTTTTTCTCATTTTGTGACTCTTTGCCAAAACCAACTTTTACCAACCCTTGGGATGCAATGATACAATCCTTTGTATCATATTTAAGAGCTTGCATTTATGAGGAAGCCTAGTTCGGATGTTAAAAAACCACACAAAAGCCCACACATACAGTGTAGGGCCACTCGCCGGCAGACTCAGAGTGTTATTTAAAGATTTATTTTGAAAGAAAAAAATGCTCCTCAAGATGATTATCAGTCATTTTTATAAAGTATCGAAATACAGGCAACTGAGGTATATCTGTCTTTCTACAGGTGGAGTGTGTGAGAGAGAGAGGCAGAAAGAAAGAAAGCCTGAGGGAGAGAGTGACAGTGACAGAGAGACATGAAGCTTGCACGAACAATGATGAAAACAAAAAACAGGGAAACAACAATGTCTACAGGTAAGACATGGAGAGTGTTGTACAATCTGAAGAAGTGGTCTACATGATCATGGCGCATCATTCATTGCACTAATTTTTATATAAAAGGCAAAGGCAATTTTTTCACAATTAATTACCTTGTATCACAGCCTCAGTTACATTTTAATGTAGAAAATAAAGCCATACAAAACGATGAATCCTAAACTAGGATCCACTGACTTGATACAACCTTCAAATACTGCATTCAGAGAAATGCATGCACTATGAAAAGTTCATTAGGTTCCAGTAAAGACTCAGCTTTCAGTTTAAAATAATTAAGATAAACATTCCTTCAAAAGCATAATTATGATATTATAATGTGTCATTTGACTTTTGCTTCAGTGTGTAAAGTAATCATTAAAAAAGGGATGGTAATATGGCGATCAAACTGAACTAAACTCAATACCACTCACATATCTATCTCTTAAATATTAAGCTACAGTCAGCTGCCAATTAGCTTAGCTTAGCATTAAGAATAGAAACATGGGGAAATAGCCTGGCTCAGTCCAAAGGTAACAAAATCCACCTACCAGAACCTCTAAAGCGCACTAATTAACACATTATATATCATTTGTTTGCTGTACAAAAACTTTACAACCAGTAGAGACAAAGTTAATGCGCCTAGCCAAAACTGTCAATTTAGCACCTTGGTTTTCTACACATTAAACAAAGATACAATGTGTTAATTAGTGAGCTTCAGAGGTGCTGGTATAGGCAGAGTTTTTTAACCTTTGGATAGAGCCAGGATAGCTGTTTTCCCCTGTTTCCAGTCTTTGTGCTTAGCAAAGCTGACGTTTCTTGGCTTTAGCTTCATATTTTCCATACAGAGTGGTGTTGCACTTCTGGTCTAACTCTCGGCAAGAAAGTGCATTTCCCAAAAATGTAGAACTATTCCCTAATGTTAAATTTTATTATTCTTTGTTCTCTTGTGCATACACGTACACACTCTCACACATAGTAGCACAACAAATCATGTAAGGCATACTGATTTGCTTGACAAATGTAGGCAGCATACATCCACACAGAAACACACAGGAGGCTCAGTGAACGTATAAAAGGGTCTGGTGTCTGTCGATTGTCAGCTTAATGATTCATGACCAGTTGTCATCTTAAAGGCAAAAACTTCATTTTGGTTTATTTGACATACTGCTAATGATCAGCAGCCGCCTGTCAACTGCAGTTAAGTCATTAACATTAAATATAGAACAGTATTGTGTAATACATGATCACGGTTAAATACTTACTGGTCTATTCAACAAAATAAAATCTGATTTTCTGTAATAATTTACCTAATCTAGTAATATGTATTAACAAAGAGTACATTACGAGTACATTGTAGAGTGTATCAGCATGTAGATGAAGGCTGAAACCAGCTGAGGTTTTATGAGAGGCATACAGCTCAGTCCCACATACAGTACAGTGGTTCAGCCCTGTTACATGTGTATGAGTGTGAGTGGGTGTGTGGTGTATTCATATGCCAGTGAGTTTAAGCACATTTGTCTGTCTGCCCCTCATTTGCCAACAACTTGTACAGTATTTCGACTGAAACACACACACACACACACACTCACATATACACATTGGCAGACTCACAAATGATGAGTAAAACAAGATGAAAATTGAGAAAAAAATAAAAACACAAGGAGTGATTGTATCCAGTGAGAAGCAGAATATTCAGGCTGATTGAATGAACTACAGTATCAGAGTCGGAGAGACAGTGCTCCGTCTGTCCGTGAGGGTACAGTCCACTGCTGTTCTCAGAGGAAATGCATACTGCAGTGTCAGTCCACCAGCCCTGGTCCATCCAGTAAAGAGCTAAGGGGAGCTTCCACTTCCCTGTAGCCCCCCAGGAGTGCTCCAATAGTCAGGGGGGAGAGGTACTGTAGGGGACAGGGACGACCCACTTCGGCACAGTCCCCATCCCAGAAGTCTGTGGATCACCACACACGGCAGATGTTGTCAGGGACCATGTAGTTGCTCTTGTTGCAGCTGAATGCTTTGGCAAATTCTGGGAAATTCTGAAGGGAACCCAGAACCCTGTGAAACACACAGAGGGAATTGTTGGTTGGGGGTAAAGTTCCTGCACATTACTTGAAATTGAAATTTATATGCATGTATTTTTGTCAAGGTTTTAAAATGTCATCTATTTTGTTTCCTTCCCTTTGCAACAAGCAAATGGATTACTGATATAAAGGAAAAGTTGTCAGTTTTAATTTACCTGAATTTCCCTGGACTGTGTACGTCTACTTTGATGGAATTAACAGCTTGTTCTGGTCGGTGTGTACCACACCATACCTGGAAAAGACAGATTAAGATTTACTACATTAGACAATTAAATTTATTATATCAGCAAATCCTACATTCATCTAATCATGCATCCGATCTTTCAATCACCCATCTATCAATCTATCTACCAAATTCTCAAACCATCCATCCACCCAATCTTTCAATCATCCATCCATCCATCTATCCATCTATCCATCCATCCATATATCCATCAATTATCAACTCAATAATCCAATCATCAAGTCATCAATCTGGTCATCCATTCATCCATCCATTCACTACCTGAGCAAAGTTGAGGAAGAAGAGTTGATCATGGGAAAGGTCAATTCCAGGCAGTGGTGGCTCTTCTCCATGCTCCTTCACATAGTTCCTATAGGCCTACAATAATAGCACAAGACCAATGTTCTTACATTATCTTACTTCAAATTTTTGCTGACAATAAAAGCCCTGCCAAAAAACATCCCATATTATACTTTATTAAATGACTTTATGTACCTCATAATATCTTTCCTGAATCATTACCATCCAATGGTTAATTTGGAAAATAAGCAATAAAGTGAGCATATTCAATATCAAATTAAAATGCCTCTTCTTCCTGTTTGGTTTTATTTTGTTGTCTTCAACATAATGTTTAATTTCCAAGGATATTGCCTGTAAACTCTGGAAACTCTGATGCATTGGGAGATTTCATGAGTTGAGCTATTTGGTGAAGCGTGCATGCCAAATCTACAACTGCGTTGTTATGAATTGGAAACAGTCTGGTCTTTGAGCTTATTGCAAAAAAATGAACTTTGCAGTACAGACTTATTTTAACTATATTTTCAGCATTTAAATCAACAGTTAAAATTACGTCCATGTCACATTGTCTTTATGGACGGAAAAACTATATATGTATATATACAGTCACATTTCCTGTATTCTTTTCCTGTCAAAAGAAGAACAAAATTTACAATGTAAATGTTTTGTAGAAGAAATACTTGTATGACATCATGGTTTATCTGAAATGAGGATATTTGTATTTTTGTATTGCATTCAAATCTGTCTGGGCCCCTTTTTTGTTCACCTTGGGTCAAAACTGATGAAAAACAGCGGCAACATCATTTCCTTCATTGTTTACAAAGTTAATGAGCCAAATCAGTGACCTGGCAAAATGACACATCTATTAATGTTAGCGAGCAGACGACAATAACCACAGACTAAATTCCGTCATCTGTAAACCTGGGCTCTTAAATCAAGTTTCCTCACTGTTTTCAGGCTCTTTACCTGATATGCCTGCCGTATCCCTCCATTGTCAGCAATGTTCTCCCCGAGGGTGTTGTTACCATTTAACTAGAGGGGGGGACATAAGGAGAGAGAACACAAAGATTGAAAAGGGCAAAGAGGGAGACTGTAATTTTTCCTGTGTATTTCAGCAAACCACAGATATCACTCTTTGGGATACAAGAAATCATTTTCCCAGGGGACAAAAGAAGTATTGTTCAAAGCAATAGGACCGACGAAGCAAGATAAATAGAGGGAGAAGGATTAATATGTCAACACAAAATATTAAAGACACCTGAAGCAGAGAAGAGATGAGGCTGCAAAACTGGGGGAAAGATAGAAAAATGTAAAACGGATCTGCTGGCAAAGATGACAGGAAAGCAAATAAATGAGACAAAACAAGGTTTGGGATCATATTTGAGAAAATACTGCTGTAAATTCAATAAACTCTTTGAAAAATTAGCGAAGAAGAAAGAGAGAGATCGTCTACCAGGACATACATGAAGTCCATTGGCCAGGTCCCAGGAGAAGTTGCCATACTGATCCACAATACACTTTGAGAGCTCCAGGAACCTCTGAGTGGAGTCTGGTGTCCACCAGTCCTTCAGGTCACCATCCTTATCATAGTTACGACCTACAAAATAGAGAAAACAAGAAAAAGAAATGTTTGTGACAATACTCTATGTTTCCATTCCATTTCATTTGTTTCTATTGGGTTTCTGGATGGCTTACAATTGTGGATATCAGTATAGAAGCATCCTGTCTTCTTGAAATCGAACATAATTACTTCACATAACCCGATGAAAATTAGTGCGGTGAAGCATTTGAAAGCACTTTTTTGTAAAGTGGTACCAGTTACAGGGGAGGGGGGGTTGTATCTACCCTAAAGACCAATATAATCTGCCAAAATAGCACATGAGAGGAACAGAAAAAGTGCAGAAAATCATACCGTTGTCATCAAAGCCATGTGTGATCTCGTGACCGATTACCATGCCAATGCCACCATAGTTGAGAGATTTAGCCTGGCCTTTACTGAAGAATGGAGGCTGGAGGATACCTGCAGGGAACACTGACACCAGGGGGAAAAAAAATATTTATCTTTCCAAAACTTTACCGAATGTTAAAAATATCTATGATATCAGTGTTAACAACTGAATGTGTTTGCATGTGCACATATGAAATACCTATTTGGTTTTTGCTGGATGAGTAAAAAGCGTTGACAACAGCAGCTCCAGTTACCCACCTGCAGAAGACAAGGAGGGTGGAATTAAAGTACAGTACATTAATGAGTCCTATAGCACAGCATAATTCAAATTCAGTGAAAGATATTAAAATTAACCTGTGGTTAATAATAACCCTGCTAAAATTAGCAGTCCTGCTGTGCTTAGTGAAAGGCTGAACTGTGTCTGTGAGTAGGAGTTCATGTGGGAGAATGTGAATGCACTATGCTAAATGCAAGACTGTGTGTCACACTACAAGTACCATAAGATAATAAGTCATTTATTATCAGCTGTTTAAATACTTAACATTGAAACTTTAAACTATTTCACATCTGAAATAAGCCTGTTTGCTGAGCATAAATTTAATTCTGCCCCCACGGGAAATCTTACTCCTCTTTGTTGACTTTGACTCTGAGTTTCCGCAGGCGTTTCTTCTGCACATATTCCAGGTTCTGTAGGATGTTTTCAAAGTACTCCTCTGCACTGTAGCTCAGCTAACACCAACACACAGCAAGAGAAACAGGGGGATTAGTCTCATTGAGAGCTATCAACACCCAGTCATATATTCTCAAAGCTAATAAAAGCCCAGAATTCACCGAGATGTTTTCATAGAACTGATATGCAGCTACAATGAACCCACTCTGTATTCTGTTATATTCACTTAGTGAAAGAAGAGAAATATTCATAATCGCATCTTTTCAAACACTCACATCTTTGTACTCATTGTGAAGGTATTTATCATCCATGATGTTGTCAGAATAGCCGATTCGTTCCCGAATAGCTCGGGCCTAAAGAAACAGAGAGGAGAAGATTTGACAAATACATGTCTCAGTCATCACATATCCTAAAGAATATAATTCAATACAATGCAACAGACAGTAAATATAACCGATACCTTCTCCTCAGCTGCTTTCTTGGTCTCTGCATCCATCCAGGCCAGGTCATCGAGGTTACTAATGAACACTTCTCGGATATCTTTAATCATCTCTTCCATCTGATTCCCCCACACACACACACACAAAGAAAGAAAAAGACAACAATCACAAATATGTCACTCTATACTGTATTTCTAATATTAAAAAAAATTCAACACTAATTGACTGTCAGTCCAATACAATAAATGTCTTTAACATTGTCCATGGTGTGGGAGTATTTCCTCATTGGAGAGTAAACAGTGGAACGCTAGTTCCAAATTCTGCAACACATTGTGCAACAAAGTCATAAAAATACACCTCCCTGAATTAGGCCTCATCATTACACAGTCACATATCAATGTAGAAGCACACGGGGTTACACTCCCTCTGTGGAGGAGTCTGGTGACCTTGGGTAGTATTACCAGTAGTGTAATGATGTTTGTGTGATTAATATGACAGATGGAATCATAACAAAAATATAATCAACTATTTTTATGCGTTAATAAAAGGGAGTTAGGCAATCACAACCAGAATTACATCACTTTTAGTGACATTTAAAAGTACATAGTGTGCAAAAGCACAAAAAGGTTTGGAGACATTTCTGCTTATTTACAGAAGGCTTTTGTTAAAATTCTCTTCAAATCACAGAAGAGGTACTTGAGCTTAATGTTTCACCATCACTGTGATATATTAAATAAACAAGTTATGCTATTCTTATTAGGCAAATAAATGTGTATAACTGCACAAATATTTCTATGTCAGCATATTTGACTTCACATAAAACACTGGCAGAACTATAGTAGTCTCAAGATAATGAGATTTTCTATTTTTATATGCTGATTCACACAGCAAGGTGCTCCAAAATCCACATCAAACCTGTGGTGTAAGTTTAATGTTTCTATAATGTATTGCTCTTGAGTTACAGTATTTACAGGAATGAGCCTGCACACAGAGAGACAGACAGACTGACTGACGCTACCAGGATGGCATAATGCTGTGCTGTATGCCATGGTCATCAGACACTGAATGACAAAAACAGCCAAGGATTTTATGTTAAAAAACTAAACAAAAACTGACTAAAGATTCGTGGCAAAAACAAAAAAGAATAAAAGTAAAATAGGAAGAGAAAAATCAAAAACTGAGGTGACAGCGAAGGTCACCTTCCCAGATCCCTCTAACCACAGTTGTACTCTGAGACCGCAGCAAGCTGACAGAGGCATTCCAGTGTCTCATCACATCAGCAGACCCCTTGCTAACACGCTGCATGACCACTCGTACAACACACTGTGGTTTGCCACAAATCGGCAGGGACCATACCGATGAGGCTTTTCCAAAAACCTTTTAGCATACAGCCTGTGTGCATTTGGATGTGAGATTGAGTTGTGTGCATGTAGTGATGTTTGTGGCTGTATGTATGTGTGTCTGTTTTCATGTCAAATCAAACAATGTAATTTACAGTGGTCAAATGCAGGGTTTATATAAGTAAATCTCCTAAATCTGTATGTATCATGATAGTTTGCTTTAAGATATGCAATGGTTTTCCATTTAAGGCTCTGATCCACTGCTATTCAATTTGATTTAATTTACTCTGACTCCAAATAAAACACAATAATGTCTATTTAATTTAATTTTTGGGTTATATTAAAGCAATTTTAAAATAGTTATAAATCTTTGGATATGGGATATCTTTGCATGATTTACAGTTAAAAGAAAACTCCTTATTTGTCTTATGACACTTTATACAGCCCCTCACTTTAGCCTCTGTCTGATACAGGCTGTTTTAGCTCCTCTCTCTTTCAGACACCCTGTAGTTTCTGTATAAACTAAATAAGGAGTTTTCTTTCAACTGTAAATCATGCAAAGATATCCCAGATATCCCAGCCCCAGATTTTTAAAAAAAGTCCTGGAAATGTACATGATACGTCTCCTTTGTGTGTTTAACTGTTACTTTGAATTAAAACCAATGGCTAAAACAGGGTTTAAAAATACTTAATACAACAAAGTAATAACAGTAAAGGTCTTACATACCAAATCATTTAATAAAATTGGTGAATTATCACCATAAAAAATACAGTTCAAGAATCAAACTTAAAAGTACTCATTAAGCAGAAAAATGACACTTGTGTGTGTCATATTAATATATATTTCATTTTTGGATTATTATCATATTTCCATTAAAGGGGAACTATTATGCTCATTTCCAGCTCTATATTTTTATTGTGAGAAACCATTACAGTTGTTTTGCATGTTCAAAAAACTCTTTGTTTATCTTATACCGGCCCTTTATCCAGCCCCTCAGTTCAGCCTCTGTCTCTTAATAGGCAGTCTTAGCTCCTGTCTCTTTAAGACCCCCCTTCTGATGAGCCCACTCTGTTCTGATTGGCCAGCTTTCTGGAAGCCTGCTGAGGGGCAGCCGTACCAGAGTCGTGTTGAGTTACAGCCAATGAAAACCCAACATTTCCTGCTTTACTGCTTTATATTAAAAGCTTTTAAATTACTAAATAATGGGAGACTTTTATTGTTAAGAATTTACAGGAAACCAAACATGTTCCTCACCAAATTACCAGAGCTTTGTTAGCGGTACTAAAAAACAGTCGAAACAACACCATATGGAGATCTTTGGAGCTATTTCTTCAGTGGATCAGTTCGAAATAATGCAGGGAGGAATAGTACAAGCAGAAACACTCATAGTGAGATGTTTGATGGAGAGCTGCAGGCAACCAGCACATCTCCAACAAGTAAACAACTTATTTTACTTTGCTGTGCTGTGTAATGGAAAAACACTCACAGCGTGCCAGCTCAACTCAAGTCATGGGTCGATGTGATGACCCCCAAAACAATGGAAAAATGCTATAATTTTAGTGGAGCAGAGCAGTGAACAGATGACCATATAAAGAAATCTGTCACAAGCCGACATCAGCTCGGGCTAAAAGTGGAAAAAAACGTTGGAAACCAAGTGTTCAGAGCAATCTGAAACCAGTAATTTTTGCTCACAGGGATAACTGCTACATATGTTAACCTCATTATTTGACACTTTGGCAACATTTAATATGAAAATTCGAAACTGTAACATTATATATATGACTGAAAATAAGGAAAAGCATAATAGGTTCCCTTAAATGTGTAAGTTGCACTTTACTGTTGTAGCTGGTCAAGGTGGGGCGGATTTTAATTGATTTATTTACTTACGTGCTGCAAAGTTTAATCCAAAACAAGACTTATCATATTTTATAAGATGATCATATCTGTATGTGAAATTTATACGAACGAAGTCACTAGTGAGCAGTTAAAAAAATGTAGTACAGTAAAAAGTACAGTTTTTTCCTGTAAAATGTAGTGAAGTACTAGGATAAACTAGCATAAAATGGAAGTGCTCAAGAAAGAACAAGTACCTCTTAATTATACTCAGTGGTACTACTGTAAATGTACCTAGATACTTTCCACCACTGATCAGATGTCAAATATACCTCTCAGGCTGAATGAAAGTTGGTAAGTGAGGAGTGCAGCATGTGTGCCAGCCGAGGTCAACTCAGCAGACTTCCACATATACATTATATGTATGGCAATGTATTTGGGGAAAGGGATGTTGATATGTACCTGCACGGTCAAAGGAGTTGTGTGTCACTTCTCTCTCTCACACACACACATGCACTCACATCACATTTACACAGGATGCAATGTGAGATCCACATGCTAGAGTAGGCAAAGGTTCAGAAGATGACAGAGATTTATGGTGTGTGAGACACTCAGCATTACGACAGCAGTACACAGTCACGGAGATGCACTCAATCTGACTCACATATACACAGTTGTACACTAAAGCATGCACACACAAAAACACACACACACACACACACACACACACACACACACAAGTCAAGATTTACAGTGTGGGTGGTGTGGGCATGACAACAAGGACACCTTTTTCAGCTGCTTTCAATGGGTGCAGGCAAAAAAAAATACAGTACAGTGGTGGAGACACAAGACACAAAGGTGACAAAAACACAGGTGAATAAGAGGCAAAAATAAATTCAGTGGGATGTGACTAAAACACATGTTCTCATACTGTATTTCTGAATAACAGAATACATAAACACTCTCACACTGTGGCTATGGAAATGCATGCCCTGAGATTCATTTCTGCAATTGAAAACCAGTCCCAAGGAACAATAAACACTAAAATACCATATTTAAATATATATAACACAGTATGTACTGTGTCTAAATGATTCCCCTTTTGTATGATACAATTATGGGATAAAAGGTAGACTAACTGATTCCTGTAATACCTTTTTATCCTGCATTTAATGTAATCTAACCAAATGATATAAAGTATAATCCATCCCCTACTGACCAGTTCTTTGCTCTTTTCAGAGAAGGCCTCCTGCACATACAGTCGCCCTACAGCATTGTCCATGTTGCTGTTGACGTAAAGTGCACACTGTCGCCACACTGCTGCCTCTGACGTTGTACCAGACAGAGCCTACAGGGAAAGTAACAAGGCACAGATCAATTAGAGATGGAGGATAAACCACTCAGCATATTGGTTAAAGAGGCTCATGGCAATTTTTTATTTGCACCTCCATTATGCATTAATGGCTATAAGAAATTGGGTAGTGGGGAAATGGTTAGATAAGGAAGAAAGTTAAGATTAAAGAGTTATAAATGTGAAGAAAGAATATGAATGGGGCTGAATGTGTACATCTAGTATTATTAGAATTTAATGTTGGCCGATTAAGTAACACAAAACTGAAATATCTCAACAACTTTTAGATGGTTTGCCATGAAATTTTGTACAGATAGTCATTGCACCAAGTGGACAAATCCTAATGACTTTGGTGATTTTCAAACTTTCCTCTAGCACCACCAGCAAATCAGTTATCTTGAAAAATACAATGTCTCAATATCTACTAGATAGATTGGCTCAAAATGTCATGTAGTTATGACCAAATACCTGCAGAATTAATTCCTGTCAGCCTCAGCTGTACTTTGTGTTTAGCACTAATTAGCAAAATGTTCCACTCTACGTTAAGACAATGAGCATGGTAAGCATTAGAGTGACATAAACATAAGCATTTTAGCTTTGTCATTGTGAGCATGTTGCCATGTTAGCAGTAGCCTTTACTATAAAATGTCTCGCACTTTATGTATCTTGGTCACAATTCTTTAAAATTTAGGGGATCCTCATCAAAAATGGCTCTCTTATCTGTTAAAATTATATACTGCCCCCTATATTGCTATTGTTTTTTTTAAAACTGGATATTGGTATTCGCCTCAAAGATCCAGTATCAGTTGGGCTCTTGTGTTTATCCTGAGGCAAGTTCAGTGTCAGGGCCCTGGCAGTGTACCTTGCGGAAGGCTTTCCTGGTCTCTCTGTATGCTTTGCTCAGGCCCACCACCATGTTCATAGCAAAGCGCCACACCATGTAGTTCTGCAGATCCCTGCAAGGAGAGGAAGGATGTTCAAAGAAACTCTCTTACTCATTCAAAGCTACAATATATCAATAATGGGTGAGCAGCTGTTTTCATTGCACGCTGTGCACTCCCGCCCCCACAAACACACTCACAATTGGGCTATCTAACAAACACAAGCATGCCTACACGTTTGCATACACAAACACAGCTACAGGCTCATACAAACCCACAAACCTCTTGGTGTATCTGGCCAAGATAAGGTTGAGTCTTCTGTAATAGTTGGGAGAGTAGTTTATGACCTTCTCTGTGTCAGGAACACTGATGTTGACTGTATCCATTATCTTAGCTGTGAAGTAACTCCAGTCAAATGGCTTCAGGCCAAGCCCAAAAGCACAGACATGGAGAAATTAAAAAAAACATTAGAAAAAGGATGGAACGTGAAAAAGAAACAATAAATGCTGACAGATAAACAGTTATTTTTACCTGTGATTCAACCTCAAGGGTGAAGTTGGCTTTCAGATCACCCAATTCCATCTTGTTGTAAAGTAAGACTGGGTTGTTACGATCCTCTAGAGTATCAGTAGCCTTGGAGAAAGAAAGACAGCAAGGTTAGAAATCAAGAATGCTATCACAACATACACCTCCTGTCTCTTGATACATGTGTACCACTGTGGTGCAGGTCCAGCAGCAACAAACATATTTGGAGACCCAGGAGACTTCAGGTTTGTAAATGTCAGAGCTAGAGTGCTGTGACTGCCTTATAAAAGCCAAGAGCGAAGTGGAGGGGAAGTGAAGCATGGCAGACTGTGGAAACCTGTTGATGTCTGAGAAAAGTTGTTGTGTTGGGATCAGGCTGGTTAACAGCTTGTTTTACACAGCAGCTGCTCTAGACCGGAGCTACAAACACACAGAGAGGAGAGACGTTTGGGCTACAAATGGAGGAGTGGAAGGTCATACTGTCAGAACTTGTTTGCTCACAAAATCCTCCTGTTGTGTGAAGCTGAGAGAGAATATAAGGTATGCACTGTTGCTGGAAAACAAGGTCTCTTTTTTCCTCAGCTTCTCAAAGAGCAGATAAACAGTAATAAAGGCCGTACTTGGATATGTGTAACTATGTTGGATCCTGTTGGGAAAAAGCAAAGTGTGAATGTGTGCTTACATTGGCGATGTCCCTCTCCAGGTCCATAACTCGTGTCACCTCCTCTCTGATGCGGGTCTCATTGATGGCCAGTCTCCGGTCAGTGCGGATAAGCTTAGCCAGATCAATCATGAACTGCTCGTAGGCTCGACATGCCTGTCAAATACATGCACATTCATGATATTCATATCTTGACTTTACTTCAACAGGAAGGAAAAAAGGTTTGGATTTAACCAGTGACCAAAAATCAGAGGCAACAGTGTGCATTTACTAACAGATACGTACACACACGTGCACACAGCTCGCCTCAAGCTGAGTGCGGTTAAGTGCTTCTTTCTGCATATCAATCAAGAGTCTATGGTAAACTGTAAAGTAAAACCAGAGCAGAGGATGTCTGCTCCAATCACACACATCTGGTCTGGATTGAGACACAACCAAATTTGTTCTGTTTTGCCTCTTTTATTTTAATCATCACTTAACTGCCTCGGAATGCATTTGTCATATACACACACATGCTTGCAAATCCATGTACTATGAGACACACAGATAAACGCATAAAGTTGATTCAGGTACTGATGTTTCGACTAATGCCCTCGTCATTTGTTGGGCATCACGTTTCCAGGAACAGACTCCAGGGGACATGAAACCCAGACTCAGTGGCAGTGGCCCAAATGAACACATGGAGTTGTTTTCGTCATGCATCAGTTGAAAGTCTTAATTATATTACAAGCTTGTGTGCATGTGCATGTGGTGTGTGTGTGTGTGTGTGCGCATGTGAACTTTAAGCCCACCTCTGCGTAGGGTCCGGTACAGGCATAGTAATCTCTGGACAAAAGGCCAAGGCTGGTCTGCTGGTCAAACTGGCAAAGAAGAGGATGAAGAAACCACACGTATTTATATAAGCCAAAGCAATCAGATTTGTAGAAATTGGTGGGTGGTTATTTGCAAGCTGGATGGGATATGATGTGTGAGTGCAAGTATGTATGTGGGTACATGAAAGAGAGACAGAGAAAAAAAAGAGGAGAGCTTGCTACTGTTGCACACCTACATGAATGATGTGCGAATTGGAGTCCCTGTCGTCAGTGCCGACAAAAAAGTTAACCAAGAGTTGAGTTCCATATTTCTCATTCAGCTTAGCAACTACGTCCTCAAACCTCCATTTTTTACCTGAAAAAAGAGGAAGGAGAGGAAAGAGAGGAGAGGAATACTAGGGAAGAAATGCCTGTAGGTGATATTTGCTGCATGCAACCATATCATAAAGGATACTTTACCATAGTTGGTCTCCCAGTCATCCAGAGCTATGGGCCACTCAAAAATATCAGGCAGCATGTCGAGCAAAGGAGCCCCTCCTCTTTGTTCAATTAAACCTTAAATGAAGCATAGATACAAACAAGCAAAAATCTTTTTTGTTAATAAGTAGGCATTATATATATATATAAAGTATACATTTATTTTATACAAATCAACATTCAGAGAACTAATTAAAAAAGAAAGTAAACCTTGTTATTAATCATACATTGAACTTCCTATCTTCTAGCATCATTAATCTATGCTAATGTGGGCACATGTGAGGAGTTAATTGTGACTTCTAAGCCAAAATGCTTTTGAAGAAAGTATTTATTTGCATTATGTAATACTGTAAAACTGAAAGACAGTAATTTTTGCATTTAAAAGCTAATGGTTGATAAAGAGAGATTATGAGCAATGAAGGAAAGTCCAATGAGTAACACATAATGTTTGATGACAGTAGGAAAAATTTTTAGGACATTAGCAAATTAAAAAAAGTCTATGATGATATGTGATGGTTGCTGACTCACTCTCATTGGTACATGACTTGTAGAGGGTCTTAGCCTTGGTGAGAGCAGTGGCTTCCCCCTCCACTGTTTTTTCAAGGACACCTACAAATAGAGCAGAGAAACAGAGCAAGCGTGAAGGAAAGAAACACAGATAAAAACAGAAAGATAAAGGAGAAGGAGGAGGAGGTCTACATGTCAACAGAGGGAAGGGGAAAGAGAGAGGGATGTAAATAACCTCAGGTACAATGTAGAGTTTTTCATCATTGTGGATTGGAAATAGAATCCAGCTGTTGTCCAGATGCATTTAATCATTTTAACCAAGGCATGTTGTCTGTCCCTGTGTCAGAGAGCGCTAACAAAAATAAAGTGATGGCTTCAAAACATGGGGATACATAGCAACCAGTCACAAAACAGAAATGACATTATTCAAAGAAAAAAAAAAGATAATAAAAAACATGATATGATTGTTTTTAAAGGAAAAATCTACTTCAAAGCTGCCATGCACAAAAAAATACTTTAGAGCTGAAACACGTGACAATTCTTCTCATGTTAATACTAATCTTTTATAATATGCTACTTCCTGAAAAAAATGTTATTAAGTTTGTATATAATGACAAAACAGTCCAGCATGTAATATTTTTATGAGAGTACTGCAGATAACAAATAAAGCCATAATGTTGACTCTGCCTTACAGAGCAATCTTAAAGTCACTTTCCACATTTCTGGCAAGTCTGTGACATGATATCAAGATGATATCATGAACAACCCATGGAACAACCTTAGCAACAACCTTAGCAACAAAGACTATGGAACAAACAGCCATTTGTGGACGTGTGCGAACAATCTGATATCATCACAAGGAGAAAGTAGAGGTAACATTGCAGCATTCAAGGCTTTGTACTTGCAGGGAGCATTTTTGAATCTGTCCTCCCAAGAAAAATGACACAACAGGTCGCAATGTCAATCACCACAATGTCAGAGTGACAGATGCCATCTAGAAATTATGACCAAGAAAAGTGGTGCAGTTTAGATGACATCTACATAAATTGACAAATTTACTCATTCGGAGGTGGTGGGTTGGGTGGATGGATTAACCCATACTTGCAAAAAGTGGACTTTGCTGCAAGAGACTGTTGTTCGTTTACATTTCCAAACGCAGGTGTCACATTTCTAACTGTTTTTTAAAAAATGTAACTTAATCATCCCCTAACTTTAACCCCATGGTGTTTATTGTTCCCATGACGACGAAGGTCACCTAACTTTAAGGAAGTGGTAACTTTAACCCACACCACATGTTCCTCTAACCTTAACAAAGTGATCATTTTAACCAGAACCATCATCTTTCCCTAACCCTAACCAGACCTTAACCATAGCGTTGTCAAAAACATAATTATTTGTTAACAGTGATTTGTAACAGTTTTGGAAAGCACAAACAAATGTTGTCCTGCCAATTACTGCCGATAGAGGCCCCATATTAGAAAAAGCTCCCATGTGTCACTCTGGAGTGCATGGTCATGCTAAAAATAACAGAAAAACACAAAAAGCATAATATGTCCCCTTTACAAAATAAACCATTGCAAACTTTTCAGTTGTACTGTGTCCCCATTACAATTCCCAGGGGAATGTCAGGTCTTTGCTTGAATGATTGAATAAATAATTAAACATGAACTATTTACTATTGCGGTGCAGTTAATATTTTCATTTAGGTGATTTAGAGGATTTGGGTCATTTGATGTAGAGGTCAATGCTGTCATATAAACCACAATTTAGTGGCAATCTGCATGCACATTTTTTAATCTTTGTTTACTTGCTTCTCAGAAGACTAGTAATCATGATGAGGCTAGTGACCTCAGGGCAGGAAAGTCATAGTGAATAAAACTGGAAAGAATTCAAAGAAGAGCAAAGCTGAAGGTGTGGCAGAAAATGGTAATTTGAAAGAGTAAACACCATTGCTTGAGTTATAACCTGCATTCACTGCCTCTTCAACACCTGTTGTGGGCATATGGACGCCAGTTAGCTCAGCCCCAGGCTAGATAGTGTTTCTAGGTAGACAGCTAATCAAAATGAGTGATAAGTGTTGGGGTGTAAACTTGCTCGACTGAGGGGGAGGAGAACGGGACTAACAATACACTTCCCTGTACTGCCTCAAGGCACTGAGTTGCATATCGTAGATTTAAAGTGTAACCATTCCTTTAAGAACTGCTGTCACTTTTCAGCAGCATGGACAGAGAGGGTGAGCTTAAATATATGTTCAGATCATCAGGGTTCAATCCAACATCCACATGGTAATTTTGGTATTTGCTGAAAACCACCTTGATGAATGCAAGTAGTGTTGTGATAAATTGGTAGTGTGTGACCATATGTCCTTCACAAAAAGAAAACACCCACTCAACAGGTATTTTAAACTTCACCTTGACTTCTGCAAAACTATCTGATGCTCTGTCACTCAGTACCTAGCATGAAGTGAAATATCTTAACTGTGCCTGCACCATTGCAGGGTTTATCTAAGACCCAAGCCTGACTCTCACATCACTGATTTTATTGTAGTTTATGCATGGGCTCCTGGGTGGCACAAATCCCCTTTTTGAAGAAATGTGTTCTTTTTTAAAAGTGACTTGTCCTGTCAGAGATCCAGAGTTTAAATCCTGCCTGATTCACTTCAACAAGTTGGTTCTTCCAGCTATCATGATTTACAGCACATTATTTTTTTAAAGTATTGAGAGATTTAGGGGGGCTTTGATGCAATCCCTAGGAATCCGACATCTGGTGATGGTTAAGTGGCACAGCACTTCTCGGTTACACTAAAGTCAAAATGTCTTCTGTAAAACAAAAGACCATAACTATTTAGATAACTTTATGCCAGCTCCATTACTTTGTTCTTTGAGGATGACAGTTCATTCTTGAAAGAGATTGTTTCGTCAATCATTTTTTCTGCTTTTGGGCTCAACACTTTTGTTCCATCTAAACATATATGAATATATATGAGTTGATTTTCCAAAGGCCTGTGGATTATTATGTAGAGTGCATAGGATTTCTGATGTGTGTGTATTTGCTTTATAATGACTGCATCATGAATAATGAACGATGCAAAACTCTTTCAACTCTAAGTGCCTGTGATAAACTTCCTGTACATGCAAAATGTATGGAAATGGTTGAGCTCATGGTTGCTATCGCTATTGTATATGGTAATTTAGAAGAAAGACATAAATAGGCTGACGCAGTTCAGCAGAATTGTTAAAATACTGTGGCATGAAATTCAGTCAGCAGCCTTTATGGATTTCACGTGGAAAAAAATGTATGTCATTAGAGAAATCCATGTGTATTTACATTTATATTGCACATTTGTATGTATGTGCAACATGTGTTATGAAGTATTTATGATATGTTTATTTTGACCAGTTCAGAGTAATGCATTTGTATGACTTATGTGTTTACATGACATGCATGTGCCCACACTGCACACAATTCTCATGATGCAATTAGATAATAGAAATAATTTGTAGCATATGTATTTTATTGAAGCATTTTCAAAATCTTGAAATCATGCACTTTGGCAGCTTCATTTTCCAATAAACCGAACACAGAACATATAAACCCTCAAGAACACAGTGAAAAGTATAAAGAGTAGCAAAACCAAAGTATGAAGACAACATATGAAGAACAGGACTCCAGTTCTTTCCCAAAGTTATCTAGTTTGTCCTTTAGAGCAAAACTGATCCTTTCAAGGTGGAGAGTACCTGACAAAGCATTTAACCACTCTCATATTGAAGTGGGGTTTGTGTGTTTTCCAATGCTGGAGCAGAACTTTCTTCGCTGGTATAAGGCCATAGCCAATGAATTGTCTTTGAGGCACCCATAATGTGTTCAGTGTCTCTGTAGTGCCAAGGATGATCAGCATGGGGTCAAACCAGTCACCTTGGAGAAGATGTTGAAAGGGCAATGAATTTGTAGCTGTAACATCACTGTCTGTCTGTTCTCAGTACAACTTCCCTCAGGGGAGAGTTTTTGAAGTTTTAAAATGCTATAAATCACCAGTATAAGCTAGTTTAGCGTTTAAGAATGTGCCTCTCTTCTCTGCTTTCACAAATATGCCACTTATTGATATCCTCCAAGTCAAGTGAGCTAGCCAAGTCAAGCTGTACAAACAATGTGTGCCACAGTACAAAGCCTTTATCAGTCACAATGACTGTATCATGCGCTCAAGCTCCTCCTGTATTTAAAAAAATGCAAAAACTGGGCTTAAGGGAAGTTTGTGTATGGCTTTTAGCTTGCCAGACAAACCATGAGATAAATAAACTAATCCAACATTCCTGAAACTAATCATACCTCTTTTGCAATACAATTTACCGGTTGTAGTTTCTCAACACTTCATCGGAATGTAAGAAAAACACATGTTCACATCATCAAAACAGTATTTCTGAATGAAAATCTAGCTCGTTGGGCTTCAATAATATTACAAATTAAAAGGAAACCCTTGAAAGGGGTATCATGTACTGGATGGAGAACAATCTTGATACTTTGACAAGCCATCACACATCTTAACATGGCTTCAGGATTGCTTGTCACTTATAAAGTGATCTCTCATAAATGTTGCATTGGTATCAACCGTCATACTGCACATTTCAATGCAACCTCAGGATCAATACAAGAAAGAGGATGGATCTTAAATTACTCAGCCAACTGACAGGAAACTCTCCCCTGAGTCCAACAAGACATCACTCATGTCACAGTGAGTTGGGATCAAAAGGATCAGAGGAAAGTTGAAGAAAATGAGATTTTTTTTTTTTTTTTCTTTGCAATTTTGGGGATTAACTGACAGACCAGTCAGAATAAAGACAGGTAGATGAAAAGGCTAGCCATATTTAAAACAAAGTTTATCTCTATCTTTAATCACTAATTTCATTTAATGTCATATCAGCTCATTGTTTCTTAAACATGCAGTGCAGAGCTTTTACATATAAATGAATGTCATCCAAGCCCTTGCCAAACAAGTTCACACAATGCTGATTAAACCTATCACCACTAGATAAATCTCTCTGTATATAACAGTATACAGAGTTTTTAAATCTCATGTCGGACTCTACATTCCCATTTTGGCCAATTAACATGCGGCTCTTCTAGACTTTCCAAATGTTAACGGGACCAAATGGATCAAATTCTGATTCTGATCATATTCTGACAAGTTATTTTGCCGGGGTTGTGTGACACTCAAAACAATTTGTCGACCATTTCACAGCCACAACAGTGGGTTATGGCCAGTGGTGTACTGGCCATCCGGCAAATTGAGATAAATCCTGGTGAACTGTCAAAAATACGTTTTTGGGCCGGTGGACTGTCAAAACATATCCGTTTTTACTGGCCCTCTCTGTGTGCCTGTCATTCGGGGTGTACATGAGAACAAGCTACATCCCTTTGTCAGGCAATCACAGCCAAGTGCCCCCTTTTACTCTCACTGCCAGAAGGGGGAGACAAAAGTACCATACTCCAGCTTTAAATACACCTGTTCTGTTGCTGCATAACTCAATGAAAATCCACCCTTCGGTCAATTAATTTAGCAGCCCCAAAATATTCTAAATTGAATTCAATTATTTTCATCATAATCTTTTTTCAATTTTCATTTTCTTAGTGCTTCATTTCTTTCCCTTCTTTCTACTTGTTTCACTACTTGCATGGCTGCATTTCACTTCAGTCTCTTTCTACCCTTTCATTTTTCTAATGCTCCCATTTTCTCATTACCATGTGTACACTATTTATGTGCTCATTTAATCTTAATGAAGTCCTGAGATAAGGACCCTTCACAGGGCGCTTCCTGCAAAAGGGCACAGATCATGTGTGTGTGATTGGATTACTGACAGCCTGGTGCTAATGTTTAACCACAGCAAAGGCTTACCCTCTCACTCTCTCTTACATACACACACACACTCTCCCCGTGTGCAAGTTTGGATGTATCTGAGAATGGATTTTGTGCCACCTGATGTTTGCTTGAGACATCATGTCAGTTTCGACGAAACCATTCAGCATGATCCGGAATCCGAATTTTGAGTTTATCCTCTCTGCATTGATGTTTTATCCTTGACTGTTTCTCTTTCCACAAGGCATTTCACCCTCAGTATTTCAGTGTTGCCATTCAGAGTTTTGCTTCCAATTTATCATAATGGAACAAATTCATATTATACTGCAGGCAGAAGCTGTAAATGCAATTGAAACTGAAATAAGATGACACTGTTTGAGAGTGATGAGTCTCAGTCAGCGACAATAGAGTTGTTTACTGTTCTTCTTGCAGTATAAAAACATAAAAGACCTTTAAAATGTCGTACAAACCAGCAGAATAGACCATTAAAACTTTAATTTCCTTAAAGAAGGTGTAAATAATTTACAAAGTTTAGTCCTATTTTTGTTTGAAAGACAAGTGTTAATTTTTCTTTGAGATGCTTCTTAGAGTGTGCTGTCAAACAGTACGTGTAGTGAAAAGCAGGGAATTATAACTTACCAAGGTGCATTTCTGTAGGGAAAATCCAATCGATGAGCTTAAAATGCTGTTACATGCACTGCTAGTGCCACGTGTAAGCTACAGGTTAGGTTTTGTACTTACAAAATAAAACATTCTTTCAGATTCTGGGTCAAATTTGAATGAATTCTGCAATTATAGTGCAGTGTTTATTTTCCTGATGGGAACTCTGAAGCAGTCTGAATTTGCTCTGACTGGTCTCTGCTTTATAGCTGCAGCAGCTGAGGCTCATGGGTATAGTCTTTTAGAGCCATACCAAAGTGGTGTAAAAAACATAATTTCTTAGAACCCTAAGCATGGAAAATTAAAGCTTTTGACCATAACATAAACATATAGTATCATTAATTGATGTGTTTTCATGTGGAAGAACATTGAAGACATCATTGAAAGAAGACTTAAAAATGGGAATCCAGAGTATCTGTCATGTCATTTTCTGTCATGTACTCAGTACGAAAGTAACGCCCATTGGCCGGTCTTAGTGTGTACAAATGTTCTGTCATGTACCCAGTATAGTGTTGGCTGTGATACAACTAACAGGGGAGATTATTACCTTGGTGGAGGTCTGTGCTCTACCGAACTCTGTCCTGTTATTCATAAGCGTCCTGGCTGGCAAAAACATATTAGATTCAGGATTTTTATTCAGTATATTTTTGTTGGCTAAGCATAACTGCATTAATATTCATATTATTTTACTTGGCCACAAACCTGTGGTCTGCTATCTTTATTTGATATGTTTATGAGAAATGCAGTATTTATGGTGTTGTGCAATGGTTCCGAATGGAATTTTGATATCAGGCAGGTCATGTGAACAAACCATTTATCTCAAAAGTCGTTTGTAGTAAGTACAGACGGACGCTTTTGTTTGTTTTTGTTTTGTTTTTTTATCCTATTGTTACCACAGGAAAAACATAGACATTTTGTCTCTTTGTTATATCATCAACTGTTAGATCAACATCTCGCATGTGAACACTTTTCTGGACGTCACAGCTACCTCAGAGACGTTCAGCAAGGCAGGAAACATAAGCTAGTTCATGTATTGCATGCCGATAGCTAGAATTGACTCTGTACAGTGAAATTTAGACCTGGAGTCATTCAAGAAGCACTTCATGTAAGAGCAGCAGTGTGCTCACACTCACACAGGCACATGCACGTGTGCATGCACGAATGGACGTACGCACGTAGGGCTTAGCTTGGAGATGACTACCACATGCTGTTTCACATTTCTTGACTTATCCTCAAAGCTTCTCTCAGTATACCATCATCCTCTGGCTACAGACCTCCTCCACTTCACCTCAAAGCCCCCCGATTTTGTGTGTATCTCACCACCTATCTCTTCCTCTATTACTCTCCTTTTGTCTTTTATTTCACCTCGGTCTTTGCCGTTTTTATTAGTTTCGATGAAAATTCTTTCTTTCATCCTGTTTCTGCCTGCTGTACATCCCTCCCTCTTCTTCCTGACAAGCTAGCTTGTAATTAAAATGCTCACAGTCAATTGGGCAAATTATTGCACAGTATGCCACACCTGAGTAGGCGGAGGTGGAAAAAAAACTCACACAAGCACACACACTGTTGTGGTCACAATCAGAGTGCAGATCCTCATTACGAATCATTTATGACCTTTTACAGCAGCAGAGAACAATCTAAGGCATTTACAAGCAACCACAAATCTACTATTCACACACATACACATGCATACAGCCTTTTTATTGCTGTCATGCAGCCTCAAGCGCCGCAGTGTCCAGGTGTTTCCAGGCCCCTGCAGCTGTTGACAGGAAAAGGATCTGTCCATCAGCAGGCGGTGGTATCCAAGCAGGCGGCAGCAGTCAGCCCCAGGATCAGAGGTCACATGTTTGATGTCACATCGCAGAGTAGAGGTCACAACTCTGTTGAGGCCTCACACTGGCTGGGGCTTTTACTTCAGCGTACATTAGTCATTAAGAAAAATTTTAACCCTGACAACTAGAGGTTGCTACTGTAAGTATTCAAGATTGCACACATGCCTCGGTTTTGACTATCAAGTATAATCTTAAATACACAACGTTCTCTCTCTCTCACACACACACACAGATCTACACACAGATACACACAAAAAGTAAACCTGAACATGTGTGTATACAATACAGTCTGAGACATTCTTTCTCTGACTGGTAAGCCTGAAGGAATGAGCACAACGCTGACGATTGGTGGAGATTTGAGCTGTTGAATGATTAGGACCAGTTCTTTTAGTCGCTCCGTTCCTTTTTGTGGTAAATGCAATTTGTAGAGCAATAAAGTCAATGATTCTAAAACATCAACCTTTGCACTTTGCCTAGTCTTTCCACATTAGATCAGAAGTGCATTTCTTCATTTTTTTCCTCCCTCTCTCTCTCTCTCTCGTTGTCTCTCTCTCTCTCTTGTTGTCTCTCTCTCTCTGTCACTCTCTCTCTCTCTCTTTCTCTCTCTCTCTGTTTTCAGACAGGCAGTAAACATCACCGTCTGATAAATGCAGTAAAAATACAACAAAGTGTGAAATAACACCACACACTTACACAGAGACATGCTATGTACGTAAATGCACATACGGTAACAAAATGCCTAGAATGAGCCCTTGTTGGGCAATGTTTATTTTGCTTTTTCCCCCCTATGTGTGATTTTTATGGCTGTTAAGACTGCCATGGAGAGGAGAGGACAGGACAGAACAGTACAGAACAGAGGGCATATAATCAAATGTAGGCTTTACTTGTGAATCATAATATCTTATCTTTAAGCAAATCATTGTGAAGAAGCAGGACTCCGAATTTTAATAACACACTTTTATAATTACACGACACAGAATGAATGAAGATGCACTTTTAACACTACAATCACCCTCGGATGAAGGTATAAAAAATAAATGACTTAATGAGATTATAATGACTACATTATCAACTCTAAAAGCTAATGAATGTTATATTGATCTGTAAAAAGATATTTATCGAGAAGTAAAGGGAAAGCAAGGCCAGTGAGAGCTGTCAGTTCAGAAAGAACAAGACATTTGTTTCCAAAACAATCATGAAACACTCCTCTCTAGAAAACTTATAATTTACCTGTCTTAAGACTTCCAGTAGGTTCCCTATCTTTTCAAGCATAATGTGTTGTGAGCAATTATTGTGAATGACTGTTTGAATTTGGATTTAATTAACAAGCCTATCTGTTACCACCCAGGTTTGTGTTTAGAAAAAATAATCTGCATGTCATCACTGGCTGACACAAGGACAGATAGCAAAAGAAAAAAGAAACAGTGCCCCAAGACACAAGGCTGCATGTTTCTCCATAGAGATTGGACAGATAAAGTACTCGAAGCTGGTGCAAATTATGAGTCCACGAGACAGGCTGCACTTTAAACTCTGGTTTTCCTTTCCCACTAAGGATCAATCTTTCTCACCCCTCTGAATCACTCTGTTTCTCCTGCCCTGCAGGCAATCCGCACTGTCTGTATTGTAGTGGAAGGGACTGGCAGATAAATTGTAAATTTATGGTAGCTTAAGAGTTTTGGTTGTCCGTGAAAAAGTTTGTCCCCCTTAAAGATTGAGCACCCGCTCCTCAAGACTCGACTGGCCTTCTCACAGACATCTTGAGGTGAAGTATGGAGCCACACAAATCCACACGCGCCCACACATTTGCAATGTAATTTGACCCTTGCTGTATCAACCATGCCACAAGGACACTACTAAGACTCTAATGCATGCTAAAAAGCTGGAAAACACGTGAGACACATGCATACAGTACAAACTTACAATTAATTTCTCACTACCATGTGTTGACATCTTTTAGCACAGCCTGAACGCAATGTCCACACACACACACACACACTCTGATAATGCCAGCTCTGTTGACAAACGCTGAGCTCACATGGTAGGCAGCGCTGAAGCCAAACTCCCCTGGCATCTGTGATATCTATAGAGCTGCAATCCCTGAAGGACAGTCCTCTTTAGCTCATATACTCGAGCAACTGATTCAAGCTGTTCTCACTCCTCTTTAAAAGCAAGTGGACTGAAAAAGACTTACTGTTTTAGGTTTTAATCATCATCATCATCTTAATCATGGACTAAATACAGAATTATCACTCTAATGAAAACAAGCAGCGCAGGTCTCCACATCTTTCATAAATTGGTCAGTCTGTCTGTCAGTCTTGTGGTCTTTCTGTATGCAGATCTTTGTTTGTTTGTGTGGGTGCGTGTGTGTAGGTGTCTGACCTTTGAGGATGACCTCCAGTTCGTCTCGTAAGATGTCAAAGGTGCTGTATCTAGAGCTGGTCTCTGGGATGATGTTCTTTTTAAGCCAGCCTCCACAGGCATACTGGTAGAAGTTATCGCAAGGGTCCACGCTAGCATCCATGTTCTCAATGAGACGGGACGCTGCACAACAAAGAGGAAACAAGCTCTGAGAAGTGAAGCAAATGGAAATACTCACCCAAAGACTAATATACTGATGGATATAGGAGTCAGGAGACACAAATCATATAGAAAACTTACTTTCATAGCAAAATTAGACATTAATGCATGTGCTGAAAAAAACAGATTTAACGTGTTAATTACTCAGCTTAAGAGGTGCTGGTTTTGTTACCAGTCTCTATGCTAAGCTAAGCTAACCAGCTGCTGGCAGGAACCTTTTGTGAATAGACAGACATAAGAGAGGTATTGACCTCATCTGACTCTCAGCAAGAAACTTTCCCAAATTGTCAAACTATTCTTTTACAAAGATGTGCACTGAACATAATTGAGGAAGAATTCTCAAGAAAACTTTTACATGATGTTGGAAATAATGGAGGAAAGAGCAGCTGAAATTGTGGATCATCTTCATCCTTGGGTGCACGCCAAAATGTTTCATGCTATATACTAATAGTAGAGAGTAACAGAAATCGAATTTTTTTTCTTAGAAACAGTTCTTTTTAGTTAATGGTTCATTAAAAAATAAAACATAGGCCTATGAAAAGTCTTAATCTTGACAAAAATCTTGATATGCACCCATTTGCATAAGTAAAACCGTATAATAGCAGTAATTGGATTCTAATGGGCACCAATACTGGAAATGTGTTAACTTTCTGGAGCTGCAATTAAATTACATGAGGCAGCCGAGAGATGTCTTCTGACAAGGTTGTCAAGTATGAATGAATTGGGACATTGGTTCCCTAAAAATGAATCAGAAATGAATTGGCATCTGTTGCTAGAATCTAGAGGTAGAGCTATGCATATTTAATTTTTGTTAATTTGTGTCTTAATGAGTTTGCTCAAGCTGTGAATACACTTACTTAGCCATTACAATTTGTTCAACTTCTCTTGTGGGCCTACAGTTGTTCAGAGGTGATCCAAGGACAATAACCCTCTGCAACATGTTTCTACTGATCAGGACTGTTTCTGATTTGAACACTGCTTTGACTCAGAGGCAACATATTCACAGTTGAAGTCTCTGGGCTTTTGCTGCATTTTAAATTTTCCTATTCTGTCCTCCTCTGAGAAAAAATCAAAGCCCTCAGAAGGAGACATTAAAGCGAACGTACAAACAAACACACACACAATGCTTACCTGACTGTGTGCAGTCAGCCGTGGTACAGATTCCATCTACAGGAAAATGCAAAACAAATCATCACTCAGTGGGATTTTTGCAGTCATAATTTATTATGTCAAATACACATTATCTCCCTCCTGTTTCCTTCTTCCTATATTTCTTTCCGTCTCATCCTTCTCAAGATTACAACTACTTAGAAATATTTATTTCACTCTATCAGGAATAATTTAGGTGTACCGTAACTGTAAATCAAAGTAAATCTGACACATGCTAACACAAGCACACACGTGTTTACACAACTGTCATGTGAACTTCATGTGTTATGTATGAATGCATGATGTACACACAGGTGAGTGGACACACAGATATAAACACAGACAAAGTCATTAAAGATCCTCTCTAGACATACAAAAAAACTCTGCTTGGGACAATAAATGGCATCTAATCCTTCTACCTCATTAAAAAACAGAAAGTTTCCTACTTCACTGAAAAGTCAATTCTCAGTGTATGTACACTGGAGGCTTCAAGTTTCCACATCACACTTGTGTAAGTTGGGTATTGGACCAGAATCGGCTTCAAAACTATTTGTGAAGTCACAAAATCAGATTTTCAGTGAGCACAGAGAAACTTTTTGCTTTCAGCAGATGAATGTGAAAACTGCCTTCCAGTGTCAATCTGTGCACATGCATCATTCTACACTGTGAAGCTCAAACATCCAGCTGTAGTAACAAGAAGAAAAACACATTTTTGAGGGCAGGGGGACTTTAAACTTTCTCATTTTCCTGACATGGCAGTTTACACATTTATCAAGCACAAGACTGCCAAAGATAATATTAGCTCAACACAAACCACTACTGTACATATGCCAACCCAGACGGTTTTATGTATCACTAAATGTAATTAGATTGACTTATCTGTAAGGAGTCAGTGTTCTTTTCTCGCTGAACTTCAAACTTGTTCCATTTTGTCAATAATTAATCTATAAATCTATAAATAAGCTGTTTATTCATGTTAATGAAATACTAGTAGATAGCTTTTCTTTTACCACAGCACAGTCATCGGTCATCATTTGACGTAATAAAACTTCTTATCATGTTTCATAACACTTACATTATCTCTGAAAGCAAGCAAGTAAGCATCAGTCAGGATATCAAAGGGGACCTATTATGCTCATTTCCAGCTCTATATTTTTATTCTGAGACTCCACTACAGTAGTTTTGCATGATTCATAGTTCAAAAAAACTCCTTATTTATCTTATACTGGTCCTTTATGCAGCTCCTCAGTTCAGCTGCTGTTTCTTAACAGGCAGTCTTAGCTCCTGGCTCTTTAAGGACCCCCTCCCAATGAGCCCACTCTGTTCTGATTCGCCAGCTCTCCAGGGTCTGTCAGGGTCGTGTTAAGTTATTGCTGATGTAAACCCAACATTTACCACTTTACTGCTTCATATTAAAAGCTTTTAAATGACTAAATAATGGGAGACTTTACAGGAAATTAAACTTGTTCCTCACTGAATTAGGAGGGTTTTTAAAAACCAGTCGACACAACAAGATATGGAGATATTTGGAGCTATTTGTTCAGCGGATCAGTTAGAAACAATGCAGGGAGGAATAGTACGAGCAGAAACACTCATAGTAAGATGTTTGATGACGAGCTGCAGACGACCAGCACACCTCCAACAGGTAAACAACTTATTCTACTTTGCTGTGCTGTATAATGGAAAAACACTCACAGCGTGTCAGCTCAACTGGAGTCATGGCTCTGTGTGACTACCCCCAAAACAATGTTAAAATGCCATAATGTTAGCAGAGCAGAGCGGTGAACTAGTGCACTGTGCGTGGAGCCGATGACCGTATAAAGAAATCCGTCACGAGGCGACATCGGCTCAGGCTGAAAGTACAAAAAAAAACGTTGGAAACCAAGCAGTCTGAGGCTGGTGCTCTTTGCTCACAGGGATTACTTTTACATATATATATGACACTTTGGCCATGTTTAATATGAACATTTGACATTGTAACATTATATATATGACTGAAAATAATGAAAAGCATAATAGGTTCCCTTTAATGATTAAAAATCCCATGTTATACTTATACTGTGTCATTGATCTCAATCAGATTCTATTGTTTTCTGATGACGAGTAGCTGGCGGTTGGTTTCATTTGTCATAAATGAATTGATGAAATTTAGCAAGATATAAGTTACACAATTCTTTATAATTTACACAGAAGTCTGAAATATGAAATCTCACAGCATTTTAAGGTGCATAGTAAATGTCTTGTAAAAATTCCTGACAACACAAAGGCAACTCTAAAAAGGATGGTTGCACGCTGCATTCTTCTTTCAGGCTCAGTGGTTGTACTTTTGCACTACACTTTAAAAGCACACAGCTCAAGAGTCCTTTATTCACCTGAACAAAATGCTGTTCTTCAGTGAACTCCTTCATGTTTACCATTAACCATGAACTCAGTTTGAAGTAACAGTCAGGCATAGACACAGTTTCAGGAAGGCAATCTTCAAAAGTTCTAAAAGGTTTGCTCTCAGAAAAAAATAAAGAGTGTCCTCAATGCTCAGTGGCTCCCAGAAATATTTTTCAATTACATGATGAACTTCTTTTTATCACACTCAGGTTTATCAAACTTTTATCAATGTGAATCTGAAGACAGTTTTGAGAAAAATCTTTTCTAACAGGCACTCAGTGTTGCAGATATTTCTTACTTTTCACTATCAGCGGTCCAGCAGAGCCCTCTACCCTTAAATTTAGCACTCACCAGTCTTCTGTGTAGCAAAGAGGATGATGAGAGCGACAATGACGATGAAGAGCAAGGAGACGATTGTAATGAGGCCGATCTCCAGGGAGGTCCAGCGGGGCTTCTTAGCCGACTTGGGGGGGTTGGTCTCTGTCATTCTCAGGTCTCCTCCTTCAGCTGCCGGCTGAATCAACTCACCTGAGAGGAGAAGAACAAAAGAAGGACAGCGAAAAGGATTAATCACTTGACAGGAAATGAATTTGAAACAATTTTGATAATTGACTTATAATTTAAGTAGTTAACTGGGCAAAAATGCCAACAAATCTGAGAATTTCCTGCTTTTCTCTGGTTTATATCAAATATTTTGGGATTCTAAACTATTGGTTGGACCGAACAAGCGATTTGAAGACTGAGAATATGATGTTTTTTTTTTTTTACTGTTTTCTGACATTTTATAAATAGACAAAAAGGGAGCCTGAGGGAGATTTAGATAACATATGAATAAAAATAAATAAATAAAAGGTATAAGTCACATATTAACTAAAAATGAACTAAAGAATTGTTACATTCAACATTTGTTCACAATGTTTTGAATCCTGGACATACATTTTCAACATATTTGTTACTGTCAGCAACATTTACAGATCAATATAAGTATTTTCACACTTTTGGCAACACACTATTTTAATTCATAATTGTTTAAAACTTGTATTTTAATCAAAAAGATCTAAGTCTCCAGACAGGCACAGGCTTAAAAAGGAAAAGACACATGGCAGTAATCAAAAAATAAAGACAAACAGTTTTTAACCAGTCCTGGAGCAAAAGGTGAGAACAATGGAAGTTCTTACCCTCTAGTGGCAGTACGCTCCAGACAAAAAAAGAAACAAACACTTCTGAAGAACAGAAAATAAGATAGACCTTCCCTCTGCTCCTCACTATACAGTGTTGTTCTCCTCTCTGGGGCCAAGTGAGAACTTTACAAAGTTCATGTAACAAGCAGTTAAGTCTATCTCTGAAGGCAATTAATCCTTGATCCCTTACCGCCGCTGCACACACATACACTCATGCAATCACTGCACACAAGCATACACACACACACACGTCCACAGCCACGCTCTCACACACACTTTTACAGGCTGGTGTCATGAGGCGCCTGTGCAGATGGGCGGGTTTCTCTACGTGCTGGCTGAGATGAGAGCACCGCACAACCAAAGGACAAAGTCTCTTAGCGTCCTTTGAACGAGTAGAAAGCCACAGACACACAACATCACCTACTCTCACACATCCACATGCATCAAACACAGTCACAGTCCTGCTAGATCTCAAATCCCCTTTCATTCCTCTTCATGACAAAACAATAGAGCAATGTAAAGTAAACTCCCCTGGTTAGTCATTATCCAGCCTGGTAATCTGCCATTATTGTATACACCAACCACAGCTCCCTACAGGCTGCCCCCCCCCCCCCCCCCCCCCCCCCCCTCCACACTAGCACTCCAGTATGCATGACTTCACTGTGGGTCATAAGATTTACTACAGGAGAGTGGTGGCCCTACATGTAATGGATACCTTTCCTTTTGCAGTGTTTGTGTTTGAAAGATGTGATTCTAGCACAGTATATGCAAGACACAAGGGGAAGAGAACGGGGAGGAAAATAAGTGATTGATGCATTAAAAGAGGAGGTCAGATTATATATTAATCAGAACTTCCTGACAGTCTTTCTCAGGCTGCAGGAAGGGGCAGAAACTTAAAGTCGACTTTGCTTTTTTCTTTTCTTTTTGTCTGCGAGCAAACACATCACTGTGACAGCAGTCCCACTGCTCTAATAAAACCATGTGTGCATGTCAGTGTTGCAGAGGGTGTATATTATTTGCTCTAATCCTGTCACGTTGCATGCCAAGAAATGAAACGTATCAGAAAGGAAAAGGGACATAAAGACTAAGTGAAGGAATGTGCAAAAAGGAACACGAGCACAGAGGAGGGAAAGAAAGGTGTAAAGATGGAGTGGGACATTGAGAGGTAGTAAATCATGTTTAAGTGACTCCCTCGCAGTGTGCTGAGGCATGTTAGGTATGAATCTTAAGGAGCAATTACTGTATGTGTCTCTCATGCACTATCACTCATTCATACTGCTTACTGCCGTTTTTAAATACATGATTGAGTTGAGATTTGGATTTGTACACATGCACGTTTAAAGTCAGATAACTCTTGTACACTGCTTCTGTGCCGATTAAGGAACCTCTAACTATTAGCCAGTATGTGCATTACACTGATGCCTTGGAAGACGTTTGCTCTGTGAGAGAGGAATATGTGTGTAACTTATTTGTTATGTGAGCTGTCATTTCTGCTCATGATGTTCCCCTGCTAGCAGTGCGCTGCCACTCTTTTTTTTACTTTTTATAATGTGGCTCTGATGTTTTTCTTTTGTGTTTTTCGGAAGGTATATGCAGCCTGTGTCTGCATTTGTAAGATAATGGTTTATGAAAGGAGTACCCAAAATTCAAAACTCTCTCTTTCTCTCTGTCTCCTCTCTCTGTCGGTCTTTCATGATATATCGAAAACATAAACAGTCCCTATGTCATTGGAGACCTCACAAACCCCTTCAAAATTAAACCCATCATTCACCGAGACACCTGAAAACACCCATGCGTCTGCACACATAAGTCACTATTGACTACTTCCATGAAGTCACTTTTTTACAACCTACATCCATGTCAGTCATGAACATGTACCAAATTGAGCTTGAACAAGTACTGTAATATGGCCTACTTTAACTTAAAATAACACCTTCACTGGGATATGGATTTCAGCACAGAGCCTATAGCTGCACACTGAAGACTAAATCGCTTTAAAATCATTTTGTGAGAGGAGACTTGATTCCCAGAGGTGCTGTGATCTAGGTGAAATGAAGTCCATTTTTTAAATTGCTTTCCTACTGCTTTTTCTGATAGCAGTATGAATGGAATAAGGAAAATAACTTTAAACGGGATATAACACCAAAGTTACAGCAACCTCACCAGGGACTCAAATACAGTGAGCCAATACTGCAAAGTAAGTTAATAGTATACCTAGTAGGAATTCTATGACATTAGATTTTATTGTTTTCTGGTTGAACCAAATGCAACAAGGTGTTAAAACTCCAGCGATAAAAATATTCAGCTGCAGCACACATTCGCAACCGAGCAAGACGCAGCTTAATGCGTGCCAGCTCTTCATCTCCTGTTGCACGTCGGGAACTCCGAGGGGGGTGGCATGACCAACTGGTGCAAGCTGCCCCGTATCACCCAGCCGGCACGCGCGCACACGCACATGCAAAAAACAATGCACACATACACAACGACAGATACGCACACAGATGGCACCACGTTATGAGAGGCGCTCAGGGTGCGTGAACGACTTACCAGATGTGTCGGGAAATTTTCGGTCGATGATATATATGGGCATCACATCCACTGATCAAACATCCATCAAATCCACAAAGGGAGCGCGAACTGCTGATCGATCTGTTACAGACGATCTATTTGCTTCACCCTGGATTTCAACAAGGCACAAGCCGATCCCGCCTCTCTTCGTCTCCTTCTTGCTTTGGCTTTCTATTCTAGGAGTGCACATTCACACACACACGCACGCACGCACACACACACATGTACACACACGCACACTTACGCACAGACCCTTCACTACAACTGCCTACTGTACTGTACCATATACCCAGTAAGGATCGCTGAATTCAAATGATCCATCAGACTCTTGCGCGGCGCAACTGGTCAAGTGTGTGATCCACAGAGGGGGGAGAGCCCATATTTATACAGCCTATGACATATACTGTAGTGAGGCGGTGAAGTAGCCTTCTGAAGTTCCCCGTTAACCGAGTCGCTACCTCCTCCGTCAGGGCGGCGTTTAGAAGTGACCCTGTCAGCGGCACTTGCTGCCAGTGGCGCCTAAATAGCTCCAGGGCGCAGATTCAGGTGAACAGTGTGATAAAAAATATGTGTTTATCCTAAACACTTAGTGATTAGATATGAAAATGTATACAGTAAAATCCATGTTATATTTACTTAAAGTGCAATGTGGTGTGTTCAACAGCTATTATTATATATCCTAGGGTCAGGGTATTTATGGTCAACACAATGTCTTGATTTTTGTAGTGAGGTCCCACGAAGGTCCCTGCAGCCCCTCTGGGAGACCATTCTTAAAGCATTTAAAACAAAACAACGTAAACCCCTTAATTGACTTATTTGTCTGTGCCTGTTTAAATCAAGTTGATTTACAAGAAGTATGCTGATGCAAGGAAGGCCTGGGTGTTTGAATTGCCAAATACATGTGATAAAAAAAAACTAGCTAGGGTATGACTCAATTTATTAAGCGTAAATGTCCATCTTACCGTAACCATGGTTCAGAAGGTTAAAAATATCATCTCTTTAATTCAGGCTACACTTTGGAAATGTGCTAAAATACGGTCAGTGTGGGAGTCAGTAACATGTATACTGTGCTTTGCAGGTCAAAAGACAAATACTGTAGGTGTAAAAGTTGGAGCTATAGGCTTAATCTGGTAGACATAGTTATCAAATAACTCTTTTTCAGGAACATTTTGATGTGTACGCTGGAATATAGTCATTGAAATGCTGTTCGAAAAGTGGTTATAACCTAAACACCAAATAAAGCTTCGGCACCACATTACTTTGGCTTTTATGGACCTGAAATTCACCATGCTTATGGATTCCTTTAATGTTGTACACGCTGTCCTTGCACAGCAATACATATCAACCACTGAGGCACCGCATAAATGGAAGCATCATCTAAATCATCCTCAAGTTAATTCTTGTCATTTACAACAGGCTTTGAACCGAGGCAGTTTCCTTTCTGCACTTTTACACAGATAAATTAGGGCCATCACCAGCATCATATAATGTCAGCCTATTTACAGTAAAAATCTGCTTGCTCTGTGATGTGCAACTCTAAAGTAGCATTCGTGGTTCGTTAGACTATGTACATTTGAACAGTATAGTGAAATGACTCACATAAAAAAAACTTTTACTTTGATGCACTCGCTCTGTTTTGTCACTGTTTAGTTACACGTGCCCTTTTGCTCCTGCTCTCTTTACCATTGGACACCAAAGTTCACCAAAGGGTCATTTCTGTCGGAGCAATTAACTCTGCAAACACATGAAGATGTTTCGTCTGAAAGTGAAAGTTAGCATCAAACTGCAGTGACATTTAGTGGAACTGCAGAGAATAAATAACCTCGTTTCAGTGGAAGCAAGAGAGTATACCGGATGAAATTACTTGCTGTCGTCATCATCAGCATCTGTATGATCATAATCATGCGCCCTCTGTCAAGCTGTGGTCGCTGATGTGTATTTATATATTTAGGTACAGAGCATTTTACCATGTAGTTATGTTGAATCAGAGGTGAAGTACTAATGCGGTAAAAGATGAGCTGTATTTCATGACAGTTATGTAATAATTGGAAGACAGTTGTTTCCTCTTTTTTTCTCCCTCTCTCTTTTAGGCCACCAAAACCATTTCATCTGGCCCTTAGACTTCATCTCAGCATGTGTTCTCATCATGGCTCCATTGTCAATTATGTACTCTAAACTTAAAAGATAAATGTGTATGCAAGCCTACTTTAGTGTCACCCCCTCATACCATTGATGTTTCAATGCTTCTGATAATGAAACGCATAATTCCACTCTGAGGAATTTCGATCTGTGTGTACTTCTTTTGAATATCTGTGGAGCTGAACTGACAGCAGTTTTCACAGTAGCTGTCTGTCAGTGCATCTGAAAGATGTTCACATTTGCCTGCAGTGAAACCTCTGTGATCATTTTTTCCATCATTTTGTTGCTGTGCTCTTCAAATAAAACCCTTCGCCCCTTCTCTGTTGGCCATTTGAGCTCTGTTCGCTGACAGTAAACCCAGCATGTTATGGACTCCTGGAGAGTATTGGATTTTAAATGCGCTGTACCTGTGGTGACACAGGTATTAAACCATCTTTTGTTGCAAAAATAGTCACTCTGTGTATCAACACAAAACCAGATATAAATACACAGATGCACTTGACATTGGTCCTCAGGGCTTGTAATAATTCTCAATGAATTTAACCAGTGCCAAACACTGTTATACAGATGCACAGACACTTTAAGTAGCAACATACGCATTGTGACAGTGTGAAGTAAACACAAACCATTCCTCTCTGGCTTGAAAGATGTGGTGTTAATTGTACGGTTGTGGAATTTATTTATTTTTCTTACTCTTACATTAGACATGATTCACATCCTTGTGGTTTTTGGTACCAATTAGTATTGAATGTTACCACCACTTTACAAGATTTGCACAATTGTGTTCCAGAAAACTGGTAATACATAGAGGCAACTATGACTAAAAAACCGTTCCATATTTCGTCCACTTACAGTATGACCATGAGTCACACAAAGTCATTGCAGAACAGCAGGTTAGTCACAATTACAAGAAATCATTTTTATCTTACCACAAACTCAACTGGTGTATAATAGATGTGTGTCTTCAGAAGAAGCGAGATATGAAGGCTCTTTGGTTGGATCAAGGTCACTCAGATGGATTGTTCTATCAGCACCTCCCTTCAGGACCTGTCAGGAGAGTAAGTCTCCTATCAGCAACAGCAGGGCTGTCCAGTTCTGCTTAAAGTCTACAGTCAGTGCACATAAAAACACACACACACACACAATCTAGCACCAAAGTGCAGAACCATACAAACACACTCACACAGACAAGGGCTCACATATACTACACACACACACATTAATAACATCACTGCTGTCACTCAGGGAGAGGGGCTTTCAGACTGAGGTTTGTGCCGGTCATAAAGCAGCAAGAAGAGGAACGGAGCAGACAGAAAGAGAGATACGAAAGGAAAATGGTTAAAAGTGTCGACTTACCTAATATTTCCAGACTGGCACAGACCGTTTGGGATTTTTTTTTTATTTATTTACTGCTGTTATCAGTGAGAAATTGGATGGAGGGAAATAATGTTCTGAGTGTGTCCTAAAAAATTCCAATATAATAGCAAAGGTTCTTTGTTGTACTTCAGCACTCCATGACACTGGTATTACTGCTCTTTTCAGTCTCCTCAGTGATTTATGTGACACAGTATGAAGTACAATGTGTGATAAAATATTAGGTAAGCGCACACATGGGAAGCGGTTGCAATATTGAAGCAAGGAATGATCAAAAGTTCTCTTTTTACACACACACACACAATCTTGTTTTTGTCACTTGGGAGGACATTGCATTTACTTATATTTATTCCTTGGAGGCTTATCTTAACAGTTAGTACTATTTGTCTAATCTTAATCATAACCTGAACCAAAAAACCCTAAAACATTAATGGTATATACTTTGTGGGGACCAGATTTTTGTCACCAAATGAGAGGTGTGTCCCTGTAATGTGGCTGATTGATTTTAGTCCCCAGAAGGTGATTAATACAAGTCCATACACACTCACACAAAAACAGTATATATGTAATTTTTCATAAGTTGTGCAGAGATTGTTTGTGATAAAATTTTCAATATTATCTCCAGTTCCATGTGAAATGTCTCCTTTCTTTCTTCTTTCTGGTGTATATGTGCATTACATCTCCTGCATCCTGTGTGTTCACCTGCATCATTATCAGTCTAGTCGCTGTCATGAGCAAAGTCACAATTCAAGACACATTTCCTTTCATCAGTTACTAGCCTCTTCACTTGCCCGCACTTGCTTTGCCATGGTGAGTTGGTATCTATAGGAATCTGAAGACATGGAAAGGAATGACAGGTAGCTTACAGTCTCACAAGTGGATCAGATGAAGTCATAATACAAAGATTCTCCTTTGAGATGTACTCATGATGGAAAATTTCCAACACACTAAACAAATAAATGCCCTCATCATGCTCATTGTAGTGTGTACATTTTCCTCTCTATGTCTCTTTGTTACGCCAGACAGTCCTCTCCACTACCTCCACCCTTTTGTCTTGCATGCCAGTACATGCTGAATTCATTCAGATTCCCAAGACAAAATACTTTTTTTTTCATGCAGTATAAAGTTTTTATGTCTCGTGTATCCAAACAGCAAATGCAGTCATATTTTGCAGTTGCGCCTAAAATGTTTTATATTTTATAAGAGGTTTATTTATTCATTTGTACTGATGGATGTATTATATTAACAATGAATCACATGACTATGTAATGTGAAAAGGGTTGTTCATAGTAGAGGAACCCACAAAGAATGATCACCCACTCAGCTCTACAGAGCATTTTAGCATCTTTCAAGGCCTGCCACTTTAGTGTTCATGGTTCACTTTCATCACTCTCATCAGCATGATTTCCAGACACAGCAGGATGATGTTTTCAGTGAAAAAGCTCTCATAAACCCACCTACAGTACCTGCCTACAGTAGCACCAAACATTGGACAGACATAGCTAACTACTAGCTTGTGAAAATAGTGGAGCATTTAGCGGCTAAAGAGCTAAATATTTTTCTCAGCAGTTGGTGGAGAGTTAATATTGGAGTTACATTCATAACATGGCCAGAAACATGACTCCAAATGAATGATAATGTTGCTCCATGTCTGTTGTAAATAGGCGAGTTCTTGCCAAAACGCTCAATATAACAACTTTATAAGGTGACAATATGTCTATATTGTGTTTTCACCTTGTTCCCCCTCTGCAATCCTGGGATCCAATCACAGCATATAGAAGAATGGCCTGAAAGCAACATTAAGACTGAACCAGTTTTCACCTGGATTATCAATTTTTTCAACAAACAAAAACTTATTCCATCAGAATTATGTATCTCATGGACCTGGCTTATAACTCACTCACAAATGTCCTTGTCTGCATTCAGCATATGAATGTAGTTGTCAGTCTAGTTCCACATACTGTACCCTACAGTCTGACAACCTACACTTCCAAACTTCTACTGCTGCAGTTAATTTTGTTGCCAATAGGTGGTGCAGGTAAGAACAAAATTTCAGATCCAGAATTGCTGCTCTGATTTTGGATGATATAAATTGGGCAGGTGCCTCACATCAATGACAGTAGATTCAGTCTCTATCTTACACACACACACATGTGCATACACAAATCCACAAACATCCACACGCACTCTTAGACACATACCCCTGTCCCTCCAAAGACTCTCACACATTGACAGCTGGAGGTCGAGCAGGTCAAGTTGATTGCTGCTACAGTACCTTTGATCTCAGACTTAGTGAGATAATTTGTTTTGGACTGGGTTCTATTGGTTTTCAGAGGCCAGTACAGTGCATTTTGTTCTTTTTGCATTGCCATGGGTTCCATGCTGTACCAAGCACTAGACTGCTCAAATGTAGCCCTGCCATCCTTGAGCTGAAGCCTGAAACCTTCTGAACAGCTCTCCTGCTCATAATTGTTTTCCATAAGACAATTTAAACAACTTAATATGCATTATTTCACAAATGAGTTTTTATTTGTCAGTGTGTATAGCTTTATGTGTGCTGTTTTGCTCATGCATGTGTAAGCTTTTCTGAATTGGTCTGAACGAGACCCAGAAGAATGCTCTCAGATAGCTCTCATCTGTCATGGCCACTTAGCATGCCTTTTCCTGAGTGTGCTCTCTTACCCTCTGGCACCTCAGTGCCAGACTCTCAAAGACTGATAAAACACTCAACTGTGTCCCACTACTGTACAATTTGTCTTAGTGCACAAATGACCTGACAGAGGTTGGTGTACGTGTGAGTGACTTTGCCTGCATCTCAATGTCTGTGGAAATGTATTACAAGCAGCAAAGGAGAGAGTACTAGACTATCCTAATTATGTGGAAGTACAGACTCAATTAATGCTCAGTTAATACAAATTAAGGTTTTGTAGATCTGCTTTAAGTCATTAATCAAAAGCTGCCTGATATCAGGCAACTTTCAAAAAAGGGCTGCAGAGCGTCTTGAATTTTAAAAAAAAAACCTATATTGAGCATTTATTCATGAATTACCAATATTTAAGACGGTATTATTACCAAGTAGAGAATAAAAAACACCAGCCATTCATTATTAATGGTATATAACTGATCTCTAAAGCATTAGTCAATTTTAAATTAACTATTTATAAAGGCAGTAGTTTCTACTTTAAAACTCTTTATAACGGGTGATTTATTAGGAAGTGGTGCCAAAGTAGCTTCCAGTACATACAGGCATTGCGAAAGGGCTGATGACACATCCTGACAAGGAAAAGACAGCAAAAAAAAGTTGAAATGCAATAACATTATGATTTAGACATGACAGTGTGAGTAAATATAGGCTACACTGTAATGTTAGTCATTTGTCAAGAGTCACTGAGACCAATATTTGGAAAGTATACCTGAGTGAAAGCTAGGTTCCTGTTTTCAGAACAGGTATGTGAAAAATCTATTCAATTACTGCAATAAGAGAAGGTTTTCCCTGACACTCGACTACACACATGCAGTTCTTTAGGGTAACAATGACTTTATATCCACTCTATTCTTTTGCACCTTTTATATTTGTTCTGTCATCACAACATGTTTTAGCAAGAAATCAGGGCATGGCGTAATATGGGCGCATAATGCAGGTGCAACAGTGGGATTCACTCTAATCCTTTACGCTGCTGATGGAGGTGACTGAAAGCAGCCACTGATGTAAATGTAAGAAATGTCTAGACTAATTACCGACACAGTTTTTTGTCCACAGAGAACCACCAAGATTCCTCGAGTTAATGTGGTGATATTTCGGTTTGGGTTGTGTGACTAACTACCATACTTGGTGACAAACGTCCTCGAGAACAACAGCACAGGCTCATGTGGTCACCTTTGTGTGGTGTTCTGTTTTCTACCATCTTACCATTTCAAGCAATATTTGTCTTAACACACTAACATGATCTGTCAACCACCGCTGACATTCCTACATTTCTATTTAGGTTTACACCCTCCATTTTCTCCTCCTCCTCCTCTCCTGTCTTCCCCTCTGTCCTAAATTCTCTGACAGGAAACATTTTACTCAACCTGACTTTGAACAGTCAGCACAGACTTGGGCAAATTGTCCATCTTTCGTTTTCTCTTCCACCCTTTATACACAAGAATACTATTAGTATGTTTGTATTTTCCCTGTCTCTCAAAGTTTCAGCATTAAGTGAGCATATGATAGCACAGAAATGTATGCGGCAAATAAAGTCAAGGCAGCATGAAGGTGAAAAACACAGCAGGCTGTTCAGAGAGACTGGTTAACTCTAATCATTGAGTCCTTTCTACCACTCCAATCTATTTTAAAAGGTTCTGGTTGATCTGGAGGCCACTTTGGTGCTTTATGTAAAGCCACTGCCCTCTAATGTTCTGTAATGAAAGCACAGCAACATCCTCTCTTAGTTGTAACCCCCTGTGGTGAAACACACTTGTTATTTTTAGTCATGTTCAAAAGATTTTTAACACCAGCCAAATTTCTCAAACTGCTCATCTCTGTCTGAGATGCGCACTGGATAGGAAAGACCAAGATTGAAAACATACTTCCCAAGATAAAATCTGCTGTCAGTTGACTTGTTGGGGAGTTGTTACACTTCCACTGTGTTTTGAAGAGTGCTCTGGTTTGATAGCATGTCTGCTTGAAGGGTTTTTAGGAGTTTGCCTAGCCATGCTTGTCAGCAGTGTGTGGATGACAGCCAAGCTAGTGCACAAATATCAGTCAAGGAAATCTTTCAACCAGACATCAGTCCCATATTTGTTTTGGATAATTCAGACATTTAGCTCTTAATTTAAAATGCTTGATGCACAAATTAATGAACAATCATATTTCATAATTTACTTCTAAAACACTTTGCCTTTCTGCTTCATTTCAAGCTGATGTCTTTTTCTGAAAACCCCAATTTGATGATTGAGTTCAAAAGAGCCAGTTTATTCTGAAAGTGGTGCCAGATATATTGCAGTTTACTGAATTCCTGCGACAGTGACTGTTGCCATTCTCTGTCTACCTCTCTTTGGTTATTGCATCAGAGGAATGAATGAGAGTGGAGCAGTGAGATGGAGCCCAGAGGGAAAAAAGGTACTAATGGGGGCCTTAATGAAAATCTCCAGTCTGCTCATTAATGTAGAAATATACACACACCATGCACATGAGCATAGAAGGGAAAATAGACACTAATATGCAAACGCACACAAGCACACACACACACACACGCACACACACACAGAAAAACAGATGGGTTTGTCACATCACCTCCTTTTTATGCTCTCCTTTTATCGCCTCTCTCTTCTGTCACTTAATGCTGTCTTTCATTCTAATAACAAACCAAACAAATGATAGTTTGTCATCATCAGTTTCTCTGCATAAACACTCAGGCAAGCTACATAGGCATATTTTACCTTAATGTCCTCTCTGTAACCATCCAGGTAAATTACTCTTGGCTGGTTGTTTTCTTGCCAGGTTTCTTGTCTTCCACAAGTAATTGATTCCATTAAGCCAGGCATGCTGGAGGAATTCGTTATGCTGATTAGTGTGGCGCAGGTTGTTGGGATAGAGGTTTGGAGACCATAGAGGGAGATGGCAAAAAAGAACTAATTTGCCACATTTCTTCACAGTCAGATTCCTCGTTGATTTGCTCTCCCCGTAGAACCATAGCAGTGACCCACTTGAAGCCTCACCAGATCCTCTGCCTTCAGGTCTTGCAGAGCAACACCCATGTCCCCATATGCCTATAGCATAGCTACAAGACTCATTAAAATAGATATGGGTCTTTGGAGACATTATATTGTTGTCTAGCTCTGGTTTAGTGCAGCTTATACTGATTTTAGGCAATATATGTTGGACACCTGCTTCCTCCTGAGTGATCCATTACCCGAGGCTATATTTGACTGGCCACAGCTGGTCTCTCGCACAGGCCAGCATTTCCTCAGTGCAATAGGTCCATCTGGTGGACAAATCAGAAACTTTGTGTGGATGGGTGACATTTCAAGGCAGTAATTCCCAACCTTTTTGACTTATGACCCCTTAAAACAAAACAATGCCTTCATGCGACCCCCCCATAGTCAATGCATGTCTTGTGACAAATTCAAACAAATAGTGATTTTTTTTTCTTCAGTTTTTTTGATTAAAACTAGAAACACCTCGATTTGGCCAGTAATTCGTAAGAAAAAAGGAAAGAATTAACGTAATTTTGAGGATATTTTTTTCTCCGATTTCATATCCAGAAAAAAAACTTGCAACCCTTCAGTAACACCTTTTGGGGGACCCAACCCATAGGTTGCAAACCACGATACACAAAATCTCAGATTTTCAGGAAGTGGACAGGAACAAATCAAGAAATAACTGATTTGTAATTTAATAGTAGTCTCTGAATAATGATAACATTTAAATCAGGTGCTATATGTTACAGAAGCATCATTATTTCCTTTTTACATACATACAGTATTTCATATTTTTGTGCCCCTTTACGTAAAGTGGTGCACATAATGAGTTATTTGTTACTAAAAATGAATCATTACTTTTTTCTTTTTTTTTTTTAAAGTAACTGACACAACTGACAATCTGCTTTGGGTTTTAGCTGAAACGTATCTTTAGGTCATGAATAACACCTGGCAGAGAAAGCAGAACTCTAAAAAAAAAAGTATTTTTTTCCTCATATTCATCTCATATTTACATTGATATTCACAGCCATAGCAATATCATTAGCAAACACAGTCACACTGGATAACTAGCTGACAGTATAGTTGATTATTGTAATATGCAGATGTGTGACAAACTAAAGGAAAAACAAACATACAGTAAAGGTGATGGGATACTATTAGCTCATACTTAAAGGCTAATTTTTTCCACCTTAAATGGTATTTTGATGGTACTGTCTGACACTTTGCTGCATCATCTCCCATATGTTTTCAACTGGGTTGAGACTGAGTATCTTTTGCTTTTTGATTAGTTAAAAAAACAAAAGCCTCCTTTCCAAAAGTAAAACCATTTTGTTGGGAAAAGGTTCAGTGGCTCACAAATGCCATGTTGACCCTGTCCTTGTTTTCACCAGCTTCCTTTCTAACAGCTGCATCATGTCAGTTTATTCCAGCTCTTCTGCCAATGCAAATCAGCCTAACTCAGCTCTGAACTAAATTGCTTTTAAAAACTTTGAAAAGCTCAAAGGGATGTTTTTCCTTGCTAAAGTGTTAGCTGTTATAGCTTTGTCTCAGTTGAATTTGAATAAATCTTTTCAAGTGTATGTCATAGGTAAGCAGTGAATGTTTCTATGGGTACTGTTACTGCTGGATATCCCCCTACTCATTTCACCTAAAAATCATTGTGGTTGATGTGTGATGCAGTTTAGGTTACTGAGGAGGATACCGCCCTCTCACTACCTTCTAAGAGTATATACCATTAGCAACTTTTGCAACCCTTTTGGAAAAGTACAAAATAAATATTCAAACTCTGTCAATTAGCTGTTAGCAAACTGGGTGTTGGTATGCATGTGTTGCGTGTGTGAGAGTGAGAGAAAGAGGGAGAAAGAGATAGAGAGAGAGAAGGGAGAGAAAAGGTGTTTGTGTATGACCATGAACTCCAGCCAATGTTTCCCTGGAAACAGGTGCTATGAATTATATGTGGTCTGACATGACTTTCTGACGGTCGTTCTGGCTTGGCTTGGAATGGCACGCACACACCACGCAAACAAATTCTTTCTCTGTATTTCTTACTCAACATCATTTTGTTAACTTTTTCTGTGCCGCTGGTTTGTATTCTTATATGATAAATTCATCAATAAGTAATGGAAAGATGCTCAAAGATGTGGTCTTCAAACACATTACCTCATGTATTATGGATGACAGCTCTGGATGTGCACACAGATGCGTGTGCACTCGCATGTGCACAGACACAGACACTCACACACTTTCACAGATATCATCCGTTACTAAGCCTACAGGTGGACACACACTTGTGTAGACATACTGTACACAACTGTGCAAATAAGTATTCAAGCCCAAATGTGGTATAAGAGTTCTGCCAGTGGCCAAATGAAAATCTGAATATTTAATCTTTTCTTCTGAGTCAAATTTTGTATTTATGGTTAAATTAAGAATATCTGTGAATTTTTAATTGTGCATTCTGAATTTCTATATAGTGAAATGAATGCATATGAATTGAAAGTTAATTTATATTTTAACTCTAGAAATTACATTTTTACATATATTTTTTCATTATAATTGATCTGAAATTAAAGTATTCAAAATGCTGCTTAATTAAAAAAATAATTGTCATGTCTTGTTAGAAATACTAGAAGTTCTTACTTAATACTTAATAGAAGCACTCGTTAAATTGCAATATCAACTTCAGTCTTATTGTTTGCAGTCAAATGCAAATCTGAATTAATGACAATAATAATACAAATTTCTCTTTTTGTAAAAATCTGATCAACATCTGGTTTCAGTGATTCACTGAAATCCCTTGGTTTCAGTCAAATTCAAAACACATAGTTCAGATTCATTTGGTTACTGGCACAGCTATTGTATGAAGAAAGAGTTGTGCCATTTTTCCTGTTGCATAATCACTGAGAGATCAATCTTCAACTCCCAACTGTCTGCTTGTTTAGCGTTTAGTGTGTTCACGTGTGTATACTATTTTTTTTTCTGTTCAAGTTTATATCAAATTCACTTTTACCCTGAGAAGTGATTTAGAGTTATTTCACGGTGTTGTGAAAGTGTCTTTAAGAAACAAAGTGTTTGATACACTGCAGTCTATTTTAAAGAGAATGATCTCTTTCTAAAAGAAAATTGTATAACCAGTTCCCATTAATATTCTAAGACTCTTCTTTCTTTAACAGCCAATATAAAACATAACACTGACTTGAAGTGTCAGTTAAACACTGTGTTAAGAGATTATAGTATTTTAAAGCATCATGAATCAAGTTTTGGCCACTCAAGGGCTGAAAAATACACCGCATGAAAAGAAGTGAATCCTGAAAAATGTGGGATTGTTATACTAAGGCAGAATCTCACTTTCCTCAGATCTATGCGGAAAAGGAGGATCTATGTTGTGTGGAAGGCAAACTTCCCAGAAAAGTACCATACATCTGTTTTGCAGACAATTGCAGAGGTTATCAGGAAATTCACACCTAATCTGCTAGAGCTTTGGTTGATAACTGGCCTGGTGCTGCAGCCTTTCATATGTTGACAGCTGGCTAGTTGTCTTGGATGGCAGGTTGTGCTTGCTTTTTGCAATAAGCAGACAAACACACCATCAACGTCATATCCTTGGCTTATAGACTAAAATTGTTATGGCTAATGTATTAGCAAGCAGTTAGCTGCTTTCACAGCAAGCAGACACGGAGGAACATGATGAATACCATGAACAGGCGTCCAATATTCACTCTCCTTTGAGCTCATTTTTTGGTGTCTGCCAACTCATAACAAAATAAGCTTTGGTCCAGCTAGATTTGGCAAGATACTCACCTCTGCTCCAGCAATGTTTCATGCTGAGCAGGTAGTGTACAGTGGGTTTATCAGAGCTTTTGATGAGAGCAGAAAGGTGATGAGACTTTAAGTAAATGTTAAACCAAAATACTGAGCAAAAATAGCTCTGTGGGCAGAGATGGGTGAAAGTTTTCTGTGATTTCTGCATTAGAGGTGACCCCTCTCTCATGACACACAGTCATTTCATACAAAATCACTACAAATAATATTGAATAATTCAGGCTTGACCTGTTGTCTGTGCATGTGTTCACTTGTACTGCACTTAAATCTGTCGGCTCTTTTTCTACTACATCAAATAGATTTTGGTTCTCAAAGTCAATCTAATTCTCAGAACAGCACTTAAACAACCCCAATATGTACTTTCTATACTTAGCATGCTGCAGCCCTAGGAGCACTTCAGCAGAGAGTTAAGATTGAGTCATTATGAATTCATGGCACTGACTATTCATCCTCCTTTTTCTCATTCAATTTTATTTCTCTCCTTTATGCAAATATAATCTTCCATTCTGTTTCTGTGTCTGTATCTGCGTGTCAAGTGCTGCTTTATTAATATTTGATGTGACTTAGGATAATTACACACTTAAACCGCATGCGTGCGTGTGCGTGCAGGTGTGGGTGGATTCGTGTTTGGGGGGAGAGAGAGAGAGTGGGGGGGTTGGGGGGTGGCACTTCAACATCAGTTCTACAATTTAAAGTTACTAACTGTGCTCTGTTGGATTTAGGATGCGCCACCAGAGGCCAGTAAGCAACAGGGTAATGGTGGTGTGATTTGTGCAAAAATGTATGCCCATATGTGTTACACAGTACATTATTAATGAACTAGGGGGGAATTTATACAGCATATTACACTCATCTATCTTTGATTAGCTGCTTCCATTTCATGGTCCAGATGAATTGCAGTATAGAGACACAATGAGGTTTTATTTCATAGCATTCCCATGGTTTCATTTTCATTTCCAGACAATATTATGAATGAATGATTTATTAGATGTTGCAAGATGGTTGCAATTCTCAAATAAAACTCTTGCTTCATTAGTTTTAATGTAATTTCGTTTGACTTCATGAGCCTTCATCAAATGTTTACTGAAGTAATGAAAGTAGACACTGTAATGAAAATGTCAGGTTTTAGCAGACACCTTTTCTGTGTCAACACAGGAACAATATCGCTCATAACAGGCCTCATTTCCCATATTTAATGTGGCATAACACTCTACAAAGGACTCCACAATCTAAAAGGAATGGGGAATTCTGCTGATGTTTACCAAACTAGTCCGCACAGGGTAAACTCTGTTTATCATTGGAGCATCATGCAGCAGTGGCAGCAGGCAGGAACATCTGGATGTGTGTCAGTCTGCAGATGGAGAAATATATTTCTTCTGATCTAATTTTATTTGGATCTCACAGCTAGAGAACATTGTGCTGCAGTGTCTCTGTTTTTGATTCTACTGTTGATAACTCACTAAATTTTTACCATTTTAACGGGACAGGTCTAATGACGATCCAGACTTATGTTTTATTTTATTTTGGATTAAGAATACAGCAATGGAGAACTCTTAAATTTGTCATAACTGTAACCAAATAAAGTGTATGTTTTGTGTGATAGTGTCACTGCTTTTTTTATAAGAGGCAATATTAAATCTGCTTTACCATTTGTGATATGGGAAACATTGGGAAATGTTCTTCTTTGCATCTTATCCAGATTTAGTTTAGCTCATTATACATCTATAATGCATGTATGTATTATGGATGATCATGTGGGAAGTGTTTTGACAGAATGACTTAATGTATGACTAATATTTATTTTAAAATATTTAATAAGATGGCCTGTTTTGTTTTTACGATGCACATCGACACTGACACTTTCTGCATATATAAGGACTTTAATGAATTATTTAAAACTGCACACAGCTCATGTTTTATTTTTTATATGGCAAATATTTTTTCTGTGATTTTTCCATCTCTTCATCTACCTTGACATAAAATGTATTTTCAGTGTTTCCTCCATGAAAAGATGATGGGACATGTTTTGACAGAAAGATAGCTTTTCATCTTCAGATAATGTTTCATTACACTTATGCACTTGTGCCAAGAGGAAAAAAGTATACAGCTGCACTCTCACCTTGTTCCATCTCACATGCACACATGAACAAACTATTGCACGGCGTATGCACAAATGCACATTTACACACACAAAGTAGGTCACCTTGATGTGTGATGCTGAGCTCAGCTGGTGTGACTCTGTGTGTTTGTGTGTGTGTGTGTGTGTGTGTGTACACCCTTGTGGATTGTGTATTGTCCTCTTATGTTCCTCATTGTGTCCCCATGGCCCCAGAGAGAGTCTAGTCATTAGACTGGCTGTAAGTCACTTAGCCCAAACTCTAATTTAATTACAAGCCCTGAAGTCAGATGCACTCACAGCCATGTTTGCATCCACAGATACTGTGTAATGATATCACAGAGTGAGTGAAATAATGGAGGAGTGTAAATAAATAAACATGGACTGTCATCATGCAGATCCATGCATTTACATAAAGGGCACCAGTCCAGAAATCAATCACCAGTGATAAATTTAGCTAAACTGAGCATTACACATTGAGTATTATTTCTATCATCGGAGTGCTGTGAGGATAAATGAACACCCATGAACCATCTAAACAAACTGGGAAGTCCTTCAGCCTGAAAATCCTTGAAAACCACAGGAGAGGATGAGACAAGGCCACTTCCACACCAGGGTATAGGATTTAAACACACACACACACGTGTGCCACACTTGCGCCACACTTGCTCACACAAACTAATCTGCCTTTGACCAGCCACAGGGTCACATACCGTTTAATTGGGGCTCTTCCTTAGTTGGTTGCATTTCCCATTGTTATCCCCATAACCTGCTTTAGTGTTGTATCTCATAAAACCATCAGACTGTTTTAATTACAACTTAATCATTCATTAAATCATAATTTAAAACATGTGTCTCTGGTGACAAATAACATTAATATGTTAAGACAATGCCCACTCAGATGAGTCAAGCAAGGATAACTTTTCTTTTAAAGCACTTCGTTGCCTTCAATGTGTCCTTTGTCCTCCTGCCTCATGAGGGCTGCTGCACCCTGACAGATGTGAAACACAGGACAAACAGACACACAAACACACGTGTACAGTTAACAGGCCTGATTGTTTTCAGTCTGGTCACAAGATACCACTCAGACCTTATCTAATTTATGTTATCCTTATTATTTTCGGTTTGGCATTTAGTTTCCTGACTCTATTACGCTAGAAAGGCTTTGAAAATGGAACAATGAAAGCCAATCTGCTGAAAACGACTGGCACAGACACTGCCTGGTCGTGTGGATGATTATTTTGGTTTCCAGATGGAATTAACCTCAAACTGATGGGCTTCTTACACACAAACACAAATCTGCACCCGCAAGAAAAAACACATAATACATAATAGCTTCTTTTTCTCATTTGGATTCCCTCATTCAGAGGGACATTTAACAACAAATACTCCCGTTGCCCCTCACCCTTAGTGGGGGGCAACGGGAGTATTTGGCATGACCTGTGGTCAGCGTCGGGCCAAGGCACAAATGAAAAAGCAGCCTGATGTATCGGACCAGTTCCACACAGACACTATAGTAGTTGGCTGCGTTTGGCCCAACCCCAAATGACTGCCGCGAGAGGAAACGGTGATGACGACAGCGCGTACATCAGCAGCTGGAAACAAGAGGTGCCCTGGTTGCGCGGTTTGAACGGTGAACAGAAGTGCCTGCCAGCACTGTACCCGGAGGCTCCACATCCAAAGGACCGGAAAGCTTTGGTTACGCGTGCGTTTCCTGTTGGATCGGAGAAGGATGTTGCGCTATGTCTCTCTCTCATCTCTGTTGTCAAATTTTTTTTAGAGATGCGGCGCATGTTGTGCCATCCTCACATCTTTGCAGCGCGGTAAACTTTACAGGCGAATGAGCCAGATTTGACCAATTAAAAGTGCCAAAAGGGACAGAGAAGACAAAGTTCATTCACTGAAAATGTCCACGACGCACCTAAGCTCCCCGGCGCCCAACCAGAGCTACCTTTCCACGACCACCTACGAGCAGACAGACCCCTCGGAGGTGGAGAGGCAAATTCGCCTGCTGCTTTTCGGCTTGTGCGTAACCATCGCGGCTGCTACCTTTGTCGGCGGGGTGTATTCGCTCCTCTCTCTCCTCCGGATGAGGAGGAAAACCTCCCTGTGTCTCATTGTGGCTTCCATGTCGGTGGACGACCTGCTCAGTGTGGTCCCTCTCTCCATGTTCATGCTCCTACAGTGGGAGAGCGATGGAGGTGGAGGATCGAGCAGTCTGTGCACTTTATCCGGACTTCTGTACGTGTTCCAGGGTGTTTCAAGCAATATGAAGGCCTGCCTGATAGCAGCCTACACTTTTTATGTCACAAAGAGATTTGGAGTGCTCCAGTCTGTCCGCCGGCCCTTGAGAGTGATGTGGGCCATAGCCGCTGTGTGGGCGGTCAGCTTGGCCGTCAGTGTGTTACCTTTGTGCGGATGGGGCAGCTTTACGCCGGCCTCTCTTGGGTGTTTCCCAGAGAGCGACAGTTTGTACATTCTGCTGCTTTTCTCTTTATATTCCCTGTGTTTCTGCGGCTTGTTGTTTTTCTTTATCCCCCTCACCTACCAGCTGCTGTGCTCCAGAGAACCCCAGAGGACTTTACTGTACCCGAGCTATTTGGAGATGGCGAGGGGACTGAGTGGATCCGCTCCCCTCTGTGATCTCCAGTCCTTCTCCCGGGACAGTCTGAATAAAAGTTTCGGTGCCTACAACGAGCTGAGCCCAAGCTCATGTGGGACAGTGTCGGAGCTCAGGGGGAAGGAGAACAGCGGTCTGTCCTCAGTGTCTGTCAGCGGGCAGAGGGCAGCAGCTGTCGGGGACACACCAGTGGTGTTTGCACAAAAGCGCTTCTCCATGATACTGGCGGTTGTTCGAGTTATTTTATGGATGCCAATGATGGTAAGCAGCGTGACAAAAGCGCATGCTACATCAAAAGCAACAGCCTCATAACTTTTATAAATAGCTGGTCCATTTCGATACACCCAAACCGTTTAATCTAATAAGCTGACAGCTGACATCTACTAGTTGAGTTATGTTTATACATATTCCCATTGGAAATCTACTTGTCTCAAGATTTTTTAAATGTTTTGGTTTAAATGTCTTATCTTATTAAATCTTTCACTGACATTTGTTTTTCGAAAATTCCTAAAAGTACATTACAAACCAGAAGAAGTGTCTGATCATATTGGAATAACTTTTCACTTTCTTTCAAGAAAAACTGGATCCTCAGACAGAACCCCCTGTTCAACTATCCTTGTTCATTTTTGTTATTTGGGCCAATCTGAGCTTCTGATATCAAAGATGAGTAGAACTATGCTACAAATTTTTTGGGTCTGTATTTTAGCCAAAAGACAGGTGCAACAAAGAGATGTGCCTTCTATAAAAACTCAGAGTAACCTGAGAAAAGAGTCTGCAGCCACCTGAAAATAAATGTTTCGGCCTTTAATGTACCCCGACATTGCTAAACATTGTCATACCCAAATCAGATATTAGGCCACCATTTCGGTTGCTGTTTTTGTGGCTATGACCTGTAAGTTTAAGCTTTGGATAAAGTAACAGAAAGTAAACAAAAAGTCTGTAAATCAGAATATAAATGTATTACTCTTTTAAAATCCTTTCAGCAACTTGTGTATTTTGTGGGATAATTAATTAATAATCTGACACTTTTTGTTCATGTCTTGAAACCATTAAGACATCTCATCGCGATTTGCTGTTTCATTGAAAGTTCTCTTAAAATTTTAGTTTAGTTAGTTAAGTTTGGTTACAGCCAGTGTCCCATTAAATCAACCTTCCCTGAAGGCCCTCAGTAGGATGGCTTTCCTGTAAAACCTTAAGAGCAGTATATATTGTATTGTGAAATATTTTGATTGATATGATTGCCAAACAGTGTTTGTTCTGCTCAAACACAAAAAAGAATTTGGGGTGATAAAAGCTGTTCAGCCAGCAGACAATGATGGGCAAACAGAATTGGCATTTCAAACTTGTAACTCTGAAAATGAGAAAAGCTCTGGCCATGATTAATGCAGTAAATGTCCAAGTTGCTCAGGAACACAATAAATGCAACTGAACAATTCATAATGAGCTTTCCTTTGGTAGATGTGAATAATTTTATTGTGTTTTTAAGACACAAGCCTAAACAAACATGTCTTGCCCAAGAAGGTTTACTTTTAGATTTCTGTCTTTGTGTCTGTGTTTGCATTTACAGGTATAACATTTTTCTAGAAAGCTTTGGAGGTCAATACCAGAACGATGATGCACCTGTTGCTGGGGCACAATGACTGGGTCATATAAACATTAGTTATAAAGGAATACTTTCATTATAGAAATGTACACATTTATTTTTATATTTATTCAATTTTAGTACACCCGTGCACTGTACAGTAGTGCAACAGTCCAATCATTTTGCATTTTGACTCAACGACAACACAGAAAAATAAAAAGCAAAAGCAAAAAAAGCCCAGTATGGATGAAGGATCTGTGTAATTTGTTTCCATTGATGAGTTTCCCTACCCCCACATCCTCATGCATACTGAATCACTGACACCTCAGTGAATTAATTTCCCCTTCCCTTTCATTCACAGACTTTGGTGCTGGTGCGCCACACAGTGAATGCACGCAGCTCGCCCCTTGAGACTCTGAGCTTCTTTCTCACTTTGCTTGCCCCTGCGGTCACGCCGTTGTTCGTGCTGTCTGAACGCTGGATTCACATGCCATGTGGCTGCTTCATTAACTGCAAACGGGATCCAACACAGGAACCCTCAGGTATCCAGGCATGCTCCAAATTTACTAACAATGAGCAATCAAGCATGTTTTTTACTTAAAGAAGCTCTAAACCAATTTCCAAATGTGATATGCAGCCTACTTCTGTTTTTAAATTGAGGGTGTAATTTATTTGTTTTCAATTACTTTCTTCACAGTGATGAAAAGAAAATTTGAGTTCAACCTTTCCTTCCAACAAGGCTATGGAGTGTATAAGTTATCCAATGCCACCATGTCTCATCATAGTGCGCCCATTGAGACGCCGGCCTATCACAGCCTCTTTAACTGTGACTTCCCTAACACCCGCCTCGATGCACTAGAGAGTGGTGGCCTCTCGAGCTTGGGGCCCAATTTTGATTTCAGCACCACATGCCCGGTGGACAGCTCCTCCCATGCAGACCTCCTATTGGAAGCTGTGGCCGGTGGAGGAGAGGCGCTGGCTGATTGTCCCCCACTCCCACATGAGAACCATGGAGATGATGATGACTTCCGCTGTGTCCCTTCCATGCCCTCTCATCACCGGGAGCAGGATCACAATCTCACTGACACGTCATCGGTGTTCGAGGGGTCGGAGAGGAGGCTGTCGCACGAGGAGTGTCGCAAAATCGAGCTGACAGACTGGGAGTGGTGCAGGAGTAAATCCGAGAGAACACCAAGACAGGTACACCACGATCCAGAGCAGTCAGTTGATTAGTCTGATGTTGAACCATTAAATGAAGTCATTTGTATCTGTCATTTTGTGGTTTATGGCTGGCATTAATTGATTTTTCCACACCCACACTCAGCCCTGTTGCTTTCTAAACTAGTCAAATAACTACTGCATTAGCATGCAACATATGGTGATGTACTCTTGAGGTGATTGTTTATAAACAATTAGCGACTCAGGACCATAAAATAGATGGATTTTCAATCTTCCTTTCTGTGTTTACATTTTGTTCAAAAGGAAATTAAATGCTTTTTTATTGCAGTGCACCTGTAATCTGTTGTGGTAGGCCAGAGGTATAGACAAGTATACACACAACTAGAAGTGCGGGCATATTTGTGCATTTGTTTTCTGTCTGAATGCCTGTCTGACTTTGTTGGTTTGTCTCTCTGTGGGGTTTTCCGCATCTGTGAATATGCCTCTTTATAATCAAGCTGACAGACTGAGAGCTGTGCATGTGATATAGATGAAATTGCTAAAATCCTCTCTCCCTTAGCCCCTCTCCTCTCCTCTCCTCTCCTCTCCTCTCCTCTCCTCTCCTCTCCTCTCCCCTCCTCTCCTCTCCTCTCCTCTCCTCTCCTCTCCTCTCCTCTCCTCTGCTCTCCTCTCCTGTCCTCTCCTCTCCTCTCCTCTCCTCTCCTTTCTCTGCATATCTTTATCTGTGTTAAGCCTCAATGGATTCTGACTAATAGGAGCAATTGATCAAGATACTATCAGCAGCCTACCTTTTTAGTAACAAATGTCAGCCAGTCTTTCAAAACCAAATATTCATTCATTGCTGCTCCACAGACACTCTAAGACCAGCTCACCAGAGCTCTATTCATTGAATTAGTCTTGTGGTATTTTGGCGTTTAAGCAGTATTAATTGACATTTATCCACTGAAGGCTAGCCCCCCTATGTGTTTGTCAATGTTCTTTGTGCACACATGTGATTTGGAATGACAACTGGATGAAAATTAAATAGAATCCATGTTTTAAACAACCCACTCACACTCCATCAAACACAGCTACCGTATCCACATATTAACACACATATTTTGTGCCCAGTGTTGTTATTTCTGTCTGTCAAAACCCAAAGTTATGCTCATAAATTTATGATTTTCTCAATCACTCAATAGTTGCTCTATCCAACTGATGCAAAGCCAAAGAGTACTACCGGTTAACAACTCGGCTCAAGGCAGTTTGTTAAGAGCACATGAGTCACTATCCCCTAATCCATATTTAATCCATTTCTTTCTTTGTAGTTGACATCCTGTGCTCTTGTAATACCAGAAGCTTAAATCTCTCTATGTTTCGCTGGATCCAATTGAATTGTTAAACAAGGACAAAACAGCAAAGGCTTAATGATTAATGTATCCGGGCATTGGAGATACCAGACATAGATGAAGGAACAGCCTCGCTCTGTTCCAGAGAAACAGCAGTGCAGCCACAGGCATTACCTCTGAAACTGACAGCAGTGTAATTGTAAGTTTTCAGAACAATAACACTATGAGCTCATAAACTCACAAAACAAACAAGGACATTAACAGATGTTTAAAATGCATATATACATGTGCACACACACAAACACATGTACACACTCTGTCTCTCTTCCTCTCTGTCTCTGCTCTACTCATAAGTCTGAAATGTTTTGGGTTGAAAATCACCAGAGGGTGGAAAATCCATGGAGCATGCATCTACTGCTTGGCTTTGGCACTCACTTTGCATCATGTATAAGCTGAAGATGCTCACTGCAGGCTTGTGCGTGTGTGTGTGTGTGTGTGTGTGTGTGTGTGTGTGTGTGTGTGTGTGTGTGTGTGTCCTACTTGCCAGTTTCTTAGTAGCAAACTCTGTATATTACTGTATGTTCCTGTAGGCCTTAGTCATTGACTGGGGTCAGCAGATACACATTTACAGTATATGAAGACAGACACTGGATATACAAAGACACATACACACACATATATACACACAACAAAACAGAAAAGACGAAAAATACAAACATTAAGCAAGACACATACAGCAACCTCCCCCTCTCCCCATGGGCATAAAAGCACACATAAGACACACACACACACTGTATAACACAACAGATGACATCTAAATAGTTTTTGATTTATAGTGTTTCTTTGCTGTGTTTTGTTCCTCGTTAGCAGGCTAGATGTCATTACGCAGCGTCTTTCCTCCTTACTGTCAGCCCTTCTGGCCTTCAGCATCCACAGGGAGAGGTGGAATTAGAGCTTAAAGACATCTTTACCCTCTCTGTGACTTCATACTCTCTGTTAGCAAGCACAGAGCTGGAGGCGTGCTCACAAGCGCTCTCCCTAAGGGGAAATGGAGATTTAATGTGCATTCAGATGTAAGGAACTGAAACCCGTTTACCCTTCTTAGAATACATCTGCAAATGTAAATAGATGGCTCTCTCACAAATAAGGCTGCAAGGTGGAAAATGAAACAGCAATTGATTTTGAATAGAGAGAAAAATTACAAAACCAGAATCAATACCGCACGCCAGAATCTGTAGGCATCAATAATGCATACTTACAGCTAGTGCTGCTGCTCATATAAAATAGGTGGTTTATGTTGTCACTTTCATTCTTGCATTATGAGTACAAAAAGAGTTTACAGCAGCTGCTTTGGTGTGCTAACATGCTCATAATGACAACACTAGCATGATGTTTAGCAGGTATAATGTTTACCAGGTTCTCCCTCTTAGTTTAAAGTCCCCTTTGTCATGGTAATTCTGTAATAAAATTGACTTCACACTAGAGATATTTCTTTCAAGGGTTTAATTCTCACGTTGTGCATAAAGTAAAACATCAGCCTGTGTGAGCTGAATGGACCCCGAGCAGGGTCGGAAATTCTCTCTTATAGTATTTTAGATAATACATCAGCTGTAGTTTAACCATTGGGATAGCATGTTAGCTTGAGGCACTATTTGACCTTTCTTTCTCAAGACATTCTTATTCGTCATACATAACAACATCTGCCTTGTAACACACATGATCCTCCTTAGATACATCTTCCATTGTTGTAGACATACATCATATCACAACATCTCAAACATTGTATAGATATATAAGAATACATCTATTCATATTTAAAGCTGGAGTGCAGGACTTTTTGTCTGCCCCTTCTGGCAATGAGAGTAATTACAAAACCACTGTCGACACGTGTTTCCACCATAGCCTACTCCGTTGCTACTGTCGTGGCTGTAAAACGATGGATAAATTGTTTTGTGCATCACACAACCCCTGCAAAATGACTCGTTTCACAGAATTTAATCCATTCGGTCTGATAGCATTCGGAAAGTCTAGAGGAGCCGCGCAATTAAATTATATTATCCACATTCAAGTTAGCAGAGAGCTAACCAGAACTGCTAACCGCTCTGCCCATAGAGCTTGTGCAGTATACATTCATCCGGCCAGCGCAGGAATGTTAAACCTGACACCAGATTGGTAGACTGTGAAATACAGAGAGATTTATCTGGCGGTGATAGGCTTAATCAGCATTGTGTTTAGCTCATTTGGCAAAGGCTTGAATGTAACAGACGTTCATTTATATGTAAAAGTTCCACACTGTAGGTTTAACAACAACATGATCATGAGTGCTGTCAGTAGATACATCAGACAGGAAAATCTGAGAGGCCCCAAGACCCGTGCTTCCACCCGCCTAGTATATGCAGGAGTTTCCCCTATACACTGATTGTCTTCCAACTTCTAAAAGACAGTCATGTGAGACTCATACTGTGAAGCAAAAGGTCAACACAAACAGTTTACTTCTGCAATGTAGTCACAAAAAATGCATCTGCATTACATATATCTAAAGATAATACATTAATATATTTTAAATACATGATGGAAAATACATGAGAAATCAATGTTTTTTTCTTGTGTCACTTGACTTTGATGTTTGAGCTTCACTGTACAGAATGATGTATGTGCAGAGTTTGACAGTAGGAGGCTGTTTTCACATTAATCTGTTGAAGAAGGAAAGTTTTTCTGTGCTCATTGAAAATTTAAAGCATATACCTATGAGCATGATTTGTGACATCACAACTACTTTGGAGGCCAATTGTGGTCTAGTATGCAACTTATACAAGTGTTATGTGGAAACGTGAAGCCTCCAGTGCACATACACTGAGAATGGACTTTTCAGTGAAGGAGGAAACATTTTCTATTGAGCAGTTAAACTTTTGAAATGAAAAATATTTGCATATTCATCGATTCTGGATATTTTAATTAGAGAGAAGGAATAGTTGGAATTTTAAGGTTTTTAATGAGGTATTTGTGCTTTTTTGAGGAAAAACAAAATAGACACATATTATTATTCATGACAGAGTATTTTTTATATATCTTAAAACATGTCTGGTGCCTTTATGAGAGCTGCAGCATTTGTAATATTACGCAAAACAGAAAATACCCAGAACACACATACACGCACAAATACACACACACACACACACACACACACATCCATCAATGCACTCCCCGTGTTGATGGGTTCTAAGGATTATTTGATTTACTTGACAATGTGTTTTCAGCTACAAGTCGGAGTCTCTCTCTCTCTCTCGCTCTCTCTCTCTCTCTCTTTCTCTCTCTCTCTCTCTCTCTCTCTATCATCAACAATGATGCAAAGACAATGACAGGAAAACAGACAGAGTCATGGAGGACAAGAGATTGACATCCTCTTTGTTTCTATTGTGCGTCATAGTCACAATCAGATCATTACATTGAACTAATCTAAATAATTTAGAGGGCTTAATGAGACCTGCCACGGTCTCCCTGCTGTCGCACCACAGGATGATCTTCCTTTCCTCTGCCAGCAATATGCATTTTCTAATATGCATATTGCTTGTACTATGAAAAAAATATAAAATATCATTAGAAAATATGAAATATGATGAGAAGATGACTGATATAAATTATCTCTAAAAAGATGCCAAACTAATAGGAAAACACTGAAGAAGTTTGATTAATGTTTTACACACTGAAATGATATTATTCAGATTAATTAAAAAAAATTCTGATAACAGCTAAATTGTTGTATAGATCATCCCATAATAACAACATCTTTTACCGTGAACCTGAAAAGTCTCAGCTAGCAGCTAAACCCACTGAGCCCTAACATCTCATTTTACCAGCAAACTGCTGTTGACAGCTTTCTCACATGTAAGCCTCATTAACTCTCGGGGTGGAGATGGTTGGTCAACACATTCATCTCCCTGGCCTTGACATCACAGACACAATCTAAGATCAATTAGTTTGAACAGAGTGAACAAGATGCAAAAGGACCTTGTAGTTGATGTGAAGCATCGGACAATTTGTACTTCTTGTCAATAACATGATGAGCAGCTAAGATGGAATATATCGTATAATAGTAATTTTGTGTGCTTATTTTTTTCGTTTTTCCTATGTAGCGGTCATCAGGTCTGTCAATCCCCCTGTGCGCCTTCCAGGGTACCGTATCTCTGCAAGCACCCACAGGAAAAACCCTCTCTCTCTCCACCTACGAGGTCAGCAGCGATGGACTCAAAATCTCCCCCAATAATGCCAAGAAGGTAACAGCACTCAAGACAGTTTTTTTCAGCAAGGAGCTCAATTCTTGTTCATTTTGAGCAATTCATTAAAGGAATAGTTCAACATTTTGGGGAAATATGCTATCTTGCTAAGAGTTAGATGAAAAGAACACCACTCAAATATCTCTCTGTGTATTAACCATGAAGCTAGAGCCAGGAGCCCGTTAGCTTAATTTAGCATAAAGACAGCGGAAGACAGCCAGTCTGACTTAAACTATACACAAATAAGCATTGTGGTTTTACAGGGAGTTATATTCTATAACTATTCCCTGGCCATAAAACCACAATCTGTTGTTTTTACATCTCAGTTTGTGTATGGATTAAAGAAACAAGGTATAACATGTTAAATTAAGTAGTGAGCTTCAGATTTGTTAGCGTTGGGCAGAGCTAGGCTAGCTGTTTCCCCATTTACAGTCTTTATGCTAAGCCAAAAAAAATTGACAAATCAGTGGGAGGATTTGACATGGGGCATTAAAATTAAACATGTATAAACTGTCAAGACAGATTATGATCAGACATGAATGATCCCTATGGTGAAATTGGGTTTATTGAATGAATATTTTAGTTTCACAAAAAAAGATGTTGAATTATATTGTGACCCCACACTGTTTATATTTAATTGTATTATTAATCTCCCTCTGCCTTAAAGGTGGAAGTGTACCGCTCCAAATCAGTTGGCCACGAGCCCAGTGCAGACGACCCAGGATCAGGAGGCCAGACTGGAGATGTGCATGTCAGCAGCGTAGGGATGGGTATGGAAATCGGAATGGGCATCGGAGCTGGTGTGGGGGACACCAATGTCAAAATCCACCTGGAGGTTCTGGAGATCTGTGACAACGAGGAGGCCATGGACAGTGTCTCCATCATCTCAAATATCAGCCAGTCCTCCACCCACGCTCGCTCACCGTCGCTGCGTTACTCGCGAAGAGAAAACCGCTTTGTTTCTTGTGACCTTGGAGAGACGGCTTCTTACTCTCTGCTCATCCCCAGCAGCGGCAACCCAGAAGCGGAGACCATCAACATCACTATACCAGACACTGTGGAGGCCCACCGGCAGAACAGCCGGCGACAGACGCAGGGAGGCACGGGATATCGTGAGGAGATACAGCTGCTCAATGAGGCTTACAGAAAGCAAGCTGGGGAAATGGAAGAGTGACAGCACAGGACAAGAAAGTGGCTCTCAGAAGTTAAGAGAGCTCTAACAGAAATGGATAGAAGACAAATTTCCTAATCATTCCAAATTTACTTCTTTCTGATCAACACTCTAATAGAACAGACGGGTGACCCAAATTGAGACTTAGCTTGAGACTGTTATAATAGTCTGTTTGCCTACTCTTGTACTTCCTCTTCAGATAGCTTCATGAGAACACATGTACACATCACCTGTCTGTAGAGTACATAGAGATAAATTAGGCTGTAAAAGAAGATAGTATTAAATTGGGGTAAACGAGAGAGAGAGAGAGAGAGAGAGAGAGAGAGAGAGAGAGAGAAACGGAGCCAAAGGAAGGGGAGAGTGAGAGAGAGAAACAGTATTGCGGCAGAGCATCTGTATTCCTGCCAAGACTTTCACCATATGGCAGTCTCTCATCATAAAACAGATACAGCGAGAGAGAAAATTAACTTAGACGTGGAAAAGGAGGGGCCACGGTTCAGCCACATGTCTGACATGAAGCTGCTCCTCAAGACTACGTCACCGATGACTCAGCTGTGAGGGGAGGGGTCATCTGACCCATGTGTCTGACTCATCCCTGTGTGTGTCGTTGTGTGTTGTGTTTTGCATACTAAAGTAGACTTGCCTATAAGGATGAAGGTACTGATGTGAGAGAGTAATGGTTTGTGGTGTCAGCCGCCAAAAGTGTTCATACTGTATGTTTCCCTTATAAGAATGTGTTTATTATGCTTATATTTCTTTGAATTGTGGAGTGTTTTCCTTTTCACCTGCTGCTGCGTGTCCATCATGTATTATACAATTAATGTTGCTACAATCAAAAAAGACGTAGAGAGAGAGACAGAGACAGAGGGAGAGAGAGAAAGAGAGAGAGAGACCACTGTCCATGCTGGAAATCTAAAACAGGAGGAGAGCAAAACGACCGGAGAAGGAAACAAGAGGCAAGCCTTTGTGGGAGAGTGCAAGTGATTATTGAAGATGAGGTCGAGAGGATACTTATGCAGAGCAGTTTTCTGCTTCATGCACATTCAGTGCAATTTAAATGAGTGACAGTGTGCATATTTTACTACAGTATGCAGCATATGAATGTACATTTCAGAGCCACTTTGGGGGATCATCTCTCGTTCAGTTCACTGCCCATCCAATCAGTGTGCCACCAGAGCCTCTCAGTTTCAATCTAATGGGTGCATAAATTCAGGACTGGATCAAATTTTCATAGATAGCATTGTGTATTTCAATACCATTTTTAATGCTTACATGGACTGTGAACATCTGTCAGAAGCATATAAATCTTTATTCTCTTTCACAGATATCAGTATATCCATCATTACTTATATGCACATTTACATGTACGTGTGTGTATACAAACATAGTAAAGTAGGTATAATAGACTAATTTAAAATATATATTCATTTACATTTGTTTTATGATGGTGTCTTTTAAATGTCAGTTGTTTGCCCAGTTGATCTTGAACACATCAGCGGCACTTTGTGGACTTCTTTTGCAGGCTTTTGAATTGTTCTGTAGCAAGCCCACTTTATCAGCTGCAACATGTTTCATCCTCTTGAAGAATGTTGTCATTAAAGAAAATTGCCTCTAACAAGAATGCAATGCATTTCTATTTTGAGTGCTCCTGGGCAAAAACATATAAGAAAATAATGTACAGCCATATGAGTCATAATGAATGTAAAGTTGTATTCAATGTCATGCTCATAAAATGAACATAAAACATTCCAGCTGTTAATGGTGCCAAAGGTTTTCAGCTGAACAGAGTGTCATCTCTGCAGCCTAACAGAGTGGAAGAAACTCGATCATCTGCTTATCCTCACTCTTAAACAGGATCTGCTCAGCTTCTGGTCAAACGTCCTCATAAACCACGTTGATCAATGAACTGTCATTTGCCCTGTTTGTGAGAATTAGGGATTACACATCAGCTGTACAAGTGTTTGCATGTTTACTCATTCATGTCAACCATCTGGACTGATACAAAACACACAGACATAGTGCAATAATTATCTACTTAAAAGACCGACCTACATAGTTTGCAACAATCATTGGATGTTGTGCTTCTAGGATGATTTGACTGATATGCAGCAGTTGTATATTTTTATTGTACTCTTATCGGTTCATACAGTGAGACGGAATCAGCTGTAAAGACATTGAATTTTCTTGTGTTTTAGGTTGCTTACATTACATTACAAATAATTTATTAAATGTTCTCTGTGTGACATTTAAAAGATACAGTCTTTGTGGTGGGAGAGTAGAGGGATAGAGACAGAAAAGCAAATAGTAGGAAAGCAGGAGAGAAAATGGAGATAAAGAGCATATGGTATCAAATACAAAATAAAGTAAAATAATATAAAAACTATTATTATCAAAGGTTCTGGCCTCTGCTGATGTTTTATCATTTCTTTCTGATCCAAGGACTTTCACCTCCCACTCACAACCTCTGATTATGCTGAAGTATAATCAGAAGGTGCAGGTAAAGCCTGCATCAGTGGCACCGCTTGAGACCTCTAGATCAACATGTGCACCTTCAATGAGTACAGCATGCATTATTGATAATGTAAGCCAAAGGTAGAGGAGGAGAAAAAACAACCTATGTTAAAATATGTACCTTTTCTTCTAAGGTTTTTCATCTTGGTTAAATGATTCATTACAGTCAGAGATTATTTGTTTACATCACAGGTAGCCCTGAGGTTATGACAACAAGGTGTACAGAAGAATCCGCACCACGGCTGAGAGGAATAAAGGGAGGGGGCACATATGAAACAGTCCTCTCTCCCCTTATATCCTTTTGTTTTCACAACCTCTCTAACTCTCAAGTGGCTCTCTCATATTTTTCTCCCACCTCACACATATCAATTTAATTCTATGCCTTTTTTTCTTTTTATTTTCCTCTCTTCCTTCTCCACTATTTTCCCGCTTTGCTTACTGTCTGGCTCCAATTCATTTTCAATTCTTCACCCATTCCTCTCAGAGCAGCCGAGTGAGATATTGATAGTGATCACACATTTCAAAATAATGACACAGATAAAAGAAAGTATTGGTGGCTGAGGAGAAATGCTGTGAGTCACCCACAGTGCAAGCAAACAAAGTTTAGTTGATCATGGGTGATTTCTTTTTATTTTTCATACTGAGCCCTGCTCAAAGACAAGACTGAATATATTTCTGTCAAAATTTTACCTTTTTAAAAACAAAGCCAGATGTGATGTGAGAAAGCTGATGAAAACAAACTCTTCAACAAATTACTGACTGAAACAAAATTTTACATAAATTAAATAAATAGAGATTATCTTTCACACAAAGAGACAGTAAATAATTCAATTTATCCAGATGAATACATTTTCTGATCTCCGGAAATGATTTTCTTCCATTGTATCTATGTTGTTGCCTGTGTGTGAAGCTGGATTTCCTTAATTACAAAATGTGGATAAGGCTATGAAAATGGTCACACTGTGCAACTGTTCACTTCACTGATTATAAAATGAGGCGTATCATATTCTCATCTGTATCATTGCCATGATGACAACACAGCAGGAGAGGGTATGAAAAGAAGTTCATTTAAAAGTGGTGATGCATAATAGGTCATGACAGGGACACAGAGCTTGGAGGGATGGATCTACTCTGCAAGCTATCATAAGCATCATGCACAAACCACATGAATGACTGATTCGCACCTTTCATCTCTCTTTCTATTCTCTCCCATGTGCTTCATGGCACTAATTGCATGTATGTAGTTTTTTTTTTTGATTTTGTAAGACAAAGACAGAGGGAGAGAGGGGAGTAGAAGACAGAGAGAAATGCAACGAACACATCTTTTACTCATTTAATATTCCAGCTAATTTAAAACTAGAGACTGTTGAGTATAATCCAATTAGATATGTTGCTGAAAATGTGAACATCCAAAAACAAACAGAGTCAATGAAGGGTAAAGAAAAGAAATGAGAGCACACTGTAATTGCCAACCACCACAAAATTCTCAAATAAGAACAAAGCAGAACCAATTATTGATTGAAAATGACTGTTAATTGTTAACTGTTAATTGCTTCTCGCTAACTTCAGCATTGACTTGTTGTTTTCAGACATGTTGTTATTGTCTAATTGTTACTGCCATTAATACATCATGGTATCATGGTTTTATGAATTTTCAGAGGGTGATAGATCACTATAATCATCAAACTGTATATGGATAGATAAATTAGTATCACATTTTACAACAGAGAAAAAGCTGCAGAGTTTTTATAAATGTGAGGAAATTGCTTTGAAACTGCTGATAGATGATATTCACCACAATGCCCATAATACAGCAGAGCCAGAAGCCCTTGAGATGATACGGTCTATAGCAGTCAGGGTAGGTCTTTTTCATTTAGCTGTAACCTTTAAGGCCCAGACAACCAGACAACAGGTCATTCACTGATGCTCCATGGAGCTGTGAGCAGGATGAACTAGTTACATTGACAGCACCGACTGTCTCTGTGCATATGTTTGTCAAACTGGAGGTTTTGCCTGAGGACTTTTAAAAGTTCATGTTTTTTTTGTTTGTTTTTATTTCTCCTATGCTTGCTTCCTAAAGGTCTCCAAGGTCAAGATGAGAGTCGGACTTTTAATTATAAGTAGGATTAGAGTTTGAAGGGTAATGTCATGGGTAGGGTCTGGGGAATGAATAGTTGGAGGTTCTTCTGTTTGATTAACTTTGTACAGAAATCCAACAGACACTAGAATACAGCAGCATAACATACATACATGTCATATCATGTCATGTCATGTTATGTTATGTTATGTAACATACATAACATAATTTGTTTCACTTCAAACACAGGAGGTAACTTGTAAAATCTCCATTATGTAAATAATATTTTGCAAGCAACACCACATTGTCTACAAGATATTCAATATTTTTTGTCAAAAAAGCAAATTACTATTCCAGAGTCACTTTTTAATTTTTATGGTTTTGGGCACAACAATAATTAATATTTTGAAAGAAAAAGAATCAGCTTTGCAAAATATACGTTTATAAGCTCAATATCAAACCTCTTATTAAGGAGGTATATTGTTACTGCTTTTAAAACTGACTTTTTAAAAAATAAGGTCAACAAATGACTTCTAACTCACTCTAATGACATTTTTATTGCACTGTCTGTCATTAAGGCTATAGTCATGTATGCATTTTGTGGAACAAGCACAGGGGTGTATTCCGGAAAACGGATTTAATGAAAACTCTGAGTTTGTTAACCATGAGATGAGAGAAACTCTGGGTTTTCAGTTTCAGAAAGAGAGTAACTTAAACTCTGGGTCATTTACCATGGTAACTGACTCTGTGAATCTAACCTGCTCGCTGGCAGGTTTTCTTCATCAAACCCTGAGTTTCTCTCTGTCTCCTCCCGCTTACAGAGCCAGACACGCTGTTTCATTTCCTCATTCATTCAGTCAATATCAAAGCGCGTATCGAAGCACATTCATTAGCGCAGGGTTACTGTCGGCTATGTCAGAATCAAAATCCTGGTTGGATATCAAGGACTGTCTAAAGTTACCGCTTTTATGCATATCAGTCATTTCTTTGAACAGCGGTTATTGCTCTCACATTCAAATATTTCACAGCGTGAATTCACTCTCAACTCAGAATAAAACCTCTGCATGTCCTTCCATTATAACACTGTGCACACAAGACAGCCGTCAGTCTGTGAGAGCAGCTCCTGCACTGAAATTAATTGCACATAATATGCAATCTCAGTTTAAATCTAAAAAGTCGGTATGAAGCTTTAGACGTGGGATCAATGAATAACTATCTCTATTATTCATGATGTGATTGGTCGCACTGATGGAACATAATTTCTATAATATTGGAGATTATATGTTGAAATTTCTGAGTGAGCTGGATCGAGCAGCATCGCTGAGTCCTGTTATGCCAAGATACAAATAGATGTCTGAAATTTTAAAATCTACTGCAGGCTATTTTAACCTAGATGTCTTTTCAAGTGCAATTACCCAAACACATTGTTACTGGATCAGACTGTGAGCTTACAGTCATATCTCTATGTGTTTGATCTCTCTCTATATATTTTAAAATCTTTAACTATATTTTTCATCTTCAGTCGCTGCCTGTGTGTTTTGCCCCTGTCAGATTAAAGCTGAACAAATATATCTGAAATGTACTCTAGGCTATAGCCTGATACACAGTCAGATTCTGCTTTATCACTCATTAAGGAAATGTAAGTTTGGTAAATAAAACCTCATTGTGTTAACTTATTGACACTTGTCACATGTGCACAGTCCACATACACATGCATTAATATCTCTACAGCCACTGGATTAAAATAGATGCTCTGCCTTTTATTTACCTGTTGCCATGGTAATAGGTTGTTTACATCAACATCAATGTAAAGACCACAACATGTACTGACAATATTACAGTCTGTATTCTCTAAACATTATAACAACATCCTTAAAAAGATTTTAAGGTTTCTCACATGACATCAAGAGTGTATTTATTGTGTTGTATGGATTGCATGGATCATCGATGTATTATAAGAGCTCTTATTACACACCCATGGCATGGATGTGTGTATTGTAGAGACTTGAATGTGAATAACCAATCACAGACCATGACGTCAGTTTCCAGAGACTGAAAGTGCTGACATCGATACTGTGCGACATGCCGGATGGAAACGAGCATTAGAACTGTTAGCCTACATCTTGACAGCGGCATCTCATTGTTGTTGCTGTTTTACGGGTGAATTATCGGGACAGCATTTGAAAATGTACATGTAGTTGTTGAGTATTGAACTGTCGGTAACGTTCACTTCGTAGCTGTAGCGTCATATGCGCTAACTCCGGTCTCTGCTCCACAAATTCATCCAACAGCTACGAGCTAAAGTAACGTTTAGCGAATAGACTCCAACACATCGTTATTTGCTGATAAACAGATATTCTGACATAATTGTATAATTTCGTGCTACCGCCGCTTGTTTCTGACGGCGGTATGAGTTATGGATATGGTGGTGGAGGTGGGAGAAGAGGCAGAAGAGGAGGTCGAGGAGGGTATAGAGATGGTAGCAGAGAAAGATGGGACAGAGGAGGAGGAGGGTCGAGAGGACACAGCTCCAACTTTGACCAGGACCAAGGAGGTGGTGGACAACGGGACCGTCCTCCGCCCCACCTGAAGGGCCGTGAGATTGGTCTGTGGTACGCAAAATACGGAGCCGTGAGGAGGAAACAGGCTGACCGGAGATCAGTAAGCACCGTTATGTTTTCATGCTCTTGCACATGACTGTCTGTGACTGCAGGTTGTCTGCGAGTCTGTCTGTGACTGCATTAGAAACTATTTAGAGCCTTCAGCATGCATAAAGTAAGGTGACCGTCACCTTTAAGTCGAGTAAGCCAAGATTCACTTTATCAGTAAAATTTCCACCCATGCAGCATCCATAAAAAACATTCCACATACATAAAAGTCAGGGTAGGACAGCTACAAGGAACAAGAAACATATCTAAGAACATAATAATAAAACATACAGTAAAAATGACAGAAAAAACATGCACTTCTGTTTAGTAGATAAAAAAAGGGTGCTACAACTGGAAAATAGTCCATCATCAGTATATAAGTAAAAATAAATCTGTTGGTTTTTATATCAATTTTGTCCTAATTTCATCTACTGCCATTTACTTAAGTTGGGATAAAAGAGTTTTTAAATCTATTCAATCGACAGTGTGGTACTGGCAGTAGCTGGTACTCAGTGTGTAACGTTAGAACATGGGTGGGTCGGTTTTTATCTTGTTGGCTTGCCTCAGAACTGAACATAGATATACTGCAGGGATGGATGCTGTCTTACACCTATTATCTTCCATGCAGTCTGCATGAGTTGGACTTGTTTGGACTTTAGCTGCACAGAGAGATTACCAAACCAAGCTGTGATGTCGTATCTAATTAGGCTCTTAAGACCGCCTGATAAAAGACTACCAAAAACTTCTGATCAACATCACGAACTGAGTCGCTGCAAGAAGTGCAGACGTTATCGTAGTCTGATACAAAGACCGTCAATATGCGTGCTCCAGGTTAGCGATCTATCAATAAAAAACACCAAGATATATGTATGAGAGGGACCTGTGAGATGGTTACATCGTGGACGACCACAGGCCTGTGCTCACCCACTCCTCTAGGGTCAAAGACCATCTCTTCTGTCTTTTTAACATTCAAGACCAGGCTCTGAAAAGTTGCTGTCCTTCCTCATTAAACCTAAAAGATGGCAGTATCATCTGAGAATTTAATGATTTAGTTATTAGGCTTACAGCTTCTACACTCATTAGTGTATAAAGTAAAAAGGACAGGTGAACTAACACACCCTGGGGGGCCCCTGTGTTCAAGGTTCAGGGTACTGAAAGAATACCATTAACACTGACCTGTTTTTTACAGTTGGTCAAAAACGAGTGGTACCGCCTAATAATGAGAGGGTGGTTATTCAGCTCATCTAGCTTCATAACTAATAGATGTGGCTGTACAGTATTAAACTGCTGAACTAAAATCTACAAATAAAAGACATACATAAGTACACATACATACCTTTAGTGCTTAGATATGAAATGCACCATGGTTTTGACAGCATCATCTGTACCTCTGTTACACCTGTAAGCAAACTGAGAAGGATCTAATGAACAGTTGACTAATGATGATAATGATTTTCTCAAAACGTTTCATAACTACAGAAGTCAAAGCAACTGGTCGACAGTCGTTATTTTCCTTACAGCATGCTTTTTTAGGAACAGGAATAGAAATTTTCCAGATGGAAAGAACAGTATTTAAAGACTTCTGGTAAATGGGGCACCACCTGTGCTATCTCTTCACTGTATGATTTCAGCAGTAACCCAGAGATGCCATCTGGGCCAGAGGCCTTCCTGGGGCAGGTGTGTGAGAACAGTCTCTTTACTGCATGCTGATCGATGGTGATTTTTGGACAGTCAGATCCAGGTCATATATCTAGAGCCACTTTTTGCTCTCGCGAGAAATAAGCTGTTTCAAACCTTGTATAAAAGTCATTTAGTTCATTGGCCTTAACATCCTTGTTTAAAAAACCAAGAGACTTTGTAGCTGGGACCATGTCCATCATAGATTTCATAGAATCCCACAATTTTTTGCAGTTCATTGAAGAGCAGTGAGTTTCAAATTTCTCCTTCACTTTCCTCCTGGCCTTCCTTAAATTATGATTAAGTTCTCTCTGAATATTCCTCATTTCCACAAGGTCCACACTCTTAAATGATTTTTTTTTCTGAACTGTGCACTTTTTAATTTCTTTGGAAATATAGAGTTTGTTGTTTTGGTTCATGGTTATTTTTTTCTGAGTTAGGACATTGTCTCTGCAAAGTTTAATATAGCCTGCAGCGGTGTCTGTTGCCTCCTCTAAGTCCAAGCTGTGAAAGAGACTCCAGTCGGTGAAAGAAGAAAAGCAACCTTTCAGAGTTTCAATTGCCTCATTGTCCCAGACATGTACTGTTTTTACTTGTGGTTTACTGCTTTTAAGCAGGAATTAAATGAACAACATTATGGTCAGAGTTGGGGTTTAGCCTTGGCTGTGTAAGTGTCTTTAATGTTGCCATAATATTTATCAAGAATTATGTTTCTGTGAGTCTTACAGCCCACATATTGCTTAAATCCAGGTAGTGTGGCTTCAAGCTTGTGAAGGTTAAAATCACCAACAATAAAACAAGGTGCTTCTGCAGTGCATCGCAATTGTCTGTGCACAGTCCTTAATTAAGATGGCTGCCTTTGCAGTGTTTCCTCTCAGTGGGATATAAACAGAACATAATAAAATATTCAAATTCATTGGGGAGATAAAAGGGTCTGAGACTTAGAAATGCTTGCTCATTGTCGGAGGTGCAAATGGACTCCCTCATTGTAAATTGGGAGCACCACTTTTGGTTGACAAAGACACAGATGCCTCCTCCCCTGCTCTTGCCTGAGGTGTCACTCCTGTCAGAGTGCACCATAGAGAAGTCTTCCAGGGCAACGGGTGAGTTGTGCACATCCCATCCCCCTGTAGCCAGGTTTCAGTGAATACAAGCAGGCACAAATCTCAATACTTGTGTTGGACTCTGGCGTTGACTCGTAATTCGTCAGCTTTGCTCTTCAGGGAGCGCACATTGCAGAGAATCATGGAAGGTCGAGGTGGTCTGTTTGCTCTTCAACATAGTTGCTGTCTCACCCTTCCACACTTCCCTCTCTTCCTCGGTTGTACCTAATTGCTTGAGGTCAGAGCCCACAGTTTTCTCTGTAGTTGGGGAGCAGGTGACTGGCCTCGGGTGTAGCATAGAAGCACACCAAAGTACTTTCAAAAAGACCATCATCACATTCTCAATAGGTTAAACTTGTCAAGTATAAAAAAGCTGAACCATTTAGCACAAACAAAACACTAATGAGACAGCAGCATGGCAGCTTGGGTCGCAACAGAGCAGTGCAACCCGAAAGCGTATTGTAACCCTTTCCGAAGTTACAAGCCGACATGGGGTCAGCTAGCTATAATAAAAACTTTGCAAAGTTTGGGCCATAGTTGCATTTTCCTCAATATGGAAATGTTTCAGAGTGCAAAGTCTTGTGTAAAGACTGTGTGAACAACGCTGCGTACAGAACAGTGCACCTTCACCATCATGCTGGATACACTGCAAGAAATTCCCCATCCTCTAATGAAAGGTATTGATGATCACCAAAGGTAACCTTTTCAGGAGCAGGGAAAACAACTTCCATGATTGCTTGGCCATGCATTGCATGTTTACCCCTCAAAATGGTTAAGTAGAGGTAGTAAGCCAGTTTCAAAGCAGATCCTGAAGCATCTTATGATAAATTTGGTGGATAAACAATAGCCTGAACAATAGACACACTTCTCCTTAATGTAAGCTTGTCAACTTTGACGAATAAAACTGTGTACATTTCAATGATGTTATCAGGGGTTTTCTTTAGGGCTGCAACTAACCTTTATTTTCATTATCGATTAATCTGTTGATTACCTTCTCGGTTTATGGATAAGTTGTTTGGTCTATAAAATGTCAGAAAATGGTGAGAAATGTCCATCACTGTTTCCCAAAGCCCAACATGCAAACTGAAATATTATGTTTTGTCCTCACCAACAGTCTACAACCCGAAGATATTCAGTTCACAATCATAGAGGAATAATGGAACCAGAAAATATTCACACTTAAGAAGCTGGAACCAGATCATTTTGGCATTTCTTCTTAAAATGACTCAAAGTGATTAATCGATTATCTAAATAGTTGGCCATTCATTTTCTGTTGATAAAAAATAAGCAAACATAAAGTAAGCAAACTTCTTTATGTAGCTAATCAGAAATTACAAAGTGGTCAAGGAAGTAATTCCTCAGCTGTCACTAAAATACAAAAAGAAAATACCAAACTTGGAATTATGAAATTTTCAGATGACAGCAGCAATGTGTGGGATAAAACGAAATTTGGAGACATTGCCTCAAAGCAAGCCTTGGTATCACATTAAGTCAGGCACTTGAGCTAAATATCAGGTTACAGCTAAACTCCATATCTCTGTGCAGCGAGCGGTGGTCCAGATGGATGAGGCCAGAGAGCAGCAGATTACCAAGCTGCTTAACTCTGTCCAGAATGACCAGCCTGGTCCGGAGAGAGATGGCAGGGATTCAAGAGCCTCTACATCTGACAACTGGCACACAGCTGCAAACAGAAGTGGTCATTGGTGAGAAGAGCTTGCATAGCTTTTCCTTTTAAAACTTGGTGTACTGTGTAATTTCAACTGTACAATAAAGAAAAGCCAGATAGGAATTAAAGTGCTTAGAGTGTCTATTTCACTAGAGATGTGTTTGCTGACACAGATTTGACTTAATTAATGGATACATCTATGGTCCTTGTATACAGTTACTTTGATGGGGAGCTGCCTGAAGAAGAGAAACATAAGATCAAGATCAAATCTGAGGATGAAGAGGAAGATATTAATGCAGAGCAGAAGAAAGCAACTCATAAATCACAACGGTAACTATGCCAGCAAACCAGATGCATGCCAAAACCAGCTTGACCTGCTCCGAAAATACAGTCTTTGGATTTTTCTCCATGCCAATAACGCAGAACAACCAGTATTGTCTGGTGAACAACTACATTGTGGATATTTACACTGTTTACTGATCTTCCCCTTTATTGTTTTCTATTAGTTACTTCTCTCAGGCTAAAGATGAGACCCCTGACAATTGGGATGAAGATGAGGAGCAAGAGCAGGAGCAGGAGGAGGAGAAAGATAAACTGAGAACGAAAGACAAGGATCTGGAGTTCTTATTTCAGGAGGTAGTCAGAGACAGTTCACTGGATGACTGCTTAAAGAGAGATCAGCAGAGGATGAAATCAGATCCAAAGTACAAAGAAATGCTGGTGAGTATAATTAGTGACATCCATTTTGACACAGTCAGCAGCAAAAGCTGTTGAAGGGAGCATCCTGGAAGTTTTCTGGGCTTGCTTAAGTAGTGTCTTGGTCGCATTGCTATGACAGTTTATGTTGAATTAAGTTAGTTTATAATGTGCCTGCTAGTATCAAAATGTTCACTGGGCTAGATGCTCATCCTTGATTTTCTACCTACTGATATTTTTTTATATTAAGGTGATATGATCAAAATATAGCAATCTCTGTTTGAAAATGAGGTCATTAAGGTGTACACATATCAGCTTTAATAAAAATACAACAATACTGTAATTAAAAGGTCAGACATTTACAGGTTAAAAAATGTTTACCTTTACAGATCTAATAATTCTCCGTCCACATTTCTGCACACCTTAAACCTTTCATTAACATCCCTAACAATAGCTAAAAAGGTTATTCTTCTCAACTGGAGAAACTTTCCATAAATTACAACTAACCACAATTCATTTCAGAAGTCTTGGTCTCCTTTTCTGGAATTCATTAATAACTGATTTCTTCCACCTTTCCTACCAGCCACAAAACAATTACTCATGCCTTCGGTATGACAATATTTTATTCACAAGCTTCCGTGAAGTACAATGTGCAAGCAATTTGTTGTACTTTAACATTTACATTTTTGTTTTTTCTCTTTCATATATCTATGGTCTAAATCCTGCTCATTAAATAAATAAAAAGGAATAAAAAGTTATGTTTTAGTACAACACCCTACTACAGAATTATGCTGGGTAATATGGTGGATTATTATCTTGGTAATCATAGGACTATTATGCTATTCTTTTAATATGCAGTTTTGTCACTGTGACGTCACAGTATTGCAATATTATCATGTCTTATGATTCCTGTGAGTGTGTGCTAAATTATGGGTTTAATTAATTAATGCCAAACCACTTCACAGAATCTGTGATTATTAGAATTTCACAAGAGCTGTTTGGGTGTGCAACTGTTCCCATTATCAAGTTATTAAGATTAAGAACATTCTCTTTTGATGTTTTTTTTTTCAGTGTTAACTTTTGTTTGTTCATTCTTGTTTTCAGAAATTCAGGGAAAAATTACCATCTTATGGGAAGAAAGAGGTACGTTTTTGATCCCACATATGTAAATTCTGCCCTTCTCAAAATGAATTGCAAAATTTCTGCTAAAAATGATGTCTTATTATAATTCCATGCTCTGCCTTTATTTTGTCATGTACAAGTCTGAATTCCTTAATTACTCTTGTTCAAGTTTGAAGCCTTATTTTCCCTGCCATCACCCCTTTTTCCCGTAATCCCTGCACTGTCTCACATCTGGTTCCATCCTTCCATCCTCAGGAACTGGTGCAGCTGATCAACTCTAACCGTGTCCTGGTCGTGAGCGGGGAGACGGGCTGTGGAAAGACCACCCAGGTTACTCAGTTCATCCTAGACGACCATATCAACCGTGGCATGGGCTCGATGTGCCGAGTGGTTTGCACGCAGCCTCGTAGGATCAGTGCCATCTCGGTATGTGCTCTCTAGTTTTTTAGATCTGACTGTGTTGGAGTATGTGTGGGTGTGTGCATACTGAGGGTGGATGTGGAGTTGAAATCGTGTAGATGCAATGCATTTGTCTTTTCCTCCACCAGTCATGTAGATTAGATGGCTATTTTTTCATGGTGCTGACTGTGCTCTTAAATGCCTGTATATGTGTGCCTCCTCACAGGTAGCAGAACGTGTAGCAGCAGAGAGGGCAGAAAGTGTCGGGAACGGAAATTCTTGTGGTTACCAAATCCGCCTGCAGAGGTAAGGAAGTATTTTTATGCATAACGTATGTTTATGCATAAAATGCAGGAACTGTATGTTTAAGCACCAACATAAATACCCTACAATTTTGAATGACTGGCAATTTAAAAGGTAACATGAGACTTTTGGAAGAGTTGATTCACAATTGTTTTTGGGTTGCTCATGGCTTCTTTTTTGTGAAAGGAAAGGGCTGCTGGTTCTCCACAGCTTGGTTCTTTTCCCTCTATAGCTGAAACAATAGGCTGATTAGTCGATGGTCAGAAAATCAGTCTGCAAATATTTTGATAATCAATTAATGGTGTAAAACTATTTATTTATTGAATTCATTGAACAGAAAATGTGCTATATTGTGATATGTATCATTATTGGGATATGAAATGACCTATATCGGGATATGAGATTTTGGTCATATCCCACAGCCCTAATTTGATGACATCACCTTGGACTATAGGAAATTGCAATGGGCATTTTTTGCTATTTTCTGACATTTAATAGACCAAATGATTAATCAGTTGAAGAAGAAATGGAAGATCAATCAGTTATGAGGACAATTCTTTATTGCATCTTTATTTAAGATGATGATTTATGATTCTCTCTCTCTACTGTACTGGTTCCAGACCTCTGAATTGCTGCCAATGTCTCAGATTTTTGTTACTCATTTATAAAGGTCTGACGTTGCTTTCCTGTGTTGCTTTGTCTGCGCTTGGATAAACAACTCAGCCAATCAGAGCCTTTGTGGGATGGCGACATTGGTGACGTTATCTAGCTCTCTAAGACATATACGGACAGATTTAAGTGCTGTGTATGTTTCATAGCAAAAAGCATGAATAGTCTGTTTCATTCCCTCAAAGTCCTGCTCTAAACTTGATTTGGCAGCCTATAGATTTTCTTGGTCCAGATATCTCTGAGGATTATGTTAAATTCTTGGTCTTCAGAAAAAAACTAGTTGTAACTCCTAATGTGTACTCTTTTTGGGTATTTATACACATGAAGTCACGTCATCAAACTACAAAGACCTGATCCACATATTAAGACTGTGCACAGTCTTATTTCATTTTCTTGATGGATGGGCTTAATTGAGATGCATATGGGAAATACATGTAATGAATAATTACCGCAGGAAATGAGTTGTTTTGATGGACAAGAAATATTAGAATTAGTAGATGGGAATCATCTGAGACCATGCACACAGAAAGACACGGACAAAGCTAAAGGAAAAATCCCTTGAGCAGACTTGCGGACTGAGTGAGAGGAAAGTTACAGGAGACGAAAAGCTTCAGCAATCAGAGGTGAATTATATTCAGCAGAGTACAAAGTATAAGATAGATGCAGTATAGGGGGAAAAGAGGCAATTCAGAAATGACATGAAGGGAGACTGATACAGGGGATCAGAAGTAAAAAAATGGACAAAGGAAATGATTACTGACTGTCAAAGAAATGGGACAAATAACAGTCTTCCAGTCTGTGAATTTAAATCAAATTTCCCACATTTTATTCCACATATCTTTTTATCTGGTGCTATTTTTTCTTTAGTTGCATGTTGCAATTTGCTGAAGTTTCGAGTCATAGCTCTCATTAAGGGAGAAAAACAATATACAGCCTATGTTTGTCTCAAAGAACTTAAATAAAGTCAATTTAGAAAGGCATCTTTTTGAGCTTTATTCATACTGCGGTGCTGTCAGTGCCCACTGTCACTGTCACTGATAAAGACCATGGGTATATGCAAAAACTGGCAATTTGTAACTCAAGCTTTGTTCAGCTTCTATTGATGCTCCAGCACCCCCACATAGCAACTAATAAAAAAAAAAAAGTACACACTACTGCACTCTTGAAAAACCAGAGCTCCGGCTCTTTACTTTTCCTCCAGTCTCTTAGTGGGGAGTCAACTTCTTTAAAAACAGTCTGGATTCATTTTGGCTAGAACACATTTAATCTAGTCTTTGCTTACTTCATTCGTTACATTTGTAGGGAACCAGTCTTATTAGTCTTCACAACTCAGTCAGTGCACTGAATTAAATGTTTTCTCTCTGGTGCTGTTAAAGTGTAAATGATGAGTGGTTATAATAAACACAAAGTAGATAACAGTTTTGGAGTAAATTACATTAATCTGATTCATAATAATCTTTCTCAGCTTTCTCAGCAACAAACAACCAGAGATGACTGATAACGTCTGTTACCTTTTTGATGATAGTAACCCTATTTCAGCTGGTTGCCAGTGAAATTCAGAATTGGTGTAGTTGATTGATGATCACTGATTAATATTGTGCTGGAGAAACAACTCCATGCTGTCTGTGTGTTGACTGGAAACCTGTTTGGAAACGTGCACCATTAAAACACAATATCAACTGACATGATAAGAGCCTTAAAAGATCACAGTTCACAGTTTTTCAAGTCTGTCTTAAAACAATAGTCATGTGACCAAATGAACAGTGACACATTTTTTTCTTGCTCTAATCATTCCTCTTGTTCATACTGGTCATTAAGAGATCCCTTCATAATGCACTTTAAATGTAAGTGATGAGGTACAAAATCCGCAGCACTCCTTCCACAAAAGTCTATTTGAAAGTTTATTTGAAGCTAATATGAGGCTTGTCCAAATCAGTCAAATCAAGTCAATATTATTTCAAAGCTACTGTTTTTAGTGCCAAAGTTCTCCTTTTTGTTACGATCCTTCCCTTGCGAATGAGCAGGAAAACACTGTCCATTGAGACACAAAGTAGACGTTTACTAAAATGACTGTAACATTGAAAGATATTGACATGATTTGACTCATTCGGTTGGTTGAAGCTTCATCTTAACTTCAAATAATTTTTTAAATACATTTTTGCTCAAAATGAGGACTGTGGATTTTGGCCCCACTTACATTGTAAGTGCATTCGAAGGGGTTCTTCTATTGGTCAGTATGAACAGGAGGAATGATAACAGTGAGCAAAACCTGTTTCAGTGTTCATATGGGCACCTGACTGTTGTTTAAAGACAGGCTTGAAAAATTGTGAACTAGTCGTGCTTTATTACCTGACCTTGAGACCCCTGTCATGAAGAGGATCCCTGTGTGAAAATGTAGTTTTAAGCCCTTCATTATTTTTGTTTTGTGACTACGTGTTGCATATTCCAAAATTATTTAGCCTTTTAATCAAACTACTGCACAGCAATCGTGCTGCAAGGTGATGTTCCAGCGTGGCCTCATTACTGTTGAACAAACTGACTAATTTATTGTGTAATATCTTTTGATTCTATTATAAACATAATCACATTTTTGTTTTAAGATTGATTGCTTTTATCACTCTGTTATTGTTGATTGTCATCTTTTTCATTTACAGTATATGTTGTTGTACCATTGCTGCCGTTTAGCTGCAATCTGCTTATCAGTGAGGCTTAATTAGGTCCATAGTTTACGTGTTACTGTGTCGTGTTTTGATTCTATAATTATGTTTTTTCATGTTGTGAAATATTCTATAACCATGTTTTGATGAGTGCTTCATAAAACATTATTTCATTGTTATTAGTGTTGTTTTTGCCTGAAATGAGTTGTTGTAAATATCACACTTGCATCAGTTATGCAACAAAGCCTTTAATGTGGTTCAGTAGTCAGTGAAATACATTTTTCAGACGCACCATAAAAGAGGCTTGAAATGAGAAGTTATCTCACAATTACTGATCATTTGATAAACTTTTCGGAACTGACTAATACTTATGCAAAGTATGATGTAAAGCCAGTGTAGACACAAGTGCCTATTACGACAAATTACAGTACTTATTGGATGGCATTTTCTGTATAAGCAACATTTTATAGCAGCATCCGTCTTAGCTTTATGTGCGTATCTTTGTACAGGGTGAGCATCAAGATCTTGCTGCTATGAAATAATGTTTGTTTGTGCAGTCAACTTAAAAAGAAGAAAATGACTGGAATACAGAAATGGAAAAGGGGAGTGGAGATACAGGACAGAAATACAAAAAAGACAATGGAGGCTGTTACAATCACATACATATATGTAGGAAAATTAACAGAGAAAGCAGAGCCTCATTATGGCAACCGTTCCCTTGACTTTATACTCCGTCTTGATTTGTGTCATTTGGGAAATGTAAAGTCTCTTTCTTTTTTTTTTTTTTTCTCCCCTTACTTTTCAGCCGGTTACCACGGAGACAAGGTTCGGTCCTGTACTGTACAACAGGCATAATTCTTCAGTGGCTTCGCTCAGACCCGTGAGTCTCCCCCCCATCCCTGCTTCCTCATCTTCATCCTCATCACATCTTCTTCCAGCGTTTTCTTCTTCTGCTTTTCCTCTCTGTGTGTCTGCTCCAGCTGTCCTTCCTCTACTCTCTTATTCCCTCTGTGTCACTCCGCTTTATCCCCATTGATTTGTGGTTGACTCTACTGTCTGTAGAAGAAGCATTAGTATGGGTCCCCATTCTCATAGGCAGAGAAAATCAAGACACACACACACGCAGCTTCTGTTGACTCATCCCTGCATGCTCATCCTTGCATTCTGAGTGTCTTCAGAAAAACCACGGAGGCTAAGTGAGAGTGCCAGCTTTTCTTGTTGTCTGGCTTCATACTCATCCAGAATTGGCACGACTAGTGAGTCATTTTAGGACTACGGTAGACTGACAAAATGCTGCAACTTTTTGGCATTAACTTATGTTTACACAGCAGCTGGCTTACAAGATGACAGTCTGTATGGACTGCAGCTACAGTATGTCTATGCCATCTATGTCAGTTTACGTATGACTGCTCTGTCCAGCCATCACATTAGTAATGCATTAACCCATTCAGGCCGGAGACCCAGTTAACTCATGTATTATTAAAGACCAGTGCTGCTCAGATAAGCACAAAATTTAGTGTTAAATTCAAGTTGAAATGCCAATGATAACAGACTTAACTACAAGGGAATGTGTATACAAAATAAACAAATAACAGCATTTCTTGTTGCTCCAGTTTTAAGCCAGACAAGACATAGCTATAACATTATTTGCTTTACTCTCTGTATGCATCTTCTGTCTTGTTAACTTTGTCTTATGTTCTGTCTCCCCATCAGATTGCTGTCCAGTGTCAGCCATTTGGTTTTAGATGAGATCCATGAGAGAAGCCTGCAATCTGATGTTTTGCTGGTCATTGTGAAGGACCTGCTCAACCGCCGAGACGACCTCAAAGTCGTCCTCATGAGTGCCACACTCAACGCAGAGAAGTTCTCTAAATATTTTGGTATACACTTTAGTAATGACGAGCCAAATTTTTCTTAGCGAATATGTTATGTTGCACGTTATGTATTGGAAGAAGACCAAATCATTCCTGTTGGATTAATTGTTTTTCTCCTTATTCCCAACCCCTTCCGTTGTGTCAAAATCCTTTAGACAAGTGTCCAATGATCCACATCCCCGGCTTGACTTTCCCAGTGCAAGAGTTCCTGCTTGAGGATGTTGTGGAGATGACCAGGTAGAACAGCACTGCTCCCAATACACATAAATATACACTAATTCAGATGGAACCTATACCATCCTACTCTGGGGTATTATATAAGCTGGTTGGTGTCTTTCTGCTAGGTATTGTCCCCAGAATCAGGACCGTCGACCCTCCTGGAAAAGAGGCTTTTGGCAGGGACGTAACTCCAGACCTGAGAAGGAGGAGAAAGAGGCTGAATACAAGGAGAGCTGGCCTTGTTATGCACGCACACTACAGGGCAGGTGAGTTGGAAAAAACAGCAGGATAGTAAAATTGGCAGAGTAATTGCCAGGTTGATAGATGTGTTGTTTAGGTGGGATGTTTTGGCTGTTTGACAATGTCATAAAAAGAAGAAAAGTGCCTTTTCTATGTGGATTTGAACTTTAAGTTGAAACCAGAGCATGTTAAAAGCTGTATACTCTGATCCGCTAGCAGTTTACGGAGCAGGGTGATTGGTTGTGAACACCTTACCCTTTGATAATTGTCTCTTAAACACTGATTTATACATCTGCATTTAAGTGTTGCACCTACAGCATAGGTGGCTGCAGTGTCTCCTCACATATGTAAAAGACAAAATTGTAGCGTATGTGCTCCTCTTCAAAAATGTATCTATAGATAGAGGTTATACAGGCTACACAAACACTGTAAGATCTGCTTTTGCCCCTTTTAACTCCACAAAACTTTGTAGTGTTGCTTTCCCGTCAGTAAGTGCCTAAGCATTTTCAAGGAGACCAGCTCATCTTGAGATGTCATCCTCTTTTCAATAATGCTCTCCCTCATTAAGCACAGATATTTGCAGTACAGTCCCTCTCTTCTTTGCCATAGTTATTACTGCTCTGTAAATGCATTCAGGCTCAACACTACCTGAGTACACAACACCACAATCTTGTTAAATGAAAGCACTACAACAGTTGATGGGGAGAGCTCTTGGCAGAGCTATAGATCACTTCCCACGCTGTATTTGCCCACACTGCCTTCCTACGCTTTATGCAGGTGGAGTAACTCCTTGATGCCCAAGTGAAATTCAGGCTTCACTAACAAATGTGAAATCAAATACGACTTAAACTAGTTTACTAGCAAAGTAGGACTACATCCAGTACAGAAGGAACTCTTAAGTGTGCTTAAATATGCTTTATCAGTGTGAGTTCTACATACTGGCAGTTTGTTGTATGCAAGCTAGCAACACGACCAACTTAACCTCAACAGTTTCCATTCAACACTGTTCTCCCTCACTTCACCAGTTTCTGATTTATTCTATTGCTAATCAGACTATTATATTAAGTAATACACAATCTTATGCTGTTAGCCAGCCGATATATTGCATCCCTACTCGGAACCTTTTATCTGTATGAAGCTATAAAAGTTTTATATATTGTTATTTATCGTCTTTTTTAATGCCTTTTTATATACAGTATTTCAAGTACCGTGCAAAGCATTTACTAACTTGAGAAATAAAACATAGATAATTCAGACTTTTTAATGCACACAACAATAAATCCATTCGGCCAAGGTCACTATGGAAATACATGAACCAGCAGTGGAGGTAACAGAGGAATCGCACAGCCATAAATTATATAAACTTTTTGAGGCAGATGACGTTTTAAGGACCACAACTGAAAATGCTTCTGAGCAGCTGCGATACATTCAGCCCGGCATGTAACCAAATGGAAGGTATATTCGTGCTGACTGAATATCAATACCTGAAAAAAGACACCAACTTATGCTTCATATACACCATAATGATTCAATAGAGTCTTTGATGAAATGCCCATGGTGTATAAATATCTTGGAATAAGTCGCCTAGAATTTTTATTGTGACAATGCAGGGACCTTTACTAGTCGCCATTCTCTCAAGTCTTATCAGCTCATTAATAACTTGTCAATCACACATCAAAGACAATGCCCAGGGAAGAGGAGTATTCCTCATTTGAAAACTTTTTTTGTGTGTAACAAAACAATTCACAGATGTTCATCACTGAGCATTTGAAAAGGGAAATAAAGATAATAAATTTAAACTAAAGAATCTGTGGCAAAGTAGTGAACTGTTGTTTCTAATGGCTGATGGAAAACGCATCATTACAAGTGATACAAATTTAGTTGCTTCCAGTTGCTGAGGCATTAGAGTTTTACAGCAAATAACTGTTGTGTCAATCAAAATATGTGTCAAGCATGAGTAAATCAATTTTTTTCATGGACGCATTATACACCACCAGGATAAAAACCTCTGTCTGGAAATATATAAACCTCTTGCTTTCATTATCCAGCTGTGACAGCTAGAGCAAGAAGGGGACATTTATACTACCGTGTTGTAATGTAACCCGTGTTTATTGTGTCCCATGTTTTACAGATACTCTGACAAGACCATTGAGGCACTGGAGATATTGGACGGTGATGAAAAGATCGACCTGGAGCTGATCATGGCACTGATCCGCCATATTGTACTCAAGGAGGAGGTGAGTTTCCTCTGGTATGCCTGGTTATCTGAAAGTGGCAATGTTCTAGTATCCTAAATCTGTTTTTCAATTAAGTACATTTGTCTGCAAAGATGCTTCCAGGTAGCCTATGATTGTATCATTAAAACTCGTCTTGTAGATTTTAAGATCTGTGTTCTTGGACTTGAAAATCTTCAGACATTTTTGATCTTAGACAGAGAGAAACAGCGGTGATCAGATCAAATAAATGTGAATAGTTGACACAGACACAGAAAGTGACAAAAGGAGAGAAGTATAGTGCATTCCTAGGTAGAGCAGATGGAAGGAACAGGAGGGCTAGCTTCCAAACACAGCGACATTAGATCAGAGGAAATAACACCGATCCTGGCAGCAGATCTGTGCTAATGAGTGATCGAACAGATGCTCTCCCGACGCACATCCATTCCCTTTTTTCTCTTTCCAGTTCTTGTTAAATTTCCTCGTTTTTAATGTCTGCGTCATTTCAGTGCTCAGTTCAAGACTTTAGTAATGTGGAGTATGTCAACAAATTCAAATGAAAGTGCTCTTGTATGTTTTACTTTTTCAGTAGACCTAATTAATCAAAACCTAACTACATCCACATCAGGAGTTGTTGGTGAAGACAAATTGAAGCTCAAAGGCAGAATCCTTCTAGGCAGAAAACTTGGCAAAAATAGTCAGGAAATTTCCTGTTGAGATTAGAATGTGCAGTATGATCCCTGTATTGTATTTTGCCGTTTCGATTAACAGAGTCACATAGGCCACGGCCAACGTGCGCAAGGACGGAGCTGAACAATAAAACAGAATATCACATTCGTTGTAGCCTTTTGTCACTAGTAAACACACAATGATTATGTTTTTGTAAGTCTTGTGAGGAGGAGAATAAATATGGGTGAGGAGAACCTGCAAGGAAATCAAGGTGCTAGAATAGAAGAAAGGGAGAAAAAAAAAATGACACCCTCATTTTTCCTTTATTTTCCAAAGAGAAGTGGAAATAGTTCGACTTATTTATTTTGGTTTGACTTGTGGCTGCGTTTGTGAAAAACATATAGAAGAGAGAGGAACTGAAGAGAGAGAGAGAGAGAGAGGCCCAGAATGAGGAGTGACTAACGCAGAGAGACAGAATAATTATCCCTTTCCATATGAAGTCGTATCTCTATCGGTCATGGCAACCCTGAGCCAGTAGACCAGCTGATTCGCTGTGGCATTGTCAAACAGCCGAGAGGGAACAGGCTGATTTGCTATGACTGCATTCTGAGCCGAGGATACAGCCGTCTGCCAGGCTTTCTACTGTGATGATTGGTTAATTATGTCGCAGGGGTCTATGATTAGACACCTAGAGCGATGACATGTAGGCATTAATGAACACCTGCTGGGTGCAACTTTGCGTGTTTGGTTGGCTATGTGTGTGCGCTAAATAGTAAGCCAGCATTACATAGCTAACTGTACTGCTACTTGGTTTTTAGTTGGAATTAATTAGAGCCTCTCTCTGTACTGCATGTGTGTGAACATGTGTCTCTGTTAGATTGTAACTAGGCGCACTGCCTGCATCTCTCCCTCCCTGCTGTCACTTTCACACACATGCATATGCACAGACGTTAACACACACACACACACACACACACACACACACACACACATACACATGTAGTCCCACGTGGGTGTCAGTGGTGAGCTCTGGTAATAATAATTAACTCTAATTAAAAGGCAGGGGTGCTCAGGGCCCAGAAGCTACCTTTTTATGTCTGTTCTTCATCTCCCCTTCATTCCTCTCCGGAAATTAGTCCTTTTTAAAGAGTGGGTTATTTTAAACCAGCTTAATATTTTCCTGAGAACAATTTTTCATTTAAATTTAGTACTTTGATGTGGTGAAATAGCATTGACAGAACCTTTACTGCACTGGTGATAATTGAAACCAAACATAAAGCCTGGATTTTACTCAGGTTTTCAGAGTTCGCAGTTTTTCAAATTATTATCTTTAGTTGATATCAATGCTTATGAAAAGATTATTGACACCGATCCAACTTCTTCTTTCCTCATTGCAAAATCTCACTTCAGCGTATTTGCTAATACCAACTACTGACCAGATAGTAATGCTCTCATTTTAATGTAAAATCTGTATACCACACTGTATGGAACTCATTGGGATCATCTTTATGTAAGATTACATCAGGCCTCAGATTAATGTGGCCAAAAAAAACTTGAGTGGATGGCCTGCCATGACTGATGTTATTATAAGATTCAGTGTTTCCACTACGTGTGGAAACTTGAATTGCATAATAACATTAACAAAGAAACCGTCCTCAACGTTGATTCGTCATGTCATGGCAGATACCTGATCCGCTTAACAAGGTCGGTATCTTTGTAGATGCAGATCTAGTGAATCGGATTGGTTCTGTGTGTGTATGCCGTGAACTGTAGCATTCATATTTATGTGTAAAATATCATCTCACATAATTCTTTACAGCTTTCTAGATGTCCCGTTGCTTTGTTAGTAGCTAATAATTTGAACATCTGTTCTGTATATCTGGTAACATGGATGGCATTTGTCTTTATTTGCACATCTGTAAACTGTAATCTGCTGACCTGTAAATCACTTAAATATTCAGTTTAGTCCACATGGTGAAAATATTTCAGTTAGAATATTAGAAACTATGTCTGTAATCTGAATCTTTATCTCTTCATTTTATATTTTATCTGTATCCTGTTCCTAAGAGATATTCTTACTCTCTAGGGACACTTAATGTAGGTTTACCTTCATAATGCATTGTCAGACAGCTGAATGTGCAGAGATCAGCTCATGCTGGAATACCTCCAACTCTATTAGTCAGAATCATCTGTTATCCCGATGATGTTTTCTCAGCTTGTGTTTTTGTGTTTATATATTTTCAAGGTGACTAATTGGTTTTCCTTTTTTTTTTTCGCTGACCGCGAGAATTAAGTGCATCCCTGCGGTAATGTGAAGCAGGCCCTGTTCTGTAGCGGGAACATGTTGCAATGAAGATGTTGGCAGGTGATGTCAGGGCCTATTGTGTGGCTGAACGTAGAGGTTCGGAGCCCAGGGCAAGTCATCTTCATTTGCCTCGCCTCAGCTCCTCCGAGGACACGGGAACCTCGTTCTCTTGGCTCAGTTGTTGCTGAGGCTCCTCCGACTAATGACTGTTTGCTCCTGTCAGCAGTTTGTTTCTTGTTGCGGTTGTTTCTGCTGAAGTCCTGCTGGTTTTTGTTTGTCTGTCAGCGTCTTAAGTGTTGTGTCATGTTCTTTGTCTGACAGGAAGGAGCAATCTTGGTCTTCCTGCCCGGCTGGGACAACATCAGCAGTCTTAATGACCTGCTCATGGCTCAGCAGATGTTCCGATCAGGTATTCACACATAATAACACGCATACACCGTGTGGATGCGAGTATACGCCAGTGACTTACAGGTTAATACAAATCATTGTTCATTTGAGTTGTGTTGTTTTTGTGCCTTTAAATTTATCTGGATAAAAAAAATGTGATCATGAATGTTTTTTTAGTCGTCAGTTCCGGCTTTAAACCCCCGCAAACACACTACTAGTTAAATTATTTTATAACTATGGTGATAATTATTTTGTTGTCCACAATTAATTACATGTAATTGGGTGTGATTTTTTGTGTATTATGAGAAGAATGATTGCTCTTGTGTATCGAATCAGACACTCCATGAACACAGGTGAATTCAGACCAATCATAATCATTTCTTTTGAGCACACTTTGATTAACCAGGCTGTTACAATCACAACCTTTACATGCAGTATAAATGTGTTTATAAAGTGCCATGTAAAAGTGAGTTTTCTGTACATTTATAGAAATTTCATGGTTATATTTTTAGACATCATGCAGCTCTACACACTTGGAGTTGTATCTTACGTCTGCAAACGGTGCTTTGTTTGAGTTTTTCTTCTGTGCCCTGTTGTGTTTCAGACCGGTTCGTTATCATCCCTTTGCACTCCCTCATGCCGACTGTTAATCAGACGCAGGTCAGCATTTTCTGCCTCTCTCTTTGTCTCTCTGACTGTGCCTTTTTCTGTGTCTCCAACAAATGTCCTGCTTTATTCCCTTCTCAATATCAGAAAAGTCCAATCTCATCTTTCTTCTTCACTCTTCTCAGGTGTTCAAAAGGCCTCCTCCTGGTGTAAGAAAGATTGTGATTGCTACCAACATAGCTGAGACCAGGTACGTGTGTGTGTGTGTGTGTGTTTGGGTTGTCCAGCATTTGTATTTACTGCCTTTGAAAATTTATTTTTGGCTGTTCTGTTCCTGTGAAAGTTCTGTTCTGTTCCCTTGTAAGTTGAGGGAAAAATGCAAAAAAAATGTAATGACATTTTATTTTCAGTCGTGTATGAGTGTGTTTTTGTGTACACTTGCAATGCAGCAGATCTCAGTCATTTATGGAAACAGTGGATATGGGACTAATTAGCATACATTTCGTAAATTGATTATAAATACTGTCATATTGGCTTGGATGGAGCACACTGACTCTGTGACAGGCAATTTCTTAATGTTTTCACAGAGCCTCACACACACACACACACACACACACACACACAACTCAGCAAATTAAGAAGCTGTCTGCACTCTCCTCACATCACTCCACTAAATATAGACTCTAAACCTACCAAAAAGCTCAATTTTATTTTTACCTCTGAATGATTGTGTGCATGAGTCCTGGATAAGCATTTTTGACAGACTGCTTTGAAGTGTTTTTCTCTCTGATTTGGTCTTTATTCCATCGCTGTTTTCTTTCTCATCCTCCCTCCCACCTCTCTCTCTCTCTCTCTCTCTCTCTCTCTCTCTCTCTCTCTCTAAACTCTTCCTCACAGCATCACCATAGACGACGTTGTGTATGTGATAGATGGAGGGAAGATTAAGGAAACCAACTTCGACACCAACAACAACATCAGTACTATGACAGCTGAGTGGGTTAGCCTAGCCAATGCCAAACAGAGGAAAGGACGTGCTGGCAGGTGTGTATTTGTGTTTGTTTACACACAGGGTTATTTGTGGATATTTTTATGAGGGCATGCTGTATATTAGCACCTCTGGGTATGCAATACTATTCTGGGAGGATTATTTTGCCTTCCTTTTTGTCATCTAAGCTCTCCGTCAGTCTTCCCCATCAACTCACTCCTTCCTGCCTTGTCATGTGTAAACATAGAGGAAGGCAAAGTGTAGTCTCTCTCAGATTATTTCCAGTCTGTGACTCGAGACGTCTGCTCTTTATCCAGCCCCGCCATCAAAATGGAGCAAGGCCCAATTAGCAGGAGGCTGCTTACTGAGTGCAGTTTCATCCCATTGATTTTGAATTAAGCCCTTTTCACAGGACTGATATAACACATAACCTTTTTTTCCTCTCTCACCCCCACTCTCTTCTTCTCTGCATTTATATAGAGTGTGTCCAGGGAAATGCTATCATCTGTACAACGGTCTCAGGGCCAGCCTGCTGGATGCCTATCAATTACCCGAAATCATGAGGACACCACTGGAGGAGCTCTGCTTGCAGATCAAGGTTGTGTATATGGAGAGAAAGACGCAGACGGTCTGACAGAGAGAGACAAATTGTGGCAAAAAGTGTCAACTTGAGAGGTTGAGATGAGGACAACGTTGCTATGAATGAGTTTTGTGAGTGCGGGGACAAACGAGGACAGCACTGCTGTTTTTGGTCTTTCGTTGAATTACAGGCTCTCCTGCTTAATGAGAACTAGGGTTGAATATCCTCGGCTGACTCATGCCCCCTTGCTCCATCCCTTTCTCTCTCTCTCTTTTTTTTTTTCCCTCCACAGACAACAAAATTGCTCCTCTTCAAGGTCTCGTTCTATTACATGAACAGTCGCTTTCTTCTTTGATTGCTCACAATTTTTTCTCCCTACTCTTTTAGCTTTCTCTTTTTAAATCCTCATACTCCACTCACACATATTTCAACACATGCTAATGGAATATTAAGCCAAAGTTCACACAGATCTAGTGTTTGCAATGATTGTTCTCACCGGTGACTTTACAGGATATGTTTGTTGAGTGTGTTTCTTCCACTAGCCTCAGCTGGATGTATTTGAGTATGTGTGTGTAATGTGGCTTTTTGAAGCTAGTGGGTGAGAGGCGGACTAATGCATCAGTCTGTCCTTAAAGTGTGAGAAACACTGACAACATGCTAACCCAGAGCATATTCTCTAATGCACAAACACTTCAACACCACCCTATTAGTCAGACATAAAAACGTGGTCGCTTTCTTACTCTTCAGTTTGCAACAGGTAGATGTTTGAGTTGTTTAAAAATCCTGTTTTTGATGTGAGAGTGAATACATATTTAGAGAATGTAGATATTCATAGTATCAGGTCTTATCAATCTGTGGTCAGAGTAGCTCTAAGGGAAGCATGTTAATGTGGTTAACGCTACACAGTGCAGGTTGTTTGTCAACATACATTTTGTCAATAATGATATGATTAAACGTCATACAGTGTGTACAATATGTTTGAGGGATAAATATTGCAGTGTAGCTGACTATATCCATGGGCTTCTTGGGTTAACCACAATTCAACTGGCCACAAATGACAAGCACTTAGACAAAGGGAGTGGCAATTAGTGCTAAAATGCTGTTTATCAATGACTGGTGTAATGTAATGTGATACTTTCTATCCAGATATTGAAGCTTGGGTTTATAGCTCGATTCCTGGAAAAAGCTCTGGACCCTCCCACCGAAAAGGCCGTCAATCTAGCCATCAAGAACCTGATAGACCTGGTAAGAAAGAATAAAGAGCAATCAAAACCATTTAAAAACATGTTAAGGACACAAACCAATAATAGTAATGAACTGTTTTTATAAAAATCTAAAGTTCCAGCAAGTATTTTTGGTAGAGAGACTATCCTTCGACCTGAGCACGTTAATTCAAGGTCTCCTGTCAGCAAGCGTTATCCTTGCAGATGTTTTGGGCAAGACAACAAATGTACTAGCTTGAAGGATGTGAAGGATCTCCTTCTAGAGGAGAGAGGATATAAAAAAAAACCTGGGGCCAACAGAGAAATCAGTACTTATTAGAAGGTTTAGGAAGATAAAACATGAGTGTTTTTTTAATGATATGGATAAAAACACAATAAAAATCAATGGAGGAAGCAGTGCTTGATTCTGACAAAAATGAAACTCAAAGCAGCTGCTCCTGAAAGTATTAAAAATGATAACATGATTAAAAAGAAGACCTTTATTAACCTGTTGCTGTGTTGGTAAAGGCTTTTTTAAAAATTTTTTGCTCTTAACGAAGCAGTGGACATTAATTCCCTTCTTTGTTAATATGGTTAAAACACCTTGTGTCGAGCATAAGATGACTAAACGTGTGTGCATTTTCTTTGTTTCGTGACTACGTTGTGTGTTAGAACGCCTTGGACCGTTCAGAGAACCTCACAGCGCTGGGTTTCCACCTGGCTCGTCTGCCTGTGGAGCCTCACATCGGAAAACTCATCTTGTTTGGGGCTCTGTTGGGCTGCCTCGACCCTGTTCTCACAATTGCTGCTTCACTCAGCTTCAAAGACCCTTTCTTCATACCCCTGGTAGGGCAGTGAGTTCACAAACATGAAAGCTTATGTCATCTGCAACACACATTGCTGCACTCGACTGTACCTTCTGACTTTTTTGTTGCAATGTCGATCTTAAATACATTTTCTTTTATGCATCTGAACCTTTCTCAGGGTAAAGAGAAGATGGCAGACATGAGGAGAAGGACCCTGTCTAGAAACTCCAAGAGTGACCACCTCACTATTGTTAATGCTTTCCAGGTAAAACAGCTCACATCTGTCAGTTTGCTTTCATCTCTGTCTGCTGCATGAATTGATCCTGTCTTCATTTATCACCCATTGATTCGTTAGGGCTGGGAGGAAGCGAAACAGCGTGGTTCCAGGTATGAGAGGGAGTACTGCTGGGACAACTTCCTGTCTGCCAATACACTCCAGGTGAGCCGGGCTGATTGCAAGTGCTGTGCTGAGCTATACACCGATGTGCTTTGAAAATAAAACCCAGGGTTGTCCATGATTACGTTTGGAGTTTGACTTGTGTCTTTTGTCTTTAAGTAATTTAGCTGTTATCTTTCAGATGCTGCACAACATGAAGGGTCAGTTTACTGAACATTTAATGAATGCAGGCTTTGTCAGCAGCAGAGACCCCAAAGACCCCAAATCTAACGTCAACTCGGGTAACTAAGATGAGTTGTTTAAGTGCAATTCAGCTATCAGACAAGAAAGCAGTCAGGCTATGGAACTGTGCTAAAGTATGATGTGTTCTTTTTCTAACGTCTTTCCTCAGACAACGAGAAGTTAATCAAGGCAGTGATTGTAGCCGGTCTGTACCCAAAGGTGGCCATGATCAGACCATCACACAGCAAAAAGAGGCCCGGGTGAGTCTCACCAATTCAAAGAGAGAGTTAAGCAATGACTGACAGGGGAAAAAGGCTAAAGACCACAAGATAGAGAAGTGCACAATCATTCTTATTGATCTCTACACAGAAAAATGGCCTTCAAACTACAATATCTCATCATCTCGGGTAAGAGTTCTGGAACGATACTGTGACAATTACCTGAAGCAGTGCAAAGACCATGTTAGGAAAACTGTCGAAAACAGAGGCGCTTTTGCAGCTGAAGATCAATGCAGTCATCATAAAACTGCCCTCAGGCAGCTGTCATAGGCAGCGGCTGTGACCTGTGTGCAAAAGACAGACACACGCAACAGGGAGACACACACACACACAAACACGCACTCACTCACATTAAGGCTGTCACTTTTATTTGTCTGTCTCCATGACAGCTTTAGACCCAGTTGCACAGTGAAATTGCCAGGGTCATTTCCTTTGCATAAGTAATTCTCAGCAGTTGTGATGCTAAGCCAGTTGTGAGTTTTCTTTGCAGTATTTAATGAATTTGTTGCTCGATTAAGCACTTTTTGTTTGTTTTGCTGCCAAATCAGACAGCTGTCTGGTACAAGCAGCTTGTTCCCTGCAGTCAAGCAGTCGGTGTCGTTTGCCCGACAAGCAGGAGTTTGGAATACAGTGTTACTTTCATGTAAGAGATGGTTTGCTAACAGCATCACAATTTTTCTTTGATACCCTCCATGCCAAAGTGGCATGAGGCGGTCTTTGTGTATCATATTAACAGCTTTGGATGAAGCCAAAAGCATCTGATGAGTTCTTTTTAAAGAGATTTAACAAAATTTATTCTGGTGATAATCAATTTCCACAGAATTTGGGTGACAACATGTGCATACAAACACACATACTGATAGAAATTCTACAATACAATAACATTTCTGTAGCATGTTGAAACACATCTTAATAACTAGAAAGCTTCAGCATAATACTGCGTGGTGGCAGTGATGGGAATGTTGTTACAGCTTGTTGACATTCTGCTTTCAGCTGCCACTATAAATATTTTTTTCAACTATGGTAGCAACTAACGATTATTTTCACTATTGATTAATCTACATTAATTGATTTTTTTTTTTTAATCAGTCCATAAATTAGTCCATAAAATGTCAGAAAAGAGTGAAAAATGCCCTGCACATATTTTTTGGAACCCAAGGTGACAGCAGTCTGAAATTGACATTTGGTATTTTTCTTGATAAATTAGTTAAAGAATTAATTGATTATCAAAATTGTTGCAGATAAATTTTCTGTCTATTGACTAATCAGTTAATCAGTTGATTGTTTCAGGTCTACTTTCCACAGATTCTAAAGCACCTTTTTATGAAACTGTAGTATCATAAAATTGTCAAAAAAACTGTCATAAAGTTTCCTCTTGGTGTTCTTGTGTCAGTTATTGAGATAATGATGGTAATAAAACTCATATTTTTGCTTTGAAGTGTCAGGAATGTGATTTTTTACCAATATACTCAGTCCTACCATCACACAGACACACATACTCTAACATCTTATCTTTCTCAGGGTTAAGGTGTACACCCAGGCTGACGGGAAGGTGTGTATCCACCCGAAATCTGTCAATTATGAAGAGACCGAGTTCAACTACACATGGCTCATCTATCACCTAAAGATGAGAACGAGCAGTGTGAGTAATCTAGATGGAAACACAATAAAACACATGCGCCAGTCACATTTATGTTGTGCTTTATAAATGTTTTGTGTTTTTACAATTGAGTGCATGTTGCTGTGTCCATCTGAAGGGCGCATGTGAGTAGAAAGGACCAGTGGTTAAAGGTTGGCAGCAGTGCCACACCAGCTTTACTCTGAATGAATATTTGATTAAAACGCTGCCTTTCAACTCTATCTCAAAGGCTCTTGTGCTTCAAAGCTTCCAGACACAATATAAGAGGTGGAGGGGAGGGGGCGGCAAAACGGTCAATGCGGCTCCCTGACTGCCACCCTCTCTTTTCTCTCGCTTCCTATGTTTTTCTCTTTTTTTTTGCCCCTCTTCACACTCCCAATTTCCTCTCCCTCCCTTCCATCTATCTGTCTTTGTTCTTTCTGTGCTCTCTCTCTTTGTGAATGTTACCATTCTGCAGAAAAACACCTTTCATGTCCTCTCTGATTGCTGCCTGCGCCTTTGTCTCTCACTTTGCTGCCTTTGTCTTTATGAAGAAAAGTGTTTGCTAGATTTCGACCATCATTATTGCCACCGTTCATTTTTTTTTTTTTCTCTCTTCTAGCGGTTTTGTGCACAATGCTATGCAGTTTGTGTTTATTATAAAAGGAAGGTATTCTGAGTGCAAGATTGTCAAGGTCATTTGTTTGCTGAGAGAGACAGAAGCAGACGACCAGGGCTGTGGAAAGGGGGAAAAAAAAGGAAAGAAAGAGAGGGATGACGTTAAACTTTATCTCCTCTGACGCACTTGCCCCTGGTGGTCCATTACATTACACATTCATGGGGCAGAAGAAGTTGTCCCCGCTCTCTCCTTGTTTCTTTTTTTTCCCCCCATGTCGCCTACCCACTGCCTTCACTTTTCACTACCTCGCTCTGACGCTGATTTTCAACACTTCTGTCTGTTACCTTCAAAGATGAAATGGGTTTAATTTGACCTGAGTCTGCTGCTTATGTAGTCTTTTTATTTATATATTTGTTTTAGTGCTTGCATATAGATCAGTGCATTACATAGATTATTACTGCTATTTCCGGTCTGCAGTGAGTATTTTGAGTATCAATAGTCAAACTACTCTACATAAGCAGCTGTCAGTTTAGCACGGGGAGGAAAATTGATGGAGAAGAGTGTAACACAATAGTGAGATTTGCAGATGGGGCAAGATGACATTTTTCCCAGCAATGGAAGCACTAAAACACATTTCAAACTCACACAGCTTCTCGTCACTAATGGGACACTTTCAGCCCACACCACAGCATAGCTATCGGGCACGGTGTGTCATAATGATGCCGCTCCCTGTCACAGTGTGTGTCAGCGTGTTTGTTGTTAATACTTCTGTTGATGTGCGTTAGCAACATCTTTCTGTGTGTGTCCTCAGATTTTCCTGTACGATTGCACTGAGGTGTCCCCGTTCTCCCTGCTGTTCTTCGGAGGCGACATCACCATCCAGAAAGACGAGGACCAGGAGACCATTGCGGTGGACCAGTGGATCGTCTTCAGATCACCGGCACGCATCGCTCACCTTGTCAAGGTAAATCAGGATGGACCCATATCAACAAAGCTCAGTCAAGTGCAATTTTATGATTTTTTTTTTGCTTCACAAAAAGCTGTAACCTCATTTTCTTTTCCAGAGTCTAAAGAGAGAGCTGGATTCTCTGCTGGAGGAGAAAATCCGTAACCCTGCTCCTGTAGACTGGCAAAACCGTCAGTCCAAAGACTGTGCTGTCATCACAGCCATCATAGACCTCATCACCACCCAGGAGAAGCCCGCAGGCAGCACTAAAGGCTATGGCAGAACGTGGGCGTCTGCCCCTAGAGGACAACACGTTTACTTCAATGACGATGATGATGATGACGACGATTAGACGTGGCCAGGTTTTTGGCCAGATAGGAACAGAGGAGCCTTTGAAATGACTGACTACATCCTTTGAGGAGGACACAGGAGGTTAGTTGGGATATTTATGATAACCAGCTGCTTGGCTGAAAATTTAGTGCTCCCTGGATGCCCCTGAAGGCCAAACACAAAGTGCAAAAGGACTGGAAGATGTAATGCACTTGAATGACTCCTATTATTCTTTTTTTTTTGCCCATTTGGTCATTTTTGCAAGGACCAATCCATGTTGCAAAACACCCACTAGCTGTTTTGTTTATTGTTTAGTTTATAGATTTCTGGTTTGGCTGAAATCAAGCAATTCAAAAATAGAGTGAAAACCGTTACCTTGAAATACTGCTGCCGTTATGATGGGAGACCATCATCTGTTCTTTTGACGGAAGAACACCATTTATTCTGTGCTTTGAGAGACCAATCACTAAAATCACCTGGGTAATATTTGGTTGGAATGAAGACCTGCGTAGATATTAACCTTCAGCAGCACACAGTTGCATACCCCCAGACTGAACCGCCAATATCTCCATAAATATCTCTGAAAAAGTGTGTCTGGCCACAGGATATACACACATATTTCTGATTAATCTGTAGCAAATGTCTGGAGAGTGCAAGGCTGATTTATTGTTCCAAATATTACTGAAGGAATAAAAGTAGTCATTTTCCTTGGTCTATCTGGCAGTGGTCCTCAGGGAAAAGAGATGTCATATTAATCATTCAGAACACATGATAGACCCCAAGCAATTAAGCTTTTATTGATAGTGTCTGATTAAAATATATATGGTTGAATAAGCAAGTTTCTGCATATAAATCTGTATTTAGGAAAACATACATGTCACAATTCTGTGTGTTCTCTGACTGTTTTACATATTTACATGTACACAGGTGATTTACAATAGTTACAAAAAGAAGAAATGATTGAAATAAAGTTCAGTTCATGCTTAGATGTGTGGTATCACATAGCTAATTTTCCCTGAGTGCAAATGCAAAGCCTCGTCTCTTGAGAGTTTGAACAGACATGTCCATCCTGCAGGGTGCTCTTCTGCTCCCTACCGTCACACCTCGCTCTATGTAACTCAACAGTATGTGGTTGTCATTTGGGCCAGAGCCAGAGCAGTGGGCTTGATAGATGGTGTTATCACCACACTGACCAAGCTATTCATTTCCTTAGGCTGGGCAACACTAAAAAGATGACTCACACTGGACAATCACGTTAAAAGCAGGGCCGGGCAGGGCCGCTTGTCTCTCCTGGACTCACCATCAGCACACACAAATTAATTTTAGCTTGCCTCTGTAACATCACACATATAAATCCTATGGGGGGGTGTTTATATATACACCTCTGGCTGGAATCAAGTGTGTGTCATATTTCAGGCTGTCCAAATCATTGAGTGGATGGAGAGAATAATGGCATATGTGACATAAATGTAGAGTCTGATTCATGACAGTGACATTAACTGGTGACAAACAGCGAGGTAGAAAACAGATACTTGGCCCCTCTGCTTAACCCAGGGATGACATATGAGTTTATAACTCTCAGATGACTGTAATCTGTAATATTATCCAATTACTTATGATTTATTCTATTTACAAAAAGTGCCTTAGGCTTCAGACAAATGGCACCTTTTTTTTTTCCTTCTGCGGCTAAACATACAACATATTGTATTTTCCTGTAAATATCTTTGTAATAGTTTCATTTGCCATCAGATGCTACACTACACACCCACACACTGTACAGAAGCTGCCAATCCTACCATCTTGGCTTATTATCACTTTTACAATCAACATCCTAACAGTTATTGACAAAAGCTCCTAATCATATGACCTGACGCTTATTAACAGAGCTGGCTGCTGACGATTTCACACTATACCTCCTATAGTGGTACTGTAGTCTCACTTATTACATTGCACATACTTACACGCCAAAAAAAAAAAAAAACATGTTTGGAAAAAATTACAAAATTTACAAATTTCATACCAACAGTTGTTATGTACTTATGTATGACTTTGGCAGTGGGTGTGAAGTTTTTCCAACCAACCGGGGAATTAATGAATGTGACAGATGCCACTGTCGCTATCCCGCCCACAGAGGGGACTGATCAGTAATTAAGGAAATCTCTCTGTTCTTCTCACTGTGATTGTTCTGAACGCAGCCGTTGCTTTGAAACAGCATGCCTGCTATTTAATGGACGCCAAACAGAAGTCTGAATTACGGCTCCATCTGTATCCTGCTGAAAAGAGTGAGCCAAGCAGCCACGCAGCTCCCATACTGGCCAACTCGGTCCCTGAAGGCAGGTCACTGATGCTGTTACTGAACTCATTTGTCTGGGCTCACTGCTTAGAAAGTCAGGTCACTGGTGTGTCAAGGAGTCACTAACAGCCGAAAAAAAAAAAACCCTCCGTGGTTGAAGTAGCCCAGCTCATCCGGCTCACACATTAGTCTCCAGCCCCTGCAGGCGGTCCATCCTCTGCATGTTGCGCTCAATGGTGGCCTGGCATGTGATTGGTTCGGCACACTCTGCGAGGAACCATCCCCTCTCTCCGTCACGCAGTCGTTCTCCCTCATACCAGCCTAAAAGGAGAAATTGTATTGATGCATGAAAACTGAGGCATGTGTTATGTCACTATTATGGTCTCCTTGCTTTTGATGCTCAACGCTGTCTGTTGCCATGATCACCGAGAGGGAAATGACCTTTCGCCTCTGTGTGTTTGTGTTTTCATTAAGGTTTAAAACCCCATCTTTGAAACAGGTATCACGGCCCATTAGTTGAGAAAGACAGGTACTGAAAAGGAGACGGAGAGTGTATAAAAGTGCAAGATGAAAGGACACGGTTGAAACAGGAAGGTGGAAAAGCTGAAGCTGTAGAAAGAGAACAAGACTGAGCGATAAAGGCAAGAGAGGCTCTGAGAGGTGACGTACCGTCTTCTACAGTCTGCGAGACTAACACCACATCAGCCACCTGTAGGGACAGCTCATCTGGCTGCTTGGCTGTGTAAGTTCTGATCACCTCCATCTGCATGGCGTCTAAAACAACACAGACACAAATCCATAAATCACTTTAGATAAGTTGAACTGGTCATATTTAAGTATATCTGAGTTAAGAAGCGAGTTCTTGAGAAATCAATCTGAGCAAAAAAAAAAAAAAAGTTTTATCTAACAACCACAAGGGGGTGCAATAGGCTTAAAAGAGAGGGAGGGAGAAGAGCGGGTGTGTGAATGTGTTGGTGTACAACTCACTGGTTCTGTCCTGACTCCTCTTATTGTTGACATTCTGGCCCAGAGCACTGATCCATCGAGCACGCTCATTCCTAAGAAAACACACAAAAGTACATGAACAATTTGGTAAACTTTTCTGGCACTGAAGGAATTCTAAATACAAACAAAAGTCTTAAGTGGACAAGCTGTGGGAATTGTTTGCCTCATAAATCACTTGAAGGAGCTTAATTATTTTTGATTTTGTGCCACAGGTGTGGAAAATGCTTTGTCACAGTTTTTGTGAACATACACAATCACAGAGGACATTCAGAGATATCAAACTAGACCAATAAAGATAAGGGGCTTGCATGCACAAAATATTTAACAGGCTACTGAGGCAAATGGATAATTTAGTTGCCCGGCAAGTTTTGCCTTCTGCCCCAACCCTTTCTGTCCCCTGTCAATGAGAGAACAGAGGTGTGTTTTCAGTCAGAGAGAACTGAGGGGAACAAGCACAAAGGCTGATTCTCAGGAGGGGACAGACATGCTTTTGCTTTCTTTTACTCTTGTGTGCGTTTCATGAGAAAAAAAAAAAAAACAGTGGGTGGAGTCACACAGGTCAGATTCCACGAAACTCTATCTCTCATTTCACCTGTTCTCAGCTAGGATTGAAGAGAGGTAAGGATTTAGAAAGAGCCAGAGACGGAGAGATAAAGGGGGTTCAGGAAATGAACCAGAGGGGGTTATTGAGGCCCTCAGTGACTCAGCACCGGTGGCCCGCATCATGTAGATGGGCACAACATGCAAAGACATTCACAGACTGTGAGTGGCATTTGTGCGGAGTCTCTTCACAAGGGCCTCACATGCACTGCAACCGGGCAAGTCCCATGAGTCAGACCTCATTATCATGTCCCTATTGTACACTTTCTGCTGTGATCCTTTTCAGCACATAAAAGCTGTTAATTACTGTGTCAAGTTATCCATTAACAACCAACGTATGTTATAAAATCACCATAAACAAATATAACCGTTACTTTGAATGAAATCATTAACTTCATCAATTTATACCCACAAGGGAATGTTATGCCTGGTATGGAATGACCTTTGGAGTTGAATTTTACAGACCAGTCACTTCTCTTCGGTCCCTTTTGATGTGCTCAACATTACCTGCCATTAATAATGGGTCATAGTTCAGAAAAGAAATAATCACTCACTTGTCAAGTGACATCAGCAATTTTTTTTTTTATGGTAACCAGGTAGAATGGTTACCATATTCACCATTTTAGTTTAGCATGTATGCATGCGCACATTTGGCAATTATCACAATTAGACATCCTTAGCACAGCTTAAAAATGAAGGAAAGAAAATATAACATTCTTGGCAGGCACAATCATATCCATATTAGTCCCTGACAAGGAAGGGCAGCAAGTTTTATGTAGTTCTGCACATTAAACTTATAATTGCCTATGAATGGAAAAGTATGCAACAAAAAAGGCTTAGAGGTTAGCTGGTGGCGGAGGTAAATATTCATTTTATTTATCGTCTTAGAATATTCATATTTATTCACTGATGTATACAGTACATGTATGCAGCATTTTAATTTTAATTTAATATTTTATATAAACTGATTAATTTGCGTACAACATACTCAGTAGACTGCAGATCTCCACCAGGAGTGTACAGTCAAGATGCTGGCGATAACAAAGACAGGGATTTTTTTTTTATTCATCTCGTATCATGCCTAACTTTAGTGGATCATTACATATTGGGTATGGATTTAATCTGCACATGCTCCAGTTCAAGATGAGACCAAACTATAGCTGTTACATAAATGTAGTAGAGTAACAAGTACAATATTTACCCCTAAAATATAATGGAGTAGAAGTACAAAGTAGCATAAAATGGACACTCAAGTAAAGTGCAAATATTCTGAAAACTTAACTTGAGTAAGGTACTTATTTACATGCCACCACTGTTTATTTGAATTAAAATCTATAATAAAGTCTGCCAGGAAGTCGTACTCTATCACAACATTTTGCATGAAACAGATAAAGTCACTGATCAGTTTGGGGATGCACCCGCAACTGTGACTAGGGCTACAACTAACAATTATTTTCATTATCGATTAATCTGTTGATTATTTTCTCGATTGATCGATTAGTTGCTCTGTCTATAAAATGCCAGAAAATGGTGAAAAATGTCAATAACTGATCCCAAAGCCTAAGGTGTGATGTTCTCAAATGTCTACTTTTGTCCTGAGCAACAGTCTGCAATCCAAGGATATTCATAGAAGACTAAATAAATCAGAAAATATTCACATTTGAAAAGCTGGAATCAGAGAATTGACTTTTTTTTCTTTAAGAATGACTCCAAATGATTAATTGACTATCAAAATAGTTGGCGATTAATTTAATAGTTGGTAACTAAACAATTAATCGACTATTCGTTGCAGCTCTAACTGTTACCGCTGATGAATCCAAGCTTTCTGCCCACCTTACAGGCTGAAAGTGTGGTCACTAAGAGACTGGACATCTATGAAAATAAACTTATATACGATAAATGATAATCAAGTGAAGAAATAGACAAATGTAGGAGAAATAATGCTCTCTGATAGGCTACTTATCTGTGTTGAGTGTTTTAAGTTTTGCAATCATCTGAGCTGCTCTGTGGGAAAGGCAGCTGATAGTCGCTGCTCTTAACAGCTGGACACACATGCGCAAATGCAAAACACACCATCATGACAGCTCGCCCTCTTACTCTAAAAACAGCTGAAATACTTTATTGAAACTATGAATGCACAGTCATTCCATTTATCAAGCTCACAAAAACAGGCGACCGCATGTGTTTGAGAAGCACTTAATGGTTATCTGTGGAATGGAAGGCACATACCAAAAGAAGTTCAGGTTAAAAAAAAAAAAAAACAGCCTTCAAACTGTGAGAATGTGTTTACAACGAAGCATGTGAGTATTGCGTATGCACAAACGGCAGGTGCTCACCCCCTTACCCTATAGAGGACTACAAGCCTGTGCAGGATCAGTCTGCCCATGATAGTAAAGCTCTTTCTGCCTTTAACCATTCATCCCGAAGAGCAAGTGAATGCTAAGCATCATAAATCCATTGTCAGAGGTTCTTGTTTCACCTCTGAAAAGAAGAGAGGCCTCGCTGCACTGTAAAACTTCTCTCACACACACAGATAAAGAGCGATGACAGCCTTTTTCTAACCTTCCCTCCTCTGCCAACTTAAAATCATCACCAGATCACTGTTTTTCATCTTTTTCAGTTTCATCCCCTCCTTTCCTCCAAACCGTCTGTTCCCTCCTATCAGTTTGTTTACGCTAAACCGAATCCCTCCCTTGTTTTCACTTAATCACAGGTCAGAGTAGTATTCGGGTACAATTCCTACTCCAGTCAGGGAAACTCCCAGGCAGAGGGAACGATTCCCATCAGCAAGCTTCCCGTTATCTTATAAACAAAAGCAGAACTAGTAAGAGAATAAAAAACAATCAGATAAACGAAAGCAGACAGAGTGAAAAAATGTCAGACGCAATGCCAAAGTGTGCAGCAGAGGTACAGGCTCCCTCCTCCATTTGGGCCAGTTACGTAACCAGTGCTGCTTTGTGTTATAGCTGCATATCTGACTAACAGAACTGTTTTGCTGCAGACTTCTGTAGGCGCTCTGTTCCACTAATAGAGAAGCACTATTCACTGCCTCGCTGGACAGGACACAACATCAGGGTCATGGGGAAGACGTGCTGACATGCGCGCGCCAAACAAAAGGATACACAGAAAAGTAAGAAGACAGACACAGAAAAAGAAGAGAGAGACACCAGTCACACAGGCGTCCTTGTGCCAACCCCAATCCAGTTGTCTGTCTGAATTCCTGACTTATCATGTCACTGCTTCGGTCAAAGATCAGTCTACTATAGCTGTTTATTTCTCAGGGCTCAACACAGTGGCACATAGGCACAGGTAAACCACCAGTTTAAAGGGTCAGCAGGTAGAGAACAAATGGAACTGAAAGCAGACACATCCACACTGACCACCATGAGAAAAAGCCCATTTCTACAGTTTCATTTCCACAAAAAAAAAAACACAGACCCGCCTTCTGTCAGAATGTGTGGAATTTCACGTTGGAACCCAACTTGAGCTGCTCTTAAATTCAGTGGTATAGTGGACAATACAGGCAAGTGTGTGCAATACATCCAGTTTTTTTTCTGGTAGAGTATATTATTCACCAGGACCACTGATGCACATGCTGCTCCTGTACTCATTTACAGGGAAATCATGTACGAAGTAGGCATGCATCTTCGCTTTCTGAGGTTTGACGGCAAAAAGAAATCAGCTGACTACCCTTTTCTATCCCGTGTCCATTCCCACACTGTATGAGTATCTTCATACGAAGTGTGTAACATATCATCTTGTTTCATGATATTCTAACTTAACAATATGTCAGAAAATAACACATGGTAATCATAGTAAACACATTTCTTAGTTACTACACCACTACTAATCATTCAACTCTGATAAAATGATCGGTTAATTAACTGATTAGTTCCTCAACAGAAAATGAATCAGTAATTGTGATCGATTAAATGTTTAAGTCATTTATCGAGTGAAAAAGTCAAACATTTGCTGATTCCAGCTTCATAAATGTGAGGATTTACTTTCTCTGTTTTCTATCTTTGTAAGAATCTCAAATATCTCTGGAAAACTGATGGGCATTTCTCACAATTTTCTGGCTTTTTTTTTTTTTACTAAACAATTAATTGATTAATGAAAAAAAATAAACAACAGATTGATCGATAATGAAAACAATACTAATGGACTGTTCCATCAAAAGAAGCAATCTGAAGACAGCACTCGGGGTTCTGGGATTTTAGATCAAAATTAAGTAATCAAATATAATCAGTAGCTTAATTAATAATGAAAACCATTACTTGCAGCTTACTTTCCACCCTTTTAGCAATTTCTGAGAAAGCCTCAATACTTCTTATTTGTCCGCTCTACTTCAGTTAACTTTTATAGAGGGCCAAACTAGGCTGGCTAATGTATCACCAATTCCATGTCTCATGTTGGTTTAGATCACTAAATTGGGAAGAATGGACGGAGGAAGAGGAAGTTATTCTCTGGTCATTGAAAACAAAGAGCAGACACTGGCTGCCATCTAAAAGATGAGACGCGGCATTATGAAGAAGGGTCCGGGAGAGTGAAGTAACGGGTGGAGGGGGAGGGATAGTCGTGGGAAACAGCCGGATTAACAATGGGCCGCTGCTAGGCAACTGCTCAAACAATGCCTAGCAACTACTGTAACAATGGACAGTTGCCAGAGTGTCCTCTCCTCAGCTCATTCAGTACTACAGTGAGTGGAGCACTACACACACACACACACACACACACACACACACACACACACACACACACACACACACACACACACACACACACACACACACACACACACACACACACACACACACACACACACACATCATTACATCTCAGCCGAGGGCCCCAAACCCAAGCTATCAAAGGAGGGAGTCTAGGGGCTTTCCAGAACAACACACACACACTAGACAGAAGGGGCGGTTAGAAGAGACTCCCTCATGTATACATGGACAAAACTAAAGGCTCAGCAGGCAGCACTTTGAAGTCATGTCACTCTGAACACCTCCTACACAGGCCCAGTGCAGTCACACTTAACACTATTACCTCAGTCACCAATGTCAGTAGTCTTATTACTTTAGCTATCAAAAAACTATTATTTTTTTTGATAGCTATGGGGCAAACCCACACAATTGTGAATAAAAGATGTACAGCAAGTGAGTGTTTACCAAACTGGGAGCCAGGACCCCCAACAAGGGTCAAAGCATGAATCTAAGGACTGACTTTTCTCTCATCTTTGCTTTTTTCTTGTGAAATTCTATATGGTTTCCATATTCAGGCCTCTAAAAGATATTCACAGTTTGAGATGAAAAAAAAATGATGCTTCAACTATTGTTTGCAACTTATAGACATGCAACCTTTTATGTGGGGCTAAAAATGGATCATATAGGCTAGAAAAGTAGGTGATGTGTAAGGGTATCTTGTCTGGATTTGAAGTTTGAAACCTGCATCAGTTTTTTAAGTTACCACATTAAGGTGTTTCATTTCATTAAAAGGCTACTGATGCTACTCGTCACTGATATATTTCTGTTCCTGTTCAGCGGTTATGTGGTTTACTTTGTTCTGCTTTGAAAATAACTATTATTCTTTAAAAAAGTACCTAAGGTTAACACGTTTAATTATCATTGACTGACTCCCCTGTATTAAGAATTTACATTGTAAAGCTCTAATAATTTTTGAAGTAAAATGAAAGCTGAAACTCTTCGGGATTAAATCATTACACCCCTAGTGATGTGTGGCAAAATAACAGTATGTACTTAAGAATCATTGGGCTTTTCCTAGGAAGACTAGAAAAAAGATAGAAAGGACTTAAGAGCCATTTATACTCAGTGTTTTGTACAGTGAAGTTGAAAACCACAGCTTCTGTAATGAGAATGCAAAGGGAGGATCTAAAACTACAGAGGAATGAGGAGGAACAGGCTCTCTGCATATGAAAATACTCCATAACAAAGCCTTGAACCACAGCAAATAATTACAGTGAAAGCAGTGTGTACATATTTGTGTATGTGTGTGCACAAGTTCATTAACAATTGCTAACCAGAACAAATAAACCCTCTATGTAGCCCAGTATATGACAGGTCCTCTTTGTTTGTGTGGGTTATATAATCTATCTAAACAACACAGCTTTTCAGTCTATTTACCGTACAACGAGAGATTGGATTGGAGGTTTGGTTTGAGCTTTACCAACATAGCCAAAGGCATGAATCAGGATCAAGAAACTTCAAAACATCTGACTCTATTTATAGGTCTGATGTGTGAGTAATCATTTACGCTGCACATGCATCATATTATATTTACAACCAGTTTGACTTCAAACAAAGGAAGTTGCTTTCCTCAGAATAGATCACTGGGTTGGAAGATGCTCAGTCAACAAAACAATCATCTCTGGAACAGTCGATCTACATTACAGTAAGACTGCAGAGGCAATGACTGTATGACGGACTAATAAACTGCATTTCCTAGGTGACATTAAAAACAAGCGGTGAGACTAAGGCCATTCTTTGAGAATAGATGTAACAACATATCCCTGTGACCTGTAATGAGACAAAGAAATAAGAGCTAAGGAAAGTGGGGTAAAGGGATTTTCTTACTTCATGTTAGAAAGCATATTAGAGCGCATACAGGGAAGATAAGGGAGTAGGAATCTGTTTCAGGGAACAGAGAGAGACCTGAGCTATTTCTTACAGAGACAAGCAATCATACAGAAATACTGAGACTCACTCTGCTGTCTTATATTAGACTAGAAAGGATATTGCTGGACTGGAAACATATGTTATGAGTGCCCTAGCCTATAAATATGTATGTAAAAAGATAAAGGTTGTGTAGGAGGAAGAAATGATTAACCTGATACTTCACAGCAGATCTCATAAATCTGTAACTATAATGTAAGTGAAACATAAAAAGTACCTATAGGAGGGACAAAAGGTTACAGAATAAAGTACTCACAGCAACTCAGTCCCCAGGATCATGGTCACCTTTTCACCAGAGTGGTTGCTACGGAAACGCAGTCGGAAGAGATGGTTGGCGCCGGCCTGCCGTGAGCTCAGCATGCTGGTGGTGCTTCTGACCGGTGACAGGTTGAGATCCTCGGGCTGGCAGGAACCCACCCAGATCTGGTCCCTGAGAGCGTAGTCTATCACAGAGTAACTCTCCTCACTGAAAGACACACAGGGAGAGAAAACTTTCATGAAAATTCACCTCATGTGTTTAAGATGGCATCACTGCTCATAATTAATGGCCTTCGACCAATTCAAATCAAGTCAGATTTATTGTGACGGACATTTTTGGTGATGGAGGCCCTGATGTGAGACAAGTGAATCTTTGTTGTGGTTTACATTAACTGCAAGAGCATTCAGATACATATTGAGAGAAAATAACAGTTCTCCTATTGCAATACACGCATACAGAGCTGTATAGCTACATCTGTGTAGTTACTGTATGCTGTAAGATACAGACTGAATGTTATCTCTACACAAACACTCATACTGTCGCTTCAGTGGAAAACTGAATGTGGCAGTCAAATGAACAAAAACACTGCTCCTCGAACTGTACCACCAGCCAACACAGATGGAAAAAAAACAAACTAGACTATGACTTTTAGCATTGTAATTTCAAGTATAAATATTCTGTAAGTCTGGTCCAAATATTAGGCAGGTTGTTATTCAGACATAAAATAACTGTGGATTCAAATTCAGAAACCTTTGTCCAAACAGTTTTACAAACAGAATGATTTAATCAAAGGTTTACCCATTTTTAAGCACTGTAATGGTTTATTTGTGGTTGTAATAGTTATGGTTTGTAGAAAGCCCCAATCAACAACTGGTGTAATGCATCCATCCAACCCAACTACAGTCTGCATTCCTGTTACTGCGCTGACATGGACATGGCACACCACTAAACAACTGGGGCTTTAATAAAAATATACTATGTTGTTGTTTGCATAGTATTATATTCAATCAAAATGTTTATATGATGATTAAAATGTTTAAAGAAACTCATATCTGCCATGACAACATTAATTATTGGTCATGTGTCTCAGGATTTTTTTTTCTTATTGCTAATTAATTCAGAACAAATCCTCAAATATTTATTTGGAAAATTTGCCAAAGTTGAAACTAAATATGAAATACATATGCTTGTTATTTTGTACACACTACACCATCCATCCATCCACTCACTCACAAATTTAAAGTTACTGTTTTCAGGAGAGCTCTAGTTTCTTGGTCCCTCAGCACTTAAACCCCTGAGAGGCTAAATATCATGTGCTTAATCAAATTCACCTGAATTAATAAATCAGCTGTCACATTATGTCTCAGACTCTGTGCCAGTCAAAAGTCAAAAACATTAAGCTGTCTACATAGCCTTATGCTAAATCACATGCTGCCACCTGGTTTCTTTAGTACATGCCTACATTTCCCATGAGTACCTTTACCTGAGCATGACCCCATCCATGCCTAACAGTACACACAGTTAGTTAGAAACATCTGGAGCCAATTGTGAAACATGGGACTTTTAATGCAGCATAAACTAGGAGAAAAGGAATGTGTGTGTGTGTTTTCATAGTGCTCCGAAGAACAGAAGCTTAAGTCCTGCCCACATGTGTTTTATCAGCCTGAAACTGAAACAGCAGCCAAGCTGAGAAGCTACTGGAACTAGCTTCTTGTAAGCCAACATGTCCATTAGAATACGCATACATGCTGTACACACACACACACACAAGCAGGGACAAAGGTAGCACTTAAACAAACAGGAGAGAACAGTGTAACTGTCCATGTCTTACTGTCTCTTCCTTTCACTCACACACACACAGACTCTGGACTTTGGGGTCATGACTAGTTGAAGAATCCAGTCACGGTTGGGAGGTTCTCAACAAGGTTCAACTGTTACCCATCAGCCACCTATTGTCCACCAATCAATCAAGTTAAGCCTATTGGCCACAACCAATTAGACTTGATAGAGGAGACAGAAAGTACAGATAAAGGCTGAGGGAGTTGAGAGGAAAGAAAGAGCAGACTGAAACAAATAGAAAATGCAAGAAAGAGAAACGGTATGTGCTAAAGCTGCATCCAATTGTAACCACAAACTGCTCTCTGCATCAAATATGAAGGTGGAGCCAGGAACCGGTTAGTTTAGCTTAGCCTAAAATGTGGAAACGGGTGCAAACAACTAGACAGGCTCTAGTGTCCCCCTTTAAAACCACAAAGTGTCATTTTTGTACTATGGTTTTTGTACAACTGAAATGGAGAGATATACCTTGGGACAGAGCCAGGCTAGCCGTTTCACCCTGTTTTCAGTCTTCATGCTAAGCTACAAGCTAACCATCTGCTGACTCCAGCTTCATATTGAACGCACAAGCATGGTATAGATCTTCTCATCTAATTCTCGACAAAAAAGTGTATTTCCCCAATTGTCGAACTACTCCTTTAACTTATTTTCAATCAGCTTTACTAAACTATAGATTTATCACAGTTCCTGAGCAAAGCTTACATGGGAGTAAAAGTCTTGAAGTCTATTTGTACCACAAGAATGCTTGCCGAATTTTGTTCCTGACAGCCCTACAGGTAAAATGCCTGGAATGCCATTTACATGACACTGGGGAATGAGATGGGATGGGTGTGGAATCTGCATGCTTGTGGGGTGAGTTCTTGCATATATAAGTGGATGAGTATACAGTGTTGGATTATTATTAAATAGAGGAGTGAAAGTAGGAAATAGCTGGTATGTCCTATGTCAAAATATGGGAGACAGCCATTAAAAACTGAAATAATAGCTGAAAGAAACCCCATCTAGTGAGGTAGTAAGGCCTGATCACCAGCGTCTTACACTGAAACAAACACACAAACTGTCTGGAATGAAAATAACACCGCTGTTAGAGATAGCACAGGCATCTACCACACGTCATCACATCTGTGCCAGCTGCCATCCAACCAGTGTACAACCAGTTCTACAGCACGCAGGCAGAACTAACACAAATCATCAGATTAGAAGATACCGAGATAGGACTCCAAGTCAAGCATGGAGTCAAGACATGCGCATACACAGGGTTAGAGAAAAATGTCCTGGTGCAAAGTGTTGAGACTGTGGCATAGTCAAACAAACAGGGAGGAAAAAAAGTGTTAGAATTATAGACTTGCACGCATACACAATGACTGACAAAAAACCCGCTGAGATATGACTACCAAAAAGAAAAGGGAAAGCACAGGGAGAAAAAAACAAAGAGAGAAGACAGAGATGAAAACCTCAACAATACTGAATGTTTAGATGATGCCCAGCATCACACAGGAAAAAGAGGGAGGGGGGGTGGGGGGGGTGAAGATGAGAGAGGAGCCAGCTGGTGTGGACTGTGGAGTGTTATGTAAGTGTTCCTGTGAACCAGAGTGCAGCAGCTCAACACTTTCCCACTGCGTGACAATAGCACAGTCTGACATGGGTTTAGTTTCCAATAACCAGCTCCATTTTGGATCTAGTTCAAAGTTAACAAAATAAGCAAATTTGTTATCCTCAGGGTCTAACAAATCTCTTATTGAATAATTTATCTTCTCTCCTCTTTATAATTAGCAAAGGGCAATGTACTGACAAAAACTGAGGTTTAGACCTTTGAATGTCAAACTTTTTATTATTTTCCATGTCGATTAATCTGATGATTTTTTTTCTTGAATACTTGATTAGTTACCCAGTCTATTAAATGTCATCACAGTTTCCCAGAGTCCAAGGGGACATCTTCAAATGTCTTGTTTTGTCTGACCAACAGTCCAAATCCAAAGATATTCAATTTACCAACAGCAAATATTCATATTTGAGAAGCTGAGACCAGTGAATGTTTGGCATTTTTGCTTAAAAATGACTTAAATGATTATAAAAATAGTTGCCGTTTAATTTTCTGTCAATCGACTGATTTACAATTAATTGACTAAATGTTTAAGCTCTGAATTAAACAACCCCAAATCAGAAAAAGTTGGGACAATATGTTAAATTAAAATTAAAACTGAAAACAGTGATTTGTAAATCATCTTTGACCTGTATTACATTGAAAACAATACAACAGCACATTATTTGATGTTTTACCTCATCAATTTGATTGTTTTTTCAAAATAAACACTTATTTCAATTTTGATTCTTGCAACATATTTCAAAAAAAGTTGGGACAATAAAGCATTTACCACTTTGTAACATTGCCAATCCTTTTCACAACACTTGAAAGACATTAAGGGACTGAAGACACTAAATAATGAAGCGTTTCAGGTGTAATTTTGTCCCATTCTTCCTGCAAGTCTTAAGGTGTGCAATGGTATAAGATCTTCGTTTCATTTTGCATTTCAAAATGTGCCACACATTCTCTATTGGGGAGAGTTCCCGACTGCAGGCAGGCCAGTCCAGCACCCGCACCCGCTTCTTCCGCAGCCATGCCTTTGTAATGTGCAGAATGTGGTTCTGCATTGTCTTGTTGAAATATGCATGGGTGTCCCTGGAAAAGATGTCGTCTTGAAGACTCCAAAGTCTCTATGTACTTCCAGCATTAATGGTGCCATCACAGAAGTGTAAGTTACCTTTGCCAAGGGCACTGACTCAACCCCATACCATGACGGACCCTGGCTTTTGGACTTGTTGCTGGTAATAGTCTGGATGTGGATGGTCCTTTTCTTCTTCGGTACAGAGCACATGACGTCCATTTCTTCCAAAAAAGTTCTGAAACACTGATTCGTCTGACCACAATACACATTTCCACTGTGTGATGGTCCATCTCAGATGCCTCTGAGCCCAGAGAAGTCAATGGACACGGTTAACATAAGGCTTCCTTTTGGCAAAGTAAAGTTTTAACTGGCATTTGTGGATGTAACTACATATTGTAGTGATTGATAAAGGTTTGCCAAAGTAATCCTGAGCCCATGTGGTTATATTGTTTATAGATGAATGACAGTTCTTGATGCAGTGCCATCTGAGGTATCGGAGATCATGGTTATTCAGCTTAGGCTTGTGTCCTTGCCCTTTAAACACTGAAATTCCTCCAGATTTCCTTGAATCTTTTAATTATGTTATACACCATAGAAGTTGAAATATCAAAATTCATTCCTACCTTTCTTTGAGGAACATTGTTTTTAAACATTTCAATAATTTTCTCAAGCATTTGTTGGCAAACTGGTGATCCTCGGCCCATCTTTGCTCCTAAAGGAATAGGCCTTTCCTGGATGCTGCTTTTGTACCAAATCATGATTACGATCACCGGTTGACATCACCTGTTTCAAATCCCATAGTTATTTAATTATTTTACCCCATTACTAGCCCCAAACTACCCCCATCCCAATTTTTTTTTAAATGTGTTGCAGGCCTGAATGGCAGGAATGGATTTACACATGAAATGAAGTTGACCAGACAAAACATGGAATATTTTGTGTTCATACTGTCTGCAATGAAAAACAAGTCAAAGTAAATTTAGAAATCACTGCTTTCTTTTTTTATTTGTATTTTCCATACAATCCCAACTTTTTCTGAGTTGGATTGTAAAAAATTCAGATTAGATGCGCAGATACAATACTAGATTCAGATTCAATTAAATGCTATTGAACCCCAACCACAGACAGCCTACTAACCTTGTAGGATCCACAATAGCACAAGCTATCACACATTTGTGAAATATAGGCCTATAAAACAGAAAATATTCTAAGGTCATAGGTATGTTTTTTCCTCCTCTGCGTAAGTGCTGTTTCTTTGACCTTTTCACCCCTTCCTTCTGGTTTTGAATGTATTCCTTGACGTTAATGAAAAATGAGACAAAAAGAAACTGAAGGGATTCAGACCCACAAGATTATTGCATTTGGCAACAAAGCGTGGTGATTGTACGCCATCTCCCCCACACTATCCAAGTCATAATGACAAGGGTAAGAGCTATTATACCATTATGTCTAGGAGGTTGGTGACCTGGCGGTGCCTGGCTAGCCCTGTGTACCCCTGGTGTGTTTTTGTTTTGATTACTGCAGATGGAGTGCAGTAGAGTAGCGTGCCACAGCAGGGCTCCAGCACTCCCCGCAGTACAAACCAATATTATAACAGCTTCTCTCATTCAAACACACGCATGGATACACACTCTGATTCCGTAGAACTCCCTTTCCCAAATCACTCTTCCAAACACAGGCCTGACACCACACACTGCTGGAGTCTGCTGTCCCGGATCAGATTCCCAGAAAAATATCGTATGGAATGTTTCTTTTCTTTCTTTTTTTTCATGATTCTTAGGAATTCTGAGTCTGCGAGTCACGGGACAATCAGTTCCAGACAGAGTGGGAGATGAACGGGAAGAGATTTTTTTGGAAAAAATAGACACAGTTGTATGTGCACATTCACACTAAACACACATAAATGAAAACCACATCATTTCAAGGAAGTCCTCTTTATGGCTTGCTTCATGCTGTTGCCTAAAACTAGAGGAAACAGGGGAGGGTGAAGGGGGGCGGGGGTGCAAAGGCGACCCACTGACAGGGTTGACAATGAGCGGTTCTGCTAGCTTTCGATGATTCATGGCACTGGGACATGTTGAAACCTTGACAACATTCAGAAAAACAGGCTCAGATTCATAATGCCAAGTCGCAGCAGGTTCAGGTAACTGCACCTGTTCAGCTTAATAAACACACACAGAGGGTGGGGCAGGGTGGAAGCTGAGGGAGGGCATTGTGGGAGATCAGTCTGATTGCACAGTGTATCTGCGGGTGCCGGTCCCTCTCAGCTTTCTAAAATTTTATCAGCCCTGCTGATAATGACCTCACACAGTTACTGTGAGCCTTGTTTCTATTGATTTCATTTCTAATATTTCAATTGTTTTTCAACTGAACAGGCTCATATCCCAAGACAAGTTCAAATAGAGAAGATGATATCACACACCCTATTCTTAGGATCTTGGCCTTTGCGGTTCATACACTCACATACATTGAAAACTAAGGGCTCATGGTTGCACTTTAACCCTCAACATGTCAGAACAGGTGAGTTATGTTCAAAGCCTGCACCCCAAGGCCACACTCACATCAGCTAAATCAAAACAGAGTCTGCCTGCACTGTCCGACAGTTTGCTGAAATTTTGGATAGGCTTACCTCTTCTTTCTAGTGACAATGAGGACGTCGTTGAAGAGGAAGAAATAGACCTGTTGCCGTGACGTCCGCTTGAGGAAGATACCGTTGTCCTCCACAAAGGCTGTCAGCTCCCCTCTCTTCACCATCCACCTGGATGATGAGACCAGGGGGAAAGGCTGGAGGGACACAAAAAGAAAACATTGATTAAAGTAAAGCATTTTGAAATGTCTGTAATGTTGGTGCTGTCAGGAAATGCTAAATCACAATTGTGTGTGTGTGTGTGCGCATGTGTGAACAGCTGGCTATGCAGACAAGAGAATATGTTTGGAAGACATCTGTTAATCCCAAATGTACCAACAGCTATTTCCCACACTAAGAAACACTTAAGCCTGCCAAGCTTTGTGTGCATTATGTGTACAGATACTCGGTGGTGTGTACACTATGTTGTATTACAGCATCTGCATGTGTGAACATGTCATTGCATGACTGCATTAGGTCATGCTTTACATGGTTGTTAGTTACATGTTCAGTTTTTAACCACATGTATGTTTTATTAAAAACATATAACCAGAACGCAGGTTGTATCACTTTGATGTATTTCATGTCATCCATACCTTGATCTTGAAGTCCAGCTGAGAGTTGATAGTGTACATCATCTCTGTTCTCTCCATTGTGCGAGCTCCTTCATTACACTTTCTTACCACCTGCTCAAACACACACATACACACACAGATACTGTCAGTGATTGATTCGCTCAAATTTAACAAGGACAAGAGAGGCAAGAAATCAGCTGTTTTTGGCCCAAATACCTCACCAACATATGACATTGTAACTCCGTAAATCCACTGACCTTGCTGACTGCTTGTAAAGCCTTCTTACATTCTTCATATTGTGCAGAGTCTTTCGGTGTCTTCTGACAAATTGTCTGCAAAAGACGGGGTCAGGGCACAAATCAGTCACACTGATTTATATCTTAAAAAAAAAACAACCCACTTAAAATGTATTAATGCACAAAGACCCACAACAATTCATTGCACCGATGCAGGCGTCAATTCAAACTACACTACACTCTAGAAAAGCCTAATACAATATTTATGCCTAAAAGGAAGCTGTGGGAAGAAATGAATTGAAACCAAACTTTCTCAGGATCCAAAAGCCTCCAAGTGTACAAGCATAAACCCCAGAGTCCCTTGAGAGACACGGAAGATGGGAGAGAGAGGGGGATGAAAGTAGAGCAAGAGAGAGGAAGAGAGGGAGGCACAGTGGGGACAGAATAATGTGGTGCCAAAAGAAGCATGAAACTAAAGGAGAAAAACCATTAAAAAGGAAGAAAGAGAAGTTAAATCAGTTAAGAAAATGAAAGAATGATGTAAGGTCACACCAACATCTCTGAGGTTAGTAAGCTGAAAGGCAGAAAGAGAACACGCCCTGTGTATAGTTAGTTAGGCCAGTATGAATAAACAAACTATTGTGCAAGAGTCAAAGTCTTGTTATTCTAAAGCTCATGCTACTGTATGACTTAAATGCGCTCACATCCATAAGCAGGGGCAGGCGAGTGATCCTCTGCATAGGCAGGATGAGGAAGGAGATCATGGGGAGGTTCCTGCAGTCTGGGTGGCCCTCTATTCTGGTCAGCACCTCCTTGAATGCTGGATTCTTGGACCTGCAAGGCGAGAAGAGAGAGGGGGCATGGGCAATTGGAGAGAGGAGTAACTTGATGATACACAGAAAGAAAGAAGAAAAAATGAGCGGGAGGAAGAGCAAACTCCCTTGTTCAAAGTGTCAGAACAGTCATGTTGGATCAAATCCAGAAAAGATATGATAAGAACATCTGTTTGTGCGTGTTTGAGAAGTCACTCACACAAGCCTCTGCAGGGTTCTCTGCTGGTACACCTCATTGGAGCAGTATGTGACATAAGGATCAAAGTTGGACTGCGCATGCTTGCAAAAGATGTCGCTGATGTCGTCGATCACAATGTTCTGTTGGTGTTTTTCCTCCAGTTCCTTAAAAAACCTAAACACAGGAGTGGCAGTAAATGAATAAGGGTTAGCATGTCAAGCGATTCATGCCATTCATGGCAATAGCTTTAGTCAGACACATCAAATCATGAGTCAACCCACACTGGGGAGAATATAGGATACAATGACATATACCGAGTCAGCAGGGAAGGAAGCGCTGCCAACACCTTTCTTCTAAAGCCGCTGTAAGATCACAAAAGAGGAATTCCACGCCTCTTAAAATAGACATAGCCTACCATTAACCATAACACAGAGGGTTTTCCTCTTCCTGAGCACCACCAGATGGCTGGGTTAACGGCACGCCACATGGCCAACTTCAAGCGAGTAAGTGTTTTTGCGTGTGTGATCCAAGGTGACAAACAGGAAGGTGTCGCACAGACACAGGACGCTGACCTTGACCGATTGGATGGAGTTTGAGCTGATCTGCAAAAGCACCTCTAGTACCCCCAAAACCACCCCACCCCGCCCTACACTGCACACACACACACTGTGCTGTGACTATCTATGGGAAACAATGCTTTTTGTGTCCATACCTGACCCAGTGATCTCTGAACTGTAACCCTCCTAGTGAGGACATGAGCGCGCAGGATAACAGAAAACACACACACACATGTTGCCCTGTCCTCTGGTCTATATCCTAATTCGGGGCTTTAACAGGTCAAGGATGCTCAAGTACAGGCTGTGCTCCCTCCTGGGGGAAAACTCGCTGACCCCGATAACAGCATGCTATCATGGGAGGAGGTCGAGGGAGAGGAGTTAAATCAGGGGTGACAGGGTTGTAAAAAACAAAATGCATGCTCCTTCAGGGATATGCACTCTGTGTTGCAGTATACCTCTCAATTACAGTGTGTTGTTGCAGTTATAATGTATGTTATGGTAGTAAATGAGGTATGTCATATCCTGAGGCTGCTAGTGAAATACAATCAGTAACATACCTGCATGTGAAATACTCAGCAGACCTCCCACTCACTATCAAACACAGAAGCCTGCAGGTGTAGTGATATTTCTGCTATTTTCCTGAAGAGGGTAAACTCAAAGCTTGACTATCTGTTTCAAGTAAAACATCTTGTTTAACCAGAGCTACAGGCCATTTTATATATCCTACGATCTGCTTTCCCTACATCTCTCTGTCGTCCACTCTCCTCCCTGGAGCTATGCGGGGCTAAGTATTTAGGTGGAGAGGGGAAAGTATTGTATTAATGTGTGTGGCCTGTGAATAAGAATGAGTAGAAAGAGGGGCTACAGCATGTCTGAACACAGGGAGGAATTTACACAGAGCCACATTCAAGCAAAGTGGAAATAAGCCGTGAAATGAATGTGTAGACACAATCTACAATTTGTCAATCCACATCTAGCTAATAAGCTATGAAAATGAGGAGTAAAATTTCCCTCCTGTTAATGGAGTTAAGTCATATATATGTTACACCACATACTGTATACAAGGGGTGAAATCAAGGGGGGTCAACAACGGGGCTGCCATCCTGACATGGAATCCTTGAGCAAATGTCATGAACAGTTGCACAAGGGAAGCTGTGAAAGCTCTGCATGTATGCACACACACACACACACACACACACACATCTTCTCTGGGACAGCAATGATAAAATGAAATCTCAGTAAATGGTCTTAAAAATTCTTTTCATTCTTACATTTTTTAGCCCTGTGTAAACTTAAACCCTTGGCAACAGAAAGACAAAGGCTAGTTTAACCTCATTTCATGCTTAGATTTATTGAACTTCGAGTTTCCAGCACACCCCTTGATTAAGGGGCCACATTTTAAAATAAGAGAGCAGGGTTAATATATTCAGACCACTCACTGGATTCAACTTGGCTACACTGCTGCACCTCACAATTATCTATTGTATATCAAAATGTTACTCTGTCTTGGTTGTAATATCAACTCTGTTTTTCTTTCAGAATAACCCCAAAAAATTGGTAACAACTTGTTGGCAGAGTAGGTTCAGCCAAACTGGAACTATGGGAGGGTGAAAGTGTGAAAAGAATGTGAACCTTGGACTAACTGTGGAGTCTTATAGAAGCGACAATTTCACAGAAGGACATGAGACTGAAAGCCACAGTAAACAGTGATTTCAGAGCAGGACCTGAGGCCATTATCATAATGAAAACTGACCTTTAAGACGAACCTGAGAATATTCTCAATTACATCATAGTTGCACCAGAGGCCATTATCATAATGAATAGTAATATCATTAAACAAAAAACATGATATAATAGTTAAACCAGAGAAAGAGCATACTAAGGTCAGAAATTTCTCCTGTCAATTATTTGTAGAAATAATGGAGCCTGGTCCAACACAGTAATCACTGAGGCAGCACAGTTTCAACCAGTCTCAACTGGCAAGGCCTTTAATGCATGCATCAGAGTTTCCATCAGTTGAAATGATTCTTAAAAGTTCATAGTTACCTGGTCATGAATGTCACTAAACAGTCCACATGCATACACAATAAATCATGATGGACACAAAAACTCGGAGGGGTCATAGAGACAATCACATTTACGTCAAGACACTTCTAAAAAACAAACAATACAGACACATCCAGCCTGCCGCTGAGTTCTCTCAGGCAGTGAGGAATGTTCACGTTGACAATGCAACTGTAATCAGGCTAAATTGTTCTTTTGTTCTTTCATTGCCCATCGCTTCTTCCCAGGTTCTGTTTTCTGTCAATTGACATGTGACCACACATACAACCAGAAAACAGCTGCCTTCCCGCAATCCAAACAACTCTGACTGAGGGTAGAACGTCAGGCTGAAAGAATGAGTAAAGGCTGTTTACAGATACACCTCACATGGAAGGAGTGCGGTCTACCAACTGTTAAGTGCAGTTAAGTGAGGAATTATCCACCTCATTAGCTAAAACCAAATACCACAAACACTGACACATTATTGGGGAACATGTAGGCCAAGCCTCAAAATACCAACCAGCATGCAAAAGCAAGCTCTTTTTACCATTCTGCTAACACCAAAAAAAGTCCTATAAACAAACTATAATACCATAATGTCACACTTACTTTTTGCTAGCCTCACAGACATCAGTGATGTTTGAGAAAAGGTGGTGGTGTTCAGTCTTGGTCATAGCCTCGCTGAGCTCTGCCGAGTTCTTGAACATGCGAATCAGGATCTCCAGACTGTGGAGGTAGGAGTGCTCTGAAGAAATCACCTCAAATATGGCCTAATGAAGGGCGAGAGAGAGAGAGAGACAGGAGAAAAGAAGAGAGTGAAGATGTAGGGGATAGAAATGAGGGGATTCTTCATGTTTATGTTTTGTTTACAATCTACAATTCACTCAGTCAATTTGTGACTTTGTGTTATTAAGTTCTGACTCACTCTCTGCTGCCTGTTCTCTACTATTTTTGGAACGCTATTAAATAATACAATACAGAAAGTTACATAAACCTGTCAATCAATTTAGAGATTCTCGTCATCAGTCTCTTCATTCTTAATATGACGCAGGTGAATAATTGTGCTTCTCCTCCCCTTTACGGTGCATTTACTTTTAAGATAAAATCGACTGTAAAGCGTGTTTCCTGCTGTACTCCTTTAATGGGTTTTTTATTGGTCTAGTGGAGTTTACAGAAACCAAATGGACAGCTATACTCCCCCAAAGCTTGGTAACTCTTAACATAGCATCTATGTGTCCCAAAATTTGATTATACTCATGAGGGCCAAACCGCTGTGAACCAAATTAAGCGTAACATATAATTCATACCTCCTGTCTTTTGCGTTCTTCCTGACTCATCCGGTTAGACAGGCCACTTTTCTTTACCTAAACAGAAAAAAAACAATTTGTGAAAAAAAAAGTTTGAAAAGCACGATTTTAAGAGTCCTTACAAAAAGATTTCAAATAAAACGTCACACTTGTTTGACTACTTTGAGGTTTTCTTAGGTCAGGGGCCATTTGCATTTATAGCACGGGTGGGTGTGTGTGTGTGTGTTTGTGACGACTGTTGTACTGACACACAATGACAGGAGCACTTTGCATACCACACTGAATAGGAGGCCAATGAAGTTGTAGAAAACAGGAAAAGAAAGACCCTCATTGAATAAAGAGGCACATGGCGAGAGTAGAAATTGGAACTTATCCACAGAACTCTAAAGGTAAAATTGGCAGCTCTTGTGCTCACTGTGAAAGTGTAATTTGGCTGAAAGCATACAGAAAGTGTATGCTCGTGTTGGTATGTATGTGGCTGGTCTGATTTCATCCGGAGATGTTTGACGATTGAAACAAAGCAATTTTCTGGAATTGACTGGGTGTGGAGTGCTATTAAATTAATCAGGTTGTGGCTTTGACAGAGTGAAGGTACGGTTGAATAAGAAGTATGCCTCCATCTTATGTTTCACAAAATATAACTAATTTGACCTGGGGCACATTCAGATCATACATGCAGGGAGAAGATCATCTTTCCCTACTTCCACTTCCTTCTCACCCTGTTTTGGTATAAAGACACAGAGAAGTGATACTGCTCCTGAAGGAGCCTTCCTTCTCTCTAGTATCAGCCCTGCAGCCCTTGTCAAACACCGAGAACAAACAAACCTGCAGCAGACCAAACATCTCTTGTGGTTCATCCTTTCCATTCCTCTCACACATAAATCTGTTTGATTATTTCTTGCTCCTACTTTCCCTTTTTCCAAACCATTTATCCACGATATCAGCAAGATCAGCTATCACTAAAAGACTGTTTTTATTGTAAGAGCAGCCAACTGAACTTTACCCTGCCTTGCAGTATCACTGGGTGTAACTGAAACACAATCACTTAAGTATCGTTATTCAATAGCGATTTATCCATTCCTTTTTTTAAGCTTGGGTTCTTGTTTCCTTGTTTTAAGCACAACAAAACAAACAAAACTTCAGGCAAACTTAAGCACCATGTGAGGAAGTTCAGTAGCTCCACCTTTTGAAACTACAGGCAATAATTCCTGGAAATATGAGGACTTTGAGTTTTAGCTTGACACCAAACCCTAAAAGACGCAAGGTGCTACAGGGACTGCAGTAAAAGGGAGGAGCTGTGAGATGAAATTTGGACTAACATTATGACAACTTGTATATCTGGTTTTTGGCCTCACTGGAACTATGTTTATTTACTGTCAGACCAGGACATTGACAGCATCATGCCATCACTTCATCCGTAATTTGAAAGTTACAGATGAATCCCGCAGTGTTACATTGTGTACTGTCTGACAAAACAGTCACAATTGAGAAAAAGGGCGCCAACTCTGGGATTGTCCTGGTCAGCCTGACTGTCAAATTCTTGCTCAATTCAGCTCTGTGTTTTGCTGACACACCCAATAACAAAAAGGATAAAAAAAACACTTTGAATGTTCTCCAGGTTCAATCTAATTTCCAGTTTATTAGAGTCTGTGTGCATATCATTCTCTGCCCAGCAATTTCAGAATCAATCCTGATTGCCTCCATCTATCCTCTCGCCTGTTTTTGCTCCTTTCCCTCCTCAACAAGTAAACAAACAGATGGGAATGCCTAAGTAGAAAACTAAGTTAGCTCATTCCCTTCCTCTATATCCCTCTATCCCTCCATCCAATCCCTATTATGTAATGCAGAGCCACTGCACTTCTCTCTGGAGGCAGCATTTTAAGCATATTTTAAGGCTGACAAATCTGTGAAGTTTGCCAACACACTGGCATCAGGCCCAGCAGTGCTTCCAAGACTTCCTGCAGGTCTAGCTGACTGTCTGCCTCCCTGGCCACCCCTGTCTTTGACGAAATGCTCCTGTACTCCCTGCTAAACAGAGTGAGGGGCAGAGGAAGGCAGAAACAGAGGGAGGATGGGTATGGACTGCAGCCAAACTGGATATGACAGCATTCTTTAGAGCACTAGCATTCCAAACCTCCACAGCAGAGTTTATTGTATATTTGTCTGTGTACTGGATGTAGAGAGGGAGCAGAGAAAGATATCACTGTGTGTGTGTGTGTGTGTGTGTGTGTGTGTAATGTCTGAACACACACCACACTAAGCTGGCTCCAGGAGGTGCGTATGGGTCTGTACTGCACCACGATGCCGTTATCAGGTTTGGGTTCTCTGGAATCAGCATCCTCATCTGAATCATTATGTAAGGCCTTCTCCTGGTAGTTCTGGTACAGCTCCTCCTCTGAAACACACAGTTTTTTGACAAATAGATTCATAATTCTGAAGTTTTTATAGGCAAAAAAGAAGAAACAGTGTTTGAGAAAGAGACAGAGACCACTTAAAGAGTAAAATGAAGGGATAAGTGTGATAAAAATAACACAGAAAGGTTTTTCTCACCCTCACTGTCAAAGGTTCGCTGGGTGGTCAAAACATTTTTCTTATCTGGACTCTGAAAAAAAAAAACATCACAAATATAATGACTTGTAATGACAAACCCTGAGGGACAGGCAGACACACACATACACACACTTCAAATGAAACAGGCGTGTGTGCCTCTGTCACCTGTCCATGACCTATCCCTGCCCTTTCTGGTGACCTCCTTCACTGACCCCTGTCTAATTTCAGAGCCATTGTGTGTTTGTGTGAGTGTGTGTAGGCATGGAGTCGCATTACATAATGTCTCCCAACAACCACATTAATTGTTTCCTAGTAAGGTCTTGTCCTTACTCCTGCTGCTGTGAAGTTTGTTCCACAATACTCCGCCTGTGTTTTAACTTTACAATGTGAACTTTACCCCCCTCCCATGCCGAAAATCCATGTCGAAGCAATCTTTGTGCACACACATGATTAAATATAAACCCATTTGATGGATTATGAATAAGTGAGTTGAAAAATCTAACTCTGATACAGCAAAGAAAAAGAAAATGTAATGCCTAAATTCACAAATATTTACAGTGCTGTCCATTCACATTTATTGCCGAGTTCAACAACAGGTGTTAATTAACTAGGGATTTGGTCTTCAGATGAATCCTCAAGTCAATTGGCAAGTCCACAAAAACATGTACAAAACAAAGCAAACACCTTTACACATTAGGGTTCAGGCTGAAACTGGTCATTTTTTAATTGTTTAAATTGTATTTATAACACTAGAGGACCAGTGTTTGTTTCTTGAGAGGATCTTTTGAGCACAGCAGGTTTACCCACCTTGTTTTTCCCAGTGTTGGTAGGCTTTTCTGTCTGAGGGCTTGCTGGTTTTTCTGTCCTAGGGCTGGAAAGTTTGGGTGTCCCAGGGCTGGAGAGTTTGGGTGTTCCAGGGCTGGAGAGTTTGGGTGTTCCAGGGCTGGAGAGTCTGGGTGTTCCAGGGCTGGAGAGTCTGGGTGTTCCAGGGCTGGAGAGTTTGGGTGTCCCTGGGCTGGAGAGTTTGGATGTGCTAGGGCTGGCAGGCTTTGCAGTCCCAGAACTGCCTGGGCTATCTGGTGAATCCAGATTATTCCCTTCTAGTCCTTTGATGACAGGCTGGGACAGCTGTTGAGCCTCGGGACTTATGGATGGGACCTCAATATCCACTCCGCTCACAACAGCCCTCCTATAGGATGTACTCCTCAGTCCTCTCCTTAGTGTCCCCGGGCTCTCACTTTCTGCATCAGTCCCTTCCCCATGCCCCCCTCCAGTACCAAAGTAGCTTCCTGTGTCCACCATGCTAAGAGTTTTCAATGCTCGCTTGGAAGTATCGAGCCCCAGCAACCCTGCCAAACCATGACCTTGTGGCCCAGAAGTAGGTGCCTTGCTCTGCCGAATATCTGACGCTAAGCCCTTGGGAATAAGTTGATTGGTGCCCATCTTCAGGGCAGCCGGGCTGTGGGTGCTGAGGACGATGGAAGGAGAGGGAGAGATTGATGGGGAAAGAGAGGGAGAGGGTGAGGTGCAGGACATGGAGGAGGAGGAAGAGGCATGCCTGGTTTCTTGTGAGGAGGCAGACGAGGATGAGGACTGTCTGACGAGAGTCTGCCTACTGTCTGCTGGCGACGGGGAGCGCGGGGTCGGGGGGTCTGAGGAGGTGAGGGATGAGAGGGAGGGGATGCTTGAGGTGGAGCTATGGGAGGGGGTAGGGGTACGGCGGGTAGGGGGAGACGGGCTGGATGTAGATGAAAGGGAGGATAGTTCATGGTGGCTGTTGTTATAGCTGTTGTTATTTGGGGTGTGTGGAGGACACAGAACAGGAGAGGAATTGTGAAGAGAAGCAGCTTCAGGTGTGGATGACCCCAAAGCTATCTTGTCTTTCTGCAAGCTCAGACTGAAGGGACTGGACATGACTTTTTGGGGATCCTGGGCACACTTGTCAGGCCAAATTGTCACTCCATTACTGGTTTTACCCCTGTCACATTCACCATTACACACTCTGTTGTCCAGTGAGGCTGATTTGTCTTCAGACCTAAATTTGGGCAGGGAGAAGCGTCCATTGGAGAGGTGCCCAATGCTGATGCTTCGAACAACTCGGGATTTCCTGGATGGTTTGTGTAAAACATGTTTTAACACCGCAGTGTTCTTGCCCGAACACGGAGGTGTGACCACCAGTCTTTCAGCAGGTTGGCTCAAGGTAAAAGAGCCCTTATTGTCCTCCACGGGGAAGTCCGTTGTCATGACCCCATTTGTGTGGTAGCTGAGGGGTCGTGATTTGGGTTTGTTTGAGTCTGTGCGGCGTTTCCACAAAGGAGTGATGTTATTGTTGGACAGATCCACATCATTGCCAAAATCCATGGTCCTCAAGTGTCTGTGTCCTCTTCACTATCTGTGTCACAACCTACAAGTCACAGTGCAAACACTGCTGCCCTGCTGAGAACTGATCTCACCACTATGGGTAAACAGAGAGCGAGAGAAGTACCAATCAGTATCACAGAGCTCAGTGCTGTATCCAAATTCCCAAAGTTTACTCATTAACAGGGATTTGGTGCAGAAACTGGCAGCTAAATTTAAGAAAGACTAAACACATAAGGAGGAAAAGTTGCTCATTTACACAGAACAGTGAAAACAGCTGATAATCCTTTTGTGTATGTTCAGTGCGGTGAAATGCCCTAATTACAAGTACAAAGCTGACAAGATAGTTGTATTGACTAATCACTGAAATATTCCAAAAGGGAAACAATGGGTCCACTGCCACAGCAGTATTGTTTTTAAATGAATCATTTTTTCTTTGATGTCTCTTTGTGTCCATGCAAATTCACTAGCCTTCACAATTACTTCTAACTTTCTTCACAACAGAGAAAATAGTTTATGATTCAGCTGAAGAAGAAAGTTGTTTTTAACTGAAGAAGAAACTTGTTTTTAGCTGTTTTGAACTTACCTCTAATCAGTCGATCTGTTGCAGAATGCGGTCATTATACCTACGCCGTTGGAAAATAAACTTCAACAAAAGTTAATGAGCTTAATCCAGCATGGTATCGAAGCCAAATAAATTTTGTGAAGCCAGAGTTGGAGCCGCAGAGTAAACTGTGCCCGACAGGAAACCCGTGTGTGCGCCAGTGAGCGCGTCTGAAGCACTGCTGACTGAGCTGAGGAGTTTCTATGAGCAGGAGGGAGGAGGAGGAGGAGGAGGAGGAGGAGGGGAGCAGGAGCAGAAAGGAGAGGGAAACAACACAGGACAAAGAGTCCAAGCGACCCAACTGGATTTCACAGGTTGCACATGAGGTTCATTTTGACTGTTCCTGTCCTGGATGACGTGAGATCTACAAATTGTCTTATAATATCATATTATTATTTGTCATAGAGAGTTTACGCTTTTTACTGTATGCCGCCAGAAATTGAAAATTTAAAACATTCCTACATAAAGTATGCTGTACTCTCATTTGCATAAATACAGCATTAATATTAGGCTTCTAAATAGACCTGTTGCTGTTGTTCGCCATCGTGTGTTTTTGTGGTGCAATTGCAACAGACACACACCAGAAACTAAAAAGCAAATATAGTTACTAATTTCACAAAAATGCCGTGCGGTGTATGTGAGTGTGCTGCATGTAAGTTAGAGTGAATTGGCAGGAAATCATCGCACTTCCAACTATATTCCCAAAATAGCCTATTTCTACACAGGCTTTTGGTGTGTCCAGTCATGTCTTTTACATTCGACATCCTTCCTAATACTTTAAGCTCCTATGGAATGGTATCCATATATCTCACTTGTCTGTTTAAACTGTTTTACAGTGACATTTGTTGATGCTTCTAAAAAATGTTGAGTAGGTGTTGGATCTTGAGCGATTTATAGTTTTTTCATTCCTACTCCAATAAGAATCTGTGTTGTGCAACTTGTGGCATCAGTAATTTCATGCATCACTGAAAATTTAAGATTGTGAAATATCATGTGTGACAAAATGTTCTCATTAAATTATATAATAACATTGTTTCAATATCCAAAACATATGACTCAGATTAACCACCCACACGAAAACTCAAAACTGGATGTTTACAATGGATTTTACGGGTGCTTACTGTATCTGACTGAAGGCTGTAATGTAGTGTGTGTGTGTGTGTGTGTGTGTGTGTGTGTGTGTGTGTGTGTGTGATACATGTCGTATGGATGGTGCGCCACCATGTGGCCTTCGTGCGCCAGTATTTCAATTATTTGACCACTGAGGGGCGTGATTGCTATGATTACCAACATACCATCACTACTAGTTATATGAAAGTATTGATGATGGCTTTGGGAAAATCATCCTACAAATTTGGTATTATGTTCAACTGAAGTGCAAATTATACAGTTGTTTTTTATGATTGCAGTCCAAAAACAGACACTAATATAGCTTCATTATTTCCATTTTCATCAGCCTGACATGTTGCAGAGTAATTGTGAGACATCCAGTTGTTATAGAAACAGAAATGAAATATTGTGGTGAGTACTGTAGCACCACGCTTTTTAGGCAGACAGCAGGCGGACAAGGTGTTTTAAGTAGGAGGATCAGCTGAGTAAAGTTTATAGGACTAAACAAATGTCATCCGCAGCACAAACATACATTACAGACACAATGACATGGACAGACAAAAAATATATACTGTATGTACATATGTAATGGGGAGGGTGAATAAAACACCGGTTAGGAATAGACTTTTTAATGTGCGTCATCATTCATTTATTCTGTGTTTCTTTCACTTGTAAATATATTACAAACATGGTCTTCTTCCTTCTTGATGTATATCACTTATCAAACACTTACCAAACTAATCCCACACATGTTGACAGCAATATTAAACCACTTGCAGCATTAACACCAATGCATTTATCAAGAAAAGTCAAATGACCATCATTATCATAATTATCATTATGATAATTCAAATGAACATCATTATCATAATTACAATATCATCAAATTCCTTTTCTGTCAGAGCCGTCATCCTCTGTCGTTTTTAATCAATGTTTTATTGAGAGTCTCCTGATTTTTTCTTTTATCTGCTGGTTTCACAGCCTCACAGTAAAAGACAGAAACAGAAAGAAAGATTTTAACAACAGCATTGTTTTTCAAAGACCACTGGAGTGAAACAAAGAGATCTGAATTCTTTTTGCAGCCAACAAATCCTCCAGAATGCAGCGAGTATTTTGGCTTCTTCTGGAAATGTTCTTGCTAGTGAATTTTCTCTGTTACCATCAGGGTGTCGTTATGTTTTACCTGCTTTTAAAACTAACCGCTATTCTAAATTGTTCATTGCAATTTGACTACTAAATGCTCTGTAGATTTTTTTTTACCATAGTCATTGTTGGTGAATGTTTTATCGGATCTTTCTATTGTGTATATCAAGTGTATTTATCAATATTATTCATAGATTCATTCCACATTTAGCTCCCTGGTGGGCTTTTTTTTATATATAGCCTATATATTCATTTTTTTGCTGTATATTGTGTATTTTATTTGTTTTTTTTGTATGTTACTTTTTTTTTTTTGTAGAACAAGCTGCTCCAAGCAAATTGCCCCTAGCGGGATTAATAAAGTTGTTTGTATTGTATTGTATTGTATATCACTATCCTCATTATGTTCTATAGAGGAAGTGCAGCAGTCTATCCTGTTGTATTGTTTAAAAGAGCTATATGTTTCCTCATGTTGTTTGGTTTAAAAACTGCCCTCAGACAAGACAGTCACCTCCGTCTGGAAGGCCCAGAATTAAGCCCCCTGTGACCACAAGCATCCGCCCTGATGAGGAGACAATGAATCTCCAAGCTTTTCTGTAACTGACACTAACTCTGGCTCTTTGTGAGGCAACAAAAAACAAACTCTCTCAACGGACCAGTGGAGTAGAACAAAAAAAAAAGGAAGAGAGGGACAAAAGGTAGAGAATGTACGGAGCAATCATGGGTTTCTTCTTGTTTGGAGTTTTAGAACAAGAAAAACTTTAAATCCCTGCTACAGAGGAGGCAGGCTATAAGCTCTTATAGACTGAACTTATCCCTCCAGGTTCTCTAGATATCTTTATCTGTCTTTATTCTGCCACACATCAAAGATTGATAAGACATGAGCACTGGGTTTGTCTGCCTGTACTGACTTTTGCCTGTCTGAACAAAGACTGCTCCAAAACAATTTAGACCGGCAAAGTTAAGTTCAAGGTAGCAGAAGTGACGACTTGACATCCCAATGGTATATCATGGAAAAAAAACTGATGAGATTGATATAAATAGACCAGAAACCAAGATTTTAGAAAATCCATAGGGGAATATCTGATTGCTGACTGTATTTTGTGTTTTAAACTTATTATTTGTACTTGAGAACCAAAATGTCCTCATCAAACAGGTAAGTGACTGAGGTGGAGTTGTGGAGGATAGTTGGAGGGAGAATTATTGACATATGGGCTTTAATGGCATCACTTTCTACACTGTCATGGATTTGGATTTTTAGTTAAAGCAAACATTTGCTGACGGGATGAGCTGCTCTGAAAGCAGACATATTCCCATAGAGTTAAACCTCTGCGGCCAAGGCAGGTGAACCAGTTTATCTGGTGAAGTGATATTTCTGGAGAAAAACACACAGAGAAGAGAGAGGATAAGCTTGCATTGTGATCCCTGGCATTCTTCATACTAATTCAAGGGGTCTATAGTTTATTTTCAAAGCTCAATTGATTCATCTCAGCTATTGGCTGCAGGTGGACTATAAACTAGCTGCCCTGCTGACCTTACATGAATAAACTTTAATGAAAATGCAGTCCAGTGTTCCCTTAAGGTTGGTTTCCTTTCTAAGACAGCTCTACTCCACTGCCCACAGCCACTTAGTTCATCCCAGAAGATATAATATTCCTCTCATAATGTGCTGCAAATAATCAAGTCAGATAGCAGCAGATCCTGATTCAGATCCCCACTGAAAGAAACAAATTAACATCTAAATGCTCAAAAAAGTTAAAAAAAAAAAAAAAAAAGGAAGAAACTCTCATGGCAAATGCTTTAATATGGTTTATGCTATAAATGTAGTGTATATTACAGGAAGTATATTATACCAAGTCTTCATTCTTTTGTTTTAGTGTTCGCTGCTGTTGTGTGCATTTGGATTAAACATTGTCACACTCTGCTATAAAGACATCCCTGTGGTGGTTTGCTGCAAGTCTAAAGTTTTGAAATCTTATTTTAGATACAAGGAAAAATCAGTTGAAAGTTTGAAATACCTTCAGTTAAGGTTACTTGTTTTCAATGAAAGTACTGTAAACTTGTATCTTGAGTGAAGACACAGTACTCAGTGTGAACAGGTGCATTTGTTTCAGTCCAAGTGGGAGGTTTCACTTGTTTAAGGACTGTTAAAGGGTCATTTCACTCAAATTACATACATTTTCTCACTAACCTCTGGTGGTATCCAGGGAAGTATCCAGATATTTGTTTCTGCTTCTTCCCCAGTTGAGTGAGAGTGATTTGAATTACATTTGCAGTGCTCACAGTATTTAAAAAATATAAAAATGAACAGCAGTAATGGTGTCCTCTATAATCTGAAGAACACACTTTCAACGGGTTTCATAAGGAGTATTTCTTTGATTTAAAAAATAGTTCAGATGGCAACTGTCCACAAATGAGGTTTGTGGATTATCCAGAGTAACAGGTACACTGTTGAATTTTTAAATATAATTTTCCAATACTGTGAGAACCACAATTTAGATTGCATTCATCACCATATAAAGGTGGAGGCAGAAATCTCAGAGATGTTTATCTCAAGAACTTGGACAAATTAAACTGGAACTATGTGCATGATTAAATATCTCAACACTTAAGACTGAACTGTCTTTCCTCCTAGAAAGTACAGTATAGAGACCAAAAAAATTCATGCAAAATACATTAGCAAAGCTCTAGATAAAGGCAGATGTATCTAATCATGAGGGTGTATGACCTGGACTGTAAACAGATATGGTGCTGGACTGCCTGTGCTTGATAAAAGGAGAGAAGAGGTAATGGGAAAGAAGTCCAAGCTGTGAATAGCTTGGATGACTGTGGTGTCTGTTTTGGTGCTGGGTGTGCAAAGTAGTGTAGCATATAATTGAGATAATTCAGTCACAGACAATGGGATAACAATGGTGTGTGCAGTCTCAGGAGTTGGGAATGCAGGGGTCAGATGATTCCTGATCATGATGAACACTAAAAAAACACTAAAAATTAGTGAATGAAGAAGCAGGAAGGACAAGAAGTCAAAAAGTTTTGTCGGAGCAAACTGTGAAGAGAAACACTTTGCATTAAAATACCTATTACATGTCAAACACAGGCTATTTAAACGTATTCTGGATATAGAAATTCACAGTCATTTATTACATTTTCATGTTGAGCTCCTCTCCTCTGTGCATCATGAGTCACCTGCTCGTGTCCCACCTAATCAGCTATGAACATTAAAGCCTTAAAACAGAGAGATAGCATGAGTACAACATTCCTGTGCGTTTTCAGTCTTCAGGCATTTTACTGTAAAAAAAGCCCTCCACACACTGACCTTTTCTCAGCAAACCTCTCTCTCGCTCCTCTCTCCTATTTTTCCTCTGACTCACAGCCCATTGTACTTCTCCTACTCAGCACTGCCGTTTGCTCGGTGTCCTTGCCTCCCCTCCCCTCACCCTTCACTGCCACCCACACGTCTCCTCATCCATCCACTCGGAGAACAATGCAGAAGAGACCTAACGACCGTAATTACCATAGCTAAGTTACAACGGCTGAGAAAAAAAAAAAAAAGCTGTGTACTAAACAGAAAATACATTAGAAGCTGGAGAAAAGGCATAGCTGACACATGCATGGATCACATTATGTGTTACAGAACTAGGACAGCTAATTATTGCGTATGTGGTGGTGTGAGTGAGTTCACCTCAGTGTCCCATGCTGATAAGAGTTCTATGTTCCTTCATGCACACACTCACAGTATAGGATTAATGCAGCGGGCCAGTCTATGTATGAACAAGTGTATATGGAGCCAACACAGGGGGCATCTGCCACACATACACTATTTGAACCCAGGCTAATCACCATGGTTACGTCCCTTTTCTGCTTGCGCTGATTGGTTGACATTATTGCAATGACCCGTGATTGACTCCCCCCCGTGGGTTCTCATTGGCGCTTTGCCCCAGGATGATGATGTCATCATGTGTGGCATGTTTCAGTAGATATGGCATTGAGACATGCACTACTGGGCATGCATCGAGAAAACAGAATTAGATCAAAGCTGGAGGTGGCGGCTGCGATTGTTTAGAGATAATTCACATGAGCTTTAGATTCATGGCGGTGTAAGTGTAAGGACCAAAGTGAGCATGGTTGTCACAGGCCTGTTATGGCAGCTTTTTGTTTGGATCAGATTTTCTAATAGTTGTGCAGGATAGTTAAGAAATATTACCCATCCAACTGATATACTACCCATTTAAACCAGTAGAGGGCATATTCAGAGGGAGAAAAGAGAAGGAGACGTTAGTGACAGAAACACACATGCAGATCCTTAAATTCACATTTTATGGTGTTTCAAACTTCTTATTTTTCCCTTTTGAATGAGCCATTTCTCAGAATATATTCCTGTCTCAGCATACTGTAGGATAAAATAACAAATATGTTTTCACCATTTGGAAAAAACTTCAAACATTTTGCATTTTTCAGCCCATGTAAGTCCTAGTGTAACATGTGTAAGGCATTCGGTACACACAATTATCCACACTGGAGCTCCCCTATGTATTTCTCTCCTCCTAAAATCAATGCACTACACTTACTGATCAGCTCTGTCCCTGTGATCAACAAAAGAAATGAGACGAAACCAAGCACTTGCTGTAAAACTGAACAAGATAGAAATACAAATGATGCACTCGTCCATTGACTGCACTGTATTTCATGAATTATAATCTGAAAGTGGTATTAAGTCCCTTTGGAGCTTATTATGTTGCCATGGATTTTGCAATTTGAAATATCTTTTGAAAGTAAAAATGATAATGGGACTCTATGGAATCTAAAGAAAATAACTCAATAACCCCAGATGCATAAACATCAGTACTCACAGAGTCAAATAGAAATATTATTTTTGAGCAATTTTAATTCGCAGAAACAATAAAAAAAATTCCATGCAGGAGAAATGAGACATATTTCTGTGCTAAATGGTTCTAGATGTAAAGTTAAACTCCCTGGAATGAGGAACAAAGGGCACAGAAACACACTACACAGGACATAACATATTGCAATAAATAAATATGTCCATACCTTAATCACACACAAAAATGCATTAAGAAGAAGATTTGATTTCAGTTCTGTCCATGAAGTGATGCAGTCTGGTCCCCTGCAAGCCATCTTGCCCCAGCTTCTCTTTTAGAGGGCCTTCTGTTGTCTTCGCACCATGTGCCTCCCTACCACTCTGTCACCCCTCCTCCTGCTGCTGCTGAATCATCCTGAACCCCCCAGTCCACTCCTCATGACCCCCCTCCATCCTCCCCCCTCCGCTCCAGTGAACCCATCAAGTCAACTAATTACTCTTCTCAAAGCTGCTTAACGAACCCTTTAATTAAATAAAACTGAAATCTCCCCTTGCATGATGCAGTGACCCAAACCTTCTCCAAACCTGGAGAAGACAGAACCACAGAACCCCGGGGCGACTCTGGCCAAATTTTACAGAAGGATAAGCTGGTGTGAGAACAGAAGATAAGAGCCCTGCCACCAGGTGTGTTTGTGGGCCTACGGCGTCATCAGTAAGCTGTGAGATTCAATCAGTCAATGAGTATCTGTTGGATGATCTAGGGATGGAAATGTCAGTCAATTAGTCCACTACTTTGGTCCAGACTTAAATATCTAACTATTAGATGGAATGCCATTACAGTTGGTATAGATGTTCATGGTGCCCTGAGGATGAAGCCTAATGACTTTGGTTATCTCTTGACTTTTCCCATAGTGCCACCATGAGGTCAACATTTGCAGTTTTGAGTGAAATGTCTTGACAACTATTGGATTGATTATCATGAAATGTCATACATATACTCGTGTCCCATACAAGATAAATTATAACAACTTTGGTGATTCCTTAACTTTTACTCTAGCACCATAATCATGTCAATATTTCAATTATCCAATACTTTGGTTATGACCAAATACCTGCAAAACTAATGAGCTTCGGTTTTTCTTTGTGTTAAAGGGGATATGAAACATGTATGTTTTGGCACTGATTGTGCCCAAATGCATTAGAAAAACACCTTGCCTAAAAGCAGATTTTAAAAAGTTGCTAAAACCACAGATATGACACATTTATCTTCATAATTTCTACCCAGCTATCTAGCTAGCGAGCCACCATTTTGGAGTGACATAATTGTCTACGTAACATGGTTGGTTGGTTCCGTTGGTGAATGGAGACAGTGAAGCATTTCTGTGCTCCATTTGAAATCACATTGTATGTTTTTATTAGTTTCTATTCTAGTCTTTACTTAGCACCTTTCATACAAATATGCAGCCCAAAGTGCTGCACATAGCAAGATTAAAACAACACAGACAAAAAAAGTAAAGACAAAAATAAATAACAAAAAATGAAAATTTGCAAGATTAAAAATGACGATAATAAAATAATAAAATGTTAAAAATACACAAATGAAGATTAATAAAATAAAATAAATACCAGGAAAAAAAATATAAAACCAATGATTAAAACTTAAAAACTAAGGCTATAACATTACTACAAATTAAAAGCCAAATTAAAAAGATAGGTCTTAAAATCCTTTTAAAAATACAGAGAGCTTGCCATTCTAATATCCAGATGCAGTGTGTTTCACAGTTTAGGGGAATAAAAATAGAAGGCACCCTCACCTACTTTTATGGGACACATAAAGAACATTTAAAAGAGAAGCGGTGGAGGACCTTAGTGATCTGGCTGGAAAATAACATGAAAGTATATCTCTGATGTAGATACTTACATAATAATTTACTTTTGGAACAATATCTTACTTTGTCAAAGCAAATTATTGTGCCTTACATTAGTTTGGGATGGCTATGATAGTTTTTAAAATTTGTTTTTAAACTTTTTCGGCAGTTGGGCGATGGTGAGGAAGATAATGGAACTGGGGATAACGTCTGGGGATTATCTAAAGTCTAAAGTCTGGAGTTTCTAAAGTGTATAGTGTGAGCCTGACTGAGTGCTATGGAAAATGTGGAGCCACTGTAAGAAATATTTCTTTGGAGGTTTGCATCAGCTGTGACCCTCTCTGGCTGAGGAATCAAATGATGTATGTTGTGGAATAATATGAGTTTTAGATGAATACTTTCAGGCCTGAATGTTTATAATGGTTGTGGTCCATTTTGGTCACCTTGCCACCTCAAACTGAATTTCTGCTCTTGGCTGCTCTATTGTATATCCAAACCCCCATCAGATAAATCCTGTGCTGCAGAAATGCTTTGGAAATTTTTAGGCTTGGGGACATGTGTCTGATTGTGTGTTTGGACTGTGTGTCGGGGGGAAGGGGCAACAGCTGTTCATGAATGCTACTGTTTGGAGTGAGAGATGTATTCAATGACTCTGTACCACTATTGTCAGAGTATGTTGGGCGGTCAGTAGGGCACACATTATAGGCGGTGAAATTGAAAACAAAGCAACTTCAGCCTTTAGTCTGTTGGTCTGGTGAACCACTAGCTTGCCCGACTCAAAGGTCTTCCTCTCTATGTAATCTTCCTCCAAAAATGTTCACTGCAAATCCTGGAGTCAGTGCCCATCGGAGGGCTCTCTCCCTCTCTTTAGTACTCAACAGTAGTGTTTTCCATTTCAGCAGCAGTTTATGAACTATGGACTGTTTTTTCCTTCGCTTTAACCCAATAAAACTTTGTACATCCAGAAGCAATACAATAGTGGCCTCCTTTTTGTCTTCCTCGTTCCTGTGGCTCCTCAGTCTCCATCATGCACTGTCTCTACTGTAGTATCTGTTGAACTGAGCCAGTCCAACCAACCCTGTGATATCACAGGTTATAGTACTGCAAGATGGTGGTGCCCTTGCCACAAAAGATATAACAGGGTTTCTTTTTTATTTAGGTTATATGTTTATATTTATCATGTTTGTTATATAATTGTTGATTAGAGTGGAAATCCATTTAGTTAATCATGTTAACTTCATTGACTGCTTCATATCCACATTAAGTGCTAAATATCAAATGTTAGCATGCAAACATGCTAATATAAGATGATGAACATGGTAAACATTATACTTGCTAATGCCATGTTCAGATCCTATTAGAGTTACCATGAACCTAAGTGTTCATGTCAACCTTCAAGTCGTAATTACGACTAAGCAACTGGAATTTTTCTGAAAGCTCCAATATATCCAACTTGGTACTTGAAAATACAGAAGTGCCTGAAAACCAACCAACTCAGGTTATCATACAACCTTCCTAAATCTTTCTAATCCTTCCCAACCATCCGACGTAGTGTGTACACATAAGCATGTTAGCATTGTAATTGTGAGCATGTTAGCATGTTGAAGTTAGCATTCAGCTAAAACCACAGCTATGCCTGTACAGCCTCAGAGTCACTAGCATGGCTGTAGACTCTTAGTCTTGTTATATTACTTACTATTGCAGTAAATTTTACTTCATACTTTTGATTGTATGTGTCCTTGGAAACCCTTCCCTTTACTGAGTTCATTCATTCGTGGATTAAGAGAATATATGTTTTTTTTAAAAACTGATAAAGGAGGGAAGTTACCATCTATCCTTTGTGCATCAATCCATATATATTCACTTCTGTTGGTTGTTCTGCTCTTATAATCAAGAGCAGAATAATCAAGATCATTGATGCCAGCTGAGCTATAGAAAAGGAAAAGGAACAAGAAATGGCATCTTCATACTAAGAACAAGTGGAGAGAGGATGATACAAAAGAACAAAAAAGTTGACATGGTATTCTTAGACTATCAAAAGACTTTCGATCGGGTAAACCATGAGCAACTAATTGAGATACTGAAAGAAGAAGGAATTCTGGCACATGAAATAAGAGTAATAGAAAATCTATATTGGAACCAGAAAGCAGCTGTCATTACAGAAAATGGAGAAACAGAAGTAGACATCTTGAGAGGTATAAGACAAGGATGCATCTTATCTCCAATTCTCTTTAATTTGTACACAGATAGGATGATCAAAGAAGCACTACAAGAGAAGAGAGGGATAAAGATAAACGGGGAGAGCTTGACACACACCAGGTATGCTGATGATACAGTTCTTCTGGCAGAAGATGAGCAGGAACTCTAAGAAATGTTAGAAGCTGTGAATCAGGCTTGCAAGAGATACGGAATGGCATTGAACAGCAAAAAGACCAAATCAATGATTGTGGGAAAATTGAGAAGATCAAAATTAAACTGGAGGATTCCGAATTAGAGCAAGTTCACAAATACAAATACTTGGGAAGTTGGATGTATGAAGATGGAAGATCTCTGGAGGAAATTAAATGCAGAATTGGACAATCAAAAATAGCTTTCTTGGAGAATAAAGAACTTTGGAGAGGCAACATCAGCATCACAGTAAAGAAAAAGTTCATCAAAACCTATAACTTTTCTGTTCTTACATATGGATCAGAGACATGGACATTGACAGAGAAAGCAAAAAGAAGGATAAATGCATCTGAGATATAGTGGAGGAGGATGTTCAAGACCAGCCGGAGAAGATTTATTTCAAATGATAAGTTTCTGGAACTTGTAGAAAACAGGTGTTTTATGAAGAAGATTGCAGAGAGAAGGTTTGAGTTTGCAGGGCACATTCTGAGAGGGTCCAGTGGGAGGTTGATGAGGAGGGTTTTGGAAGGAATGATTGAAGGGAAACAAGGAGTGGGAAGACAACGCATAATGTAGCTTGATGACATAAAGAGATGGAGTGGAGAAAGAAGATATGAACAACTCAAGAGAAAGGCTGAGAAGAGAAACAGTTGGACGACCATGAAAGCCAACCCTTGGATCGAATATGTCACAAATGATTGATTGATTTAACTTGATTTACATCAATATACAATAAAGAGGATTTCATTCAAATGTCACACTGAGACACACCCATATAAGCACATGAGCACACATACTATATATATATACACTACATACGGACACACCAAACAAACCCAACACTCCAGCAGGAAGAGGTGATAGCATCACTTCCCCCCTGATAACTATGGAGAGGAGTCTGCAGTTGAGTGTCACTGTGGGAAAGAAATTGTGAATGTGTGTCTGTGTGTGAGTGGCTGACAATCCCATTCACTTCCTACTGCATTTTCCTCACTCTGCTGGAGGGACTGAGGTGATAGAGCTTCACCAAAACTGTAAAGTGAAGTATTCTTTTATTGGTTCAGTGTGAAAACTGATTAACTGATGAATCCTCAGCAGAGGTCTCCCTGCAGCTACTGATTCATGATTGTATTTTAGGTAAATAGCTGTAACAACTGAGACCCATTAGCAATATTTCGCTTTAGGGATTGTGCCCTTGGGATTCACTACAGCCAACACACAAGTCCCAAGGATCACACCTCTCTGTCTTTTCACTCACACACACACACACATACACATGTACACACACAGGATGCAACAACAGACTTACCATTTACCCTGCAGCTTCAGTTTGAATCATCTGGTAGATGAAAGTCTTATGTAGCAAAGCAAAGAGGACATGAGATGCAAGGAGGGAGATAGGAAGACGCTGTGTTGGTGCTAATCACACCAGAAAAATGTTATTTGTGTTGGGAGAAAGTGTGAAAGAGACAGAGGAAGCAGGAACATAGGTGTAATGTAAAGTGTGTGTTTGGACGGTAGGCTGACAAACAACAACAGCAATTTACCCTCAGAGGATGTGAACAAAAATCTGTTTCTCACAAAGCACACCGACGCAAGCTTTGAACCAGCTGACAGGTAAATCAGGGAGGAAACAGTCATTAAACTAATTTTCTCAAAACTGCATGATAAGTTTTATCTTTGTATTGGACATAAACAAGGAAACAGCTACAGTTTGCACACAACACACATACACATACACACACAGTAAAGGGCCACATCTCTGTCCCTCTGCAATTAAAGTCTTAGTCATACTGCGCCAAAGGCTATTTCAGTCCTCTTCCACCCCAGTTTCCTCAGCCATCTTCATAGCAGTTACATGTTTTTTTCCTCCGTATTTCTTCTTTTCCTCTTTCTCTCTCTTCTGCTCAGTGACAAGGTCGTGAGTCAAAGTCAATTGAAGTTGATTATTATTGATGCATGCCACTAGTACAATATGAACTCACAGAAGTGGCTGCAGTTGAAAAAGCTGTGAATGTGTGCTGCTGTTTGTCGAGAGGCAAAATTGCTCTTTTCAGTCCTACCACAGTGCACACATTCTCATTGAGAGGTAAAAAAAAAAAATCATCCAGTTTGACAACTCTCATCCGCTTGACATGAGTACACAACACGCTCAAAACTGCCATCCCTCTAAATCACTCGAATATACATCCATCTCAAACATCTCACTGTCCTGTCAGTCAGTCATAACACAGAGAGGCTCTCTGAATAGATCCTTCCTCTCTGTCTCTTGTCAGTCTTCCCTCCCACACCTCTCAGCTCGTCGTAGATCCCGTGTTCCTGAGCGGCCCAGAATACTGCTGAATGACAGTTCTGTCCAACATGCCACGTCTGCTGCTGACAAATTTGGCAGCATCCCTTCCCTCTCTCATCTATTCACATCATCTTCCTCTCAGGCTAAATTCCTGTCTCTATTCGTTTTTTCTGCCAAAAGTTCATGCATGTTTTGTCACATATACGCACATAAACCTTGTGACAAAAAAATGCACATAAACAACAGCTCGGGGAGAGACATGACACTCACCACCATGTTAGTGCTTCCCAGCACTTGTGACACATTATAAAAGCAACGCAGCGGAAATTTTCTCTGTCCTTCTGCAAATGTGATTTTCTGGAAATACCCTGCGGGATGCATTGACACAGCACACACTCTGAAACTGTATGAAGTCACTGTCACATAATCAAAGTCTGCAGGGTGCTGAAGACATCTACAATAGCTAAATGATTTAAGATGGCTTGCCTCCACAAAAACAATGATATCACCAGGGCATACAGACTGACATTACTAACAAATTTACGCCCTCCACTGCAGTGTGACTAATGCAATAGAGGGATGTCTGTGAGATTGGTGAACGGTCGAAAATTTTAAATCAGCACGGTGAGGAACAGGTAGAATAAGGTTTTCAAAAGAAGCAATCTTGGCCATGACTGAACAAAGACACTGCAGCATGAGCTCATCGCTGAAAGAAGTGAGCTCATGTCTTAACCATTAAAGCGGTACTCCATAGGATTCTGAATTTCTTTTTGTTTTTGCAACTTCTTGGTCAAAAGACAGGTGTAGTGTTGCATGACTGTAATTTTTGTACCTATCAAAGCTAGATCATTGAAATATTATTGGAGTATTAAAAGAAACATTTTTCATTTCATTGTTGGCATTTTCGAGGGCGCTATGTAGAGCATAAAATTGAAACTGAGAAGTCGGAGACTAAAATAAAATGGCATAAAGTAAATATAGTCCACTAGGTAGCAAATAGGAAGTGATGTCAAACACAGTTATAGTGTTTTTGTATTATGCTTTGATATCAAGTGTGCAACTGACACCAGTCCCCTACAGTATATGACTCTTCTTCTGGGGAAATATGTTCTCTAAAACACACAGCCAATTGGTTTTGGTTTGTTCAGCCAAGGTGGCTATCACCTCTCATGTTAACCACGAAATTCTACTTCTGTTTATGCTAAACATAGGGCAGTCACACACACACAAGATGATCACTTCATATGCATTTTACAAGAGAAATTTTCACGGAGAAGCCATTCATGATGAGAACTGTTTAAGGAGTACTCCATCCCATTAGTATTACATTTCCATAACACTGGGGGAGTTGCAAGACAAGGATTAAAGGGGAGCTCTACCGATGTTAAACATAAAGGTTAGGATATCTAAAAGCTTTCAAGAATTGAAATAGTAATCCTTGAATTTACAGTAGCACTGCACTTCCATAAAGTTACTGGACTTGGATGTGGAATGGTCAAAATCGATACATCAAGATATTCATGCATTTATAGTCCATAATATTTGTAACTTCTAACTTCCAATATATGATGATGCAGGGTACGCCCACATCTTTCGAACTCCACATTGCCAGTTTGAAACAGGCTTTCTTAAGATATGTAGTCTCCAAGTACAAGCTGATATAACCAGTTGATGTCACTTGATAAGCTCCTCCAGAGCCACAGGAGACATTATACAACTGTTTTCACAGGCTGTACAGTACTCCCAGCAACTGGTAAATTGACTTCAACATGTAAAATCAGTGGAGCGCCCCTTTGTTTAAACCATTATTTTATATCTGACAGTAACATAACCAACATTTATTTATATGAAAATATCACTGATGATCATATTTATCATACCATTTGTCCAAGTGCTTGCATATGCCTCATCTCGCTTTATGTCAGTCATATAATGAGTTGTACAAATGCCTCCACTTCATCTCAGAACAATGTAACAGCTCTGTTAACTGACACTTTACACGCCCGCGCAGAAGCGGAGAGACAGAGGAATGCAACCAGAAAATAAATATTTAGTCTAGATAGATAGATAGATAGATAGATAGATAGATAGATAGATAGATAGATAGATAGATAGATGGCTTTCTGCTGTCATGTTAACGTGCTCTAAGCAACAGTCTTCCTCATCCTTATTTTTGTATTTTTCTTTCATTCTTTTGCAACAGGAGATAAAATAAAAAGCCTGAGGGTTCAGAGGACTCTAATCTATTTTCCTGCTCCTACACACTGTGAGTCATCTATCCACACTCAGCTAACCCCTCCTTTATCTCTCTCTCTCTAAGGATGGCACATTGGAGGAGAGCCTCCTCTCCTAGACGAGCTATTTGACTGTGACCCCGACAGACTAATGGAACACTTCACCATGACACCCTTTCGCATCTCAAACTGAATTAGAAAACTGTATAAAAAACAGGCTGCAGGGTCCATTTTGCCCACTGATGCCCCTGAAATGCAGGTGGTGATGGATTCAAATCACCCAGTTCTTCATCTGGGAGCTACCATGGATCAGTCTTAGCAACTTCATATCTTTTAGATTGAACATTTTAGGCAGTGTCATTCCATGGTTTGTCAAGACTGCAGAAAGAGTAGAACTTTGTTTCTAAGTGTATCCAATGTCCCGCACTTGGTTTGTCTAAATCTGATTAGTCATAAAACCATGACAAAGGTGGGGTTAATTTTCACTCTATTATTTGATGTTGTGCTATAAATTTCTGGGATATTTCGAAAAACACCTGGCTTCTCCTCAGTTCTTCTGACATTCACATGCTTAAGACGATTTTATTCACTGCGAATCATTGTATATTTTAACAGTGGATATCTGAGAAACCTCCAGTTAGCACAGATCAAAACCTTTGAATTCATGCCATATTATAAGACAAATGATTTCATTTTATGTGCTGTTTTCGCTACCACAGAAAGGAAATGCAATTCTGTGTCTCACAGGAGGACTTTATGGACTTGATTATCACACATTTTTCAGTCCTGGTTGCTAGGGTTGCAACTATTATTCATTATAGATTAATCTGCTGGATATTTTCTCAATCATTTTTATATAATAAAATAATGAAAAAATACTCATTATAATTCCCCAGAGCCTAGGGTGCTCTATTTATATAACACTGTCAGTTGCAATTTTATTAGGTACAGGTAAGTAAAACTAATGTTACATTATAATAATGTTATATAATGTTATATCTATAAAGATAAACACCTGTCAGTATAACACAATAAAATTCAACAGCACCACAAAATGACCATAAAGTTTAATCAACACACCTCTGAAACAGTTTCAACAAAAAAGTGAAGATTAAAATCTTCATGACGGTGGGATTTATTGCTGGGCTGTTGCATTAGACTGCATTAGTTTTAGCACAGGGTACCTAATAAACTGAGTGCAATTGTCACAAAGAAAGCCCCAATTCACATTTTTCCAAAAAGGACATGTGCCTGTATGCAAATTTAGCAGATTTAAAATATGCTAAATGTTATTTCCTAAATTATACGTTTCACATGTGAAATATCTGAAAATCACATGTGCCTATATTATTAATAATACACAACACAGCACTTGAACCCTGTGACTTAGAAAAGAGAGTTAGGTCAGTGTGTTTGTGGGTCCATGACAGGGCCCTTATTCACCAGAATACAATAGTGCCAGCTAGTACAGTCGCCCCACTGTCCCGTCTGGTGGCCAAATGGCAGAATGCAGACTGAACTACAGTATGGTTCTTCTCTCTTTACTCTTTTTTTGGGGGCAAACACGCTCGTTCACACAGAGCACAAGAAGCCCACTCAGTGCACGAGTGAGAAGAAGCATTCATCAAGGGACAAGAGTGAACTTGGGGAACCATTTGGCCAACGTTTGACAGGAGGGGAGAGGTCAAACGTTCAAACAAGCACCATACACACATTGACACAAACAGGCATGCGGTTTTGGAGCCGCACCATCCCACCTCGTTTCAGTTTCCTGTCAACGGCTACAATAGTATCTGCCTGCAAGCCGTGTAACCCAACCCTATCTTATCAACTGCAGGCTCAGACACAGCAACAAAACTGTGCAGTGTGTGCGTGTGTGTGTGTGTGTGCCCCAGGAGGCATGGGGAATGAATTCACTTCACAGGAATGCACAGCTGAGTCTGGGTGTTTTTACATCAAAACACCTACTGTATGTTTTTGATAAACGGTTGCAACTTTCTCCTCATTTTTCCTCATTTCTCCGCTGAGCTCGATGCTATTGGAAAATTAGGTTTTCACCTGCACACAAAACTTATCAATATAATCAAAAATACACGCATAATATTGTTTTATCTGTCAGAATATCAGAGGATTTAATATTGAAACTTATTTATCAATTGAATATAAGCTATATAAGAGACATTAGCTACCAATCTATCCGCTGACTCTATCCGTCCAATCAAAATGTGATTCTTAGCCGTTCATTGTCCTATCCTGCTTGTACCTTTCTGTCACTGCAGCTGTTACATTCTTAAGAGAATATCTCCATCTTGTCCTGGCTTGAACACTTGCTCTTTACCGCCTACAGTTCTCTGAAAATAGACAAATAACCCATGGGGAGCCTGAGAGACACATTCAGAACGTTGCACCTTAAGAAACAGTAAATTGCTGTTTGCCAAGCTCAGTACCATCGCCTGAAGCTTGCTCTTAAATTTTCCTCCTCGGTTTTCCCAAATGTTTTGGAGTGTGCATGCCTGGGAATAGTTATTACACCAAATACTGACACTGAAATCTGAAGAAAGGATGATTAGACGGAGGTTGAAGACTAGACATGCTTGAAGCAAAATGTCAAAAACCAAAAACATCCTCTTCTGTTTAAAGCTTGCCTGAGTTGGACTTTGTGCACAAGCCTCGAGCCAGACCTGTGCATCACACCACCTTCTCTACAAGCAAACCCTGCAAGAGAATCTTCCCTGATTGCTTAGATCTTAATTGCTTGTTGCTAGTATATGCAAATTTCATGTGTATGACGCAAGAGACAGGAAACTCTAAGCAAAGGTTGCCTGTAGGCCAAACATTCAAACAAAGTCTTCACTGAACTCAAATTTGCTAGAAAATAAGCAGAGCGCTAAACTTTAACAGCAGCTTTTAGGAGTTAAATAGGATGTGAGGTGAACATAAGACACTCATGCATGCAAGCACAAGCTAGTGCAAACATATACTCTCCCTATCCTTATAAAACCTTAGTATCTTTACTGACAATCTGCCTTATTTGTCTTTTCAAGGAGCTTGCAACTGAATTATATCACCTATCATCTACTGAGTCATCTACAGACTGTAATTGCTTTCAAAAATCTCTCACCTTGCATTCTCAAATCCTTTAACTCTCTCTGGTCAAGGAAATATGTAACTCAGTGTGTACTGTATTGTACATGGCACTATGTCCCTGACCTTTGCAATAAAGGGCTAGTTATCATTTTGGTGAGTTTAATCTGATGTGAAAGTCTCAGTAAATTAATCAATATTACAGTATTACATTACAAACCAAAGACAATAATATATACCATATTGTAGGCAGGTTTGTGCTGGTACATGATACCCACAAATCACTGTGTAATTATATATTGTACAGAGAGGGAGTGGATGGAGATACAACAGACAAGTGCAAACAGCACCAATTAAATGCTGGTTTAAGTGTGTTGTTGTCATGGTGACTAAGCTAGTAGGCTACCTCCGAAATTCTGTTTCATATTAAATGCCGTTGCTTTTGTTCCTGTGCCCATCTCTTTATTCTTAACCTCCCCTCCCTGTCCCTGTGTGTCTGTCTCTTACTTCATCCCTCTGCTTGTAACCATTTGGCTGAAAAACATCAAATACAGTCAAAAACAGTCCCATTTAACCAGCTTCCAACTGCCTTGTGTCCTTCACCTCCCCTCTCTTTATAAGTCTCTTCCCATTTCTCTTCCAGCTGTGCCCTCATCCATGTTACCGCATTAGACAGTTAGCAGACATTGTGGCACAAGATGTAGTGGGGGTGGAGGATTTATGCCACAGGGGTTTACAATGTGTCTCTCCCCACATTTCTAAAGAAAACACCATGTTTCATTGTTTACCCCGGTGTGCAGAGACACCGAGGTAAATGGTTTTATGTGATCTGTCTAATCCGAGAGAGAAAGCCTGACTAGAGGAGAAGCGTGGGAGCTTTGGAGTACTTTGATTCCAGCGACCTTCCCTTTTTATGCTGTCTGGCTCTGCTGCAAGTCTACGCTGGTCTAAAACACAGACAGACAAACAGCCACACAGACAGCAGCAACATGCATAAACTGAACAGGTTAAAGGATGGAACAATGTTTTTGCAAATTGGTGCTCCTCAAGCACAAAACAGGTCTATGTTTTTGCTATTTTCAAATACATGCTGTACACTATAATTTTTGGATTTTTTTCTAAACCTTTCCATGCAGCATTTGGTTTCCAGTCAGTTTCATATGGTATGAAAATCAATTAGCAGACTCTAAAACCTTGCTATTAGTGTGAGTCTGCATTCATTTTTATCAGTGTTGCAATATTGTTGCATGATAATGGGATGCAGACTTGTCTTAATCTTATTTAATCTGCATTTAAAGGATAATTTCCATTTATTACTCATTGTTTTCATAATTTTGGACATCATTTTTTATCAGTTATGATACCGTTGTACTGTAATGATATGGGAACACAAGAACAATAACAAAGTTTGAGGGGTAAAAACATGAGGAGTCAGACAACCAGACAGGTTGTAAACAAGCAAACAGTTAAGCCATATCATCTAAACCACTTTCAGGGATAAAACCAAAAGATAGACAAACTTCCATATGGGTAGTTGGATGTGTGGGAAGAAGGTATGAGTTGACTTGTGCGTTATGGCTCAGGAAAGGCCTGATGACTCAGGTAGGCTCGGGGCAAGTTGCTTCGGAGGAAGATGGAAAGCATAAGATGTAGACAAGTATAGACAGGCAGGTAGAAAGCAAATCAGCCGAGGAGGAGGAGGAGAAAGAGGAGGAGGAGGAGGAGGGAAGACAGAGAGGGGAGCAAAGAGACTGACAGATGAACACGAGACAGGCCTTTTGGGTATCGCTGTTATACAACAACAGACGTGAAGGTGCAGACTAATTACAATGCACAATACAAGTACATGATACTGAAGTTGGGCTAATTATGTGGAGCATGTGTGTGTGTTTGTGTGTGTGTGTGTATACTGGTGTCTCTGCTGCCTTTGCATGCGGGATTTATCTTTGCCCAGCAGGCAGTGTTGTACCATATGGTCCACAGAGTAGATTTCCTAAAACAACACATACACACACACTCAGACACAAAGACACATAGGCTCACACGGGAACACAGACATGTGCACGTGAAAACAAAATGTGATGGAGAGGAAGAAGAGGAAGAGCGAGAAAGAGAGTCACTGATGAGCAAGATAGAGCCATCTGCCCATCCTGGATTGCTGAGATCCACAGATCACAAACCAAATAATAATTACACAACAAGCAAACACTGCACAGTGGCGAGCAAATAATTATATTTGCTAACAATTATGCAAAACGTCTGGGCTTAAATACAACAAGATGGGGGGGGAGAGAAATAACAAAGTAATAGGACATTTTTTTTTCAAATTCTCCTGACAGGAAGTTTGAAGCAGCTGAAAAGATGTCAAAATGCCCCTGAATTCCCCTAAAACAGCAGGCCCTCCAAGGGGGGCTGGCTGGAGGTCCACTAAGCCCATCAGAGCCCATATGGTCTGGAGGCTTACACACCCCGAGATGACATGACAAAGCAAGCCCAGAGGCTGGAGATCCATGAACGGGTAGAAGAAGAAACAAGAACAAGGAGAAAGGGGGATGCAGACTGGCAGCATGTAACAAGCATTCAGAGTTGAGTTACACACTCTAGGAAAGATGTAATTTCTTTGAGTCCGTGTGTGTGTTTGGATAGCTATTTGTTTGGCTTTCAAGGCTACGGGGGTTTGTGTGAGGAAACCAACTCCACAGGATATGTGACATGGTGGAATTTATGTGTGTGTGTGTGTGTGCCAGGGTAAATAAATAAAGAGCAGTAATGGCTGTGTGTCATATGATCTGCCTGCACGGTGACACTAATGGCATTAGCCTGAATGAGAGACCTGCGGCGTGGCCTCTTCTCGTCCCTCACAGTCCTGTGTGCTCTCTTCCTTCCCTTCTTCTTCTATATCTCCAGCTGGTCTCCGACACTTTTTCTCTCTTTTACAGGTGCATTCATCTGTTCAATCTTGTTCACTGTTTAGACAGACTATTTCTGCAATGATTATTTTTTCTCACCTCTCTAATTGGAAGACATCTCATTACAGCTGACAATAAACATCCCTGATATCAATCAGTATTATCATGATTGGAGGCAAGTCACAGTTCCAAATTGAAAGACTTTTAACAGGATCAGGGGAGGCAATCAAGATATTAAAGATCAGATGTGTCAAGGGTTGCGGTTAGGTTTAAGTAATTATCCAGAGGATTATCACATAAATTGGCATGTAGCACATGTGGATTAAAGCGCTGAAAATGTAGCTTACTGTATTATGGATTTGCTTGGCATTCATAGAGTCTAATACAGTGCACAAATTAAGGAAAAGTTCAACATTTTGGGTAATATGTTTATTCTCTTTTTGCCAAGAGTTAAATGAGAAGATTGATACCACTCTCATCTTTTGTACAGTAAACATGACGCTTGAGCCAGCAGCTGGAAAGTTTAGCTTAGGACTGGAAACAGGAAAAATAGTTAGCCTGGCTTTCTTTGATGGTAAAAAAAAATCCATCTACCAGCAGCTCAAAAGCTTACTTATCAAAACATTGTATCTTGTTTGTTTAATCTGTATGGAACAAAAAGTGTAAAAATTATGTTACAGTTTCAAGTTGAGGTACGAGCTAGACTATTTTCATGGATGGGAGCAGTGACTTCCTGAAGCTGGGTGGTGAAGTTTTTAAACTGTGGTTTTTGTATGGATTAAACAAATGACTAAAATGTAGCTTTTGAGGTGCTGTTGGGTGGATTTTGTTACCTTTGCAAAGATCCAGACTAGCTGTTTCCAGTCTTTGTGCTAAACTAAGCTAACTGGCTGCTGGCAGTAGCTTCAGATTTACCCTACAGATGTGAGAGTGGTATAGATCTTCTCATATAACTCTCTGGGAGAAGGCAAATGATCTTATTTCCCAAAATGTCAAACTATTAATTTAAAGGACAAACAGGTTCAAAAACCTGGAGTTGCAAGATATAAAATTTACTCTTGTAGCATGGAGCTTCTTGTAGTCAATGACATGTTAACTGTCCACAAGCTGGACAGATGGTACAACAAAAGCTAATAAAGTGAATGAGAAAAAAATGTGAGTCAGAGAAGTGATTGAGGATGGACATGAGTATGCCCTGGAGCAGAGAGGAAGAGAAGAGTGAGGGGAAAAGGAAAAGAGCAGCACAAGGACCGACACTGAGTCACACAGCAGGGCAGGAAGTCTTAGATGGAGACACCCTTCCTTCCTGTCAGCACACTGATCACCAACACTGGACACCATTCAGTCTCACATCACATGACACATGTGACAAGTATTATGGTGGACACTACCATGTGTTGTACTTTGTGCCGTTTATATGGAGTGATACTAAAGGCTATGTGTCGCCCGTAGTAACTTCTTTTAGCAGAATTGCTGCATCCAGTCCAAGACCGTGGCTCAACAAGAAGTCAGTCAGTGTGCAATCTTCTCAAGGAACAGTGGTTTTTTTATGCTTTTGATTTCAGTGCCTGCAATGAAAAAAATTATCTCCAGGGGGTATATATTTTATCTATCCTAGTGGAGTTTTCTTTTTGTAAAAGCCCACAGGCCACACTGAAATCTCAGCAGCCAGACAGAGAATTTTAGCACACCCACTGATCAACAAATTAGTCTGTAACCAAGCATACAGTGCCAAAAGCAGAAAGGAGCACTGAGGTCTAGATTTACTGTATATGCAGCCCCAACCTGCTTTTTAGTTATCTTATTGTGCATGAAGCCTAGCAAGATATTTGCATATTAGCAAAAACAAGCTTCAAATATAATTTTGACACCTTCTTTTACTAAAACAAAAAAAAAGTGAGCAGGATTGGGTGTGATTTTCACAGGCAGATATTGGCCAAGTTAGATCATACCACTGAGACTGTTATCGGTCATAATGGAGGAAATGGCAAATAGCTATACAGAGGTATCAAATTAGATAACATACACACACCCACAACCCTGCTACTTCCCCATTTCCACAATTGCACCCAATCTGGTTTGAGATTTTCACACTGATGGACTTGAATTTACTCAGATAAGCACCTTAAAGGCAGTGTGTTGAATTTATGACCGTTAGTGGCACAATGGAGCAATGTTCTGATGGGTGGGTGCATACACACAAGGACAAACACGTTCTTCTTGACAGGATTTCTCTATTCCACTGATCAAAGGTTGGTGGTGATAAGAAGTGTAGCAATGCACCAGCAAGAGTCAAAGGAAAAGACTGCTAGGAGATGTAAACAAAACAGGTTTCAAATTGTTTAAAAAAGGCGATGCAAGTTATGACCAGGTAGTTGAGCTTAGCATAAAGACTGGAAACAGGGGGAAAAGCTAGCCTACCAGCACCTTTAAAGATCACAAATTAACATGTTATATCTTGTTTGTTTTATCTGTACAAAAACTAAGGTGTACAAAAGAAGCAAACTATGCTAAGCTAAGTTAACTGGCTGCAGCTTCATATTCACCAGAATGTTGAACTGCCTAAGTATAAGCACTGCAACAAAGCAATGCAACACATCCTCCAGTTACTGACATCACAACTGTGACTTGCAATTCAAACTTTCATTGGTGTAAGCTATATACTTGTATATTGTACAACAAAAGTGCTGGTAGGCCCCTCATAGTGCAGCAGGATCCAGAGCCAGTGATGTAGGTCAACAGACTGGAGATTCCCAGTGTCACAGGAGACTTCCTCTTCCACAGCTCCACACAGGATATGAGCAATTTCCTCAGAGCCTAGTCTCTCCAAAATTCCCAGAAATCAAGTCAGTGTGGAGGGTCATATCTAGGGCATCTTCTATATCTTAAAGATAACATATCGACTATACTGACAGCTTCATGTATGGGCATTATATTCCCTACATGTGGGAACAATGAGCAACTACATGCTGGTATGACTGCATGAGTATGCACTGCACCTTGTCAGCATAAAAATATCACAGTAGTTTCGATGAAAACGAAAGAGATGTGTGACTCATGTGGTAATAACCCGGTGTTGTGCGTTAACAGTGATTTGGCCTAAGAGGAAATGTTTGCTTCTGACTACTGCGCTGTCATGCTTGCTTCCTTCTGCAGTGTGAGACAGATACTTTGGCATTCTGGGTGGGGCTCATGTGTAATTTTATGGGGTAAAGTCAGCTGTACAACACATACTGATCTATCAGTGCACACTTCCTGGACCATATTTGGAGAATATTTCCGAAAGGTAAATAAACATGATCTGACACTTTGGCTGATAATTGCGCAACTCTAAAAATCACAACAAACTGTTGTGATTTTTAATTCAAAAACTATGTACAAATGACATTTTTATATAAACTTTTTAAAAAATTGTGTAGCTTTACAAACTTTCCCAGAGTTTTTTTTTTCTTTTTCTGTTACTTTTAACAACAACATTTATCTGCTGAATATTTTTGTATTATATCTACAGACTGCTTGGAATGTGTTGAGAGCAATAATAATGATAAGCCCAGAAATTCTTAAGAAATAAGTCTCCTTAATCTTGTCTCCTGATTGGTAAGTAGATCGAATCAAAGTAAAATTGCATCATATTGATTTGAAGACATTAAAATAAGTTCAACATTATGTGAAAATAGCAGCCTATTGGGAAGCCAGTGGTGGGAGACATTATCACTATCCTTCCCTACAAACCAAAAGGAAGATAAATAACAATGAGATGACAACGCATATATTCTTAGAGCTCGCAAAATAAGACAGTAAAGGCGTAGGGCATACTTCTCACTATACATGAAAACTTTAGCTCTTCTTTTTGTAGTTGCTCTCTCCCACAAGGTTCTCTGCTCACCTCATTGCTCAGGTTATGAAAGAGATGTTGCGTAAACCTGCCTCAGGAGGAGAAAAGTTTGATGATGAATCTGGACTCTTAACTGGGAGAAGGAACGTATAGAGACAGAAGAAAAGTATATAACTAAATAAAAACACAGACGTGATAGCGATCCAAAAGCCTCTTCATTTCTCCACCCATCAAGTCAGAGTTCTGAAGTTCAGAAAAAGGCACAAAATGACAAATGCCTAGAAAGGCATGACAACCTAAATGAGAAGAAAAAGGTGGCAGGAGATCACAGGGTATGGAGTAATGATGAGAACAGTCAGAAACCCAGTAGAGGAGGGGGGAGGAGGGAGATGATGGAATGAGGAAAAGAAACGGGATTGCAAATGGGGGAGGAAGGTCACGGATGTCACGGCATGAATGCTGAAGTTGTCGTGGTGACAGGAGGGCAACGCCAGGGTGGTGGGAGGTAGTCACGTGACCCGGCGTCAAGCCCTGGAGGAGGATGCCACAAACCCTCTTGTGAGCACAGATCTGCCAGATGGGGGGATGGAAAAGAAAGGAGGGCAGGAAGATGAAACTGAAAGCCAATTGCAAGTTTATGCAAGTGTGAAAAATGTACGTGACATGGGTTCAGTTTGATTTACAGTGCTGAAGACTGAGGAAGCAGAATAATTAAGTAACTGAAGACAGATTTCTTTCAACACAAAGCCAAAGCTCACAACAAGCATCCTGTCTTGCTGAAGTGTCAACAGAAAGACACAGTTACACATACTGTTAGTGAGCTCAAACTTAGCCTAGTTATAATGCAAAGGTTTACAAAGTGGAGTTGAATTTAAACAGGTTACACCATAGAAACTAGTTAATATACAGAGATTTAAATATTTCCACCCATTAACTAGCAGGTGTAGTTGTTGCATAGTTAGCTGAACATACTGATAAATTTACTTTAGCTTGCCAATACATGACCTTTTCAGATTGAAGAGTAAAAGAAGTAATATGGTGCATCTGACCTGACACTTCAACATGCAGTTTAATGATGACACTTTCTAATCTGATCTGGTGAACTTCTTTGCATACGTTTGTCTAACTACACATCCAACAGATACGGAGCAACATTAGCATTCTTTTGGAGTCGTGTTTGTGGAGACATTTTTTTGCTATTGAGCTGTTAAATGCTCCAGCTAGTTGCTAACTTTCTCTGCAGTTTCGGGCTGAGCAGGTAGTGTACACTGGGGTTTTATAGAGTTTTTTCTCTTGAAAACAGCTGGCCGCTGCTGCCGAAATACGACACTATGAAAGCAGTGAGAGTGAACCAAGACAGTAGTTGCAAGCCGGAAAACTAAAACAATAGGCTGAATGATGCTATAAAGCTCAGTACAGCTGAGGGAAACTGCAGAGTCAGGGGATATTCACATTACACATAGTTATTTGATCAATATACATAACAATACTGTTTATAGTCTCTTTAAGTCTGTAGTTTTAATGGTGCAACCCACTTGAATAAACCACTAGTTTTAAACTAGTCAGTAGCTACTATAGGAAGGACTTTACACACAAACTTAGTAATGGATTTATGAATAGCTGTTGTAACTCAATGCAGATACAGAGGTGCTGTTCTATTGCTGACGGTGCCCTGAGACCTCCCTGTGGTGGTGGCGGCAGTGGTTAAGGGGTGTGGGTATTATTATATTACAAAAAAACAAGTCCTCAAGCATTATCAAGTTTAAAACTCTAACTCTGCTCTTCTGTGGTTTCACCCGAACCCTCTGAACTCACGCAAATAGCATGGTCAGTTCTAAACTACTCTATATCATCTTCCTTTTTTCAACATGTGACTCAATGCATCCTTTACACATCTGATGTGGCATATGATCAAACAGTCACGCAAACAAACTACAAGGAAATGCTCAAGACTATTCACTTCTTGTTAGTCCTCTGGCACAAAAGCTGGCCTGTCGTTCAAGTGGAGAAACCACACCCAGACCTCAGGAGCTACATCTGAAGCCTGCCATAGAGTGACTGACATAGCCTGACTCACTCAGGTCAAAGGTAAAACCAGGCTAGATGTTATTGAAGATCTTAATAAATTGAGAATTTATCGAGGCAGCTCAAGATACTAATTATATATTTAATTATACCTATACAGAGAGATCAAATTGCAGTCTGCCAGGCCTCCACACACACTTAATGACCTGATTTTTCCCATCATAATTAAAACGCTGATTGTAACCGAGTTCAATTACAAATTGGGTCCTTAAGCATTACTTGTCCTCACTGACACCAAGTGAACAAAAGCTATTAATCCAAACAGGGGACGCTGCTAGTAACTGTCTGACTGGCTCCTTTGGCCTAGTTTCCTTTTCAGATGGAGCTCTGGTGCGAACCAAGGCAACTGTGCTATGATTATCTAAAGATGGGTATAAAGAGCAGTTTGATTGTGTGCCCAGTGGGATCCATCTTGTGACACAGTGGGGCGGTGTCTGGAGGCCTGTTTAGACAAACCCTGCACTCTCTCTTTTATCCTTTATCTCTACTGCTTTCTCTCTCTCTACCTCTGCGTTCCTAGAAATATTACTCTTATGCTCTCACCGCTGATACCATCCTCTTGGTTTCTGTGATGTGATCAGGGAAGACTAAAACGAGGAAAGTTGGTAAACAAGGAAAAGTCATTTCCAATCAGATATATAAAACAAGTAAGGTCAAATCCATGAATTTAAGCAAAAAGAACATAAATATACCACTGCTGTGCAAACTCTCCTGTCCTGTCATATCCCAACTTTCTCCCCCTCTTCCATCGCTCTTTCAGTTCAGGCTAAAGACAAGTCCAGACATTACAGTTCAAGGAATGACAGGAATGAGAGGAATTCTGGGGCATTCCCATCTCGGCACAGTTAGCTCAGAGTGAGAAGGCAACTCCCGGATCTACAGAGAGAGCTGAATGAAGAAACTGATCGATGATCAGTCATGACGTTTCAGCTCTAACTGAGGATTCAGGAGAGTCTAAGCGACCTTTGCTACGCTTACTCAGTCCAGCAGACATACACAGTTTACCTATCAAGCCCACACTTTTGCACAGAGAGAAAAAGAGTAACGCCCAAAACTTTTGAAATAGATTCTTCAGGAAAACCTACATATTTAAAAATCTCTCACAATCCTCTGCCAATGAGATTACAAGATATCACTGTTCAAGGTGCAATGTGGACAAAGGATATGATAAGGCTGAATGAACTAAACAATAACTGGGTAATTAAGGGAACAGTCAGGTCTAATCCAGCCCGCTGTTGCTGTGCAGGAACTCAGAGGAGGTGAGTGATGCCTCTCCTGTTTGTCTCTGGACAAAGTCTTTATGTTGGAATGCTACAGGAATCTAAACTGCAGTGTGTTTAAATGTGCACAACACAAAGTTAACTGCAGTGTGTGTGTGTGTGTGTGTGTGTGTGTGTGTGTGTGTGTGTGTGTGTGTGTGTGTGTTCATGTGTGAGTGAACGACACAGAAAAAACAAAGCTCATTCAGCCTTCGAGGGGAAGACAAACAGGGAGCCAATGGTTATTCCGGTGTTGTTATGGTAATGCCAAGCACAAAAAGAAACGGCACTAACACACACACACACACACACAACAAAATTAACTACCCTGTTGCATATAAATTCAATGCAGGGACTGTCACAGGCGTGAGTGTCAAATAATTTGATGTGTCAAAACAAAGAAGAGTAGAGAAAGAAAGGCTATTAGAGTCAAAAGAATTTCAGAGAGCATACTGCCTTGGATAGATACAGTACAACGGCACATCTACCAAGAAAAAAAGAAGAAGCCAAAACCGCACTCTTGAACACAACATAGCCTCAAAAATAGCATGATGACGCTGGGAGAGAAAGAGAAGCCTGTAATTCAGCAAGGAGCCTATATAGTGATTAAGTCCCATGTAAAAATGCAAACACACACCACCCACTCTCACTGGCTCTGTAGCAACACTTCCTGTCAGTGCAACTGCTTCCAACAGCAAAACACAGTTCTTGCATCTGTGGCAACACACTTAAACCTCATCTTAATCGTTAAGAAATCAATATTTAGTCGAATGTAACAAAGGAAGGAAATTATTTAAATAGAGATGTAAAATCTGCCTCTCTAGGTCGCTGAGTAAAAGCAGATTTCAAGTCATTGTGAGTAAAGAAAATATGTATTTGTGGCAACTAAGAGAAAGATGATCAAACAGACCGACACCCTCCTCTCTTACAGTCACCATTCCAGCAGTGACTGAACTCCCATAGGTCACGAGGCCACCCTGAGCAGCCATACCACATCCCAACCCCCCTTAACCATGGCAACCACATCACATGACCATCTCCCATGACCAGCAACTACTGACAAGCCAGGCCATCTGTAAACCTGAACATGGCTGATTTCCTGTTGGCTGCAACTGAAACCAATGGATTTAAAAATAGCCTAATTAAATTCCTTGAAATAAAAAAAAATAAAAAAAACAACACTGCAAGTTGACGAATGCAAAAATGTAGCTGCAACATACTGAAACATAATAAGGCTGAAACCAATTAAGCTCACAACCACAAAGAGATAACAACGGTGCTGAGTTATGCAAAAAAGATAAAATAAGAAATAAGGGACAGGAAGTGAAAGTTTCACCTTCTCGCTCCTTAGAAAGAGACAGATAAAAAGAAACAGGAACTCGACAGGCCCCTTTCTCTCCAAAGGGCAAATTCTTCTGCTATCAGATGTTTATACCACAGCAAGAGACTGAAGCTGCGCAGCAGTTGAAGATGGGGTGTACATTTACAGTATCTGGGGCATAGCTATAATAACTCCTCTCCCGCTCATCAACCACTAGTTTAACTATATTATTTTAAGGCAGAGTTCGACTTCAGCTCTGTTCAGATCTAATTACACAAGGAAACATGCCATTAGCCTTGACTTCACATACTGTTGGTAGCACTATTGTAAACTAGCCACAGTTTGTAGCAGATGTAGGGAAGATCAGCTGACATCAGCTGTCAACAGTCATATAACCACATCTGCACAGAACACCGAAACCAAATACAAATGTAGACGAGAGAAACGTAGTTTTTGTGCGTACTCTCACACACAGCAAGAATGGGGATGTAAATAAACGTTGTATATGTACACTAAAGCTGGGGAATAATTCAAAATTATTGCTTCACTTCCTGTTAAATTATATTATGATGATAAGAACATGTTGTGTGGTCATTTTACATAACTCTTCTGTCAAAATTTTAAGAAAACTGTAATTAAAAAAGGACATGATTAGTCATTGAGGTTCCTGTTCTTCACATAGAACACAGTTCAGTGCAATACATTAATTTGATTACTTTGTGATTTTGCATACATTTGCTATATGGTACATATATAATTATTAGGAAAATATATTTAAATATAGTAACCAGCTCTAATGTACACCTTTAATGATCACACCTGTTGGATGCCATAGTCACTATTGGATTACTTCCTCAGAACACACACCCCTGTACGCCGACCTCCACATGCCCTATATTCACATGGTGCAGGCAAAGCCAAAGAATACATATGATACCATTGCTTATACTGGCTAACAGGCACAGATACCCAAGCCTACACAGTCCCACGTAGGGGTTTGAGCCTGTGCAGGACAGTGACAGGCAGAGACACATATGCTCACTCATAAGACGCATACAGTACATACCACAACACACGTACAGACAGCTTGAAGACTACTGTATATACACTCTATGAAAGACTGGACTCTATGTGAAGCTTGTCTTGTGTTTGTTTACTCTTTCTACCCCAAGCCATTCTGCGGTCGTCCAGCCAGCCGGGGCTAGGTAATCCCCATAGGTAAACACAAGCAGAGCGGGGCCTGCTCAGTCATACCAGCCTCTCCACATCACACCACTACACCCACACATGCTGCACCCAGGTTGGAGCCCTGGGCTGAAAAGCTACTACACCCACACAGCTAAAAGAGACATTTCTCTGGAGCTGCGGAGCCTGGCCTCGTCTATTAAGGTATGTGTGGATGATGAGTAGATAGAGGTGCTTTCGTCTTGATTCCGCTTTGTTGGTAAATTTAGTCAAGGTTCATCAAAGAGGCGGGAATGATAAACCTCATCAATATCATACTTAACAATTATCTTTGCACATATTCATGATGGTAAGGGAATTGCGCTCAAATAACCTGAAAATAACCAGAGTGGGGCGATGCTTAGATTATTAGCAGTGTCGTGTAAACACCATAGTAGCAGAGACTAACAGAAGCGAGTTACTCATCTCCTTTTAAAACTAGTCATACCGTGTATACACCTTGGTCTGTTTTCTCTCAGCTTTTGATTTTGCACATGCACCACAATGGTCACAGCATTAACCGCATGGAAAGTTTGTGTTTGAGGAAAAAAAAAAAAAAAGAGTGATACAGTTAGGCAGCGGTAGACAAGCAGAGATATGATTTTTGGAGCGACATGGCTTTTATGTCACGTCTAACACCAGCTTGCATAAAGACCAGTAAATTTGTCACAGACAACTCAACATAACCAACAAAGTAGCCGCATTTTCCTATTACACGTCTACTTCCTGTTTATATGTGGTATACCACACAACCTCGAATATCAAACAACTCATGAGTTACATGATGTAACTCAAATATTTTTGGGGTTTTGGGGGTAAATCAAGTTACTGTAACTTATGCACACAAATGAACGATTACTACTATATTACTATGGGTATTTACAATAAACCATTTGTGTGCATCCAAACATATTGATTTATAAAATTAACGTGCAACTGGTGTTTAAGCCATGATAAACTTGTCCAAATCGCATGCGCTAACCTCGTTTAAACTCAGCAATCTGGCAGTAAGCCATTATGGTGATATAATATAATAAGCAGATGTCAACAAAGAAAACACAGTCTGGTTTCTTTTTTAAAAAATGCAATTTGTATTAAAAGTCTTTTTTTGTTTTGTTTTGTTTTTTTGTTGTTTTTTTTTTTTAAACAGACTGCCCACAGTTAAAGGGCTGGTCTGAAAATTAAACTTACAATCAGGTTAGATTTGTCAATGGTACATCATCACATTTCCTGCTAAAAACAACGACAAAAGAAACAGAACAAACAGAATTCCTTTGATTTAAGTGGTCTGGAAGGTAAGCGTTTGGTGCTGTTGTCATGTCTAGAGCGTTCCAGTACCTGTGCATTTCAAGATATAGGTTTGGCCAGACCAAGCAGACATTGCAAAATGAACACCTTTTCAGACTTCAAAAAGGCCAACGTAAAAACATACAGAAAACCGCCATTCCATTAACAAAAAGCCTATTGTAGTTTTTTTTTCAGCCTCCACCCCATGAGATTATCCAGAAGAACAGTTCACTAGTTTGTGGATTGCCATGTTGAAAGGTTCTTTTGGTGATACATGTAGGTTGGCACTAAATCTGAATAGCTGATTTGTTTTGGAAAGGCACTTGACACAAGGGCGATCGGGTCACCGTCCCCATGTCACTTCAGTTAAGGTCCTCTCACACACTCAAAGAGAAGATGAAGAAAAAAGTGGCACTCATCACGTTACTCCACCAGCAGATAAGTGGTGTCCATTTCTTTTGACTTTGGAAAAAAAACATAGGATTTGGAGTGTTGTGGAGCATTGCTCCAATATGGGTTAGGCAGAGATATTCCCCAAAACTTAACCCGCCCCAGACTGTGCAGTTATTTAACAAAATATACTCTCTGTCTTCTTCTTATACAGAAATATCCATTTATGAGTGTCTCTAAGTGTTGCTCTCCATATCTTCTCCATTGGGGTTTAGCTCCAGTTGTGAGTACAGTTGGAACTGGTTCGGGTTGGGGGGGGGGTTTGGGGGGGGTGGTTGTTGCTGAAACTCTGGATCTGACACTGTGTTGACATCAATGGCGGACACATCGTGCAGCAAAGATACTCCAACCCAGCAGAATTCCTGAAGAGTGGACCCCTCCCTCTGTCTCAGTTGCTCCCTTCCTCCTCCTCCTCCTCCTCTCTTCCCCCTGCAGCATTCCTCCCTTCATTTTCCTCCAAGGCCAGGGTGAGACACACGAAGAAGAGCTCAACAGTACACACTTGCTGCAACACACTGCCACAAAACAAGAGATAAGAGGAAGAGCCGTGAATGAACTGACGTGACCTCTTAGAAAAGATTTAGAAAAACACAGTGCTTTTCAGCTAATTTTAGGCTCGACTCAACAAAAACTGACTCGCTCATCCCTGAATGTAGGCCATACAGGAACTTTGGAATCTCCCGACTCCTCTTAACCTCATTCTGGAAAATGCAACTCCAGACTGTAGGTGTAAAAAATTTCAACCACTATCTTTGTAAAGCTAATTAAGTCACCCATAGCTTGCCCTACCAGTTCTGCAAATGAGTCAGATACTTCCCCAATCTGCTTAGCAAAACAATAGACTGCAAGTGTCCTATTGTAGATTACCAGCTAAAACTAATGCTGAGCTCATATGAACAACATTGGCACTGAACTCAGTGGTGTCTGATTGAAAAACTGAGGGCTACATGTAGGAAATAAAGTTGACCATGCGTCCAATGTTAAGCTATTCACTACATTGTACTTAAAATAGACAGGATTTCAATAACAAGTTCATTATCATTGGTTCTGTGTCACTTTATGAAACTGTGTCAGCGTTTCATTTTCACTGTATGGTGAGTCAACTTACCATTGCAAACTTAAAACCGAGCAAAGAATAAAACTTTTAAGGCTGTCCTTTTTTTCTTAAAGAATGACACAAGACGAACAGCACTGATCGTCGCCATTTGGTGTTGAGGCATAGTTCATCTGTCGGACTATCTCTGCAAACAGTTCGTCCACCGAGGTTTTATTTTTGGCTGAAGTTTCCATGAACGGGCAGTTCCAGTCGTCCGCCAGTGCCTTCCCCTCACCGGACGAGACCTCCCTCTCCCCCTCCAGGTCCACTTTGTTTCCAACCAGAATCATCGGCACCCTCTCGTACCGTTTCACCCGAATGATCTGATCCCTCATCGGCTTGATGTCCTGGAAGCTCTGCTGGTTCACCAGGCTGTAGACCAGGATGAAACCCTGACCGTTTTTGATGTACAAGTCTCGCATGGAGGCGAACTGCTCGGTCCCCGCCGTGTCCAGGATCTCCAGGACGGACGGAGAGGAGTCCACCTCGATCTCCTTCCTGTAGAAATCCTCTATCGTGGGGTCGTATTTCTCTATGAAGGATCCCGTCACGAATTGGACGGTGAGTGCGGATTTACCGACCCCTCCGGACCCGAGAACCACTACTTTGTACTCTCTCATGGTTCCCAAAGAGCCGACACTCCTGCTTCCTCTCCGCTGTGAGCCCGCTAGCCGCCCTGCTGGGTTTCAAACCGCTCACCGTTGCGCCTCCGCCAGCAGTTTTGTACGGGCTCCGGTCGGTGGATACGGGGCGTGGCCGTCAACTATCGCCGCTCAAGAGGTAAATACGGTTCTTCGGACCCTCACTCAGCATTTGTATTGTGGCATGTTGAGTCCCCAACGACAGCTCAGCCGGTTCTTGTGCAAGCTTCCCCCCGTTTTCGTTCAAGTAGCCACCGTACGCTCGTTGCTCTCCCTGCTACAGTCAAGTTAGCCGTAACGGAAAAACAATACTTCCGGTGGGAGCTTTCAAATAAAAGTCTACTGACTCAACGTGTCATGCAAACTCTATCCGGATACAGCTCCACTAATTTTTTTAATCCAACCATTCACAAACAGATTTCCAAATATGTTGTTATTTTACGTATTCTTGTGGGGAGCAATTATTTGAGCGTGATAATTATATTCTTTTGAAAGCGAGCAGTGTGGTTTCCGGTAAAGTTCTTGCTACACAAAAGTAACTTGACGCCGCTCTGCCTGTGCTTCCTGCCCACACTCAGCACGCAGTCTGCGTCCCACGTCACTCAAATAAATACGCTCCAGTGCTGAGTTTAAAGGTGCAGTGCGGTTGTTATCGCACAGTCAGCTGCCTTCAGTACCCACGCAGACCTGCCACACCTTAGTTTCGACATCACTGATCCTTGGGCTTACTACTGCTTGACTCATTCTCACACAACTTACTGGAAAAGTCAGTCTACTGCAAGCCTCTGCTTAACCCCCAGATGCAATGCGAGTCTGTGGTTTTCTTCACTTCTTCTGAAAATCTGGGTTACAAACTCATGAAACTCCAATATATCCAAATACAACAAATATGTCAAGCTCATAAATCACAGGGAAATTTTGTAAAAATGACAAACACTTCTAGAACATTTCTGAATTTAAAAAACGAAACTAGGAGTTAAGATATCCCCATGTTTGTCATGTAGTTTACACGTTCAAAAATATCAGCAAGCCTTAATGACATGACAAGAGCAGCGAGGAGGAAGTGACTAACATTTCACAGTTTTTGTGAAGCATGACTCCACATGACACATTATAGGCTTTTGTCTTGCACATTCTGACACTCATATGTGTGTATTTTGTCTGTTGATGCAGCCCTATGTCAGATTTATATTACTGTTCTTGTTCTGACTTGTGTTATTCTGAACCACATTGCTACTGTCAGACCTACCAGGGAGGAAACTTGTTTGTTCTCATTCTTGAACTTTTTCTGTATGTGGAAGTTACCCACAACACGTGACTTGTGGTGTAATTTTTAATCTGAGTGGAAACGGCACTATGTAATAACTTTGTAATGAAATTATTTAACTTATCACATTTGCCTGTTTGTGTGTGCATGTGGAAGAGTACAAGCTCATTATGAAATAACCACTGTTTCCAATCAATGCCCGTCAGCGCAGCGCAGTGATGATTAAACCACAGTCGTGACCTCATCACCTCAAGGGATGGCTGGGGAAGCTCTGCTGAATCAATAGAATTTTAATTCATCCACAAATCACCAACAGCGATCCAAAACACACTCGCACACTGCGGTTAGACCCGTGAATGGAGAGGGAAATCTGTTAGTATCTGTCAGTATGTGATTGCTGAGGTTTTAAGAATACGTCACACATGTTCACACACAAATATTATCACACACCTACATACAGATGGAGGCACAACATGCAAACAAACTTACACACATTCAGAGGACTTTAGGTGACAGTAGTTGAAACATGTGGATTGACTTGTCATGTGGGCTTCCCAAGTGCCCTGCAGCCAGCCCCCCTCCTCAAATCTCATTAAAAAACAACAAATCAAAGCCTATACAAAGACAATCAGCGCTCTGCCCCATGGGGAGTGAGGGTAACGTGACCTATAGAGCCTTGTGATGTGGATTGTCACATCTGTGAGAGTGATCACCCTGACTATAAGGACTAGGCTGCCCTGTAAGAGAAGAGTGGAGTTTATTTTCACACACCACTGATAATTAGATAGACATGGTCACTTTGTCAAGTAATGCTACCCACCCCCTACCCCCCCTAGGTAAATTCCCCAAAAACAAAACTAACAAAGAGCTGTGATGCAGCTGATGGTGATGGTGATGTGTGGTTTTTCCACACAGTTGCTATGGTGTTGAGTACTTCTGGCCTGACTCTAACTAGTCTGCTTATATGTATGCACTAATATACTTCTCTCTCTCTCTCTCTCTCATACACACATATATATGTACGTACACAAGTCACACAAACAAAGAGACGACATCTGATGGGAAATAACTGACACTGATGTGTCTCTTCCCTTGTCTTACTCCCTTGATGTGTGTAAAAACAGGATCCAGCAAGTGTTTAAGCACCTATAGTACAGATAATGCTGCAGCAGGTGCTCAGGCTATATTAAATGATCTTTTTTTTGTTTTACCTGTATACCTATATGAATAGGAGACCCTCAAAGGATAGATTCAGATGTTTTTAATTCTACTGTATCTTAAAAACAATGACAATATGCCCATATGTAAACTGAAAGAGTTATGTACTGCTTAGGTGCAACACAAACAGGGACTTTCAGATCAAAAAGTACATTTCAGACTGTAACTTTGGAAGATACCCTCTTGCACTGACTAACTCAGAATAGTTTCAGGTGAAGTCTCCAGTGTGGAGAGAAGGAATGATTACAGCGACGTTGAAATAGTTTTGTGGATGAACTCTTTCAGTATATACAGTATATGATCATGTGAGTATTGTATCAAAATCTGAATCATTAACACTTTAAATCTGCATTAGCTGATTTTGGGCCATTTCAGGGCAGCAGAAACAAGCTGTAGACAGATACTAACACATATTAACGCCTTTTAAGTTGATATGGTGAACTTGTCAACTAACAGTTGCCAATTTACATACCCAGCAGATATGGAGCAATATTAGCATCCATTTGGATTCATGTTTCTGGCTACCTGGGGAGTGTAAATCAAATATTCCATCTCCTTTTTGCACTCCACTAACTCCTGAGGGAACTATCTGGCTCTTTAGTAGCTTGTAATGTTTCACTATGTTCTCACTTTGTTTCTCAATTTGTCTGTCAGCTGTTGGTGTGTATAGTTTGCTTGACTCTCCATCTGTGTGAGAGTATGTGTATGTGTGTGTGTGTGTGTGTGTGTGTGTGTTTTTTTCCAGGTCTCCACAGTGAGAGGAGGTCATGTGACTCAGGTCCTATCTCTGTTTGGCAGCACCTGTAAGCTCCTCTATGCCCTCCCGATCATACTGTTCATACTGTTCATACTGTTTATGTTATCAATTTATCTATAATTTTGTCTGCCTGTTTTTTTTTTGCTATCTTGGTCTATTCTTTACACGCAACATCAATTACATGTCAGTTCTGATCTTCCTGTGGTTTCTTCCATTTTTTTCCTCTTGAAAGGGTTTTCTTTTGGCGGAGGGTTTCCTTTTTTGAATCGAAGTACTAAGGATAGACGATGTTGTAAGGAGCATTTATTCTAAAGCACCCTGAGGCAAATTTCTGATTTGTGATATTGGGCTATATAAAGAAAACTTGACTCGACTTGACCTGACTTTGATGCTGTGCATGTAGTGCACTGTGAGTTTTTAGAGAGCTTTTTCGCTGAAAACAGCCAAAATAATTAACTCAATAAACACTGTAGACCTGTTGGGACCTGCAAAGCATAAATATCTGAAGGTTTATCACTATGAGTGACATTTACATACAGCCATTTCATCTGTTGTTAGTACAATAAGTGGTAGACTATAGTGCACTAATGCTTTGATTTCTTTATTTTACAATCACGTCACATAAAAATAAAGATATGTCTCTTAAACAGTAATCTGCTGTGTTTGCATTCCTAAAACTCTCCTACAACTTTCTTAATCCAAAGCTTCCCTTATAACTTCCACCAAGGGGCCTTGGCTTATTGCTTCTCACCTAATACCACTTTCATCTCATATCATCCCCAGCATGCTCTAATTAAAATAGCCTGAAACAGCCCGACGACTGCCCCGGTGTGATCTATTCAGTAAAACGTTAACATCTACAACAACACAATAAGATGTACAGCGACAAGTCTTTAATCCTCACCCCTGGTCCTGTGAGACTGACAGTAGTCTAATTAAAATGTCTGAGAACACTGTGCTAATTAATGACAGAGATTAGTCCCTTCCAACATTTTCATCCCACAGGGACTTTCAAACAACATGTTTTTAGGCTGTAATTTCAAAGGGGAAAAACGTTATTTTATGACTTGGTTCGGATGTACTGTTGATAGCCTCTTGACTTTGATTCAGTCCTTCAGTTTTCATAGTTTGTATTTCCACTCATCTTCTGTGGCAAAGTGTGTGTTTTGATTTATGAATTATTCAGATGGTGGAAGATGCCCATTCATCATTCAATAACATCAGAGCACAGTGTAAATAAAATGCTTTCCATAGCCACCTTGTGATGCGATGAGGCTTAATAGCTATAAAAAACTGGCAGCTATGTATTATACATTAGGGTTTCCAAATGTTACCCATTATGTTTTATAACGTAAAGCTGTCAAGGGTTGTTATCTTTCTTTTTCCGATCTCTCTTTGAAAAGCAGAACACCAGTGTTCAACCTATCAGTGTAGCCTGGCTTGTTCCATTCTGAGTTGTGTCCATTGTGGTGCAATTAATTTTTAATTTTTTTTTTTTAAATGAGCCGTCGAAGTTGTAATTTGAAAAAATGATATCAACTCAAGGTAAACTTTTTTTGCTTTTTCCAACCTTTCAACCACATCTCATCTTCATCACATAGAGAGAGTTTGAGCAAGCTGACAACATTTTTGCTATGCAACATTTTTTGGCACTTTGCACATAGTACGCAAATGATGTGAAAAGCAGATGGGAAAGATTGAGAGGAGTGACAGATGTTCTGGGCCAGATTCAAAATGATGCTGTCACAGTTACTGAGCCACCAGCAGGCTACAAAATGCAGCCTTAAAATAAAGATAAAGCCAAAAGACCTGATGTTGATGTTGCAGGATAGAGCAGTTTTCTCCAACTGGAGGTTGCTGGATCAATACGAGGGGTTGCGATATGATTTACAAAGTAGAAAATAAGAAAAAAAATATTTCTAGTGCACACATTTTTTTTCTCTGACGTTATCTAATCTTTGCATTTTATCTTGAGATACTGGAGAGTTTTACCTCCTCAGAACCACGGGAACAGATAGGATATGTTCTGCCTATCTTGTCTGCAATGAGGCATATTTTCCAGCAGAGAGCAGCACACTTACATCCAACCATGTGAGTGCCCTGAAATGTCCTGCATGAGCTCAGATATTTTGGTGAGGTGGAGACTTCACACTGAGGTGAGAGAAAATCAGAATTACTAATGAAAATTGATCGGAGTTCATGACTAATGGGTGATTGTGTCAGAACTTGTTTTATTGAATTAATATGTAACACAGCTTCACAGTTCTGAAAAAAATATAACTCACAGCAAGAAGAGGATTTTCTATTGACATCTTTCTGGATGAGAATGCAATATTGTTCAAATGGAAGACAAAAGGCTCTTGTCTTTGGCTAAATGTCATTATGTTCACTCACAAAGCAAGAACATTCTGGAGAGAAACCCATCGAGTCTCTGTCATTGACATTGTGGCATACGGCTTTTCAACCGAACTGATCACAGAATGAATATAAATTAAAACAGAGAGCGAGAGAATATATGATGTAAGACAAGAGTAAAACAGGGAAATGAAAGAAGAAGCAGCAGATAGAAAGAAACAGAGTGACAGCGAGAGAGTAGACACAGGGTCTTTCATCCAGCCCACAATGCCAGCCTTTCATGTGTGGAATTTGGCCATCATTAATAATACATACAGTTCTATCCAGCCCAGTACAGTTGACTGCTGGGGGTTAAAGTTTAGGGTTGAGAGTCACAGTAACCATCATCATCACAGAGAAGGGTCTGACATTCTCACTTCCTCACTGAGGCTGATGGGGAGGCTCGTAATAATGAGAAATGCAATGAGGAAATGTATTCTTTCCCTGGTTTTCAGCTTCAAGTTGCCTCTGGAGGGAAGCTGCAACAGATTTGTAAAGTACTCAGCCAGATGTGAAAATCCTTATAATAACCAGATGACATTCTGGGGACCGTGATGTCCAGCTTCAGTGTTGTGGCCAAAGAGAAGCGACAGAAACCCAGCAGCAATGTAATTACTGCTGTTGCAAACACAATGGGAGCAATTCATCCATTAAAATAGGAGGTGTGTGTATGTGAATGTGTATGTGTGTGTGTGTGAGGGGTGGGGGGGCACTTCTCTAACCCACTCCACACAGACACAATCAGTGCTAAATAGGAATTGGAATTGGAAAGGCTCAGAGGTCTACTGGGGTTTCATGCAAGACTTCCAACAGACAAAAATAAAGCCACTGATTTCTCACCTTATATAAGACCAACTGCTGCCAATACAGTATGTGCTTGAATGACATTTAGGACAAGTCAACTGTAATAAGAAAATGACATTTGCGTGTTAAAGGATGTCTGTTAAACCTTTTAGATTTTCTTTGCTGTTCACTCTAAAATGGCTCCAAAAAAACTACATTAAGTAGTTATATCTCTTCTTTCTTTTGTCTTGTCTTTAAGATTAATGACTGTGAGCAAACCATAAAATGATAGACACTGCTGACTGCTGATAATAAACAATCCTAACTCAAGGTCCACTTGCAGAACAAGCCTTTTCCAGAGCTTTTAACCCTAATGAATGGTCCTTATCTGCAGATGGAGTTTGCTCTGTTTTCATGAAGATATATGTAGACAAGTTCAGTATCTGTTGTGATTTTATTTATGGCACTTTTAGGACTTCTGTCATGAAATATTGGTTTGATAAAACAGTCCCAACGTAGGGTCCACTTACTTGCTTTTCAAGTATCATAAAGACTGTGTGAAAATAGTGCATCATTGCTACCATCTAGATATAAGAAATTAGATAAATAGTCCTCACAAGGTAAAACTTGATTATGTCATATTTTGCTCTTTCTCTATGATCACTTTTTTGTGTGTTTCAGTATAGGTGATGATACAATGAAGGTTTCTTACAAACATAAATGTTTTTGATGTTATAAATCAGCATGAGTATAAATCAGTGATTTCATTGAGGTCCATGCTTCATGATAACGAGGGCTGACTGCAATTTTGTGGGTTTATTGACATGATTTATTAAATCACTCTTTAGGCTGGCGATTTTCTATATTTTTCTTATTGTCAACAAATCTCACGTGCAGAGCGAAACCAACAATGAACTAATCCTACTTACAAGTATTGGGCGTGTATCTGAAGCTTAATATATTGTATCCTTTGAGTTGTTGTCCAAAAACTATTAAAAACACATAAATGAGCCACACCTTTGCATTGGAGAACATGTTCCTTCACCCTGAAGCCAGTAGCTACCATAGTTTGTTTACAAACGGTTGCAAAGACTAATAGCAGCTGTCTCAGGAGAGCAGGTACTTGTACAGCAGACACCACTCAAGCACTCAAGAAGCTTTCACTAAGTTGAAAGGTTGGTCATGTGGTAATCATATGTCAGCATTTTTTAAAAGTTAGTCTTCCTTGCTGCACTAAAACGTTGAACTGGATTCTCCAAATGAATCCACTTTTTAAAGCATTTTTGAAAAGATTAATTTTTAGGGGTCAACGACTCAGATTTAGCATGGATGAAAGGCTAAAAAATGATTTATTTGAAATGTATCTGCATTAGTGTGAACTTGACCTTAAGCCTGCTGTCTAGAAGCCAAGCCTCTGTGACTCACAGTGAATCTGGCCATCGCTGTCCACTGCTGGATCAATACTCTGATCATCAGTGAGTTCACGCGGTGTGAGATCAGCAGGCTGAGGCAACAGGTACTGAGGTCTGCTGCAGACAAATGTGCTCATCCACGGCCAAGAATCCGCTCACTGAGCCATGCTGATGACCACTCAATCATGACCACAGTCACTTGGCTAAGTTTAGCAGGGAATCCAGGACAAGTGGATCAGCTTACACACACACACACACACACAAGCATATAGACACACACATATTTTAGCCCAGAGGGGAAGCACAAGCAGAGAAAACAAAATTTTGTGTACAGAATGAACAAAAAACATACAATCTGTGTAGAAGCTCAAAATATGTTACTCAATAATATCTATTGCACTGTTTCCTGGTGTGTGAGGACAAATCACTGCAAAGATAATGTAACGTAACTGGTGTCTTAACCGTTAAAGTTGTGTCATTAGCTTTTCGAGTCACCAACGGTAGTTTCACAGTTTTATTCCTCTTTAATGGTCCACAACTCCGTTTAAAGCACATGACTTTACACTACATCCTCATTTCACTTCTCTCTCAATCCACTGAGAGAGACACAACCTTGCTCTGGTGTCTGTTTTTGTCCAGACAGACAAAACCCTCCAGACAAGATTATAACAGGACACCTGCGCAAGGTGTGTGTGTGTGTTTATATGTGGCTTGCTGCACGTATCTGCATTCGGTAGCCACTACACTCTCCCACTGTCACTATGAGAGGCTGATTAGGGTTAAATCACTGAAATAAGTGCACATACACATTGAAAATTTTCACACTCCACCACCCTCACACACAGCAGGATATAGGCTACTTGTGTGTGTGTGTGTGTAGGTATCTGAATGTGTGCAGGGAGCTCCCTGTATGTGCACGTAAAATATTTTTCAGTGCACTCGGAAGTTGTTTCAGTGCTACAGGAGGACTCAGATTCAGAGCGTAACCTGGACCTACGTAGCTCCACAGTGTTGTCCTTTCAAAGATGAAGATGCAGTTATTACAATTAACTGTAGTTGACCTTTAAGCCTGTGATCAGCCACCGCATCCAATCTATACAAGATTTCTACTGTCCATGAAGATGTTTTTTTTCCCATTGCAACAGGTCTAGATTTAAAACTCAACCTGCCTTTCTGTTATACTACAGCAACTTCCGGGGGCACTGAAATTATTTTACACAAGCACACTCAGATACCCACGCACACAAGTAGCCTATACCCCACAGTGTGTGAAGGTGGTGGGATGTAAAAAATTTCAGCGTGTATGTGCATGTTTTCAGTGCATATGTGCACGATTTCAATGTGTAAGTGCGCGTTTTCAGTGTGTGTGAACGTTTTCAATGTGTGTGTGTGTGCACATACAAACACACACACATACACACATACACTGAACTGCTAGGAATTAATAGGGTGAGGCAGCCAAGCAGCACAGGATAATAGAATCTGAACAACGAGGCTGGAGGGGAAGAGAAAAGAGGAAAGGAGAAATAGGAAGGGGAGGTGTCTGAAGAGAGAGTGACTAATCACCGGAGGTCAGGGAAGGGGAGGAGGATTTATGGTCAAGAAGAAGAGGTTAGAGGCGAAATTGGTAACACAGAGTAGGTGCTGGATATAAAAAATACAAATTTCATTTTGTCAGGCTGTTTTGGTGTCTTTCTTTGATTAACTCTCACTCTCTAGATGTGTGTAGGTGTTAGTGCGGCGGCTTTAGAGAGCAAACTGTTCTGTCAGCTTTTTCCTTAAGTGGAAAATGCACTTCACTGCTGATCGTCTCTTTCAATTAACAGATAATAGTTTTTGGAGGTGTGTGTGCATGGCTGTTAATGTTTGTGAATGCTTATATGTACGCCCGTAGAATTCAAAGTATTTAAGTAAGTATGTAAGCATGGAAAGAAAAAGAGAAAGAAAGAGATCAAATCACATCTAATGTTGGATATCAAATAAAAGAGTGGAAACAACGTTTGTTTTATTTTATATTATGTAGCATTTTCTCATTTTCTGGCTGACTAAATCTCTGTACTGGAAGCTGACAAAATCTTATCTTGATTTGGATTTTATGGAGAATGACATGACCTTCCCTTGGTACATTTCAGGCTTTAAACACACCTAAACCAATAGTGCAGCAGCAATAAAAGGCCCAGGCACCTGACAGTCATCTGCTAAGCATGCAAGGTGTATCTCTGCCTAATGAGGTAGGAAGACAACTCCCATGGGAGGCTATAGATCCTTGATAACACAGCTTGATCTGGGGTGGATCATTAACAATCACGGGCCAGAAAAGGATGCAGAACAGATGAGGTAATTGAGTTCATCGGTGTCCATGTGCAGACGTACAGCACACACACACACACACACACACACACAGTATGCAGAGAGGGGAAAAGTGACAAAATAATGAAGGCAAAGAATGAAACTTTGAAGGGATTAAGTTTGAAGTAGTTAAATCACAATTACAAAGGCAACGTTAAATGCCAATTAGCACCATGTGTCAGCTTTAAAAGAGATCGGCTATCACTTCAACGGTGTGTGAATTTTCAAAGCTGCACTTGTTAATTAGAATGTAAAGGATTTTTAAGACCTTCACTAATATTTCCATGTTTTATCAGTTGTGTAATTATGCAAAATAAGTTTGCATTAAAGTTTTATTTGATGATAAAATGTTTTACCTTTAGTGTTTAACCAGTTGTTTCCTCCAGGTTGTCAGAGCTTCAGAATTCCCTGTTCTGATCTACAATATGGAAAAAAGTAATACTACACAGGAAGTGATGCATTTTTTGGTTTGTTTGTTTTTAATTAACGTACATGATAAAAAACAAAGTTGTTACTTTCTACATTTCTACACTTTCCAATCCACTACAATCTGCAAGCAGCAGGAAGCTCATGGGTATTTATTGTTAAATGTGTAACAGTGTGCAGCTGTGGATTCTGGCTTTCCAGCAAATTACTCCATAAAGTTTGAATAAACACCTGCAAGGACATTTTTTAACGACAATCTTTTCACCTTAGATTCATCAGGCAAGATATAATTTAAATGCCATAAGTTGTGAACATTTGGAACAGAACATCCACTGGAAATTATGATCTGTATCCTCTTAAGAGATTCTGAGATAGACAAAGACGTCTTAGTGCTCATGTGAGAGGGTGAAATAAACAGCAACAGCAATAACAGTTTTATTAGAAGATATGAGTTCTGATGCTCTTTTGCCTCTTTTTGACAATTGGAGCAAAAAATTAAAAAAAAAAAACGGCAAAATTTAGATTGAGTTAGATTGAGATTCTTGAGGATCTAGATTGAAGCTCATATCCCCTACATGTCAGGCCATATCCTCTGCATTGTCTCTGGGGATTTGATTTGATTCGATTTTTATTTAATGACCTGCGGAGGCGTTTATATTGTACACAAATTACACTTGAAGATTTTGAAATTTTTGACCCAGCATATTTGAATTTGACTGTTTGTGGCAACATATATTATACACAGAATATTGTATATGGAGATATAATGTCTAGAAAATATGAATGGAGAAGCTAAATGAAAAAACAAAATGTGAGCAAAAACATGAAATTTTAAGACATTTCTTGGTGACTCGTCAACATGTTTTACAGGGTTTGGTGTTGCACTGCAGAAATTTGAACTCATGACCTCAGTTTGTCGTCAACTAGTGACTTTTGGAAGCAATTTTGCAAGTGTCATTACAAACTGATGATTGCTCCGCCCATTCATGTAATGGTCAATTCATAGGACATGCAATCAGCTCTTCAGCTTCAAGTGATTTCTTTAAGATGGTCCTTTAAGATGATAATGGACCCATAAACGCAGCTGAACAAACTCGAGAGTGGTTTCATCTAGCAGTATTCCGATCTAAACAAAAATGAATCGTTGTGGGAGGTTGCAGCACAGGGTGTGTAGAGATCTCCTAATCCCTTACATGAAACAGGCTTTCTTTCCCACCACACACAGCTCAAGACCAGCATATCAGGAAACCAAAAGTGGTGAGGAGGAGTGAACCTGTGGAGGTAAAAGATGACCCTGCGTCTTACTTATAAAGCATATATGGTTATGTTTGTCCAACATTTCCATTATTCACCTGCTGTATATATAGATATGCCTACACACAGTTTGCTGCGAAGCTCTTTTCTTTCCCTTTCATACCCACACGCTTATTCCCACTCTCTGCAACACACACACTGACACACTGTGAATATGTGAGCAGTGGATGTAATCTGCCAGTACATAAACTTTTGGTCTTAAGAGATTTATCATCCCTGCAGAAGGGCAGAAGGGCAGACTGTCGGGTTGCCAGCTAATAAAAGCATTGGACTGTCAGTGGAGTGCATAGCTCATCATCCTTTACAATAGTTTTCACGAATTAAATAGTTAACTTAGGATCAGGAGCAGGGCCACACCGAAACCACACCTCTAATCACCTGTCAAGCCCTGCTTATTCCTGGTCAACCAATTCTGCCCTGTTTGTCTCAGATTTATTGACCCACCCTCCCTTTCCCCTCTCTTCATCCATTCACCTTCTTACCTCATCTACCCCCTTCATCTTTTCCTATTCAATCCATTGCATACCTCTCCCACGTCTCATTCTAGGTACCGTCTGGGGGCCTGTAATCATCTCAGGTGGAAACACACCTGAGACGGAACCCCCACACTAAGTCTCCCTCCGCCCGGTCGACAGTACATCCTCCTAGATCAGCCTAACAGTCAACGTCCTCCTTCCACCTTTACCCCTCCCCTTTACATCCATTCATCTGTCCTCAACATTTAATACCTCCTGAATGTCCATTAAAACCTTTAAATTACATAGAGTTGTGGCGTGGTTCTTCCTAGCAAACTTGCAGACGAGCCGCAGGCAGGGAGGAGCTCAAAATTAAGAATCTAGTCTCATACTTTTAAAAAATGTGTCCTTTTTTGTACTTTTGGTTGTCTTCACAGGACAGTCTCCCAGTATGGCCCTTGGTATTAATTTTAATCTGACTCACTTTTTGGATGAATCTTGTTTTATGATTTAATAAGAAGCATTTCTTGAAAGTACTTATTACTTACTTTGTGGCCTCATGATAGAGCTCTTGGTATTTTTTTTTATTGCGATTTAGGATTAAGAAATTAATCTCACAGCAATACAATAACATACTTCCTTCCATTTATTTCAGTGTGTATTTGGATATACAAATAACGTTCCTTTCTTTCTTTGTGCTTCTTTCTCCTTCTCCTGCAGCTTTTTTAATATGCCTACAGCACATTTGATATCGTTGTAGCTCTCAGCTTCTTGTTCTCACACCTCGCCTTATCTTGTCTCTTCCCTATCCTTCCCAAGCAGCGGGCACCCTTTTATTTAACCTCAGTTCATTTCAAAGCTACGCTTCCAATCTCATAACTCTTATCAGACGGGCCAGCTCGTCTGCGCTCTGTCTGACAACGCTCTTGTCTCCCAGCTGTGTCTGTCTATTTGCAAAAGTGCATCATCTGAAACAGCATCAGCTTTACCTTCTCCATATGTACTGTATATATTGCATGAAAACCATAGGATTAATATGAAGTTTATTGTCCAAAACTGATCAAACCAAACCACTTTTAGACATCTTCCTTTCAGTTGGGGGTTAAACTGCCTGACAGATCTTTGTGACCCCCATTGTATGAAATCAAAGACGTAAGTTTGTGGATGTCAGCCAGTAAACCGATCGTTCAAGTTGATTGATGACAGTGCCAAGAAGCGGCAGAAAATCAACAAGAAGCCAGACAGGAGTGGCTGCAGAGATATTGATCATAAACCTCATGACAGCCAAAATATGACAGCCTGCGCTCCGTCTCACACGCCCTCTCCCACTTGTTCTTCCAGTCCCATCTAAATCTTGCACATCTTGTATACAATACCAGTCTCACATTATTATTACTGGCAGCAGTCCGAGCCATCACATGGCTTACTTTAGGCATGACTTTACAGTAACCGATAGAGATCAAAATAACGAGTTCCCATTCACTGTTATGCTTACACCATCTGTACAGTAACAGAGTGAGGAGAATGTCTTTCATTTTGTTTTTACTTGTCCATACAAGTATTAGATCAAGGCCTATAATTGACTTTAACACCCTTGGATGTATGTCTGACAACATGATGAAAGTGAAGTCATTTCATGAGGGGGTCAAAGGAGGCAGAGGCAACTCCAGAGGTGACTGTAAACATATTGCCCCAAAGACACTCACGGCAGTCTCATTTCAAATGGCTTTCACTGTCAAAAGCAGCCACACCCCAGGTCATCTGTATTTCTGGTAGCCTATAATTCATGCTGCATAGCTATATATGTTGCCATCTTGGCAGTATTGGTGTGGACAGAGGCAGTGTAGATGTAGACATATGAACACAAACGTATATTCCTTTGCTTTTCTTATGTTTTGCTTTTTTTTGTTGATGTTATTTCTGTTGCTGTTGTGTTTTTTTTTACAAGCCAGTTTTTCTATGTATCTTTACTTACATATGTTACACATGCATATAGTGCTGAGAATGTAACACCTCTTGTCCCTGCAGCTGCTCTTTGGAGAACAGAAAGCAAAAATGCTGAGAGAAGCCAGAGCCTGAAAAAGCAAAGACACTGAGAGACAGAATATAAAACACTAAATGGTTATATGGGCTGAGTTACATAAACACTGCATATTTACTGACATGCAAAATGAAGTTAAGATTACCTTTATACCTCCTCCTGCTAAAATACATGCAAATACACACGTTGTCTAGGGAGACATGTCGGAACATAAACACATCCCTTGAGTAAGGAAACATAATCATCTATAAAAAGATTACATTTATCATCCGACCTTCATCCATTTACAGTCTGGTTCAGCAGCAGTAACATGACATTTAATACTCTGATAGCTTCTTGCATCAAGCCGGTGAAACTGTTATTATTCTGTTTGATTATAAATGTGTGTGTGTGCAACTGCATGCTCTCTACCAATTGGTTGGTGATTTTTAGTTGGCAAGTCGATGACCTGCCCAGCAGAGTCATATCTGTGATGTGTGATGAACAACTCCATAGACACACACACATACACAGGCACACTTGTTTGCATTTGGGCATGCATCGACAGCCTGAATGTTCCACAACTGTTTTGACTGTCAATGAGGTGTGAGCTATGCTTACCTGACTAGCACAGTCCGGATCCTCTCTCAAAAGTAGACTCAAGGAGGTGTCGTTGATGTGTAAATTTCCTGTTTTATTTCAAAAGGTTTAAGTCAAAAAGGATGTGAATACAGCCTGACATGACCATATAAGTGCAATAACGCTCTATGTGCGCTCTAGTGGTGGGGTGTGTGGTAGGATGATGTATGACTGGAACGAGTAAACACATGTTAATAACAAAGTGTGGTGCTGTAACCAAGAGCAATTGAACAAAATATTTTTCGCACATGTTTACATAGTTGGAAAACATGTACCTGGTTGTGTGACTTCTGTACACTGTGTGTACAAACACACAGTATCTCTCTTATGCATGACTGGGGAGGGCTCTGTACACTCTCAGTAGTGCATGCTCCTTTTCCTCCAAACACTGCTCATTGCAAAAAGCATTACGCAGAGGTGTAATGTTGTTATGATGTAAATATCAGAAGTGCATGACTCACTAATAATACAGTAGCAATGTGGGAATTTGTGTTTAAAGGAGTTTGTATTGCCTCACGTGTTTTTATAGTGATGTCACATGGTGTCAGTGGAGTGACTGGAATTTGCAATGTAGCCACACATCATTGTGATTGTTTGAATCATGAGTTACTCACCAAGGACCACATGCTGACATTTTGATTACATTTGGTTTTTGTGTAGTTAGCGGTAGTTTTTGGCACAAGCAGATGGTGCCCCTGTGATAGATGTGGTTGTGCCATCATTGTAAATCTGCTGTGCTCCCACTGTAAATCTCCAAGAACAAAGCTCAATGTTTTGGTTTAGCTGTCTTGACGGTGATTACCCTCTGAGCCCCCCCCCTGCCACCAACAGTGTTTTCTGGAAACGCACACATTCAAACATTGTAACTGCCGTTACTGTACACTTTGCAGAAATCCCTTCTTTTCTCTTCCCAACACTTCTTCAAATAATATTCTCCTGAAGGTGATGGAATGCAGTGAAGAAAACGTTTTTTTTTTCTGTATTCAGAATAAAGCGAGGAAGATGTGAGAAAAAAGAGGTGAAAGGTGGCTAAGAAGGGAGGGAGGAGATACTGGCAAGCATCCCAACTTTCTGCAAGTTAAGATTTGACACTCAAGCTCAACAGCACTGACGTTGGCTTGAGGTTTGGCGTTGGCTATATCTAACCGTCCTTTTATCTAATCACATCTACACACAGCAGAAAGGATATATTTCCCACAAACAGACACTTGTAGATATATATTAATACCCCTGTGGATGACACAGTGACTCCTTTCAACAAAGAAACAATAACCAGTCCTCAACAAACAGCAATAACGGCTAAAACAACCACCTACTTGAATAAGGTCTCCATTGCCTTCAGGGTTTCTAACACAGAGACACAAGTACACACACACACACACACATATATTTGCCAAGGCCAGCTATGCAGTTTGCACCTCAAAGCCAGGAAATCAAAAGCCGTTTGTATTCATGGGCCCTGCTTGGAGGAAGAAGGTTGGTCGCTTTCCTGTGCCCACAGTCCCGTGAAACCCTGGGGTCCTGGCGACAGCCTCACACCCCTGTCTGCATCAATAACTTCACGCCATTGTGACAGACACAAAAGCCGTTTTAGGATAAGCCAGAAGAAAAAAGGTGGCACTCTTTATTCCTCCCTCGTCTCTTCGCTTCCTCCTGGCTATGTTGAAAAAGAAAGTCAGCAGCAGTGCAGAGAAAGAGGAGGAGCAGCAGCGGGGAAGACAGAACTCTGCATGCAAGTCTCTGCAGCCAACAGTGTCCATTCAATCGTAGTGTACATACTTAACTAAGAACAGCTGGTATGGATAAGGTGACATCAATGCAATCAGGGATTTAAAACTGGCCACCATCTGAGAAGAATTATTATTACATTTTCTCACTTGTTTTCATATAAAAATTTATTGACAAAGATACAAGTGGCCCCAGATATCCTGTACAGATGATTCTCTTCCTTTCTTGACAATAGTAAGCCACGTTACAGATTTACAAAGGTACATTAGTACAGACATCAAACATCTAGGTAGTCCAGGGTAAAATATACTGAGAGAGCTCCACAATCATTTCTCCAGAATGATTACAACAGATACAAAACAGAAATTATTATCTGTCATCACAAGAGCACAGTGCAGTATTTACTTTGAGGTATCTCATACAAACAAGTCTTCAATATGTTGATGGAGTCACAAAGCAGGTGATTGAGTGCGTATGTCCGTTCTGCTCATTTAAAAGCTATTATTCCTTATGTTGCACTTGTGTAGTTAAAACCAGCTGTGATAAATCATTGTTTCACTGATAATATTTTGATACTTGACTCATGCACTAAAAGGTTTGAATTAGTGATACTGATTTGAACAAAACGGTTATCAACACAAACTAATCTGGAACGTCACAACATCCTGTACAGTACACCTTTCATTCATTGTAGTATCATATACACAAAATACTGTTGAGTATTATCTTCTATTTTTTTTTCTGTGGAGAACAGGTTAACAAATCGAGAAAGATTGTGGTAACAGAGCCGTCGCGGACCTTAACCTCAGAGCTGTCAAAATGAAAAACTGTTCGACCACATTCCTCGCCCAGTCGGTAATAGATGGAGAAAGAAACGAGGAGTGATAGGTAGCCCTCAGAGCAGAGAGTCCCCTAGTCATAGTGCATTACAATGTCTGCACAGCACATCCATGCAGCAATCTCAGGTTCAGTGCATTTACTTTTTTCCTCCAAAAGCCGTCCCAGGTACACTTCTTTAACCACAAGCTCTCACCTGCTTAATAGCTATTGATTAAGCATCAGCTTGGCGGCTGCAGAAGGTGCTATCCATCCTCAGTCCTATTTTTTCTGAACAAATTGATGAACAGGACATTATTGCCTGTAGGAAAACCTATTTTCCTTAGCTTGGCTGATCATAATGTTCATTTTGTCCAAAGTGTAAACAACACGAACTACTCAGTGAGAATGAAGAGTGATGGCTCTACAATACATGTATAGAACAATACAGTACAATAGTTTATCGACATCGACAGGCTGCAAGCAACCGATGGTCATCACAGGGTTAAATGGAGTATTTATCCTACAGTTCTATAAACCATCGTCCCATTACATTTTACACACAGCCTTCAGTCCACACAGTGCATTTACTTATTCAATCCCAGGTCCATTGTGGTTTCTAGTACTATTTCCAAAATCCACAGCCATGACTGGCACACAGAGGCCACCTCTGTGCCCTGTCACATCCTCCTGTCCCCATTCTCCACATACTCAGCCAGGCTGTTGAGCGCCGTCTCCTCGCTCTTGGACTGAAGGACATTGTCCCCCTTTCTGGAGGGTTTTTTAGTGGCCCTTGAAAGCTTCCTCCGGAAGGTATCTCCAGCCAGGAAGTAAAGAATAGGATCCACACAGCTGTTGAGGCTGGCCAGCCCCCGCGTCACCTGGTAGGTGGCGTAGACGCGGTTATTAAAATCACACATGTCAGGGCTCTGGAAGTACAGCCTGGCCCTCATGTTAAGGTTCTTCATCACATGGAAAGGCAGGTAGGAGACGGCGAAGACTGCGAGCACGATGATAACCAGGTGGATAGATTTCTGCCGCAGAGGCGCATTGTTCATGTCATTGCAGATTAACGCTTTGACAATCATGCCATAGCAGCAAAATATGATTATAAAAGGGACGCAGAACCCAAACACAGTCAAAGTCATGCTGTAGATAAAATAACCTGGTAACTCATCCTCAGTGGTGGTGTCATAACAAATGGTTGCATTGCGCTTCAAGCCGGTCCTGGAATAATATAGGATGGGAGAGATGCCTATAACGACCACCGCCCACACCAACGCACTGGTAATAACCGCATTTTTCTTCTTCAGTCGACCCAGAGACTTGAGCGGGTGCACCACCCCGGAGTACCTGTGAACACTGATGCAGGTCAGAAACAAAATGCTCCCGTACAGATTAACGTGGAAAATGAATCTCTGCAGTCGGCACAGAACATCACCGAATATCCAGTCGGTCTTGTTGAAGTAGTAGAAGATGAGGAAAGGCAAAGACAGGACGTAGCAGAAGTCAGCCAGAGCCAGGTTGAACATGTAGACAGAGATGCTGCTCCAGGGTCTCATGTGGCACACAAACATCCAAATGGCCAGGCTGTTGCCCACCAGCCCTGTGATGAAGACCATGATATAGACGGTGGGCAGATAGTAGAACTGAAAACCTGTCTTGGTGAGGGAACATCCTCTTGTGTGATTGTGGAGATCTGTCACATTCAGCAGAGAGGTCAAGTTCAGGTCTGTGGTCATGGTGTCAGGGGCAGAGGCAGGTCCTTTTACTGCATGAGAGGGATGAGCAGATGAAGAAATATTTGATGTTTAAGCTTATTTTTTGGTATTTAAACGCATTCTTAGACAGAAAATAACAGATTAAAATGTCACTGATCTGTTGCTGCATGCTATAACTATTCAACGTGAATGACATTTGCAATCAAAACCACTCGTGCGCGGGCAGGGAACACAAACTTAATTTTGCGGAACGCCTACACGCAGTCTAACAAATACTAGAGAGAGACAGAAATGATAAACGCATTACAACACTCACCGCTGAGATACACTTGTATTCCACATTCCTATAGCCTTCACAGTTGCAAAGATTTCAGGCAACACACGGACGGGGCGTTACGAGCTGTCAGGTGTCTTCATTCAGTCTCCTAACAGTTTTGGAAATTGTTTTAAAGTTACGATCCTTCGGCTTCGCTCTGTCACTTCAAGGGGGGAAAAAGTCTCCCGTCGGTTCGTCATGCAGGGCGACGATTTTCCCACAACGGCGGCGGTGGGACGCAACAGAGACAGCTGCAGGCTCTGGCATGAAGAGCAGGAATTAGAGGAGGCTCTTGTGCTACAGAGAGGGGAGGTGCGCACTACACAAAACCACTGAGCAGCTTCCCGTTTCTAAACGCGCTCTTTCTATTTCTTTTCTCCTCCAATTGGACCCTTATGAGATCTGACCTGGGCTGTGACTGTAGGAAGGTACGGAGCCCGTATAATACACAGATTATATCCGGTGATCAAGATTTCAGCTGTGCAGATTTGCGCAAGCAAATACTACTATGCGTTTGTCAGATGCAGATATTTACCATAGGGTTTAGTAATAACATTACTGCTGTTTCAATTAGAAATTCAAGGAATAGATAAAATATTAGGCCACATATCACTTTGGAAATAGTGTTTTGAAAATATTTTGGGGGTCTGTTGAGAAGTAAATGGTAAATGGTAAATGGACTGTACTTGTATAGTGCCGTTCTAGTCTTCCAACCACTCAAAACACTTTTACAATACAAATCACATTCACCCATTCACATACATTCATGAATGGGTACAGGGGCTACCATGCAAGGTCCCAAACTGCCCATTAGAGAAAAAACCATTCACACACTGATGGCACAGCCATCAGGAGCAATTTGGTTAATAGGTTTAAGTGTCTTGCCCAAGGACACATTGGCATGTGGACTGGAGGAGCCAGGAATCAAACCGCTGACCTTCCAGTTAGTAGACAACCCACTGTACCTCCTGAGCCACAGCCACCCATTTAAATCGGAAATAGGCAGATCCATAATGGACTACAGTGATATGTCATGGTAATGGATTTGTCAGTGCAATTCACATTTTGCATGATTCCTCCACACTGAGGAGTCAGGGCTCAATAAAGACATTGATTAACAATGACATTGGCTGGAGCATAAAAAACAAAAAAATACTGTTTTCTACATCAAGATGGTCATTTTCTTGTCTCCTAAAAGGCTGAGACAGACAGCTGTATGTGCGCGACTCACGGCCAAGGACAAAGCAGACACTGGCAGAGGCAGCAGACAGAGGGAGGATGGTGGAGAATAGAGAGGGGACTGGGGCCGTGGAGTGAGAGAGCCAAAGGTTAAGTTAATTTAGCTGTGATGCCAAATATCTTAAAAATGGTGGAAAGTGGACAGAGCCAAGGTTGTACCAATAATCTAATGGATGTTGTTAATAAGTAAGAGAATAAATGTCCACTATAAACTTTGTAGATGTACATTATGATCCATCAGAGGATATTAGGTGAGTTGCAGATATAGTTTTTATGTCACCATGATGTGAAACATCTGCCCACATATCAAGAAAGCAAACAACGCATAAGTGCACAAATTCATTTGTTGTTGTATAAAGGGACAGAAGTAGTAAGTATGAAGAAATACAAAAAAAAGATATAAACATCAACAAAGCATGAAATATTAAGCAATTAAACAAAACACAAGTTGCTTTATGAGCTCTATAAATTATTGCTGGCCGCTCACAACCAAAAGACGTTGCTAAGAGGAGACCATTCTTTCACAAGCTCATCCAAGGTTCCTTGCAATTTGTTGAATAACCTCTTGCAATGAAAAAATTATTCATTTCATTTCATTCATGAGTCATTTTTGATGTGAAACTAAATGACTGTTTCCAGGCAAAGCTAAAGCAAATCTGTAGACTCTAGGGAATAAGAAAAATTCCCGGTTATTCAGCGAACATGCTGTTTAAGAGGCTACCTCAACACAGAGTTGCTTATAACAATAGTGTAACAAACCCAAAGTAACTCAACTGTGTAATTTTACCTTTCACATCATTTCAAATGATTAGGTGTGAGATATACAGTATTGCTGTAATGGAAAACTATGAAATTTAAGTTGAGAATTCTCAATTAGAGTTACAGTTTATCTCTGTTTGACTGCATGATAGAGAGAAGAATATCTTAGAGAAATGAAGTAAAAATGGATGAGCACTGAATAGATTGAGCTCTCATTACGCTACTCCTCACTAATAGGTGTGGAGGTTTAAATTGTTGTAAAGATTCTCTGAGGCTAATTTGAGTATCTCTGTTTTGGAAACTGACAGCATAGCAATATTAGCACTTAATCAGTTCAAGACATTTAAGAGTATAAATCTGCCAAAACACAGAGTGATGGAATTTGCCCCTTGTAATTTATCCTTTCCGTGTGCAGTTGTTGGCAGCAAGGCAAAGGCTTCAATCAAACCAGAGTTCTTCAGGCATTTTTGACTGTGTAAACTCATTCCTAAAACATAGCAGTGGAGCCGGTTTAACATGTGACATATAGAGTTGCATTTGCTTACTCTTATCTGTCATGTCTCTGTCAAACCTGCCTCGCATCTTGTCGTATAAGACTGAAGTTACTTGAAAGGCGAGGATGCAAAATTTAAAGTCTCAAGGCAGGATGAGCAAACTTAAGACATGCTCTCTGCACCTGCTATTACATTTTCTGCCAAGGACCCTATCCTATTTGGCTCTGACCTCCATTTTCTGCCCCAGAGGTTGACAGGGACAGAGACATATTGGGCACGGCTGGATGTGCACTGTAAGATTAATTTAAATGTATTAAAACACCAACACAGGCGAGGTCAGTGTACCTCAACCTGCCAGAGGAGCTGCTGTGTGATGTTAATGTTTTCACAACATTTTTATGATGGTTTGAAGACATTTTGTTATTTGAAAAACCCATGAAAGTGGCATTTCTAAGCATATGGCACAATGGAGTTGAGAGCAAACTAAAACAACTAAATATAGATATTTTTACTCGAAACCACACCTGTAATGTTCTCTCATTTCTTCCCGTTACTTTTATGTATGTTTTCTATGTTCTACTGTTACCTTTACTGAATATTGGCAAACACATACTGGTGGGCAGGTGAATAGAAGAATAAATGCAAAGGAAAGTAGTAACTCTCGCACATACTGTTCTCTCAGCATTAAATCGATTGAAAATGTAATGTTTTGGTCATAGATCTTTGTCAGGCATTAAACTTACAATATAAAATGTCATCATCTTTACAGGCAAGGGCTGCAACAACCAATCAAAAATCAATTATACCTGTAACAAATGACACAATACTTTCATAAAAGCAATGTTTCATAAGATCCAAATAATACAATAGAAACCTAGAAATACAAAGTTCTGGACTGTCAATTCAACGTAAGTGATAAAAAAATGAGTCTCTTCAAGGACAATTTAGCAATTGGAGCTTTTAATCATATCAGCTGATCTTCCTCATTGGATGGAGTTTGCCCCGTTGTCATGGAATATATGATGTAACAGGGGAGAGGAGAAAGAAGGTCAGACAACAGCTAGTACAAGTAACTAATAATACAGTAAAGAACAAAGTCATACAGACAATTCAATATTTCAAAAGTCTGCAAATGAAGACAAATAGAGGTACAACAGAGTCAATGTTGTCTTCATTAAAATGCAGAACACTCTAACAGCGCTGCATGTTGAAAATTATTTATGGATCAACCTGGCTCGACTCTCGGTTACTCTGTTGTCACAGCTTTTGGTGAGTCAGGTGTTCCCAGTCAGAACCAATCCATGTCTGTGAGTGCAGCGTTACCATGCACATGCTCCCAGGTGTGGAGTTAGATAAGGACACAGTTGAAATTACCTTCTGCAGCTCCCATCCACTCACTCAGTATAGGACCGGAAGGCAGCGTATGGATCACTGCCTTCCGGTCCAAAACATTCTAGCTGCTGCCTCATTTGGTCTCAAGTGTGTGAAAAGCAAAGTGAATGCACAGAGAAGCATGACATTATTGCAGACACTTTAAAACATGTCATTACTTGAGAGATACTACTGAAATGCTTTACTACACATTCTTAACTCTAACTAGCCCTTTGGGTCCTGATGTTTCTCAGCTGCACCAGCGGATTTAGTCCCATTGCCGGAATCCCTTTAAGTGATTGGACGTAATAACGCTTCTCCTCATGTCCCAGATGTAATCATAATGACAAGTGTAAAGCAATGAAGGGAAAATCTATTTGTCTCAGGTCTTGACCTGTATTTCTTTACATGCCGCTTCACTGGTTCCTCTGACAACCCAATCACCATCCGAGTCTGGACGGCTAACACTGTTTCCTGCTTGTGTCATTCTCATTAGCTGTGGTCGAACCGGGTCTCTGAACGATGAAAATCAGACGCTAACTGGCATTAGCGTTCTTCATGCATCTGTCTCATTAAGGAAATCTAATTTGACAAGTTAGTGGATTTTTGGGGAAAATTATTTTTCCTCTTTATTGTTAAAATCCTCACTATCTCTTAAGCTCCCTCTCTGTTTCTCCATTTATTTATTTATTTTCTTTGTCTCTCTTTGTGTCCATCTCTCTCTCTCTCCGTAAAAAAAAAAATTCTTCTATTCAATTCATTGGCTTCTTTATTTTGCTTCATCCAATTCCAGGCTCATCACATTCTCATAAGAAGACCACCGCACACAACGCATGCGTGATTCAGATGAGCATCTCTGCCAGTATTGATCTTTCTTATCAGCCGTCCACCAGACTAGGCTGGAAAATAATTAATTCTGCTTTTGCCTCTCTTTTTCTGTCACTCTGCATCACTCCACACTGTTCTGCTTCCTCTTTTATGTTCCTCTCCCTTGCATTCATCCTTATATGTTTCAGATGAACATCCGCATTCCCCGCTCCCTTCCCCAAATGAGCTCCTGAAGAGGTGAGCCGAATGTAGAATGAGAGCTTTACCCGCATTGAAACTCTCAGCTGCCTGCCTGTATTTTCCCGTGCCTGTTCTGTGTTTCCAGCCTAAACACCCATTACTACTGGCCTCTATTTTGCCAGTCACTTGTTTTGAGAGTCCGTGAGTACTGAAACATTTAGCTAAATTTCCAGTAATAGCATGTCTGATAGCCTGGCAGACTCTTTCCCTGTGGGACTCTTGCTGTAATGACACTGCATGGTTCACTTGACAACATACTTGCAACCAAACATAGCTAGATTATAGTGCGTCAGCTGTCAAAAATGTTAATGTTGTGTTTGTAGTAGTGAGTAGGGCTCGTGTTCATAGTGCTGACATTTTTTAATCTTGCATATTTGAAATCAAAGCGTAATATTTACCATATTGAAACTCAATTAACATACTCAAGTTAATGTGATTTCTGAAGGGAGTCTGACATTGAAAAGATGGGGAAAAAAATACAGTGTAAACATGCAGGATGAATAAAGGGCTTTCAATGATGATCTGTTAAATAGTTGTGAATATAAACTCATTCTACAATTCATTTATTTTCTAAGCAAGTCAGTGTACACTGTATAACTGTTTGAAAACTATTAAGATTCTTATTTCAAAGGGGAAGCAGAGTGTTTATTCCACAAGAGAACTGATATCTCCCATCATTCATTTCATGGGACTATCTCTGTAATCATGGCAAGAAACTTTTTTAAAGCTGCTGCAATATATTTTTACCCAACTCTGCAGCTCTATGAAGCTTTTTAACATCTTTCAGCTGATTGTTTTGTTTTTCTGACCAGGTACTTTACTGTTTTGGTTCACTCTTTTCAATGTTAGCTTCTTTTTTTGGTCTGTTATCTGATTTTTCAACATAAATTAAAACAGAGAAGGAAAAGAAAACTTCAGACACTCGTGTGTGGAGCAAGAATGAAAAACTTAATTTAAAAAGCCTTTATTCAATATGGCTACTTAAAATAAAAAAATACTGGTAAAAAACACTTCAGCGCATTTAAAAGAAGAGGTGAGAACAATAATTTCAACCATAAAGGTCTTCATCATGGTACCCTGTTAAAAATCCCAACCGTTTTTTTTTATTGTACGTAGCCATATTGAATAAAGGCCTAAAGACCTAAAGTGCCTGAAGTTTGCTTTTCCTTCCATGTGATGACCCATATCTTGAAGAGCACCTGCGTTTTTCTTGAGTTTTACATGATCAAGACAGTCCTCGAGCACACCACTACCTTTTTTTCATAAATTAAAACATCTTTTCACCCAACTATGTAATATAACATATATTTTATTGATAGCATAAGTTGGGATAATTAGCTTTAGTAAAAAATCCCATGTCATGAACAAACAAAACTAGACTGTGCAGTGTAATAGTGTAACTAACCTAATGTGTCTCCACTTTGCACTCTGTGTGCAAAGTGGAGACTGATTACGTAAGCAACTTATGTCATAATATGTTATGATGTTATAAACCCATAAAGCAAAGATGCCAACACATCCTGAGCAGTCAGCATGACCGGTTGATCCAGGTGCTGTGTGGGAGAAATTATCTAATGACTGCTGCTATAATAATAGCACTCAATGTTTGTCAGACTGTTGCAGAAGAGGATCTTGTGGTCTTGTAGATCAGTCTTTCGCAAGGTAGGCACAATGTGATCGCAAGCGGCAGATGTCAATGTAAACAACATGACATAACCCAGAGAGACAAAATTACAGATGCTGAGGACGTCCTTGGTGCTAAAACGTATAAGGTCAACAGGACCTAGATATGCCAGATGGAATCAAACACAACCCCAAATCAATGCCAGTATTGCTCTGTAGGCTATCTGCTGAATGTGTAAATAGGCGACTGTTTGCTAACAAGTCCGACTATATCAACATACTATAAAAAAGTGATAATACTGTACGTCAGTGATAGTTTACAGCATATTTCCACTGCTCCCAAGTGGCCAACAAATCAATCAATGCAGGTTTAAAGACATAAAGTTTGATGTACACACATTCTCAGAGTGACCTTGACAAATTTTCAGCGATATTTCTAACTCATCTAAAGCACCAATAACCTCCTGCTCTCCTGGTATGATTACCAGGGAACTAGCGTCCACACAGAACAGACCTTAAAAGAAAGGTCAGTTAAATCAGGTGCCCTCTTTCGTTTTCAGTAAACAGCTCAGGTGTGTTCCCACACACACATACACAAAAAGGTCAGCTGCTCCCCAGGGCTCCTCTGGCTGCAACTGTGATCAACAGGCTAAACCTTATGACCAACCCCACATGCAGCCTCCAGCTCCACCTTCTCTCCTCCTTTTCATCTTTCATCTCTCTGCACATTGGTATCACTCCATCTGCATTTCTCAAATCCGATATCTGTCAATCTTAACCAAATGGCAAGGTATCATTTACTTTTGCTGTTCCACATTAAGCAACTGACTTTTCTCTAATCTGATCAATGCGGCTGAATGTCACAGAGGCTTTCTATCTAGCAGAGAGAAGGTCAGTGTGTCTGTTCTGTGTAAATACCGCAGTAATGTAGTTCCCGGGCCACCATTCTGCCAGACCTTTTACAGCGGAGTGAGTCAAAGTGTGGCTGGTATTTGTGCAATTCTGGAAGGAGACTGTGATGTGAATATAATTTGATAGCTGTTCCCAGAAAAGTGAATGAGTGAAGTAGTCTTGACCACCCTGTTAAACATTGTCAAACGCTAAATGCTAACGATATCCGCTGCTCTAATTTCTGACAGTCCCTCCGGTTTGGTTGCATTCAACCCATCAGAGTCTCATCCTCTCTTCCAAGGATTTAATGTATTGCTTTTTTTTTCACTTGTTTATTTTCCTCCATCATTCCTATTCCTTCTCCCCCATCCTTATAAAGCCAAAATGAGATCCTTCTGGACCTCAAACAGCCTGACCACAGAGTTTATGTTTATGTCACAAAGTCAACACACATTCATTACATGAAGTCAGAGCTGAACACAAATGCTGACATGCGCACACAACAATCCTTCTGACAGTTTTTTTTTTATCAGTTTCTGCTCATTTTCAATGTTACATGTGAAACATAATAAACAGAATGTTTACTTATATAAAAGACAGCAAGTAAATGAAAATGTACTCAAAGAATCAAGATTATCTATACTTTCTACTCTCTAAGTACCTTCTCATCCTACTAGCACTAACCCCACAACATCCAGTCTATCAACTATCTCCTAACAGATCCAATTGAGACTGATTATTAAAATCAATATGAACGCCCATAAGAATGCATAATAGCAGCAGAAGGAGCCTAATAAAAAAGGAGAATGAGAACAAAGTGTAGTCAATCAAGAAAAGGGGTCAAAATAATTATAAATTCTTGTGCTCTCCCCATGAGTCCATTTTTCGGTTTCAAAAAGTACAGACATATTTAGGCCATGTTGATGATTGTGGCTTCCAGGAGATATGAGTAAGTCTAGTCAAATGAATTTGGGGAGAAATATCAGTTTGACACATCTTTTAGGAAGCACTACAAATAGAAGACCAAGATGTATAGAGTAGATAGGTAATGTGATGATTGGTCTTTACACTGACAGCATGAGAAATCTATGTCAGAATAAATTTGAAAGCTTGGTGTTAGTTAAATGGATGCTTACTTATTATTCATGATGTCATACAAACAACAAAATCTATATTTTTTTGGAGGGAAGGGAACAATTTTTATTTGTTGGCAAGTTGGAAATGATTTTCGTTTGAAGATATCTGAAAGGTAAGTTTATATTAAAGAACTCTGCATAAATTACATAACTTAAGCAGTCTTCATTCCCTTACTGGTTCTGAAATGCAAGTACTAACATTGACTGAATAGAGGAGGATGATGAAACTTTAAATTGAAATTGAAATGCAGAATAAACTCTGACCAGATCCTGTGTGAGTGACAGGCTTTGAACAACTTACTTTTTAAGGGATAAGGCTGTCCATATTCTACATTGTCAGCAAATCCCTTTAAAAGACCCAAATCAACAATGTGTTTGTCTGCCTCTCAAAACTTTCTGACTTCCCTGCCTTTCTGTGATACTCAGCCCCAAGTATTTTTAGACGTGGATTAATAGATATGTGGGATTGACCTCAAATAAACTACAGTGCCCACCATGCCACCCTATACAACAATGTGGCTCACTGATGTGCTTTTAATAGTTTTGAGAAAACAATAGAGGTCTGTGAAGAATGCTAAGTATACTTAGTAGCAATAATTAGTTAGTTAGAAGGATCAGTTCATTGTTGGTTTTTGACTTTTCATGGGATTTGTTGACAAAAGGAAAAACAGTATATTGCCAGTCTTATCCTTTAAGGGCAGATAACAAGAAGAAATTAAACTGACTTCTCTATGTTACAAGTAATAGTAATTACAGTCAGGTAGGGTGAGGCCAACAAGATTCTCACGACTTGGAGGGCGATTTTTTTTTTTATTACCTACACTATCATTATCTCTCAATATTCAAAAATGATGTCAAGTCTGCCTGAGGGCTCCCAACTGCCAGATCGAAATCTCATTTTATTTTATTTCATTTACACCGAGGAACAACAGTTTGGACTTAAGGTGAAAAAAAAAAAGCACGTTTCTAAACTCAATTTGCAACAGTCAAGCTGTAAAAACAGAGTGAAACTAGGCACTTAATCTGATTTATGAGAGGTGTCAGGTCAAATGACGAAACATTTCCAAAGTAGAGGGTTTTAAGTGTGAAATGTGAGGAATGCAGATAGATGGATGGATGGATGGATGGAGAGGAAAGCGGGGTAGCACTGTTATCGTCTAATGGAGAGGGTTCTCTGTTACTCAATTTGTTGCACTGGAGACAAGGATACTGAGATGCCGAGATGCTTTGAGCAAAGTGGGGGTGAAAGAGTAGGGGCTAATGGTGCACATTAGCGTAAAGCTGTGGCCTTATAGTTGGGCTAATGCTGACTCATAAAGACTCAGGAGCTTGGTGAGACGTACAGGATGTACATTATCTTTCCAGGAGAGCCCCACATCGATCTACACTCTGCCAACTAAATTAGATTTTAATCCAATATTTCCTGGACTGCTTCCATTTTCACCCAACACATACTATGTGCCTCTGGTAGTGCTGAGCAGAAAAGAGCTATAACTGCGCTCATATTTCTGTTTGTATATTTGTACGAGTGTCTAAGTGCTTTGGTGAAATATCCTATTTTGTGTGGAGGAAGGCAAATAAGTGAATGAATGGCACCATCTCAACATATAGTACCTCACAGCATTAACATTATCATCTTTTCTGTGAATCATAATCAGAATGGCTCTAATTCACTAAATCCTTAATGGAATAAATCCTGCTGTGAGAAATGTAACGAAGGGAGAAAAGAGGGGAGAAAATGACTTTGTCAAACTTTTCCCATTAGGCAACCAAGCCACCGTAAAATTGCTGAACATTCAGAGTGGAAAGCGAACAAGGTTGTGCATTTTATGAGCAATTTGACGAGGTGAAAAATAATGTGTGTTTGATGTATTTGAGACAATGCACAAAAAGTCAGCAGTAAATCATTTCTCAGAGTTGGATCTACTGTATGGTGTGTAAACTGCCGTGTCTAAACATGCCAAGAGGTGTTGGAACACATTTGGCAGCCATGATACAAAGCCTTGGCAAAAGAAAGACAGGGAGAGGGAGACAGAAAGAAAGAAAAAAAGAAACATTACGCGCTTACTCACTCTCTCTCTCGCGTGCTATCTCTCTCTCTCACACACACAAACACACACACTTGTATTCACACATGCATACCAACAATACAATATTGTACTCCTCAACATTTTCTCAGGAAATCGCAGTCGATTAACCACATTCCAAAGCCTTGACTCACTCACATGCTCTTCTATTTTACTTTATTTTCTTAATTAACACAAGAGTGTTTTGAGCGCACCACTGCCATTAAAGAAAACGAGAAACAATTAATGGTTGTAATGGCTGCACACACCACAAGTGGGTTCTAATTATAAAATGACATGAAGTCACAATGCAGCTTGCCAATTAAAGCAAGTCTTGGTTCGACACCTGAGATATAAAAGAGAAACATCAGCTGCCATGTTGTGGAGGTTTTTCAGGCGTTGCGTTTAAGGGTCCCTCCTTGTCAGAGTGCCAGTTATCAATATTCTGCACCGTGACAGGAGAGAGAGAGAGAGATGGATGAAGCACAAGGGGGAGGAAGACTTAAAAGGCAGATGAAGGGACAGCACATAGAGAGAAGAGAGATGTGACAACGGGAAGCATTAGTGACAGAGCGAGGGACCAACGGGTGAATGAATAAAAGAGAAGCAGAGGGAGGACGAGGGAAGGAGACTCTGAATATAGAGCACAAAACAGAGGGAAAACTGACAGATATGAAAAGAGAAAGGAAGCAACAGTGTGTCACATCTGGGAGAGATGGGAGCGCCAAGAATGAAACAATCCATCCTTTCTTGTTATGGGAGGCAAAGAAAAAGACAGGAAGGCAGCAGTGCACCATGGGAGTTCCAAAGCATTTAATTGCAGATGAAGAGAAGCAGGCTGAGAGTCAGGTTCAAACTGAGTAGCAAAAGAGAAAAATAATTTGATGTTCAAGGCTAACGTTCAACTGTATCTCACTCTTTCAAAATCACACTGACATGCATAATAACACAAATGAGTAAAAATCCAACCTCAAAACGTAACCTTACTCAACAGTTTGTTAAGAGGTTCACTCCATATGTCCATCTAATGATGGTAATTTTTTTAAAAAAAACAATATTGTTGTTTGTTTAATATTTTGTTTCAAGTGTTTCAAGTTTCAAATGTATTTCATTTATATAGCACTTTAAAAAGCAAACAGATTTTACACCAAAATGCTACACAAAGACAGACATACATATAAGCATAAAGACATATATGTGCATAACAGATGTTGTGGAAATAAAGCAAGATAAAAATAGAAACAAGTTTAAATGCAATTTAAAACTCAAGGAATGAGATAAAAAAAAACAAACAAAAAACAGATTAAACACAATTAAAAGCCAGAGAATAAAAGTGGGTCTTCAGGCGCATCTTAAAAGCATCAACAGACTCAGCCTGTCTGAGTGCACATTTCCAATTCTATATGTATATTTTGGGTCTTTAAAAAAGTCCTTATTTATCTTATACTGATCCTTTATGCAGCCCATTTATGCAGTATTTTAGCTCCTGTCTCTTTAAGGCCCTCTCCTGATAAGCCCACTCTGTGTGGTTAGCTCCCCTCAGTAAATTTCTGGCAGCTCCATAAGCTACATAAAAAACAAAGACTTCCTTTTCTGGTTCTTTAGTTGAAATGAAAATGTCTCAAATACATCTGCACATGTTTGAGCCTGAATCTGATCCGAAATATGTGAGTGGATAACGTGAAAAACCCATGGATCAACCTTTACATCAAAGACTGAAGAACAGATGGCCATATGCGATCTGACATCAGTTTGATGAGGAAGTGGAGGTAACATTGAAAACAAAGCATTCAGAGCAGGTTGAAGCCTGGGCTTTTGACTTTCACTGAGCATTTTACATACGTTTACCTCTTTGACCATGTTTAACATAGATACCCCACATCATAACAATATAAAAATAACAGAAAAAGTTGTGTGACCAAAAGGCTAGCAGTCAGTGTAAAAATAGCAGTGTGCACAGCTTTAAGTCTTAAACAAAGTATCTGGTGGACAGTAACGGTTTATTGTGGACAGAATTACTGTCCATAAATACTAGGAAGATAGATCTGTGAGTGCCGGTGTTTTGTTTGTTTCAGCAGTCAAGGTAACCATCTTGGAAATATACGTGAACACTCCCAAGTCCAAATAACAGGAGGTTTTCTTGTTCTCCTTATTATTGTGACCAGCTTGACAGTGAAGGTGTCAAGGGGTTGCAGCTAGTTCAGACATGTCTGTAGTAACAGCAGGACAGGGAGGACCAAATAGTGCAGATGTTTTTTAGACAACACAGATTACGGCTAAAAAGTTGGGAGAACAACGCTGCAGGTGAAGGCTGGTACATTTTCACTGGAACTGTAGGCTTTTGGCATGCTAACAAATGAATCATGGTTTAACCTGTTAAAACTGTAGATGTTCGTTAATCATTGTTTCAGTTGCAGAGGGTAGTGGAACAGCAGCTAGCCTGGAGGTTAAGACTTCAGCTGTGCAGTCATGTGTAGGGTAAAAAAATATTTTAGCCTAAGAATTTCCTCAGTAATTACCTTCCTGAGTTTGGAAAAGAACAACTGTATGCCGCCTTAGTTACTCAACTTTCTCCTCTACAGTAACTTTCAGGAGATTAATATATCTGTTTCCTCCTCCTCCCTGCATTCTTCAACTTTTACTCCCTTGTACTTTCACAGACCCATTTAACCAAAGAACAGTGATGCTACTTTTTTAACTTCGTATTAGATAGCTCTATGGTCTGGCGGGCACCATTTTTCCAAGCCTAATAAGGTGACAGAAAGGATTACAGGAGGAAGTCAGTACAACTTGAAACGCTTTGCTCCACCAACTGGTCTATTATTATTGGCTAAGTCATAGTCGGTTGGCAAATATAAAGATTGATCAAAAATAAGATTGATTTCAAAACAGGAGCTGCCTGAATCCAACAGTGGCTCAGATAAAAATAGAGCCTCCTGAGCAGATGTTTGTTCTTGTGTGATAAAGTGTCTGAGTCACAGTGCTACTAAGGATTATTCACACGCTGGTTCATGAGAAACTGCCTGCCTCAGGTTTACCTGCCTACATGAATACACTCAGGCTGAAGGTCACATGGAGGAGCACAGTGGTGGGTTGGGCACAGCTAGGCGCAGGAAATAGCAGTGAAATTAGACTGACAGACCCTAGATAAAACCGCAACTCACTATTTATCTCTGCATTTTGACCCCTTGTGGGTTTAAAACACATATCAAGTGTGTGATAGCTATGACCTGATAAGACTTCATTTCAGGGAAGAACAGCCCTCCATGCCGTGGCAATCCAATGGAGAAAAAAGACAAATCCAAGCAAAGGAAGCTCAGACATCTCCTGTACTGTGATTGCTATCTTTTGTATAAATGCCACAAACATTTCCTTTCCTGTTTTCCTCCAAAAAGTTCAAATTTAAGAATAATGTCGTACCTTCACACTGGGAAGCACGTGTAATAAAATGTGGCACAAAGGCCTGCCTGAAGAGATGGAAATGTGTGTTGAAGGAATATTTGGGAAATACAGTTATTTGCTTTCTTGCTGAGAGTTTGATGAGAAGATCGATACCACTCTCATCTGTCTATTCAATATGAAGCTGGAGCCCGGAGACAATTAGCTTAGCTTAGCTTAGTACAAAGACTGGAAAAAGGGTGAAACACCTAGCCTGGCTCTACCCAAAGGTTAAGAAAATCCACCTACCTGCACATCTGAATCTCATTAACTAACAAGTAATATCTTGTTTTTGCTTTTTGTTTTTTGTAATGGACAGAGCCAAGCTAGCGGTTTCCCCCTGTTCCCAGCCTTAAAGCTAAGCTAAACTAAGCTAACTATAGTTGCTTCATAAAGACGTGAGAGTGATATTGATCTCCTCTTCTAACTCTCTAAGAAAGCAAATAATTGTATTTCCCAATACATTTAACAATTAATTTAAGAAAACCTTTTACAAGAAGCCCATCGGGGAAGAAGCTGATCTCTCTCTCGCTTTTTCATGAAAGCAGCTGTTACAGGACCAGCACTGGAATAATTAATTTGTGAAAATGTAATACAGCACATAATGCAACCATTAGAGATTTGATCTCTGCCAGACAAACTGAGACAAGACACTGAGAGAAAGGGAGGGCAGCATTGAAGCCTTATACGCCAAACTGCCTGTCTCAGCAATAGGCCCCTCTCACTCTTCCTAAATCACTGTGAATTAATTACACCACAGGTGATTTAGATGCCAATCGTCGCTGTACCGATAGCTTGGTGATAGCCACGGTGAACAGGCTGCTTTATGAGTTAAACACGGGTGGCAGAGATGGAAGAGATAAGGAAGAGTGAGGGAGAAAAAGAGAGAAGGAGATGAGGAAACTCACTAATGAGAGGGATGGATTACTGGTATCACACACATACATACGCATACACGAGCAGCATACTGATTTACACTCGGTCTACCCCGAAGTGCAGATTTACATTAAAGCTTCAAACAGTCTGTCTTAAGGATTGAAAGGGTGATCCCCACCTTCTCCTCTCTCCTCCCCTCCCCAACTTCACATGCTTGAGGGTGACGCTGTGACTTGATGCAACTCTTCACTTCATCCTCCTAGCTGTCCACAGAGTCTTGTCACAAAGATGAAGTTTACACCACAGCTGTTACAACAGATTTTTTTCCCACTTTCTTCCTGTGGGCTCTGGTATCACAGTGGGATCTTTCTTTAGGCTTTGTCTTTCTGTACACGGCTCTCATTCTCTGTGGACTCCCCCTGCTGCTGTTTCATTCGTCCTCAAATAGTACAGACATATAAAGACAAACGACTGGCTAATTAACGCAGAATAAAGGATATCTTACAGTATGTTAATAGGCTCTACGTCATGCCTTCCCTGACCTCCTCTTGCTTTCCTTTATTCTTGTCTTTGTGTGCTACACGTAACGCAGAGGGACATCCTGTCACCATGTGAATAGTGGCCGTTCATCTCTGGGTACAGCTGTGCCCTCAGTACCCTCTTCGTGTGACCCATATTCTGTCACACGAAGCAAGATGTCCTGCCAGTTGTTATGTACCCCCTACTTGTACTTCCTCTGCTATCTAAGAGCTAAAATATTCAGTAAACTGTAATCTGAAAATTCACTCACTAAATTGAGAACAGGCTCAAGGTCATGGCTGAAAACAATGTGTGGTGCTCTGATTGTAATTTAAAGGTTGTAGTCTAACTATTTGCTGCATCATTAAATTTAAATAGGATTTAATCCAGACAGGAAAGACATGCCAAGTCCTCTGTGACTTTCACAAGGCTTTTACAAATGAGCATTATTCCCACTGCAGGGCAAAAATGAAAGAAAGATTGTTTTATAGCACTTAATTTACAGTAAATACAGCCTTCCACTGGCCACTTATGGCTGCGGTCCCAGTGATGATAATGGAGGCATTACAAACTATAAATAGTTGTGTAAAAACTCCCTCTGCACTGTACTGCAAGTGTTCTTAAAATAGACTTGTACACCATGCACATGTGCACCTTCATACATTGTCAGATTGATGGAGAGTGTAAGTTGTTCGTTCCAAAGGAGAATAAATGATGGATAGTTACAGACTAGTGCCCCATTATGACTGGCAAAGGGTTGACAGTTGATGGATTTGTTGAGTTTTGTCAAATTCTGTGTCAACAACAGACTGTTGTTGGAACAACCAGAAGCAGAAAGAAGGGAAGAGGGGGAAGGAGCAACTTTTAAACTAAAGATTTTTTACTTTATCAATGTATAAATAAGGATCTGAGCTTCATTCATACTGAAGACTAAGAAGAAATACATATTGCTACATAGAACTCCTGCTCTTTCAGAGGTGTCTAGGATGAAGAGAAGAATCCCGACTGCACTGATTTGGAAGATGGGACAGCACTGACAGTAACAGTCTGGTAAAGTAACAGAGAAAAATGTGCACACAGTGTCCATCAGTCATTCATGTCATAGAACAGATACACTTTTGTGTCTTCAAATGTGTCAATCAATACTACTGTAGCTTTGATAGATGAGCATGTGTTGTGCGAATTTGCGAAATCCATCAGATCAGATCCATCATTGGGCCAACAAAGTATTTTTGGACTCCTTCCAAGCGGCAGCTCCCACAGCTTGAGGCTGAAGCCAATGCTGAAGTACCTTCAAACCAGCTCCAATGCAATCCAACAGGTGACATCACACATTGCTTGGTCCATCTTTATACACAGTTTGTAATGTTCCTATATTATAAATAAATGATGATGGAACATTATACTAACAAAGGCTAGCTTCTTTATTTAGTCCTTTGTGTTCTTGTGTCATGGCTTATTCTCAACTTCCTTTTACTACCTACAATATATAACCTAATGGTTATACTGCCACCTTCAGGTAACATATGTCATCAACACCTATCAGTACATCCCCTTTAATAAGAAGGTTGATGTAACATACTTTTATAACATGAACACATGCCGCACTTAAAGTCTGCAAGTAAGTTAACATTCTGGCTAACATTCAAAATACCATGTAAAAAATATAACGTAAACAAAATTGTAAATACATTTTTTCTTTTTAGCTTTATTTTCCTTCAACACCGAATACACTTGGTACACAAGACATAACAATAACAGTCACCCATGTCCAATATGTAACAAATCATAAAACATCATGCAAACTTGTCAACATGTTTTCTTTCTCTACTTTTCTGTTTTTGATTTTTTCTTTTCAATTATTATTTGTACATCTTTAGTATTTCACCCTTGTTCTATGAGTTTGTCAGGTGGTTTCCTGGCTCTATAAGATCGTCTCAAAACTGGAGCATTCAGTACTGGAAATGGTGTAGTAGGAGACACAGTGTGTTGCAAGTCTGGAGTCACACTAGCACTCTGTCCAGACTCAGTCTCCTGAGAATGTCCTTCAATGTTTTCCTGAGTCTTCAGCAGACTCCTCTGGTTTCTCCTTAACACTTGTCCATTCTCTGTCCTCACAGTGTAGGACCTGGGACTCACTTCACTGAGGACAGTTGCTTTTCTGGTCCAAGCACCAGGGTCCTTGATTCTCACAACATCCATCTCATGAAGGGGTTCCAGTCTCCTCGCTGTTCTGTCATAGTCCGTTTTCTGTTTGAATTTCAGTTTGATTCGCTTGTTAGCCAGTTGGCTAGTGGCGTCTTATTTTCCTTGTAAATGTGTGGCAGAGTGGTGCGCAGCTTGCAATGCATGAGAAGCTCAGCAAGTGATGCCCCACACTCCAATGCTGCTGTCCGGTAACTGAGCAAAGCCAGATATGGGTCAGCTCTACCATCTCTTGCCTTTTTAAACAGCCTTTTGACAATCTGGACTCCCTTTTCAGCCTGTCCGTTTGCCTGTGGATACATTGGGCTAGAGGTAGTGTGCTGAAATCCATACTGCTTAGTAAACTCTTTGAATTCCACACAGTTGTACTGGGGTCCATTGTCACTAACCACACACTGAGAGATGCCATGCCTGGCAAAGAAACTTTTCTTTTTTTTTTTCTTTTTTTTTTTTTTAACTTTATTGCCTTTATCAAACTTGCAGGCAATACAAACACAACTTTTCAAGTGTGTTATAACAGACTGTGCAGATGTACTAGTGAGCTGCGCTACCTCAGGATAGTTTGAGAAATAGTCTATAACCAAAACATAGTCCTTGCCATGCAGATGGAATAGATCAGTTCCTACTTTTTGCCATGGAGCTGTAGGTTGCTCCATGATGAGCATCGGCTCTTTTGTCTGTTTGTAATGATGTCTGAGACATGTGTCACATCTTCCTATCATGTTCTCAATATCCACATTGATCCCTGGCCAATAGACTGTTTCCCTGGCCCTCCGTTTACATTTCTCTATGCCGAGGTGTCCCTCATGTATACGTTGAAGCATGTCATGGTGCATGAGGGACATTGGTCACACTCAGATCAGCACGTACTGGATAGTACTGGGGGCAGTTTCCTTTAGAACTGCCATTGTGAATAAGGTGGCTAACCTTCTGCAGCATAGGGTCCTTTGCAGTTTCATGTGCAATCCGCTCTAACATCACATCAGACACGGATAGCGAAGCCGTCACCATGCTGACATGCGTTTCAACATCATCCGTCGTGGAGCCATCCACAGCGCTGCTGCTAGGTGCTGGTGCCCTTGACAATGCATCTGCAAGCACTATGTATTCTCCTGGTGTGTAGATTAACTCAAGATCATATCGCTGGAGTTTCATCATCATGCGCTGGATTCTAGGGGACATGTCGTTCAGGTTTTTCTTTATGATTGAAATCAGTGGTTTGTGATCAGTCTCTGCTGTAAAACCATAGACTGCTGGCAAACCATAGACATAACTGTGAAACTTACTACATCCGAACAACAAACCCAAAGTCTCTTTTTCGATTTGAGCGTAGCGTTGCTCTGTTTCAGTCATTGATCTTGAGGCATATGCTACAGGCTGCCATTTGTCTCCCGTAGCTTGAAACAGAACAGCTCCTAAGCCATCTTTTGAGGCGTCGGTGGAGATCTTTGTTGGCTTTGAGGGGTCGAAGAATGTGAGGACTGGTTCTGTGGATAAAGTTTCCTTCAGTTTTTTCCACTCTTTTTTCTGTCTAGCAGCCCACTCAAACTCCTTATCGTGGTGGAGCAACTCTCTGAGACATGCTGTTTTGGAAGAAAGATGTGGGATGATTTTTCCAAGGGAGTTGATCATTCCCATGGCTCTCAGGACTCCTTTTTTAATAAGTGGGAGGCGGCATGTCCAGTATAGCCTGCACTTTTGAATGATCAGGTTCCATCCCCTCTCCCGAGAGCTTGTCTCCCATGAAAGTTATCTCTGTGACACCAAACTGACATTTTTTCCTGTTCAGTTTTAGTCTACTCTGTTTCACTCTGTGAAGAGGTTTTTTCAGTCTTTCATTATGTTGCTGGCATGTCGTTCCCTAAACCACCAGGTCATCAATGTACACTCTTGTACCCTCCAGACCCTCTATTATGGACTCCATTGCTCTGTCAAAGATCTCTGGTGCTGAGATTATGCCACATGGGAGCCGCAGAAAACAGTAGCGCCCAAATGGCGTGTTAAAGGTGCAGTACTTACTACTTTCTGGGTCTAGCTTCAACTGCCAAAATCCCTGTGATGCATCCAATTTACTGAAGTATTTTGCACCTGTCATCTCACTGTTAATCTCATCCCGTGTTGGTATAGGGTAGTGTTCTCTTTTGATGTTCTCATTTAAATCTTTAGGATCAAGACAGACTCGTAACTCACCACTGCTTTTCTTGGTACAAGTTCACCCAATCCATGGGCTCCTCCACTTTCCGAAAGACACCCAGCTGCGTCATTCTGACCAGCTCTTTTTTCAAACCAGCTCGAAGTGGTGCCGGCACTCTCCGTGGTGCATGCACTACAGGCTTGGCCTCACTCTTGAGTTGGATTTTGTAGGAGTATGGTAATGTTCCATGTCCTTTAAAGACAGAGGGAAACTGTTCTACAATGTCTGCCGATCCTTCACACTGTGTGTAGTTTGATTCTTGCTTGCATTTGTCCATGTTGTCTTCACTGTTTATCTGATAGACCCTCTTAACCAGACCCAGGCCCTCTGAGGCTTTGTCTCCTAGGAGTGATTCATGTCCTTTCGGCACAATTACAAACAGTAGGTTGTACTGCTTGCCTCTCGATGTCACATTAAGTCTGCATCTTCCTTTTGTCTCAATCAGCTAACCATTGTATGCCTTCCGTGGTGTTACTCTGGTGTTGATATTTTTTGGCTTAACCTTGAGTGCCTCAACATCAGTTTCATTAATTAAGTTAGCTTTGGCTGCTGTGTCAATCCTAAATGTCACCATTATCTCACTGACCAACAGTGGCGCCATCCATTTATCACTTTGCACTGCACTCACTGTCTGTCCAGTATCATCATCTTCACTTGACACCATCTTGATGAAGAATGTTTTATTCAAATCATCACTGTCATTTCTGTTACAGTGTATACTTGATGTCCTTTTTTCACATCCTTGGAGAAACACATTTTTACATAATGATGTTTTCCTTTACACTTTGCACATGTTTTTCCATAAGCAGGACACTGTCTCACTTTATGTTTTTCACCGCATCTCTTAAAGGAAAATGTCTCTTTGTCTTTGAACTTGAATTTGCCCCGCTGTTTCCCTTTCACCGACAGGGCATGCATCGCGTCCCCAACTTAGCTTGCTGCACCCAAAGCAGGCTCATTAAAAGTCAGCATGAGTTGGCGGGCTAGCTCACTAGCTTGGCATATTTTGATAGCATTTCCCAATGTGAGCTCTGCTTCTCTCAACAATTTCTCTCGGAGCTTTTTATCCTTTGTATTGAACATGATCTGATTGCTTACCATAGAGTCTCTGAGATCACCAAAATTGCAAGTCTGTGATTTTAGCTTGAGGTCTGTTAGAAAATTATCAAATGTCCCTCCCTGGTGCTGCACACGTGGGCAAAAGACATACCATTCATAGGTTTCATTTTTCTTCGACAAGCAGTGCTCATCAAACATTTTCAAAACCTCCTCAAACTTGTCTCTGTCTTCGGGTTGAGCAAACACAAAAGTGCTGAAGACTTCTGTGGCATCTGTGCCGGCGACAGTGAGCAGCATGGCTATTTTTCTCTCATCTGCCCGTCGATCCACTCCGACAGCCGAAAGATACAGCAGAAACTGCTGCTTAAAAGCCTTCCAATTTGCATCTACGTTTCCAGTCAGTTTCAACTGACTTGGCGGTTTAAGTGCATCCATCATATTGTGTCACCCCTTTCTCCCGAAACAAAAAGTTAATCCCGTCCTGGTACCATGTAATGTTCCTATATTATAAATAAATACTCGGGTTGGAACATTATACTAGCAAAGGCTATCTTCTTTATTTAGTTGGTCGTGTTCACGTGTCATGGCTTATTCTCCACTTCCTTTTATTACCTACAATATATAACCTAATGGTTATACTGCCACCTTAAGGTAACATATGTCATCAACACCTATCAGTACACAGTTTACAGAAGCCAGCTCAGTACCCCCCTCTTTAAAGAACTTGGTCTATGAATGTATAGCCTTCTGAGAACTGCTAATGGCCTGAATTGCACATCTTCTGTTCAAGCTTCACAGCAGCCAAACCTAATGGTGTGTTAAGGACATCCTCTTTTACTGTTATAGTTGAAAAATTTCAATTTAAACTCCAGGAACTTGCCATCAATTGGCCAACAAAGTGGGAAAAATCAGTGGCAACTCTGGTGAGTTTGAAGGTACCAGAACTTTCAGTACAGAGGAGTTGTTTCTGACTTTAAAAAGTGTAGCTGAAATTGTAGCCATGCCTAAATGGTACTAGCACTGGCCCAGTGTCTTCAAACAGTATTCAGTGATTTGACTCCATCAAAACACAACAAAATCACAGGCCTCTTATTGGCCTGTTATTGTTATATACAGCTGGTGTTAAATTCAATGATGGACTTCAAATGACTGGATCGATATGCCTCCTCTTGCAGAAGGAGATATGATTAGACTAACCTTCTGCAGCTCCCACTCTGTTTTTCCATCAGCACAGGAAAACATTCACAGACACTTACTGTAATCACATACACTTGGATGCATGCATGCACACACGCACACTCCCACATAGAAAATTGGATATTTGAGCCATGCTCCAAGTAGCACTAGTGAAAGTCAAGTGGTGACTCAGCAGACAGGTGCGATAAAAGTGGAGGGAGAGACAGCAAAGAGGTTTAAAGTCAAAGGTGGGGAGGAAGGTGCATATAAAAATAATGAAATGATTACTTTGATGTGAAGGTGTCAAAGGATGAAGAGGATGAAGCTGTCTTTCTTTTTTGATCATCGTGTATCAAGCGTGGAATTACCTGTCTGTCTCTGTTTGTATGCACATAAAACTCTTCGTGATGCCTGTCTTCTCTAATCTGTTGTTTATCTCTGATCTCAAAGAAAACACATCATGATTTATTTTTTATGCACTCATATCTCATGATTGCACCTCCTGCCAGCTCTAGTAACCATGAATTCAAGACTCATTCTCGCCTTTCTTTCCCTCCATTTCACGCTCTCTTCCTCCTTCCTTTCCATTCCCTCCTCCCTCCCTCTTTTTTTCCTCATTATGCCTTCTATAATGGGGTCAGAGCATTAGTCCATCATGGGGTCAGTTAAAAAAAAACACACACACATTAAATTCAACTGCTTATCCTACCCCTTAATTGAAAAGACATCCCACATCACTTTTGTCTGTATCTAAATAGAAGTGTTTGCATTTTTATTGTATTTCTCAGGATTTTCCTCCCTTGAGAGGTGATTCATTAAATGATATTTATTGTATATTAATGGACACTTACGGCTCAGTGCTCACAGTGCAACTCTTCAGTTCATTGTTTTCCCCACGCGCACAAGACAACTTGACTGAGGGTGCAATCTCTCTCTACACACACACACACAAACACACACAGAATCACCCCTACACATGATTCAGCTTTCTCTGTTGTTTTAAGGGTAGCCTAATTGAAAATCTAGGCATGTCGAGGGGGCCTGTGGTAAGTGAGATTCATGACGTGTTGCGGACATGAGGTCATACATCATACTTTGTGAGGCGGGCGACAGAAGCTGCCATTATTGGATCAGCACTGCTTCATTAAGTCCCCACATGACACAGTCTGCTGCTAACGCCTCTGGACAGAGAGATGAAGGGAAGGGGAAGAGAGGAAAGAGAGATGCTAGAGGGAAAGGAAGAGTGAAAGGCTTGGAGGAAAAGAGATGGAAGGAAAGAGACAAGGCAGGGGAAGCTGATGACAGAGTGAAGGAGGAGAGAGAGCCAAAACAGTTTTGCAAGAGGACAAGGGGGTGAGAGAGAGGAGTGAGATTGAATAAAGAAAAGAAACTGTGGGACTAAACTGCAGTCATCCACACTTTTCTGTAATTTGAGGTAATTTAATGATTCTTTTTCCCCCAAGAAGATAATCTGACGTAAAAGTCGGACTGTAAAGAAATAATGCATTAGGGATAATGGCCTGCAGCTTCCTGTTAATGCTCTCTTAGTCAACATTTCCTCAACAACTCAAGTCGTGTGTTGGCAAACCCTCCAATACCTCACCACATCCAAGTTTCAGAGGTAAAATCCCATCTATCTATTCAACCATTTGTCCCTCTCGTTTTCTCTGACAGCTGTGGCTATTACATCATTTGACGCACAATCAGAGCACCAGAATTCTGTCTCATCAGCCTTTTGAAATGCTTATATGATTCAAGAATATGTATGCAATTATTTCATACGTGCAGTATATAGCTCTGATATTGGACAAACAGGTGATGATGCAGTTACACTGTGCTGTCACTGCTGAACTGTGAGTCCAAATTGACAAAGAAATGGTGCTATCTGGTGGCTGTACTGTGCATCACATCTTTGAACAAGCAGCATGGTTTCTATTTTATTCTAGAGAGGGACACGTTACCTCTGACTTCTCTCTGTGTAAATACATCTAACTTTAAAGTGCCTGCAAACCTGCACATGTGTTTTCAATCATTCTGGCTGATTAGATGATGATGATGCACTTCAACCTAATCAAGAGGCCTAATTAAGCCAAATTAACTCATAACACATGTGCCAAAGAAGCAGGGGTGGCTTAAATTTAGGATGTGTGTCATTTTAAATGTTAATTGCCTACTTTAATCTTCACAGTGTGTGTACATGCTGTATTATATAGCTGAATTATAGATGAATAAATTACCTCAACATTTCAAGGAATCCCTCATCCTACTGACTTAATTAGCTTCTTTTTAAAAAAAAAAAAAAAAAAAAGATTGGATCTAAATTGAATCACATTCTCAGTCAGATTTGATCAGCGAATCAATTCATGATTCTAAAAGAAATGAGGCATACATTTCTACTGCAATTAAAATCTTTGCTCCTAATTAGAAGCTTCAGTAGCTTCAGTAGCGAGGACAAATTGGTGCATAATGCGTAGAGATACAAAAATGAAAATAAAAATCGATGCAGAGTCACTGAGTGCATTGAAAACATGTAAAACATATCTGTGACATGGACGAATGTTGATGTTTGTAAGATAATTGTGCGAACTAAATATAAGTCTATGTAATTAATAAAGTTACTGCAAAAATTAGATTTAGATGATTTAGATTGATAATTTCAGATAAGATAAGATACTTTATTGTCACTGTACAAGTACAATGAAATGTTGTTTGGAGCAAGCCTATAGATGCCTAATTAAGAATAAAAACTATTAAAAAAAATATAGACACTATACTGTATGAGATACAAAAAAATATAAAAAATAGATAAAATAGACAAGAACGAAATACTGTACATACACAGAAAAAAGTAAAATGTCTGGTAGTGGGAGCAAGTGGAGCTACAGTAGTAGTGCAGCAGTTTGGAGAAATATTACATGAGCATGTGAGCATACAGGGCTCTGTAGCGCTTGTCAGACAGCAGAAGGGTGAAGATGCTGTGGCTGGGGTCGGGTCGGGTCTCTGTAGATGTTCATGGCTTTGCGGCTGCAGGGGGTTCTGTTGATCTCTTCTAGTTTCTGGAGCTGTGAGCTGATAATCCTCTGAGCTGTTTTGATGATGCGCTGGAGGGCCTTCCTGTTCTCAGAGGTGCAGCCAGAGTACCATGCTGTAATGCAGTATGTAATGATAGACTCTATGGTGCGCCTGTAGAAGTTGACCAGCAGCTGTTGTGGAAGTTGTACTTTCTTAAGGCACTTCAGGGAGTGGAGCCTCTGAAGACCTTTCTTGGTCATCACTGTTGTGTTGATGGACCATGACAGATCCTGGCTTATATGGACTCCCAAGGTATTTGAAGCTCGGAACTGCCTCCACCCTCTCACTGTTGACGCTAATGGGATTGTGGCCATTATGTTTCAGTCTCCTGAAGTCCGATATCAGTTCTTTTGTTTTCTTTGGGTTGAGAACAAGGTTGTTGTCCCGGCTCCAGCTCTGTAAGTTCTCGACCTCTTCTCAGATACAGATATTAACATAAGGTGTGATTGCCTACTGAATCACTCAGAAACCTTTTAACAAGGTAAAAAGTCTTGATTTTGCAGACACATTGTTAAAAAACAATAATCAATAATCAGGCCAGATCAAGATACCAAGGTCAAGAATGAAACTTCAAGCTCAAGTATAAATGTCATTTTCAAATTAGCTGCTATAGGACTTCAATCAAAAGCAATGGAAATTAGTAATGTCACATATTTCACCAAGTGAAATATTGGGTGGTACATTATGTATACGGTGCTGACAACATGCATTAACTAATATCCAGTAATCTAGATCCTTTTTTAAAGTAGCCTCTTTAACTCTGTAATGTAAATGGCCTGTTTCAGACACAACACTATAATCTAGGTGATGAATTTTCATCAGTTCATTGGCTTTGTGTTATGTGGCATCACTGTTCTTGTTTTCCCGCTTATTGGTAATTGGTTACTAGTGAAATGTTGCCTTTGTTTAAAGAAATAGTTCAAGATCAATGAGAGTTAAATGAGAGGTTATGTGGGGTTATGTGTGGGACTATTTCTTGGCCAGTGGCACCTTGGAGTCTCCACTGGTTGTCTGACAACCTCTCATTGATGACAAGACTCTAAGAAGTTAAAGGAGGGGTTCACAATTTTTCAAATCTGTCTTATAACAACAGTCTTCTAATCTAATATGAAGCTTCAGCCATCCAAATTAGTAAAATCAAATATTTAGTGGAAACTGTGGTAGAAAGTCATGCTTTTTGTTACTATACTTCCACCGTAGCTCAACTGGGAAACACTGTCCGAGGAAACACAAAGAGGGAATTTGATGCTAAAAAGACTGTAAATGTGACAGATATCCACTTGATATGACTAACTCAGACTCCTGAAGCCTCATATAAGCTTCAGATAAACTTTTAAATACATTTTTGCACAAATTTATTGTGTGGACACACTGTGGATTTTGGCCCCCATCACTTACATTGAAAGCACATTTCAAGGGGATCGTTTAATGGCCAGTATGAACAGGAGGAATGATTACAGCAAGAAAAGCATGTGTCACTGTTCATTTGGGCACCTGACTGTTGTTTTAAGACAGTCTTGAAAAATTGTTAATCTATCCTTTAATGCCCCCAGCCAAGAAATAACATAAATCCCTGTAAAACTGCAACTTACACTTCAGTTTTTGTACGCACTAAACAAACGAGATATAACATGTTAATTGATGAACTATAGAGGTGCTGGTGAGCAGATTTTGTTATCTTTGGACACAGCCAGACTAGTTGTTTCCAGTCTTTATGCCAATCTAAGCTAACCATGTGCTGGCTCCAACTTCAAATCGAATGGACAGACATGAGAGTGGCATTGACCTTCTTATCTTACTCTTGGCAAGAAAGTGTATGTCCCAAAATGTCAAACTTGTCCTTTCTTAGACAGAACAACCTTTAGCTACGATCCACATATATATGAAATAATGCATATTCAGCAGTTTCTTCAGTTCATTTGTAAATTTTTATTTCATTTTTTTAAATTCATAACAGCAAGAATCAAATATAGCAATGCAGGCCCCGTGAAAAAATGCACCAACTATTCTCTTAACCGCACACATCCATCAAAGTTGGCACAGCACACCACAAGTTATATCAACTACATTCATGACTTCAATTATTACATGATGTTGTTGTTAATATAAACCCTGCAAACATGTTCCAACTAGCAATTTCCCACCTCTTTTTCCTTTCTGGTTTCTTCACACAAGTTTCATTCGGATGAGATTATATTTTATGGCTTTAGACTGTGGCAATCAGCGGTTTTCACAACAAGTGCTTTTCAGAGGAGGTGGCCAGCTGACAAACATGACATATCTTTTCACAGGGCCTGTGACAGTTAAACAAGCAGAAACAAACTGCAGCAGAAGACAGAATACATCATATTAGCACTACAAGCAGAGAAAACAAACAACAAACGAAAAAAGTTCAGTTTACATCATATCATAAACGTAAGCATGCGTGCTTGTAGGAGATGAGAGATGACGAAGATGATCAGGACAAAACTCCAAACTAACGAGTTCATGACCAAACCACAAAGCAAATTATCAGTTTACTTAAATTCTGCCTGATGTTGAACTACATTCCTGTTTGGTCAGTTTCATCTACTAGAAGCACAGCTTACATAAACATAAAGAACATACTTATAGCTATGGTGTTTGTGTTGCATGTATTTTAACTCTCCAAGTGGTGAAACTTTTGTGAGTATAGTCTCAGGAATCTTTTTTTTTTTAAATAAACCACTATTCTATTTTTGTATTTTTTATATATATTTTATTCCATTACATTGATAGAATATTGTATACTGTAAATACATCTTTCTGTGTAACATGTTTTCTTATTCAATATTACTGTGTCGTGATTTTTTTTTTTAAACTGTATATGTATTTCCTTTAACATGCATTCCTCTCTGAGTAAAGTAAAGAGACAGGACGTGTTGTGATTGGTTGGGCCTGGGAGGGCGTGGCCATGACACACAGACCTGTCAGTACAGGCAGGTTAGGGGACCAGACAAACCCAGTCAGGCCCTTACGCTGGAGGGTAGTGGACGCCTCCTCCGGAAGGTTACCTGGCAAACTACAAGCTGCTGACAAAAAAGAAGAGCAACACTTGGCCTTTTCTGAAAGGGGTAGGAGAGTGAGAACTCAGTGCCCTTTTGATGCAAGCAATTTTGTTCAGCCTTTCATAAGATTTTTTTGTTATCCTAGCAAAATTCCTTGTCATTATAGACATTATTTTTTTTATTCAAAATAAGATCTCAATATACATGATTCTCTCTTTTTTGACTATGTACAGAAGTGCAAAAAAGTCAACCTTTATCACCTTTATCACCTCAAGATTCCCCACCCCACCCTTGTTGTTTGCAGTTGGCTGAGTAAGAGATGAGTGTGCAGACTCACGTCTCTACTCACCACGTTCACCTGACCCCGCCAGCAACGCCCCCGAAAAAGTGATCAAATATGCAGCTTGTTTTCCAACATGGCCCAATTTCCAGGGAGAGTAAAAATATTAAAACAATAGTTACTATTTGAAATGGATACAGTAGAAAATAACATCTTTACTCTAAACATCTAAGAACTAGATTTTTTATAATAGTCTTTTTTTTTCTTATATGACTAGTTACAAACCTTACAATCATTAAAATATTACTCGGTTATCGGCGACGGTTGCCACAGTGACAACTTAGCCTCTCTGTTCTATTATTTCATCACTGTTAGATACTCATATAAAACATCTTTGTTCAAAGAACACAAAAAGACTAGAGAAATGAACAATATGCATACAGTTCAACAATATGCATAACGTAGAAAATATTGTGTTTACAATCATAATCATACTAAAATTAACATTACATGGAATTTCAGGAAACTGTGCATGAGGAACACACAAACACACACTTTACCTTATATTCATTATAAGAAAGATAAATATAATAAGCAGAACTGAAAATCAGAACTAAATATCAAAATATCATCCAAACAAATAAAACACTCCTGTCTAAAGAAAAAACTACAAGAAAGTTAAGAAAAACTCAAAAACAAAGTGACAGTTACATAGTGCTCTGTGTGTGTGTTAATATGGCGTGGATTAGGCAACTGGATGGTTCAAAATGGCATGTTGCATTGTGCTGACCCGATGGTACATTCTAAGGCTTTGGATGAGTAATACAATCGTTATATTCTTGCCACTTTCCCTGTACTATCCACCATTTAAATATGCCTGAAGAACACCCAGAACACAACAAAAACAAAGAGTTCTAGAGATCTACTCTAAACACCCAATCCTTCTTTGGGCTCGCTATTGCGGCCCAGACTTTTCTAAGAAATTTAGCCCCACTAGTCTACCCACAATATCCAATAACAGTGACACAAAAAGACTTTGGCTGACAATCTGAAAACAGTTCTCAGGTAGACGTATTAAACAAATATTCTTAAATATGTCAGACTATATACACAACACGGAATTTACTTTGACAATCTGCCTTAAAATATGCATAACCATACAAATGAAAAACAAATCAGGTCATACAAATCACATATCCATCACCAGTTGCACGGTGGATTTTGACTTCTGTCTCACAGCAGTTTGGATACCAATTCACCTATTTCAGCTATTCATCATCATGTCTTCATCATTGGGAGAGTCTTTGGTCTCTCGTGCAGGCCAAGACCCTTCTTTACAACTCATCTGACTTTTAGAGTCAATAGACTTATGATCGTGGAAAGATCTGTGTCAGAACAGTTCCAGTCATTTCCTGTCTGACATTGACAAGAGGAAAAAAAAATTAAAAAGCAATTCATTCATTCAGTAGAAGATTTGAGGATAGCAGAAAATCTGGGGAAGGAAATCTATTCAGCAGTGGCGCTACTGGGAATCACAGGTAATGACAGGTCACAACAATGGACACTACATGCTGTCCAAGAGAGAAAATATTAAAGGGAATTGTTGAGTTTAACACTTTGTAACACTGCTTAAATACCATTCATGTATTTTGAGATGTATGGCACTTTACAGGGATGCCTGCAAGGTTAAAGACATGTGCTTAAGAGATAGAAAGATAGGCTACAAAGGTTTGAAAGACACCTCACAGACATTCAGTTGCTATTTTGCCTCTGAGTGCACTCTTGTAATTTCCCTTATCACTGGTTTAACAAAATAAAATTATACATAACAAAATCATTGTGCATGCATATGTGATTCAGTCAGATTATTCGTTTCTTTTACCTCAACTGAAATACAAGGTGCACCTTTGTGTAAACAAATGAACACATTTAGGTCAAAGACCAACAACCAATGAACGGACGAACAAAAGAAGTCATGATTCTTGGTCAATGGACGTACCAATCCAGCCGATTTGATGACTGCGCCACACATTTACCTCATGTTAACATTCAAAGTGTGTCCGGTGAATAAAGGTAAGTTGCCTCTACAGAGTGAAAGGCAGTCTTTTAATGTAAATGATGTTCTCTTCTGTAGTTGTGTAATAGTGTGCATGAAGTACACATGAAAACAACCCTAACAAACTGTGCCTCCTATGTTAACATGCAGATTTATCCCAAACCAATTCAGAGTCGGTTCTTCGTTTTGCTCTCGATGTTACAGGCATGAAGGGTGACCGCTAATCTTGGACTTGACACCAGCACACTCCAGTTCCATCTGGAAAGAAGATCACAAAAGACCGCAGAATTAGATTCGAATCACAGGGACAAGTCATAACAAAGCTTAGTTGAGACGTTTCTTATTGCCTTGAAATCGGCTCCTGATTTCACATCACAGGCAAGGTTTCAAGCCGGTAGACAAAACATCAATATAGGATGATTTTTAAACCCTGATTTACCTTCAACCCCAGTGTTTTTTTTACGGTCAATGTCAACATTTTTTTATTCTCGTTTTCTGCATGACAATTATGGTATGGTTAAATTTAGGGAAAGATTAGGAAAGGACAGGATGCACACTTGGTTAGGGAGAGGTCATGCTTAATTGCAAGTGTGTGAGTGGACACAAACTCTGGTCTCCTGCATGAAAGTCAGATGTGCTACACACTCCTCCAACCCAACCTGCACACCCATACTTCCCACCTCACTACATACAGGGCACACTACTTCCTGCGCTGGCACTGGAAGTAAATCACAAAGTGCAGAATTATCCAACACCGAGTTTATTCGATGGGATATTGGGCTGAGTTTGAACAAGCAAATCATGTATTTTTGGTGTTTCCTTAATATTACACAATGATGTAACATCACAATCAGTTTTTCATGTATTAATTGGGTAATATTCATATGATTAAAGTGAAGAGGATTCTATTATATCGCTACAGAACCTCTAGTTCTTTTCTAAATATAATTTATGACACATTTACCACTGCAGGGAAGCAGGGAAACTAACAGTGGCTGCAAAGGAAGGAAGCAAGGAGTCAGACTGACATTTGATGGTGCATGACCCCAAAAACTTCCACAGTAGCCAAATTTAGAAAATCAACAGATGTTTGGTGGCTTCGCGATCATGTTTCCTGCTGAGTGAATGCTGAATTGAAATCTTTTACTTAAGTGTAATCTTCCTTGAAATTGCAAAATAAATAAATAAATGGGTGACTGCCTTAACAAACAGCTTTGTCAGCTGCAAGAACTACAGTTGTAGCAATTGCTTCACAGGTTGCATTGTGGCTGTTTGGGTGAAGAGTAACAGACAGTATTGGTCCTAAAGCTGTATGTGAGATGTTAGGAAGAGGTGCAGTACATACTGTTCTGATTGAGACTCCTACATCTGGGTCACATACTTGTGACTAGTCAGATGGTCTGCAGATATTATTGGAATCTGATTGAGAGGGAAAAGAGAGAGATAGACAGAGAAAGAGAGAGAGAGAGAGAGATGGAGGGAGATGGAGAAACAAACAGAGGGACAAAGAAGGAGGGGGAAATCAGTTGAAATGAAGACAAACAGCACCCACTCTGTCATTAATTCAACCTAAATTGATAATAAATATATGCATAATAAGTATCTGAGTAATCACAGTATCAGATGCTCTCAAAAGCCCACAAAGATCAGAGATGTGCATTCATGTATTTTTCATTAAGGGGCACATGGGAATCATAAGAGTAAAAATAAATAAACTAATAGATACTGAAAAGTCAGAGCTGATACCAGAAGTGAAAAAGAGAGAGAGGAGGCAGGAGAAGAGCAAACCTGATTGGCTGTTGCGGTTGCAAAGGGAACACTTGTGGCAGATGTGGTGGCTGCAGACACAGTGACTGGAGTAGCACCGTGCATCATGGGTACTTGGAGGGAAAGATCACACAGGCGTTTGAACCAGAGCAGATTTAAAGCTTTTTATGTTTACACTTCATTTTTAAGTCTGTCTATAGACTGCTAATAAACATGAGAGAATCTGTAAATAGCTCAAAAGAAGATCTATTTTCTAGCGACTTTTTAAAAATTTTTGCCACCAATTACTCTGTCAATTTGAATTAAGAGATAGTCTGATGTGCTGTAGAGGAAGAAAAAGCAGAACCAAAGGGTGTAATGGAGCTAACTGGCAAATTTGAATGACAAGAAGGTACTTTCCAAAATTATAAATTCATATGGAAACAACTTTTTCTTGGCATTCATACTGAACATGTTCATTAATTGGCTTTTCTTTTACTTCCATAAAACAATAAAATTGCAAATCACTACTGTTACTACAACAAATAATGCAAACATTAAACAGCCACTACTTCTACCACCACTTCCACTACCAATAATAACCCTCATGTTTATAAGGCATGTATAACCAGACAGTATAATGAGGTGCTCTAGAGGTTAGAGAGCTTGGGATGGAAGTATTGTATAATGAAGCAGGGGTCAAGGGATTTTGAACTGCAACAAGTATTAGGTGACAGACAGACCTGTGGCAGAGCAAAAAGGGATTCATACAACAATATATTGCAGAGAATAATAAAACACATGACTTCCAATTGAAATTACACAAATTATTTTGTCAGCCACATGTTCGATTGCACAAAGGAGAGACTACATAGTTTTGGTGTAAATATCAAAGTCTAAAAATGGAGAATGTGCTCACATTATGTGGAGAGTTGAATGAAAATGTGAGTGACTAAAATGGGCTCAGAGATAATCAGTAAGGAAAGCTGGCACCTACCAACACTTGTTGCAGGTGTCATGCACAATATCGAGCCTGCCCATCATGCATTGCAACAGGGAGTGGAGTGAATAGGGAGGAGAAGAAATCGAGAAAACCCATTACAAGTGTTATAAAGTCAGACAACATTGGATTTAACCTGGACATGGCATCAATACAAGGGCTATAGCTGATTATGTAACAGTACTGATTATCAATAATTGAACAAAGTAATCATTCCATTTCACACATCCCAATTTCTGCGATCACACATGCACAGCATATTGCATAGGAAGCATATGCCTGAGCTACTGTATAACACTCTAAGAGAGGAGAGTTGTCTGTCCAGTCCCACTTTACTGTTCAACTATCGCTGCTCCATTAAACGGAAGGGCAAATGAAACACTGCCAGTGGTCCCATTTTCCTGTCTGCAGCGTTAAGAGCTGTTTGCACAGTGGTACTCTTGAATGACCTGCTTTCAAAATCCTCAAAGTGTGTTGCAGTGACCTGACAGTCCAATAGCGTGGGACATATGAGGATCTGAGTATCCGAATCTCTCACAGAAGGGAATCGATGGCAGGCTATTCTTAGGCTGTCAGACGAGAATATGGGACGCAGTGTAAGATGACTATGCGGTGGCCAGAGAAGAGCACTTCAAATAAGCTCTGTGGGAGTGGAGTGTGTGTGCAAACTGTATATACACATATGTATGTACATACACACACATTGTACATCAAGGGTGTAATTTCCACTGTAATACCAATCCACTTTTACAGTTTCAGTTTGACTGTATTCATAAAATCTCTCCGAATATTATCCTCTTACGGTGTAGCTGCCAAAATCCAGATCAGAAAAGAGAGGGGTTGATAAAAATGCTCATTTGATTCACCTACTGTGTAATAGGTTTTTTGTTTTTTTTATTTTGTTTGCCTGTCAGACTGCCCTGACTATCTGATTGGTGCCATTTGTTGGAGTGGGATGCAGCCTGAGGAAGCACTACATACACAAGTTAGAGCCAGAAAGAGCCAGTTGATGATAATATTCTTCTAAAAAATTGATAATAAAAGAGGAGGCAGTTATCAGGCCTGTATTAATGAGTCTTTTCAACAAGCTTAAGCCATTAATAATACTGATATAAACACAACATTTCTAATTGATTTGTTAGACTACCTTAATTATGGAAGGTGCAACAACCAATTCTATCACAGCATGTCATTCGATTAGTTGATACACTGCGCTACATGTTTATATATACAGAAAATAGCAGTCATAGTATCTAAACAACACAACTCTGACTTTATGCCCCCCCCTCACCCCCCCACACACACACATGCAAACACACTTCTGACCTATGTAATTACTGTACAATCATGCGCAATTACGTTCATGCAAATAAAATTTTCCACCTTGTCACCAACAATGAAATCACATAATCATTCACTGCTGATGCCAAAACATAATCAGGGAGTTTTGTGAGAAACTACGTGTGCTTTGACAGCCAATAGCGATGCGATCACTGCCACAAATATGGGCTGAAGAAGGATCAGGCCTTACCTGATGGTATGAAGGCAGCCTGCTGCTGAAACTGCATGTTGGCCAGGGCCTGTTGGTAATGGAATACGCCAGCATTGAACATAGTGGTGGCACCGTTGGCTTTTTCAAGTGCAGGTCTCTTTGGTAAAGGAGGCAAGACGGGAGGGAGCCCCTGATGAGGGGACAACGCCAAAATAAAGGAATGGGAAGTGAGGGAAATCAAAGGATGGTAGCAGTGACATTCAGGACAGAGAGAAGAAAGAACTTCGTTAGAAGATAAAGTTGCCCCTCCAAACAGCTATTACAAACACTGGCAAGCAAGCAGTGGACTACACTACCGCTGTCAGAGCAGGACAGGACAGTGGTGCTAGCTGACAAACTGTGACATCTATCTTGCTAGTGATGACAACAAAAACAGTCCTCAGCACAATTTCATGAACCTTATGATCTTGAACAATTCAAAACATACCAATTCTGCAGTCTAAGGCATAACTAGAGGCTTTTGCAAAGAGGGGCTAACTACACTTTCAGCTTTAATACAAGTTTTATAGTACTGATTGTTGGACCATCAACAGAAATGATGTAGTTAGGGAAAGCTGCACTGCTCGCTCCATGATAATAGTACACTATAAGCCATGTTAAGTCTGTCACGACACCTCTTTAACAATTACACATGCAGTATGGGAAGTGACAAGATCATGCAAAGACTACTATATCATATTAGAAACTAAAATATTTACATTTACAGTCACATCATGCAACCAATTATATGCCTTTGAGACTCATATGAGGTGATGAACTGATCATTGATAGTGAAAAAGTGTTTCTTCTCTGTTGTCTTGATTTACGATTCAATTGGTATTTTATAAAAAATTTGTATGCAACAAATATAACAGCTTGTGGCAATCAGTTCATCACCCCTCAGTGTTTCCTCAGTTCAGTCAATTAAATTTCTACTTTATTTTAGCCAGAACAATTAAATTATATCTACTACACCACAGCTACATGCCAAGCTAAAAGGTGAAAGGTCATAGTACCAGGTCAAAAGTTGCGTCGAGGGGTCGCTTCAGTGATTTGACAGCCGACTGAGTCTTAATTAGCAGGCAGCGAGCACATGATGGCAATGGGCCAATGGGGTTCAAGCGCATTAACATAAACCAGCAAGCGGAGGTGCATCATGGGGGCAGCAGTGCAGTGTGGGTTGGTGAGAAAAAACAAACAAACAAATAAAAAAAAACAAACAAATAAAAAAACAAATCATTGGAATGCAATATACAACAATAACAAGACTAGGGCATGCACATTAATGGCTGTAGGGTTACTAAAAAGAATTATGGGCCTTGATATCATATATTGTCAGAAAAGAATTTTGTTTAGTGAAGTGTAAGTTTGATTGCAATGATGTTCTGACGAATACTGCAGACAGGAGGAGAAGCCAGTTAAGCCAGTTGTTGAATTCAGAAAAATCCTAACAGAAAAGCCCCTGTCTCAGATACTAAAGGGGTGACACGGTTGTGGCAAATGACGCTATGAAACTAAACTGATCCTAACTCAGGCTCCAACTCTCAATTACCCATGTTCCCAACTATGATGGGATTACCATCAACTGGCCAGAATATCTCATTGCACTAGGGCCATAAATCATAATTATGAATAACTGGTATTAAGTTGTCACAATTACTGTTGATATAGTGTATCAGAAACATTGTTATAATTACCTACTTAAATATAAAGCCTCCAAAACACCAAAGCATTTTATTATGTGCTTTTAAATATACTAGAATATTTTTTTTATTCGCTCATTTATGAATTATGATCAAATTAGAATGTAATTATGAAGCTCATGAAGATAATTTGGTCCTAATTTGTAGGCACATTGTGAAAGTAGCACTGTCACCATGAAATGAGATTAAAGGAATTAAAGAATAGGTTTGAAGCCTGTCTTAAAGTAGTAATCACACCATATGTATGCTGGAAGAGTTAGTTAGTAGCTGTAATCATTCCTCCTCTCCATACTGGCTGAAAAGCGACTTCTTCCTTATGTAGGAGATCTCAGACAAAATCCCCAGTCCTCCTTTGGTGCAAAAACTGTGATTTATAGTTCAGCTGAAGCAAATAGGAGGTTTCGGCAGTTGCGCTTACTCAGTGAGTAAGCCAAAATAAGTGGGTGTGTTCCAAAGTTACAGTCTTTTTAGTATTAAATGCCATATCTGTGTTACTACAGTATCCCTCTACTGCAGCTATCTGAGGAAAAATAAAGAGGGAACTCTGTGCTGAAAAGACTGCAATTTTGGAAGATACCTATTGATTTAACTCAGACGGACTCAGGTTAGTTCCAGCTGAACATGAGAGTGCATTTTTGCTCAGAACAAGGACTGTGGATTTTGTCCCTCATCTGTTGTGTGGTCATTTTAGGAAGGAATCTCGTCATGGCCAGTATGGACAGGAGGAGAGATTAGAGCGGCCAAGAACTCATACATCTACTCAACATATCCTGTGTGCATATACGTTTTGTATTAAGATAACTTGAAAAAATGTGAAGTTACCCTTTAATCTTGTCACTACATCAAATATTTTGAAGACCAATCTTAAGTATTTATCTAAACACTATTATCAAAGCAGGGAATTAACCTAATCATGTTAGCTCTGTTTTGGCTTCATGTAATGACTTGAATTTTGAGCAATTATCATTGTGTCTCTTCAAAGAAAATAAACACTGCATTATCACTTAATAGTCCTCACAGTTTTCTTCTCAGCACAAATGTCCATATCGACTGTGAACGACAGCAAAATATAGAACTAACAAAGCAGCAAAACGAGGAGGAGGAGGAGCAGGGCAGGGGAGCAGCAGGCTCAGTCACATACTAGCACGATCACTACAGCCTGCTGCTAATAAAGCACGCATTGACTCCATATCTTTCTTAGTGTGTATTAGGTCAACAGTGGAGTCTGAAATGTGTGCTGGGAGCTTGAGTAAAGGCACAGGGTAGGAGATGTTGACTCAGAAAACTCTGTCTGTGAGAACTGAATATGAGTGATTGTGCTACACTGTTTGTGCTTCATACCCTCATAGAATCACCCACATCATGTTTATTGAGCCCTTATTGTAGTAGAGCCCACATTAATATGTTTTAGGTCATCACATAAGATAGTGTTGAAATAACTATATAAACTCTACTCTAGATTACATTTAATTTGTTTTAATTTATAGTAATTCCTCTTGCTGCACAGGGCTGAAAGTGTTATAATAAAGTAGATGTTCCTCAGCTTGAGTCCCTCTTGGTGGTGTAATCTCTGGACAGATACCTACCATGGCTGCAGCAGCTGCAGCCTGGTTGACTTGGTGTTGAGCGGCTTTGATCTTGGCCTGCAGGTGAGCCGGAGGGTGAAAGTACTTGCACTTCTCCCTAGAGCAGCGGCCCTTAATGTAGTCCATACACACAGTGACTGTGTTGTCGTTGGTGTCAATCATAGTACTATCTGAAGGATGGGCAAAGCGACAGTCATTCTCTCCACGTGTGCAGTTGCCACGCTGGTATTCCCGACATACCTGGTGCACAAACACACATTTTACTACTTTTATTTTGTTAACTTGAAGATAAGAATTTGATCATAACGCCAAAACACACATAAATCCATGCAAATACAAGACTCTCACACACACACATTATGAAGTTGTTGTTCACTTAACTTCACATTTGATGAAGTAATCAATCTATTCAGTCATTTCAGAACTTGACAATCACTTTAACAGACATTGCTAACCAATCTTAATGACAGGTCCGGCCATTACTGCTGATTGATAAGCAGAACAGACCGTAACCAGCATTTACAGACTCATCAATCACACAACATTTATCCATTATTCAAATGAGCTGTGTTGTTGTTCTTCCTGAGAAAGACAGAAGGGGGCAGCATCTGCATGAGCAGTTGAGATACTGATTGCCTCAGCCTGAATGTAGGGGCTCAATGAGGCTCATGGGAAATATGAGACTGGTTACCCTCAAAGGAGGCTGTAGCTGACGTAATCACCAACCCACACACACACACACACACACACACACACACACACACACACACACACACACACACACACACACGTTTACAGACACACACACACACACACAAGGTGGCTGCACATATAAATTATGAGACAGCGTTTTTTTTTTCCCTCAAAATGAAATTTTGACACTTAAAGAGCTGTGCAATAACTTAAGATCTCCGTTTGAGCACAGTCAGCCACCGCTGAGTCTGAATCCTATCCTCCACCAAATGAAATGTAATTTCATGGTACGTTGTATCAATTTATCAGTTATTTTGATAGAACAAGCCATTTACCAAATGTCTGTTTACCGGTCTCACTGTCTGCATGCATAAAGCATTTGATTTGTGGTGGACCGGCTGCCAGACAAAAGGCCACCAGCACCGTTATCTACAGACTAACCCTGCTCTGTCTCCTGTCATGACAGCTCATCATCCGCAATCGCTGATCTGTGTGAGCGATGGGGTACGATTCTCTCTCTGTCTGTCTCTTCTTTGCTCTTATGTGCCTCTCTCACATACGAATGTGAACACACACACACACACACACACACACACACACACACATTAATTCCCCACCACTGCCACCATCACCATGGCTGCTACTGGTCTTATTTAAAAAAAGAAAAAAAGAGACTGCCTTGTTGTCAGGCAGATGTTGGAGAGGCGGGTGAGGGAGGAAGGAAACAAGGGAGAGGAAAGGAAAATGTAAGAGTGGTTGATGAATAGGGAGTAAAGGACAGAGAGATGGGGATCAAGGAGTGAGAGTGAGAGTCTTTGGTGATCGAGTGAGTGTGGCTGGCATGGTTAAAAATTACTGAAGAGAGGGAAGGCTAAATGGAAGCAATTTGATGTTCTCTCTGCACCAGGTGTGGATCAGTGTGTTTCTCTTAACAGTGGTTAATCATGCATTAAAGGGAGCTAACCCAGTGAAAGTGCTTAGTTGGAGAAACAAATAAAGGGCCTGTTAATCATATTTCTGTCCCCATGGTAACTGTCCCTCTGGGCCATTTACATCACCATGGTTGCAGGTAAGCAACATATGAGTGTATGCATGCTGAAACGCTGCAGTGTATCGCCACATAAGAGATAGAGACCGCAAGACTCCTGGAAAATATTTCTCAGGAAAACAGCCGAGAGGATTGTCTTCTAAAATAGGAATTTCTCTCAGCCTCAAGGAAATAGTCTGTAACATATCTACTCACTGGTATGTGTGTCAGTCCACAGAATTCCAGCTATGTTTATTTTGAACGACACACACTAGAAGCTAAAATATGGCTGGCCCTGTTTTCTAAGACATTTTTAGTAAACCTAGTTTCTGACAAATTAGGCTGGGATCTGAATTTTTCCCAATCAAAAAGCTTTATAGGATACACAGGCTGAGCAGAACAGGCCGTGTTGACCACTGGGTTTAAATATCTTGAAGGGAAAACACTGAAAATGAGCAGATTTGCCTCTACTGTTAATAATTGTATTTGGCTAATAAATATTTCATATCTGTTTGTCTGTTCAGAGTTTGGTGCACAATGCTATCCATCCTTTGCCAGACAATTGGTTCAATCCTCGGCCTGAATCAAGATCTGACTGCTCCTCTTCTGCTAACAACCGATTCTTGCCTCCGATCTTGTTCAACCTCTGTAACTTCTTCTAACTCGTCAAGACTCCTCTATGAAATTCAGTCACTACTTTCTCCTTTATTTCTGTTATCTTTGTCTCTGCTTGCCCTAACCCCTCCCCTGATGACCACAACAGGTCTACAAATTGATTTCCTATCTCCCCCTCCATCTCTTTTTCCTGTCATTGACCCATTCCCTCACTCTGCATGTTGTCCACTTGTTCATCGGGCCTGGAGACTTCCTCAGCCTCACTCCCATTAATTACCCGGCTACCCAATGTTACATTTTAAATGTAACCTTCCTAACGTTCTTGCCCGCCTCCTGCCTGCCTCCAACGATTTCCCCATTATTTCGCTGCAAGTGTTTCCCGGGTGGGGCTGCATAATGGATGAGATTGACTTACTGTCCAATTAATGATTATCTGAACACAGCTACGGGAGAGGCACTCATCAGGTTTCAAATGACTGATTGCTTTCATAGGAGAATTAAAGATTTCTCTGAAAATTACACACTGACACAGTATAACTTGAATTTGTGCCAAACAATGCTGTCTCCAGCCTGTTGATTGAATGCAGCATTGACTAAGGTAATGTTTGTAGACAGATACTCTCATTAATGTCTCTTTCTCTTTGCTTAAGTCTGGGTAATGACTGTGTTATGGTAATAGGATGTAGTTACTGTAACAGAAAGTGTGTACCAGATACATAATTAAAGTCTACAAACAGAAACTGTTGAGGCAAGACTTTCCAACCCATGCCTTTAATATTCAAATAGACACAGTCCCTCATTTCAAAGCCCAATCTGTTTGCATAGCTGGGAAAAAGATTCTCATCGGGTGCAGTGTTTACTAGAGTTTTAATAATCTATCTTTTAATCTGTGACTGATATGAGAGTGACAAAATAATTATGCAAATCCTTGCATCTGTGTGATCTGTGGTGTGTGTGCATATGTGCTAATGCGGTCATATTTTCTCCATTTATACCTGCATCTGTGTGTGTGTGTGTAAATGTGTGTGTGTTTCTCACCTCCAGTCTGTCTGTCCTCATGAGTTTCTGTGCAGCAGCAGCAGCAGCAGCTGGTACAGGGACACTGGGGTTGCTGGTGACCAGTACTGGGGCGCTGGGCAAGATATCAGCGGGCATCAGGCCGGGCGACACAGGGCCAAGGTAGGGGTTAAATGCAGCGGCCGCTGCCGCAGCAGTATTGGCATTGGTTGCAAGGCTGGGTGTGACTGAAAACATGGGCTGTGGGCACATGCAAAATGAGAGAGCTGGTCAATGTCGGGCAAAATTTACACAAAATGATCTCCTTCAGATTACCAACTAAGTCTATATATATAAAAATGTTGCATATTTAATTATATCTATCAATAAGTATAATGCCATCCTTCCTCACTCCTACTCATATTCCCCTTGAAGATATATGACAGTAGATGGTGAAATAAGACATGTATGCAATTAAAAACAGCCAAGCAAAGGATAGGAACTGTGGCTGGGGATATGGAAAGAACAAGATGGCAAAAATAGACAATTAATGGGCGCAGATCTGAGAAAGAAGAATGTGTCTTCTTTGATGGCTGCTTGTCTTTTATTTGCAGTAACACATAAGGGAGGTCTAGGCTCTGTATGTGGTGTCACATACTCCCCACAAGGATCAGATGGAATCACACGCTTCATACACCAAAGATCACACACATATAGGAGTAATAAGGATGAGGGACATCAAGCTGTGTGTACCTGCAAGAGGGGGGCAACAACCTTTATGTGTCGTGCTGGAGTTTGAAATAGGAAACATCCTTGCTACAGATCCCTCTGACTTTCTCTGAGAAGGAGACTAAGGAGTATGCTAGCTGACACAGTCCGCTGCAAGTTTTCCCTGCACGTTCCTGACCTCAGCCCCAGTCTGAGGACTGTCTCTTGAGCCCCTGCCAACACGACACAGTGAGTAATAAAGCAGCAGCAGCCAGGGCTGGACAGCTACATTCCTCCCAAAACCTCCTTGCAGCTCTGAGATGACTCAGAAAATCAAGAAAAATGGCATGGACTTTCTAATTCTTCCAGTGCTGCCCTCGGGAATGTCTGGAGAATTATGTCCTATCACAAAGTGCTCTGGAAAAATAGACATGTTTCTCTCAAGGTGCTCAGATATCATAGCTCATGGTTGGGATGAAGTGGGTATGATGTCATTGAAAAGACTCAGAGTCATGAGGTTTTAACAATGTAATGATGTCATCCTGTTAAAGTTTGCGAGCGTGCTCATGGTCATTTCAGAAATATTTCCTCACTTTGCTCTGAATAACAATGATATGACAATGCAGATTCCTCAGTTATGTTGAATGAATCACACAGTAGAAAAAGAAAATTTGGACTCTTCATGCTTCCTGTCAGCATTTCGTATTGCAACAGTGACATCTTATAGTTATGCAGTAAAGATTCCCCATTTTAAATGCCCTGAATCCAGATTGAAAAAGCACATCATACAAGATACACACTGCAAATACACATCAATCAAAATTTAGATCACACACTTTAAGATCAAAGATAACTTTTTCGCCCCACATTTTTATGTGACAACCGATTGCTATGGAGGTATTATCTGAGTGAGACTGAACAACTTGCTTTTTATGAATTATGGAAGATCAAAAGCAATGTGATCATCTAGAGCTGGGTTTCAATGTCATGCTCTTGCAAGTAATGTAATGTTTTTTTAACCAGTGTTAAACGCTCCTGTGATTTCAAGCTTGGACATATCCGACCACAGAGCCAATAACTGACACAGTCTTTAAAGTTGTTCTATAATCATTTTTTGCCACTCAAATTCATAGTACCAAGCTTATTCACATATTTTGAATCTAAGGCCTTCATTTACAATATCTTATGCCCTGTTTATCTTATGCAGTGCATTCATGCTTTATCCATTTTTTAAATCTGAATGTAAAATATGCATGTTTCTAAAAATTGTAAGATTTAATTTAGTAATGGACCTTAACTGTGCAGCACCTTTAAAAACAAAGTGACAATGTGCTTTACATAGGTAAATCAGGTTTAAAATATTTTGGGACTACAAATGTGCTTGTTATAAAAAATGTAAAATCAGGCAGTTAAAAGTAATAATACACAATACAACACACCACAAATATAGTAAGTTAAAAATTGAAATAAACAAATAAATTATGTAAGAAATATTGAAAATTTAACTTTGTTTGTTATGGTGCATCAAACTTTTCAGCACTCGGCTACCTCCTGCCCATACATGGTAATAAATCCGTCTACAGAAGTAAGACAGCACTGGAATGCTTTTCCCTTGTTGTGTTTGTGTTTTTTACTTTTTTTTATTTCACCATTTATTTTTCATTTTAAGTTATTCACTTTGTGTCTGCACCAAACAAGTGCACCGAAGATCATGAGGTGAGTGAGTGAGTGAGTGAGTGAGCGAGTGAGTGAGTGAGTGAGTGAGTGAGTGAGTGAGTGAGTGAGCGAGTGAGGGAGTGAGTGAGTGAGTGAGTGAGCGAGTGAATGACTGACACAGTCCTGTAAATAGATATAATTGTAATGTGGGCTGTCCGCTGACGTTGACTCTGTAATAAAAAGCATCAGGAGCACCATCACTCACAGCCAGCTGTAATGGACCCTAATTACTTCACCCTCTGCACAGTTCCATGCGTGAAATGAAATCACTCTCCTACGCACGTAGAGCAAGGGGGCACGGCTATAGACAAAAAAAAGTGGGAGAGTAACAGATAAAATGTGGTAGAGATGCCGAGGATGGGGGCAGGAAACTGAGCTAAAGACACATGGGAGGGAGGGAGGAAGACAGTCTGAGCAGGAAGGATTCCTGGAAAGCCTAGTATACCCGGTCTTACCCTTTGTTCCCTTTGCACACAACATGGCTCTGTTTTCTTGACTTTTCTTTGTAGCGCAAGACTAAAGCCATCTCTTCTTGCTGCTGTCGTCCTATCTCCTTCACTTTGCCTACCTGTCTTTACTCTGTCCATTTATCTCTCCCTGCCTCTCTCTCAGTCCTCCCTTTCTTCTTCTGCTGTGTCCTTCTCTGTCAGCCTGTCTTCCTCCTCCTTTGCTCTTCTTACTTTCTCTCTCCCCATGACATGAACAGAAAAGGAAGGCTTTGCAGTCCTAGTGAGATCTATTGCTTCTTTAAACCCTTTCATGGTTTCCTCTGTTCCTCTCAATGGGCCTCTCGACTCTGCACCTCTTTCCCAGATAAGGGTGATAAGCCATCAGCTAAGTGTGCACGCGTGTGTGTGTGTATGTGTGTGCATGTGTGTTTCTGACTTAGCCTACTTTCAGGGACTTTCGGGAAATTTCAGACTAAAGACCAATTAATTAGGGACGGTTTGTCCAATTGGGGACAAAACCTGTGTCCCCAATTAGGAAAAAGCTTATTTTTGGGTCAGTGGTTAAGGTTAGGGTTAGGTTAAGGTTAAGGTACTGTAAGCATTAAGGTTAGGCAAGTAGTGGTTAGGGTTAGGGTTACAGTAAGTCTACAGGAAATGAATTTAAGTCAATGTGTTGTCCCCAAAAGTGACTTAGGTATGTAGTGTGTGTGTGTGTGTGTGTGTGTGTGTGTGTGTGTGTGTGTGTCCAAGCATGCAGCATCTGAAGCTCTTTTGAATAGTGTGAGACAAATTCACTCCACTGCTCTCACTTAAACATAAAGGGATGGAGGAGAAGACAGAGGAATTACTTCAAGCCTGACTGACAGGTCTCACTGACTCTGTACGGTCTCATGGACCAGCCAGGGAAACATTCATTTGAACCAGCTGACTGGGGCTCCGGCCATCACCTTGAAGATCCTTGGAGCATGCAGCATCACTACAAAGCAATTTCTGGTATAATTTACTGCGTGTGTGTGTGTGTGTGTGTGTGTGTGTGTGTGTGTGTGAATCGGTGGGCATGCATGGATTTGCGGGTGTGTCAGTGATTGTGTAATGATAATATGATACTTTATTGATCACTGTATAAAAAAATTCCACAGCGATCAGTATCTTATATCTGGGTCCTGCTCATCTAGCATTTCTTGTTTGATCCAAGCTAACGTCATGTTAATTATCTTACTGTAAATGGAGTGAATATCAGCTTTTTAGTTTTCTTAGTGTGCAATCTCCATTCTGACAAAGAAGTTTTTTCTGGTAAAAAGGTAGTAAACTGATCTATCTTTACATTATATTTACATAGTTTTTTCTTTTGTCTAATAACTGTGTCTGGGGCCAAGAATGAGCTTCCACATTCAAATGAAATACCAGTTAATACTGATCCAGCTAAATAAGTGCTTCAAACGGAGTTGTAGAATTTTTTTGATAATCTTGGCTGAGTTTAACTCGAAATGAAAGCAAACATAAGCAGATATATAATTGGCTGAATGCTGATCATATGATGCTGACATGGCACTTTAGTTCTATTGCTTTGGCAACAGAAACCTTCAGCCAAGTTTATCTCTTTGATTTATTGCAAACTAAATTTGAAGTCATTTTCTAAATGTACAGCTTTTATTTTATTGTCTCGCCTATTTCATCATGTATAGGTATTTTACTTTTTATTGTGAAAATTAAATTTATTACAACTTGAGTTTTATTTCCTACTTCAGTGATAACATTGTACTCCCCAAAATTATTGCAGAGACTTGAGAATGTGCCCACATTGCTAAAAGTAAGTCCAAACAGAGAACAAACTTGAGTGTGAGCTGATCATACAGGTTATTCAAAATCATTTGAAAGAGAAAACAAAGGCAAATGGTAAAATTATTGCATAAACTGTCAGCATCCTGGTTCACTTTTGACTGAAATACTTGCCTGTAGTTGTGCAAACTCATAGTTTTCATGCGCAATGAGGGATTATTAGAGATAATACGGGTACGCTTACTTAAGGTTTCACTTCCAAATAAAGTGGTAGCTAAACTAGACTTTCAGCTTGTTTACAACCAGCATGATTGTCTGATCACTTGTGTTTTCTTTGCCCTGTCTGACTTATTTTTAACAATGCTGCAGTGTTCTGAGATCTCAGCAATTACTTTGGTGAGTACAATGTTATCATACCCAATAAAAGCAGGATCTGCAGATAATAAACTTTATTTTCCTCGAATTTATCTTAAATTGTATCTGGAGTTAAAAGTGAATTTTAAACCAGCCTCAGGAAATCAAACAGGGCCCTGTACATTTCTAAAATGAACATTTTGTGCATCCTGTGTGAAGAGCACAAGTGCTACCTGTAAATGTTTATACATGTGCACATCTGCAGTCTATGCTGTATATCTGTGTATGCGTATGTGTGCTCTCACCACTGGCTGGAGCTGTGTGCCGGGCATCATGGCGTTGGCAAGCTGCATCTGCTGGGCCAACATGGCCATGTTTTTCTGCTGGATGAGGTTGTTCCTTCCATTGATCTCCAGCTGGGTCTTTAGGTGAGGAGGAGGATGCAGGTACTTACAGTTCTCCCTGGAACAGCGGCCCTGATGGGATGAGACAGGACAGGAAGAGAAGAAGACAGAGAAAAGAGGAAGGGATGAGGAGGATAGAGACATGGAAAGAGGCGAATTAGAGGTGTTTCCATTAACTGTTGCCTAATGTAAAGAAGTAATGAGCCTTGACTCAAGTTGCTGCCCTCCCATTAGCAGGCGCTAACCTAACATCCCTGACATCTGGGCCTGCCAGTGGGTTTGTCGTAAAGAAGACCGATCAGTTCTGCTTTCTTTACTCCCTTCATGACCTAAGCTCTGCGCCCGGGACTTTCTCATACTTTTTCAAGGTCTCAGCGACAGACAAATTATCTCCAAAAGCAGTGATAAAGAGGATTAGCTAGTCTATCTGCTTCTGCTAACAGATTATAATACACAGAGCGAAAGAAAGAAAGACATGGAGAATGATGCACTGTGCACTCTGCTCACTTCATACATTCTAAAATGCTTTTTGGGTTTTTCTACATTCAGTATTCAATGTGTGGTATTACAGGTATTTTCTCCTCTGGAGACAAATGATGTTACAAGAAGTTCAAAAAGCAGTCCCTTCAGGATTTCCCAGAGGTTTTTTGTGATTGTTGCAGCCAAAAATGTTTGATTTTACAGCGGCTTTTCTAAAAAATGACAATTACAATTTATGATATTTTATGTGCTCTTATAGCGGTAAAATTGCGGGAGATTTATCCATCTTCCATGACACACATGTCATCTTCCATGCAACAATTAGTTCAAATCAAAAGCGGTCTGTTAATTTGGCCATTTCATGTGGAAAAGTTGCAGTGATTTAGCAAAATTGCAAGGTCTTGCAAATCTTGCGGAGATTTCTTGAATTTGCATTAATTATTGCGATTGCACAATTTCCTGGAGGGAATGAAAAAGGTCAGGGACAAATCTCTTTGTATAACAATTGTAAAAATAAAGAAGCAAATTAAAATAAAAAGGGAAAAAAGAAACACTCTGTTTTTTACATGCTACCTTAACTGCTATTGCTCTGTTGCTCTGTTTCCAAAAGGGAATTGTTTTGGGACTTTCAGTTAGCAAAAACCCACACTCTCCTCTATCCTACGGTGCTACAGTAGTCCTTCAATGGCTGCCACCTTAGAAGCAGTCCCACTTGATGCTGGATGTTTAACAAGGCTCAGCGAATCACTATTGATCTCCTCCCAATTGAGACAAATGAGGTATGCATCAATATTTTACATAATTTCAGAAAAGAACAGCCTGGAGAACCGATGCAGGATCTATACTTGAATGGAGACTTCTGTGACAATAAACATACACAAATCACAGCACTGTATCTAACATTCTGCTAGTGTCTAAAGACAGTGCAGTGTGCGTCTGGGTGCTGTGGGTGATTATATTCATCTAGCAGCCGGCAGCCCAAGGGGAGAAGGAGGGAATGTAATTTACACTCTCATAATGCCTGCTCCACTGAACACTCCCCTGGATAGGTGTAATATCTTAGATATCTCCTCCTCTTTTTTATATCCCCCCTTTCTCTTTCATTCCCTTCCTTTCGCCTCAATCCCCATACCTCCCGAACCCCATGCTGATATTTACTCTCCTAATCATGAATACAGAGCAGTGGAGGCGCAGAGGTGCTGCTGTGATCTGTGTATGTAAACATGTTCATGTGTGCAGAATGAGCGAAACAGAAGTGCTACACTCTCACTGTCTCTTTGTCGCTTTCTCTCTTTTAAATCAAAATGCATCCTCTTCCCATCTCTTCCCATCTTCTGCCCATTACTCTTTTATATAAATCTATTTCCAGGGAATGGGGAGACCGACCCTGCGACAACTCCACAGTGCCACCTCCCATGGGGAATTAAAGGTTGGCTGTCATGCTACTCCTTATCTCGGTGAGATTACCTGCTGCCCACTGCGGCCCACTATGACACCTGCTTTCACAACCTAACACATATAGCCTCCCACTCTTCCCCTATTCATCCCACCTCTCCTCTTTCTACTCCTTTCCTTTCCTTGGCACTTGCTATCGCTCCTATCTCTCCCTTTCATTTCCTCACACAGCCTGTTCTGCCTAGCTACAGCCGGAGAGATACTTTGCATTGGAGAGCAGCAAAATGTCAAGAGTTATTGCAGCATTTTCATTGGCTGAGAGCAACAGTATTCCCAGCATGCCGACTGGCCTAGAGGCACACATTAACTATGCTGCTAGTCTTGCTCATCCCTGTGTGGCTGTGACTATTGATCAGCGCTAATTGGTTAATGTCTTTTGATTTTCAGGGCACATTCCCTCTGGGTGACTAGACTCTAGCATGTCAACTCCAGCCGTGTGTATGTGATTAGCTAGCACAATGCAGAGCTTATCATGACAAAAAAAAAATCCTCCAGACAGTCTTTGAGGGCATTCTCTTCATTTGTTTTCAGCAGTTTAAATAACATTTTTTAATATGTTAAGCAATGTGGCTCTAGGGATGGCAATGTCAGTCTGTCAGTCGGTCCACCACTTTGCTCCAGACTGAAATATCTCAACAACTATAAAATGGATTGCCATGAAATTTTGTGCAGACATTCGTGGTCCACAGATGATAAATCCTAATGACTTTGGTGATCTCCTGACTTTTCATCTAGTGCCATCAGCAAGTCAGAGTTTTAACGTATCTGGTGAAATATCTCAACATCTACAAGATGGATTGACACAGAACCTTTTTCGACATTCATGGTTGCCAGAGGATGAATCCTACTGATGATGTTAGTAACCCTCTGACTTTTCCTCTGGCAGCACCATGAGGTTGACTTTTGCACTTTTAAGTGGATTGGATTGGATTGCCAAGATATCCCTTAACTTTTCCTCTAACACCATCATCTGCTCAAATATTTAGTTTATGACCAAATACCAGCGAAAATAAACCTCCCATCAACCCCAGCTTTAATTTGTGTTTTGTGCCGAAGAAAGTTGGCGTGCTGCAGAGGAGGGAGAGACAATGAATAAGGGTCCTCAACCTCAAAGTAATTTTGGTTTAGTTTCTGTCTGTGTTTACATGTTAACCTAAATGAACTGAAGCAAATTCCACTACTATAAGAACTATAAGTTCATCATCAGTTCACGATTACCATCCAGCCTGAGGGAAGCAACACCACGAGAGACGAGTCAAACTCACATGAGTTCAGGTAAGGCCTGCATGTTTTCAAAGACATCAGAAACTGACGGGACTCAGTATATTTTGTGGCCTGTAAGTAGCTGGTATAGCCGCAAGGTTTAGTGTTAATTGATTCCCCAAGATGTAACTTTTTTTTTTTTTCCAGTACCACAGTACCTGAACTGACATGTAGGAAACTTAACACCTTCTAAACATGATGGATGAATGGATCAGTGCAGAATGTTTATCAGTTGAAATTGCGGTCAGAATACTGGAAATGTACACTCAGCAAAGCTGGCGGGATATTAAAGCGGTCTGGACGGAAGAAAACATAACATTATGATGGCTCAAAAAAAGCTTTGTTAGGGAGTGTTTTTCTTTTGATGGTTTTGTCCTCTCATTTCCTAAAGGGCAATGTCAGTGGCTGCTCTATCAGTTTTAAATGTAGAAAAACACAGTGTCAGTTGTTGTTCCAGAGTCACTTATAATACAACGCAAACTTTATCTTTTTCATCTTTATTATGTTTCTGAAAGAAGTACTGTAGATTATTTAATTCCTTTTGACATAGATGCTGCTGTTAAGGCATTATCTGGATTAAGTATTATCATTAGGATAAAGGTGAAATCAGAATTATCATGCTTGTAGTAATGAGAATTTACCTCTGTGCATTTTATCAGCTACATTCACAAAGGTCAGCACTTGGACATGTTTCTTTTCCCCTCTGTTTTCACCAAAAGCCCCATTATCTGTTGCTGTTTTGTTGTTGTCTGAACAGTTCAATTCTGCGTGAGCCCGGAGTCCCCACCAATCACTCCCTGTGACTCTTTTCTCTGCCATTTTCCCCGTTGTCTAAACAGTGTCAGCATAGGCTAATGGTGAGCCAGTCTGATCCAAAGCAGTGCTCCCTATGGCTAGAGTGTGTGACTACCAGACTCCACTCAAGTTGACTCTGTTCTGCCTTCACCTGTCCCCCCTCTGAGATGCTAATATGCTAACAGACAACCTGTATCTGTCTCTCACACACTCTCCCGATTGCTCTGTCTCCTTCTCACCCTTCCATCCATAATTTCAGATGTTGAGTGATTGGCTGGACTATCTGTTGCACCAAACAAATTACACTCTTTCTCCCTTCAAAGCTACAAAACATCTTTTAACATATCAGGGTAAGGGTTTGATAAACAGCCCCCCCCCCCCCCCCCCCCCCCACATGCAGTAGTCTCACCAAATATAGATTTTGAAAGTTGAACCAATTTGCTTTTGCCAGGTTTTAGTTGCGTGTGGCAAACACAGTTTCACTTGCTTTTAATTGGCAAGCAATTAAAAGCAAGTGAACCAGCTGTCACAGTCTCGCACACTTGAAGTGTATGTGTGTGCATGTACGAGTCCGTGCTGGGGAATGGAGCATTCTGCGAGTATAAATCACCTTGGCCTCATTACACCAGATATCTTTCAGCCATATTTCAGCTCCTGGACACACACTCACATGCACACGTGTGTCTAGACACGTGCACGCACACACAAACACACCATTATTTGTTTTTAGGATAATGTAAGAAAAAGTTTGGGGTGACAGAATGTTATTGATGCTTATAATCATATTTAGGTGGATTACAGTGACAAAGTATAGAAGAACACACACAAGCATACATGCTGTATACATGTCCTAACCTTGAGTTAATTTTAATTACCACTGTGGTATTTTCTCTGCAGTTTCAGGTATCACACATGTGGCTGGTTGTGACCTCAGCAACAACATGGTTTTAATCACAATCCCATAATCCTCTATGACTACGACTGTAAAGTCAACAAGACCATCCAGAAAAACAAAAGTAAGTCAGTGGGCACTAGACTTTTTTAAAACCTTTTAATACCCACCCCCCTGGATACACCATATTTTTAAAGCTGCTCTAGTCAATAGTTTTATATCAACAATGGATCAAATGACTATGTGTGATATGAAAGGGGTCACACGTAGTGAAAAAGCCACAGCCCCACCCAAAGTTTGCAGTCCCCCTCAATTCTGCAGAGCATCAGCTCATTGTTGTTGTTGTTTTTCTTCTTTTTACAGCCAGCACTTTACTATTTTGGTTTGCTCTCACTGTTCTCATCAATCTCTTTTCTGTGAAAATGCTCTAAAACTCCACTGTACACCACCTGTCCTGCCCAACACCAAATGGCAGACGGACAAAGTTAGCGATTAGCTGGTGAACATAGTGGAGCACTTAGCACCTATGTGAAAACAGAGCTAAAAGAAGAGTGAATATTGGACTTACATCCACCAGGTGACAAGAATCACGTCTCCAAATAAGTGCTAATGTTGCCCAGTGTCTGCTGGATGTATAAATAGAAAACTGTTTGGTGACAAGTTCACCATATGACTCTAAAGTGCTGTCAGAGTGGCTTGAATGATTTGAATCTTGTTGCAATGCCCTTTAATTAATAATTAAACTATTAATCTAATAAATAAAGTTCCATTTGTATACTCTGCCATGCAATGTACAGTAGTTTCACAGCAAGGAACTGAAAATTACCATAATGATAGAAAAAACACAAGTCTAATGTATTAATATGTATTGCATGCTCCCATTCACGTAACTTTCATGAAAATTGTTTACATGCAGTCTGTGAAAATTCAACATGTTGCTATGGTCCAGTGGATGGAAAAGTCTGTTGGTGAAAAGGTTAAGAGGGAATCTGTAATTGTACTATAAATAATGCTTTAAAGGACACAGACCACTGTTTTGGCAGAGAGATTATTATATTCCCTTGTATCATCATACAGTTCATACAGATATACAGATAAGCAGACACCATAAACAAAGAGAGATTCTAGCTGTTTTCTGAAAATATGGTAAGGGAAATCTCAGGCTGCCCCTTGCTAAGATGCTAAAACGCAATTCTAACTGAAGTACACAAATCTTCTCATCTATTCTTCTATTTTCTTTCTTTCTTGCAAACGATTAATACCAACTTCATAAGAAAGAATAAAAGATGTTTGAAACTGTATCATTTCAGTTTTTATTGCTGTTATTGCACATGATCCAGCAGCATTATTTCCTTCTGTTGCTTTTGCTCTATCATTTTCTCCGTAAACCCAGTTATTTTCATTGTCCCTCCTTTTATGTTCTTTGCCCTTTTTTCTCTCTAGACTTATTCTCACTGAATTCAATGAAATAAAGAGGTATTTTTAAATTACAATGAGTTAAATGTTAAGGATGCTTTGCTAATTATAATTGCAGATAAAAGTCGCTTATACCCACATTGGCAAAGCTGATGGTCAGGACTTTTGGGTCACGTGTTTGTGAAGTAACTGACTTACTATTTTGTGTGTGTGTGTGTGTGTGTGTGTGAGTACACGCTGTGGGACTATATGATCAAAACCTCATACTGTCAGTCTTATTTGTTGCCTGTGGTACTTTGGCAGCTCTCTGAAGGATGTGTCTGTGGAATCCCAGAGAATAAAACCCATGGCAGAATTCCACTCACGGACTAGCAACAGAGACAAAAACAAGAACAGAAGAAGTGGAAGGTAGACAGTCAGAGAGAGGTACGAAAACCGAATGCGGAGTATGCTTTTCCTATTAATATTAATCAAAGCAGTCTGTGCGAGTGATTTGAGCAGTGTCTTTGCTGGCAGATATCCACATCCTCCAAGGGTTGAATGGCGCATTGCTTTCCACCAGGCCCTTCTGCATGTTCACTCCCGTAATCACCCATTGATTCTAAATGATCTTTTAATCTACTCATCCAGAATGACTCATTCCAATTTAACCACACATAATCCAACAGCCTCTGATCTTTTCCGCATTCTCTCTCTGCTCTCGCTGTGTCTGAGCTCCCCTCAGACCGCGGCTGCTGCACAGTGAACACCGTGACCAGTGTGACAACTGTAGAGCTCAAGTCTGGACCGAGCCACCGTCCCAAACCCCTGTGCATTATTAATTCTCTCCCAATGGCACCATCTCTCCCTCCTGCTCCAAAAGACAACCATCAATCAAGAAAACGGCGTCTGGATGAGGGACGTGATGAGAATACACAAGCATACAAGTGCATGCACACACACACACATATCAGACCATGGTCACTTTTGGGGACATTACACAGACTTACCTAACACTAACCATCACCACTACTTGCCTAAAACTACACTGACCCAAAAATCAGCTTTTCCCCAGTTGGGGGACACAGCTTTTGTCCCCAATTGGACAAGCCATCCCCAATGAACTGTTCATAAGCCTGAAATTTGTCCACAAAAAGTAGCCCATGACAGACCACACACACACACACACACAAACACACCGGCATGTGCTTTCTTGACCACAGGTTTCTGTTGGCAAGGATACGTCAGACAAATTATGACATCAGACACAGCACAAAGAACGGCCTGTCTGAGGACTGAGAGTGCTGCCAGACTGCCCACAACACACACTAACACACACTCACACATTAATACAGCATATTAATGTGTTACACAACACACTCCAGCTGCAAACCACCGGCCTATCATGCCGCATGGTAGAAAGGAAACCTGATGACAAACATGTTTTTTTTCTCCGCAGTCAACAGAGAAAAAACATCCTGTTTCCTTCGTCTTCTCTCTCTCTGTCTTTCCATGTGCCACTGCTCATACTAGATGTCTATATAAGTCTCATTATCTCTTTCCAATCATCTATCAAATCTGGAACACCTCTGGTGCATTAGTATAATAGCCTGGATCAGTTAATGGCTTTAAAATCTCATTTAACTGGGCAGAGGGATAAGCCGTTGAGACATAGAACAGATAGATGTGTGGACAGAAGAATCACAGACAATGATAGATAGAGGTGATACAACACAGCTAGTAGAAACTATAACCGGAATAAAACAGCTGATGAGTTCACAGAAAAAACGCTGCCTCAGACAGCGAAGCTCCTGCACGTCACAAATGACGCAGAGTCCGCTCAAAGCTTTTAACCGTAGTGCTCAATTAGCCAAAACACCAATTACAGCCCCCAAAAGCACTACTTAGTATGGCAGTGTCTTAGCATGTTTTGGGTGGGTGTGGGTACAGAATCGTTAGCACAGGAAGCTAATGATGGGGCAAAATCATTAGCTGTCATGGCTAATGACGGCACTCTGCCACTGTCGAGATGAGCTGTTCCCTGTTTGTCATCCACTATTAGACATGGCTGAAATGTCTCATGGCTCAAGTGGTCCATGTTAAACTGACATTTAACTGATTCATTCATGTTTTTCTCATGTTCAGTGATGTAGGGGGGAGAAAAATGCTGGTTATTTATAACCTGATCATAATTATCATAAGTTAAACATAATGCATTTTAGTATTGCCCTGTAAATAAAATACATATGTATTGCTTTTAGCAAAAACAGACAAGAGCAAATACTTTTCTGTTATACCATGTTCTCTATTGTAATTAATTTTAAGCTATACACTTAACATATGTTATTTAAATAATCAGGGTGAATTCATTATAAGATGTTGTATAGAGCTGCATGCTTAGTTGATTCACTGATTAGCCAGTCGACAGAAAATTAATCAGTAATCATTTTTAAAATCGAATAAATGTTTTAGTCCCTATTTTAAGGAAAAATGTCAAACACGTGCTGGTTGCAGCTTCTCAAATGTGAGCATTTGAAGCTTTTTTGTGGATCAGACAAAACAAGATGTTTGAAGATGTCACCTTAGGCTCTAAGAAGTCATAACAGGCATTTTTCACTATTTTCTATATTATAGACAAAACGATTAATTGATTCATTAAGAAAATAATCATCAGATTAAACAATAATCAAAATGATCTTTAGTTGCAGGCATAATGTTGTACGCTTCACAGTGAAACCCCTTTCCAAATCCAAGCTTGCCCAATGATATCATTGCTAATTTGATAATAATATGCGGCATGCGGCTGACACTGTTGCTCATTGGTTAGAATGGCTGCCTCCCAACTAGGGCTGTAACTAAGTAACTCATTTTCATTGTCAGTTAATCTATCGATTCATTTTACATTAACTGATTAATTGTTTAGTCTACTTGATGTCAGATGAAAGTGACAAAATTTTCAACACAGTTTCGCACAGCCCAAGATGACATTTTCAAATTTCTCATTTGAAAACGTGGTCAGACAAAAACCCACAGTCCAAAGACACATTAGGTGAACTGTCTATACTGTCTGTCTATATGTTTGATGTTCAGAGACTAGCAACCTGTCCAGTGTCCTTCTCACACAATGTTAGCTAGGATAGGATCAAAACCCCCTTGACCCTGCAGGATGAGTGGCAAGAGATAATGTTATAGATGGATACAGAGGTACAGATGCAGTTCGAATGTCCACCTAAGCCATAAGCACTGAGACTTTAGTTGACATCACCTGTGTTATCAGTGTTAAGTGCCTGAGTGCAGGAGGGTGTAGGGCTTCAAACCCTGTGTAAGAAATGGAGCAGTAATTTGTGAAATGACGTAACCCACAGTTGACAGAGAAATTTGTGTGGACAATTAAGTGAGGCTCATATCTCATACATATTCAAATGAGCTGGAGTGCTTCCTGTTCCTAAAATAATGCTGCTGGACAAAATCAACATATTCTAAAATTATACCAGCATGAAGCACACAAATACACATGGTGACATGTGTTTTTACTTACAGAAACATTTCCATTACCTCCTGTGTTTTTTATGTTTCTCTTTTTTACATTACCATTGTGGTTTTAATGTCACAACACTGTGCACCTTGGGTTATTCCCTTGAGCAAAGTCTAACAGAAAATGAGCGTGTAAAGGGCTCAAAAGTCAACTTAAGAGCCCTCAAGCAGTTGCTGATTACAGTGGGACAGCCCTAGGTCCTTGTGGACATAAGGGTGGACACTGGAGATGAGCCACACAGTGGGCCTGTACTATATATCATGTGATTGTTAAACCCTCTTGGGGTTGGACAAATAAATACATATCTGCTGCTGCCTGCTTTGAAAATGAGCAATTTAACATCCCCATAGTCCGAAATGTCACCATTTCTGTAGCATTTGAGAAAAAGCTACAGAAATGTTGGGGTGTGTGTAAAACTATTATGTAAGCCTAATGTCAAAGTCCCAAAGTCAGCAGCAGAGCCTCCTTTTCATCTTTGCTCACTGTGCTCCTTCAATTGACCTGGCTGTGCTCATATAGCCACTTGCTTGTAAAATCTGCTTGACATGGAGGATGAAAAAAGTTAAAATGAAAAAGTCTCTACGCTCTCTTTTTCTCTCTGGAGGGTGCGGTATAGGTGGCAAGTGCTGTCCTGGGTCCTGTGGGAACATCATTGTAGAATTGTGCACGGCAAAGTCTCTAATTAGCTTTGTTCTCATTAGGTCCACAACATTGTCTCCCCCCAGACAGACAAACACACACACACATTCACCAGCACACACACACACATACACAGATAGTGATGTAGAGAGAGGCCACCCCACAGCCCCTGAGATCTGGCCCTTCTTCTCTATTTCTCTTTCAATTAACCCTCTTCCTTCATCCTCTATCTGTTCGTCTTTTTCTTTCTGCCCTCATCTCTCCTTCACTCTCAGCCTAAGCGTTCTCGATTCACAATCTCTAAAGTTTAGCCTAATTCAGTTTTTATCTCCCATTCAATGTGCCAAGGAGGCAGGCAGAGAGCAGACCCATTAAAACAGCCTTAATGGAAGACTGGTGAACAGGCACACAGGATTCAACAGCTTTTAGGCCTAATTATTTTCTGCCCATCTTTGTAACGCTCATTCTGCTGACATATGAGCTTCAATGGCTGCTGGGAACAGACCTCTTTGTTGTTGTCGTTTTTTTGTTTGTTTTTTTTTACATCTAAACAACCTTAAAATGTTGTTTGCCTATATTATTACTATTTGAAGAGAGAAACATGAAAAAGTCAGAGAGTGTGAAAAAAAGGGAAAAGAGAAAATGGAGTTGTCCTTGTGAATGAACAAAAGATGCTCACCGACAAAGACTGGCAGCTGCCTTTGCTTTATGCTGTGATCTTTAGCAGCTACACAAAAGTGGCTCCAAAGTGAAAACAAAAGACATTGCTGGCAACAGGCTCGTGGAAACTGCACGAGTGGATGCAAACAGCAAACACAGACACAGAGGCATGAGTGCACAGAAATTTCATATGACCTGAGGAGGGATTTAGTATCAAATGTCGATATTACTTTTTTCTGCACTCCTGTTGAGATGAGCCGGGATCAGATGCAGTGGAGTCAGAGGGCTGGAATGTTCTATTCTATTCTACTCCTGATGAGTCATGGGGGACGTGGCAGATAATCACAAGACCACGCCCTGAAGCTCAGAGCGAGAAAAACTGAGGAGAAAGTTGTCAACAACGAGTAGAGACGTCTCTTCTAACGTGCGCATGTGGTACATGTCTACACACACAGCCCCACACGTGCACATACACACACACAATAACCATTCTCCTCCAACGCAGTGTGTCACTGTACTGGCATCAGCAGCTAGTGTCATTTCCTCGAGGTTAAAGCAGATAAGAGAGGATTAGCATTCATTACTCTATAAAGTGATGATACCCACCGCAAGCACACCCACACACACTACAATGCACAGACATGCTCAGTGCACACACACGAGGAGAATGGCCAGAATTTTTTATTTTTTTTGTAGCCAGTGCTTCCTTTTTTGAAGACTAACCATCAAAGCTTAATACAAAGGGAAATACCAGTAATACAGAGCTACAGCATGTAATCCTTTGTAGCATCAACAACCACAGAGCTGGAAAATCCTCAAACTGAAGCTTTGGGTGTTCTTTATGAGTTCTGACAATTTCAGGAAAAAAGAAAACAAGGCCCAAATGTGGAATAGAAAAGAAGCAGATGAAGAACATTTAGATTTAAGAATTTGATTTTTTCATGCTGAAGTTACAAATTTCTTATCCAATAATACTCAGCACAAAAGCAAGATTTGTTAAAAACAGTGAAATAACCATTTCCACCCCTCAGGACCTTAATTTTGCCATTGCAAATTCAGCAGGCACTGTGCCCATGAAGACACACAAGAGAGCGAAAGTGAGAGACAAAGGGACAGACAGTGAGAAAAGAGACAAGAGACCGAGACAGAGTCATTTGTAGGTTAAGGATATATTTTGTTAGTGTGATACATCACGGAGAAAAGCATGACACAGTGTGTCTTAATTCCCTCCCACACACGCACTGAGCGACAGAGCAGAGGGCCATCACCCCCTCCCTTTCCACGTAGCGCCTTCCGGCTGCACACTCATCCACATCGATCCACATTGATCAAAGTCGGCTCGTACCACTTCAGCAAAGAGTGGGGGTAAAGACGGTAGGGTGATCACCTTCACTAAGCCACTCTCGCAATGGAATCATCCGTTGTGAGAGACATTGCCATGTGCTGTATTAGTGGTTAAAAAAGTAGTGTTCCATATCAGAGCAGCTATCAGATTAAAATATAAATCAATACTGATGCCAAAAATATTATCTTGCTTTGTTTTGACATTAAGGATCCCACTGTAATCTCCATGTCATTTTGATCACATATTTTGTGATATGTGATCAAGTCTAGACTTCAGATATCAGTAGCGGAAGTTGCTGTTGGAGACAGCATGGTGACAGACAGTGTACTGTCGGCAGACCCAACACAACACAGCTGCTGTATCTCTCTCTGATGGCTGAGCCTGATACCGCTGTAATCCAGTTAAAGCCTTTTGAAGAATCACAATGTCCAACAGCAAGCCCTGCAACATGCACTATAACAATAAAGGGATATTACAGACATTCTTCAATCTTGCACGCGCCGAACAGACGACTCACACGACTGCCGCTCACTTCTATGCTCTCCTCTGTCACAGCTTTCTCTCCATCCATAGGCTACACCATCTATCTGCTGTCCTTTCCTCTCCATCTGTCCATCACTGTCCATGTTACACCATTAAATGTCTACGCACCCATCCATCACTCTTTCCCTCTCTCTTTCACTCTATTTCATTGCTGCACGGTTTTCCTCACTGGCTATAATCTGCTTGTTGACACCACCCTCCTGTCTGTCTGTCTATCTGCCTTTCTCTGCAGGGATCACATTCTTTGCCTCATATTTAATGTCATGATGATGCAATTAGAGGAGGAAGGCATTTCCGCAACAAAATTGGCTTCTTGGGTCATTTCGCAGCTATTTTTGCTGCATGTTTCATGGTGGAAAAAAACACGTGGATTTTCACAGGTTGCTGCAAGACAGTGATTCAGAGCTGATGTATTAACTTTTGTAGAAAGAAAGAGAAAAAGAAAGGGGAAAGAGGAAACCCAAGCTGAAAGCAGCAAAAAACATCCGCTCCATAATGGTCATGAAGGATCAATATTGCATGGAGACAAAGTGCTGCTAAACAGTGTGGTTTCTGTTAATTAGCACTTCTCTAATGATCTTCTCTTTTTTCTCCTCCTCCTTTCCTCACTCCCTCACTTTCTGTACTTCCCTCCCACTCTCACACTGTATTACTCCCTTCCATTAAAACCCTTTCTTTCTTTAGCTTGCTAGCTAGCGACTCTTTTTAGAGGTGCTTAAGCACACCTAAATTTCATCTCAGCACTCCTAAACTGACAATAATGATTATTATTATTAATTATTATTCTTTGAAATCATTTCTAGCCCTCTAATTTTAGAGTGTGTGAACTTAAATGCTTGTAAATGGAAAATCAGCACCATTCTACACTTCCTACTCAACCCTAGTGTCAAAATGAGCGTGCAAGAAGTAGCTAGGTAGTGAATTTAGGATTTCATGGTGCAGAAAAACACAAGTAAGTTGAAACATCAGCAAATAAAATTGCTGAATGTGCTTACAGAGAAAGTTGGGTCAAATTGGTTGTTATTACTGAACGTTGATTTGATGTAGGGTATTTGGTTGTATCAACATAATTTTAACATTAGGCTTAGAGGTGAAGAAGTTATCAGACACTGACGTTGTTTCAGAATGAGCCATAGTGTTAACTGTCGGAATTTTCAGGTTGTAACTTTATTAGTGAGCTCACAAGCTAGCTAGCTAGCTAATGGTTGGATCATCTCTGAGCTAGCCTGATTGTAAATTTGCTAATTTCTGATTTTAAACATGGCAGTGCATGAATGTCATTTGTGTGGGCACTGTTAAAGTTAGTTTATGTTGTTTGTGTGGGTTATGGAGTCATAACAAAGTTGATTTAAGACTTAGAAAGTCTCTGGTTATAATTCCATGGTGTGAATAGTGTCAAAGAACGTTAGCTGACATTGTTCTAGCTCAGAGATTATTGGCTAATATTGGCTCTCTGAGCTAGTCTGCTTGCACACTTGCCAGCTAATGAGCTAACTGATGCACTTTATTATTTTAGTTAAAGTAGTCACAATGTTTTTTATTGTGATAGGATTGGGCCAGTACATTTATGGAGAATGAATTGAAGCATTGGAACAGAAAATGTGACTCATGCACTCTTTCTCTTACTGCAGCCACTGAACTTTTTCAAAGCTGTTTTTGGTCTCAGGTTGTTATCTCTTACCAGTTTGCTTCTTGCCCAGGTGCACAGATGGGAGGGATGGTCTTACTTGACAGTATCTGTATTGTATGATGCTTCTTTCATTGCTTGATGATATGGTGGACTGTCTCCATTTGGTTCAGAGACTGAAACAATGTTTTGTACATTTCTCCACATATCTACTTTGCTATAACTTGATCTTGTACTGACTTTGGAAAGTTCTGGTCATTATGATTGAGTATTTGCCTCTGGTTTCATTAACTAACTAAGGGTGAACAGGTGTATTATATTGAAATCTGACATTGTTCCTTCTGAACCATTATTGTTATACTACTATAATATACCACCCAACTAATTAGGTTGCTTCTAAAGATAACATTGTGTATCTAATTGAATTGAGGTTTGCCAAAGTGAAAGATGATGAATACTTTTGCAAACAGCATATTCCATTATTCATTTTCTTGAAAAAAAATTGTGGTGTAAAACACATGCTACTTACTAGTAATTTATTAAAATTATTATTGTTGTAAATTAAAATATCATATATAGAAAAATATGAATGTATTAATTGTTACCCAGTGAAATGCTATGTTATGTAGCAGGGGCGTTGAACACTTTTACAAGGCACTGTATGCATTGCGCATTCTCATTAAAGGTCCCCCTACAGGTCCGATCCTAGACTCACCCCTGATGCTTGCTCATTCCTCTGTGTAAGTCTGTGTAAGTCTGTTGATTCTGTCCTCCCAGCCAATGTTCTGTCTCTCAGCAGTGAAAACAAAGCGAGAGGGGGTATCCGAGTTCTTTTCATAAGAGTGATAAATATCCCACTCCTGTGTTTGTGGCTGATGGCTCTCAAGGATGAGATTTAATGAACCTCTCATCCAACTCTGATTATTTTCTAATTAAAGGAGTGAGTGATGGGGGCAATGAGTAAATTCATGAATGCATGTTTATAACTGCGGGGGGAGGGGATAAAACAACAAACACGCTCATGACAGATGCAGAGACAGAAATCATACTCAGTCGAGCCTTGTTCCCTGCACTCCCCTGGGAGCGGAGGTCATTTGGCAGAAAGAAATGTTTGGGACACAAACAAATTACAAATCTGAAAATCAAATTTGGTTACTCATGTAAGTGTGGATCAGGTAATATTACAATGTTTTAGATGCATTAATCAAGCTTTAGCTGACTGCTAACAAATTGTACATCTGCAAGCATATTTTTTTATTATGATACCTTGGTAGAGCAGTAGGATTCAGAAATTCTACCAAAGTTTACATACCACTCCACCCCCGTCTCCTAGAAGTTTTGTTTGTATACTACTAATTTGTCTCTTAAATTATTGCAAGAGTTCCATGAGTGTTTAGGCAAGTTAAGGCAACAAAAGCTCAATTAAAGCACTTGGCCTCCAGTGGTTTTATTTGCTGCAGTGATGTACAGGTGTACTCCACAACCCAATCAGTGATGCTGGGAGTATCGAAAAGGTGACACAGGGCTGAAATGTTCAACCAGAAAAGGCATTTACTATTTAAGGTTTGATTAGGGAAATACCGTAGTTTTCTGTCACATGTTACTAATGTAAACATGTGCTGTCTCGTGATTCAAGTCACTTTTGACTTTTTCAATATTTCAAGTTCCCCTCCAGATGGAGGAGATGCTTTGAATAATAATTTTATTCATACAGCATCCATCCATCTTATCTGATTATATACATATGTTTATCCTTTGCAGGAATAGCTGGAGCCTATCCCAGCATTCATTGGGTGAGAGGCAGTTACGCCCTGGTCACTCTCACAGGCTTAACAAACATAGAAAGACAACCATTCACACTCACAATCACACCTATTGGCAATTTAGAATCATTAATTCACCTAACCTGCATGACTTTGGACTATGGGAGGAAACCCATGAAGGTATGGGGAGAATATGCAAAGTTCACACTGTAAAAACCCCTAAACCCTCCCAACATGCCGGCCCGACATATAATATGTTTTTACCAAAATAATAACACATCTGTTCTTTGTTTCCATTTGGATCTTTCAAACTCTCTCTTGTCCCATTTTAATTTCTCTCTTCAATTATGTCATAATTTAAGTGCTATCGTGCAATGCTTTCCAAAGTGGAACACATATGCATAATCAATTCAAAATGTCCAGTAACACAGCAGTGAGAGACTAACCCTGTCTCCAACTTCCTGCCTGTTGCAGCCTGCAATACCATTAACCAGGCACCAAAGCCACTTTAACGTGATTACCTACCTGAGGTGAATGCTCATGATTCTACAGGACTCTGCTGTTTTACTGAGATCCATCTGTGTGTCACTGTATGTGGGCGACTGCAGAAGAGAGAAAGTGTTTGTTTGCTGTTTGCCTGAGTGCCAATGTGTGTGTTTATGTGTTCAGGGTTGAAAGTGAAGGATTACACTTCAGAAGTTCGGCTGCACAGTGCCCAAACTCCTGAGATCAGATGAAGAGCGGAGGGTCAGTGACAGATAGAGGGAAGAGGAGATGGAGGAAAGGCAAGACAGGGGTAGACAGACTTACGGCGCTGCCAAACGACAAAAGCGGGAGAACAAATTGGCAGACGACTTGCTGTCCTGGAGTGAATTAATGTTCTGTTGCTCCCACTCTCCATCTGCCTCTTCCTCCATCCCCATACACCTTACTTGTCTGCAGTTTAATTTAAATGTTTGTTTTACCGCATCCCTCTTGAAGAATTACAAATGGGGTACTTTGAAAGTATAGTCGGAGGATGGTGAGGTAAAAGAAGCAGGGAGGAGGAAGAGAATGAGGAGGAGGGGAGGTGGTCAGTGTACTTGGAGAAAGAAGTCAAGTTACTTTGGAGAGGGGGGAAGGGGGTGAGACAGACTAACAGGAATGGATTAGGCCATAACTGATTAGATATTCTGTTCACAACAGCAGTAGCAGCAGGAGCAGCAATAGCAATGGGACATCTCGACTCAGCACGCAGAGATGCTGATATTACCTCCAGACTGCCTAAACATCCAGGGCCCTCCAGCCCCATGCAAAAAACACATGCAGATGCACACATACGCAACACTAGAAATTGTCGTATTGGGAGAGAAATTTGTATGCAGAGTTGTAGTTATCAGGATTTTATGTGAGTCACATAAATCTGTTGAAAAGAGGAAGGAAAGTGAAAGAATGAAAGGGTCCCAAAAGGTGAAAGAGAGACCATTTCATGTGGTGGTAGGCTATTCCTGAATGCCCTTGTATGTATTTTGGCTCTGATGTTGTTGTGTCATGTCTCCATGCTGATGCAGCATGTTTAAAGATGGATGTGTGTGTGTGTTTGTGTGTGTGTGTGTGTGTGTGTGTGTGTGTGTGTGTGTGTGTGTGTGTGTGTGTGTGTGTGCGCGTGTGTGTCTATGCTGAGGCAGCGTATCCACAGATGGATGTAGAAATGGTGGCCTCTCTGAGGACAGAGAGACATTTAGAGGAGACGCTTCAAGGGAGGACTCGCTCATGAATAGAGCCAGACAAAGTTGATATCTGCTGGCTGTGTGTTCACTGTTTACTTCATGGCTATGTGCTAATAAAAGCCTCCTTTCATAATGTCCCGTGTAGGCCGAGCTATGCAAGAAATCAGATATGGTATATCCTGTTTAGTTAGGCCCAAAAATATATTCTATAAATGGATCTGCACAGGACTAGATGATAACAGGATAAGTATGCCCACTTACTAACACTAATGTTTTGAGCATCTCTCATGCAGTAACACCACTTTACAAAAACAGCTCACTACTTATGTACAAACATGCACTAATTTAAAGGCACATTCTATCATAATCTAATATCATAATCTAAAGAAAACAAACATTTTGCCCCAAAATAACCACAGTTACGGAATCTGCTAACAAGTGGTACAAGTATTTTTGCTCAGAAATCTAGAGATATCCTAGAGATAAGGGCTAGAAGCTTATTTGGTCAAACTTAAATTTATTTTTTCGCAGTGACAGAGTCACATACATTAGAGTTCTCCAGGGAGCGTGAGGTCTGGTGGGAATTAGTTCTAATGTTAGCAAGCTAGGCTAACTAGCTTCCACTTTCCGACTGGAATTGAAACTTAACAGCACGATGGGTCCTCCCAAATGTTGAATGTTGTAAAAAGACAGATGTCTTAAACAGTTTACAGCCAATGCTATGGTGTGAGAGCTTTTTGAAAACTGGGGGAAAATGTCTTGTATGAACCTTCGTAGGTCATACAATATGCAGTCACAAGTGTACCATGAAAGTTTGAAAACAAGACAGAGGTTTAGACGCTGTTTCCACAGCAAAAGTCCTCCAAATTAAACAACCAAACAGGTTGTTTGACTATGCACTCAACAACAACACATAGGAGCATTTTCTAATCTGGTGCCGCTATATTTGTCTGTGTTTTCCAAAATCATAAACTTTAACCTTAACCATAAAAAATAATTATGTTTTAAGATGTGACAATGCTATTCTTAAGTCTTGTTTAGGGAAAGATCATGGTTTGGGTTAAAATGATCACTTTGATAAGTTTAGAGAAACATGTGGTGTGGGTTAAAGTTATTACTTCCTCAAATAAAGTGATCTTCGTTGTCATGGCTACAATAACAACCACGGGGTTAAGGTTAGGGGGTGATCGTAGTTACGTTTTTGTTTTTTTTTAAATGTCCCAACTTGTGGTTGGAAACAGGAAATGAACAGCGGTCTCCTGTCCACTGCTGGGTTATATCCTCCATCCACCCCTCCTCCTTCGAATGAGGAAAACTGTCATTGATTTATAAACATCATCTGAGCTGCTAGATGGCATCTGTTACTCAAACATGACTATATGTCGCTTTTGGGCAACTGACATTACAATCTATTGTGACATTTGTCTTGGGAGGACAGTCTTTTCCAAACTGGAAAAATAGACACAAAAGCTGCAGTATCATCATCGCTTATATGATTTTTAGCACAGAAAGCAAGAAGAATTCAAATTATACTTCAACTTTAAATATGTAGATCAACAGTACATAAAAAGTATGTAGAGAAAGAAACATTGTGGTTTATTTATTAAAATTACTGACTGGAGATGTAAGATCTAATACACAAGCCTATATCAAGCTTTGTGTAAACGGTCCCCAAAGTGGATGATTTCTAAAACACTAGCCTCAAATTGTTGTTTGGTTTTGGATAACAATGAAGTTAAGACTGCTCAGACACAACAACCTAAACCCCTACTGTGGACACACGTTGTTTTCATGTGTAGTCTAAACACAACCACCCTTAGCGACCCCTGCAGACCAAAGGCCAATGACGCACACAGAAGACAGGTAAGCGGCATCCATCAGGTATGAATCATCTCCTCTTGATGGTTGGCCACAGTAACAATAGTCAGAAAAAAAAAACAAATGTCTCCCCAAAATATGATGAAAATCGATTAAAAAAAAGATAAAAATCACAGTGTGTGAAATGGAAATGAAAGTGTCTGGGATGCTAGGGGAGAAAAAAGAAGAACAGGGAGAAGGAGGGAGGGTTTGGGGTGGGTTGAGTAGAGACAGATTAACAGAGGTAATGAGAGGAGAGGATGAGAGCGAAGAGCATGACAGTAGAATACAGATACAGACCAGATTAACACTGTTGGAGTACGTTTCCCTTTCAAAGGGTTCTTATCCAATATACTGCATCCCTCTGTGCACTTACACACACACTCACACACACCTATACCTGTTTTCCACAGGGCTCTCATCTCAATACATATTGCCTTACCTATTTTCTTGTTATCTGTTCTCTCTGCTTTCCTCTCTCTCGCACTCTCCCTCTCATACACAAGTACATTTTTGTACGTCTTTTTGAGGACTTAGGTCACCATACATTACCAGTGTTGCCTAGCTCATGTTTGAGTAGCTGTGTCTGCGCAATATGAATGTCCGTGTTGTGTGAGTTGTACTCTTTATAATACAGCCTACAGTCACCACAACATGAGGGACTTCTAGTCATATGAACATGTATCAGAAACATATTTCTAAACATGCTGCATTGATTGTCCCAGCTGGTAGGCATGCACATATTGTACATTAAAGTACTTGTACATTGTTGCTTCAGATGGCACATTATTGGGTTTACAAAAGCTGTGGAGGTGCTTTTAATGATTTTCAATTTGAAGTTTAATAATTTGAATTCTATGCTTTTTATTTAAGTGCTTTTTGGAATTTTGGATAAATATTAAAAGACATTATCTTTTTTAATTATATTGTTTATCTCTAATTATGTCTCAGCTGGTAGGTGTGTCAAACTCCTTTTTTTATGAGTCACTACTCAGTCGGGACTAAGTGTAGACCAGACCTTGGAGCAGACCAAAGTCACAATCCAGCCATACTGATAACTGTCTTTTAAAAAATTAAAATTGGTTTCTATGCTTTTTTCTTTCCTAAATGGCCCAGAGGCGTGAAACAGCATTTGTCTGGTCAGCTATGCTCTGTCCAATTCACCAATTCAGTCTTCATAAGACACCTTTACACCACTGCAGGTGGACAGGGTGTGAAAGTAACACCCCCAGAGTGCCAAATATAAGGTAAGTTTGTCTCTAGTTGATAACAGTCAGATGTAACACTGGCCGGAAAATGGTAGAAATAAAACATTACTATACTTCAACTATAAAGAGTGTTTTGTCTTTGCCAAACACTTTCTCTGACAAAGAGACATCTAAGGCATCTAAATTTGAGTTGTCTAGTTGTATGACATTTAACCAGATATGTATTATTTTCAAAAACATTGTGTAACATGTAATTACTGAGAGATTGTTAAATAGAGAGTAACATATTTATACTGGTCACTTCCTAACTTAAACACTAAACCGAATACAACAGTCCAAAATAGCAAAATACTTGTATTACAGTACAAACCCAAATTTCCTCTATCAGTGTGCCACTTTCATAAGAATTGGCTGTCACAGACTTCCATTGTACAAGAAAGGTGAGATTTGTATGGTGAACTTCTTTATTTGACGTCACATGATTAGAACTCACTTTTTGTACCAAATGCTCCTTTTAGTTCATTCAGGGAAAAGATAAGTTGTGGTAATTTTATGTAATATAAATGTTAAGCTTTTTACGTCATTCCACTTTCCTTTGAATTCAGTAAGACATATGTCTTATGTAACTTTGAATTGCAACATAACAGTTCTCAGGAGATTTTGCGTTATCATGCATCATACACATGATCAGGTAGAGCCAAGGCTCCAACAAACTCTTATAACATTTTAATAATTAACACATGAACTCTAAAGCACAGATGAAACTCTGGGACTGAATCCATGTGAAAACTACCTTCTTCCACTGTGAATTTAATATTACTGACAATGTAAAGACAACACAAGCTAAATTACAACATACTAAACTCAAAGTTAGGTTATTTCAACATTTTCCATGCCACAGTTCTGTTTTTATGCCAGTGTTTCCTCATAGCATTTGTCGTGGGAACCTTTCTCATTTTGTATTTGCATTTCAAAACATTGTGCTATTTTAATCAAGTTCTTGGCAGAAAATGCTATTGATTATGGGCTGGAGGACATGGATGTTGAACACTAGTAAGATTAACAATAAGTACATTGGCTTGTTAGACTGCATGTAAACACAATCTCTGTTTTGGGAAAAATATAATCAACAGATGAAGAAAGATCTTTGTAGATGGGAAAACTACAATTACAACAACTACTCCCTGAAACTAAAATCATTCATATCTATTCCTAATATACACATTACCAATATTAGCATCTTCTAAATTTTAACACTGAACCATTTTGAGATTGTGTCTAAAGATTTTCATCCACCTAATGAACCACCCCAAATATTTTGAGGATCAAATACTCAGCCCTATAAGCTTAAAAGATGGCCTATTAAAGATGCCAGTTTTCAATAAATTATATTGAGAACGGTGGCTTTTAGCTGTTACAATGGGTTTTAAATAGTGACATTTTATGGATGGAAAAAAGTAGTAAAATGTCTATTTGAAGTAGTGGTACTCACTATTTTTTACACTGGGCCACAGTGACAGATCTCAGTGATCAGGCTTGTGTAAAATCTTAGTAAGATAAAATGCCTAATAACGCAATAATAACTGAAAAAAACACTTTATTTATAAAATTTTGGGTAAATTGCTATTATGTTATATTTGAACTTGCAAACATATCTCTGCTGTTGCTTGAATCTTGTTGCGTTGTACTTGTCTTTAGTCATGTCAGTCCATGTCAGAATTGGTTTGTCTGTTCCCGTGTTTTCTTCTCACAATGTTCATGGTGGAAAATGTGGATCCACACGTGTACGTACTTACAAAACAGGACATTCCCTTCTGCACAAACTTCTTCACAGCTGGGCACTCACTGACAGACACCATGTTCCAAAAGTGGTGTACACCTGCTCCAATTTTAGTTTTGAGGATCTCATTTGACTGCAGCTCAATAATTTGACATTCACTGCAGCACGGTCAGGAGACCAGCTTGTGATGACTGGGGTCAGAGATGATACTCAAACCTTATATGGGTTCTCAGTGAAGTCAAAAAACTCCTTGCAGTCCTTTGAATCTTGATTCAAAGTCTTTCCTCAGAGACTTCCACAGAAGTGTTGTTGAAATTTTGCAGAAGTCTGGGTCTTGTTGAGAAACGTGAACAACACTGCTTAACAACAAATTTTGTTGTGGAAACCTACGACCACACAAAGCATATTGCCTGCAAGGATAGACTAAGAGAAATTAAATCACTATTTCTGCTGGTATCATTGTTTTGGCATTCTCTATCAATAAGGCCAGCTTCAGTACCCACTGGATTCACCAAGTCCAGCTCTTCTCTCCCCTTTGCTCGAAAGGAATTTGTGGATTTGAGGCAGAAGACTCTAAAACCTCTCCAGCACCCTGCCACGAGATAACCAGCGTACCTCATTGTGCATGACAAAGTCTCTGTATTCTGTCTCGCATTCTTGCAACAGCAGAATTGGCGATGATTCAGGACTCTGGAGAGGATGAAGCTGAGGTTTGCAAGGAGCGCCTCTTGGTGAATAATGCAGTGGAACGTGGCAAAATTGGGGATATCCTCCCTCAGCCTCAACAGCCCTATAACTTCCTTTACTTTCCCATGCATTAGGGTGCATACTGATGCATGTTTTGATCAGCTGAGATTGTTCTCGTCAGAAAACATGCATTTGACATGTACGCTCCCCTCTTCTGGCCTTGTATTAGCAGTATGCACAAAAGTTCTTCATGAAAAGAGACGTTTTTGAGGAACCGGACCCAGGTGCATAGTTGAGTAACATCACTAATGTCAGTGCTCTCATCCAGTGCCAAGCTGTAACACAGGCTGGCTGCCAGATCTTGGTTCATCTGCTGGTAGAAGTCTTTGCCAATTTCTTCAACCCCTCAAATTATAGTTGTTTATGTGTTTTAGAATGGCCTCTTCAGCATACACAGTTTCTCCAGATGGCAAAAAACAGTCATTCACTATACCTACATCTGTAAATGCTTTCTTATGCTTTGCCAGGATCGATGCATCCATTTCATATGTCGCCTCTGTTAGTCTTTTAGCAGTTGACACCAATCAGGTTTTTGCTGCCATTTAATCAGAGCAGTAGTTGCTCATTTTATAACTCAGGTTCAGGTTTCAGGTTGCTGCCAGGTGAAATTTGTTGTTGATACTGGCTTGCATGGTTTTAAAACAGAGCGTGTCTTCTGGCATAGTAAGCACAGTGGGTTTAAGGTGACTCACCCGTATATTTTTCATAGAACTTTCTGTGCTCATCTTTTTGCTAACCTGTTCTCCCTCGCACTCATTTGTCAGTCCATTCTCTTCCTCTCCATCGTCAAAATTCATCCTCGTTTCACAAAATTACACCTGTGTTGTGGTTTCTTTCTCAGGCCGATTTTGTTTTATCATAAAACAATCCATAATTCGACATGGCCTTCTCATCAGATGGGGGTTTAACCTGCTCACCTCTTGCCACAATTGAAGTGTATACCAACTACGTACTGCCCCAAGATGGGTGTGGAAGTGGTTTCTGCTAATCAAGTTAATTGTGTTACATACTGTAGGTCTACATGTAAAACTGAGGCTCTGCGGGCCCATGGTCCAGGGGCCACGCACTGAGTAGCCAGGGTATAAAAGATGAAAATCTTAAAAATCACAAGAAATGACTTCATTCATTCCATTGTCAGACAATTGCAGCATGTGCATCAGTAGCCAGTCCAGCATACTGTAGTGGAGCCCCTGTGGCTCTTTGGCTCACTCTCACCTGTTTCCCATCATAGCCCAGTGTGAGTTTATTGTCTTAAGTTAGCCTAAATACCCCCAGATTTCCTTTTTTATTTTTTTTTCCAGCTGCTAATAGCATCACACTGCTGAATTCCTGTAACAGAAGCCAAGAGGATAAACAAATTTCCTATGATTTTTTTCTCTCATAAAAAGATGACAGTTATCCAACAAGTCCTCATACCTAATGACATGACCGGTTGTTTGTCAGTGTCTTCCAAAATGGCTGTTCCAAGAATGACTCATGAGAGTTTTCTGATCTGCCACGTCTATTGCTTAAATTTGGTTAAGTTTAGGCAACTAACACTACTTGCTTAAGGTTAGAGAAAGACAACCATCAAAGCTAAAAGAAATCAACTTTGACTGTTCAAAGTAGACAGGATGCAAATTGGTGATCTCCAGTGTGAATGTCCTGGTCTTTATATACACAACCAAAACATTTTGCGCAGGTTCAACATTATGCTACGTCTGCCATTGCTACTGAGAATGGACAGTCATTACTCCCACGGTGTAGTCAGACATGATGTAAAGCAAATTTTTCACTCAGCATGATTGTGTATAAAGTCAATGGGATGCTTGAGTGCATGAGTGTGCATTAAATGTTATCATATTTCAACTTGAGCAAAAAATCTGCACATCTAGACTGCTGAAAAATCACTCATCACGAAAACATGAACAGGTTGTTTAAAGCATTTGTCAACAGTTTTTAGCTGTACTCCTGACAACCATGAATGAATAAATGAAATTATTTCAAATTTGTACTGTGTATTCCCTCCCTTCTTTGTAAGGTTGCTCATCTTCAGTGATTCCAGGATGAGAGGGTCAATCTCTCACTAATATCAGCCAATCCCACAGAGTCTCTGCCTCTGACTGATTTCCTGTTGGCTTCTATCACTTCATCTTCTGTTATGTCACCCATCAAATGGAACTTTCCACTACATTCACCGCTGACAAACACCTTTTTTTGAGATAACACAGAATGGCTGAATGAAGACCATGAACAGAGAGGGAAAAATAAAGACATCTATTCATACAGACCAACTGTTAAGCCTACAAGAACCTGTAGTTAAAGATTAAATGTATGAAATCTGAGAGAGAATGCAAAAGTGGAAAAAGCAAGAGAGAGCGATCCTTATGCCTTTTTATTCTTCCTGCTACAGGCCCTCAATTCTTTAGCCGGACTGCGTTTCAAAAGAATTGAAGGGCAGGTGGTATGACAAATTGTCCAGGAGTGTGAAGCCACGTGTACCACCATCCATTCCTTTACTCCCTTTTTTTTCTCTCCACATCCTCCTGTCTGTCCTTCCCTATCCCCTTGCCCCTCTCTCCATGCCTAGCTATGTTTTATGAATTCATCTGCAGATAAAGCAGATCTATCATACTGTCATGGAGGCAGGGAAGGGAGGTAGACTGTGGAATGTCCTGGCACTGAGAGCAGGGAAGGGCTCTGAGTACAGAGTTACGCTTCCTCGCACATTCCCTGCTGCGCCTGCTCTCGCACTCTCCGGCTCAGTCTGCATGACTGTTTTCATGATCCATACGATGCCCCAGCAGTCCCCCTTATCCATTCCTGCCTTACCTGTACCTACTCAACCCACCCAAGACACCCCAACTCCAACCAAGCAGCCCAGAGTTGTAATAACACAGTGCCTGGCTTAACAAGAAATCCCCCCAGTTATAAACCGGGGTAAGCTACAGCCTGGCCTGGCTTGACTGACTTCCAGCTCTGGTCTCCAGTTACACTGAGTAACACCCTGCTTGCCAATCAGATAGGAGACAAATTACAGGACATGTGCACAACACGGTAGACAGAACTCTGGGATCCAGAATCATTGTGCCCACTTGAGCCAAAATGCCCAGATTGACTAAACTGATATCTCTGTATCCAACACATTTCACATTGTGAGGTTTGTGTGACACACGCAGGCATGTGTTGAGGTACGTGAACTCATATCCTGCATATGTACATTTAATATGTACATATTTATGTGTCATATACTTTGTTACAGAAGCCCAGTGTTTGTGCTTGGCTCTCAGCCATGCTGCCACAGCTGACCCTTTGTGTGTGACCAGATGCATACCCGCAGTTAATGACTGTTCACAACTGTCAGCTGAGTACCATATATTTATAACTGATGAGATAATGTGTTGTATCTTATTTAAATGTATTTTCATTATTGTCAAAACTTCTCTTTTCTTGATAGCTTAGTTTTAGTTGAAGCTAAAAAATACATTCGACAAAACAACAAACAACAGGTTTTAACTTCTTTTACCAACAATATTCGCTCATGGCAACTAAAGGATGATTAATGGTTTTAAGGTTAAGTTTAGGCAACTCAACTGGTCAAGGTTGGTTGTACTTTGTTATATACTGAAAAAATCAATGCTGACTTGAAGCATGAGGCGGGCTGTGTTTACTGTTTAGCCACTTAGTGATTGAAATATCTCAACAACTATTGGTTGAATTGATGTGAAATTTTGTGAAGACATTCATGGTCCCCAGAGAATGAATCCTACTGACTTGGTGATCCCCTGGCTTTTCATCTAGTGCCACCATGAAGTTGACATTTATGGTTTTAAGTGAAATGTCTCAGCAACTATTGAATTGATTGCCTTGAAACTGACAACGCTTAACAACAAAAAATTAACAACAAAATTTTGATTTGCTCAATATGTTTAGGGTTAGGTTTATGACCAAATACCTGCAAAAATAAAATTAAGAGAATATATGAACTTAATTTTTGGGGAGACAGGGTTGGTTGACATACTGTGACAAAAATGACATAAAGACATAAAAATCAAACTCACTAAGAAGCTTTTAAACTCAAGTACTTTGGTCACAGTCTACTGACAATATAGACATTTTAATCAGCTGTGCTTTCAAGCATCAGGCAAACATTTTTTGTCACAATGGACATTCAGCATTCTGTGATGAAACCCTTCATATATATTTTCAACACAACTTCTCAAACCAGTCCATTCTATATTCCCCTCTTTCCATCTTCTCTCATTTTTTTATTTTCCCTCCCTCCATCTCAGAGAGAGAGAGAGAGAGAGAGAGAGAGAGAGAGAGAGAGAGAGAAAGAGAGAGTACAAGAGAGAGTGCGAGAGAGAGAGAGAGAGAGAGAGAGAGAGAGAGAGAGAGAGAAGCTGCATAGTGGGAGTGTGTTGTCTCAGTGCCAGGGCAAAAATAGATAGTAAATTACAGAGCCTTCTGAGAACACCCCACTGTGCTGCATGACCTCAAAATAACACACACAGACATACACTTGCAGACTCACATACAAACATGAAATACACAGTGTGCTGTCCTACTTCTGTTTCCCATTCAGCCTGTTGATGTGACGATCACACAGAAACTTTTGCAATGTGCCAACAGACGGTCCTGCCTTAAAGTTTTGTACCAGAGAAGGAAACTCTGAGACTGATTCCCATAATGCGATTGTGGCCTCATCTCAGCTTACCAAGGCACACAAACATATTTATACAGATACAGTACCAGTCAGACATTTGGACACATTCTCATTCAAGTGAATGGGAAAATGTGTCCACAGGTTTGACTGGCATTGTATGCATTTATCCCCTTGCCATGGCTTAACCTCGTGGTACTCTTAAGTCACAATATCTCACTCTGCAGCAAAATCATTGCTGTTTCCTTCCTTGTTTCCTTACTACAAACTATACTCAATCTTCCTGAATGAAAAGCCTTTCCTGAACTTTTCTGTATCAAAGCCTGAATCACCAGCTACACATTCTTCCTAAATTCTAGCATCCCTAAAACCCCAAAGTAAACACTTAAAACTTCCTGAGACAGTGCTTGTCAACCTCGCAAGCCAGACAAAAAAGCAAACAGGGCTGTGTGGTGAATGAACATCACAGGTGTTTGTCATACTCACCTTGAGTGAGTCAAAACAGGCAATGACTCTGCCATTTTCCACTTGACAGCTCTTGGCAGGGTGGGCAAACTTGCACTCACTGTCCGGTCGTGAACATGTTCCTCTCTGGAATTCCCGACAAACCTCCAACGTCAGCCACTTCGTGTCCCGGATCGGTGTCACATTCACCGCCATTTTGGGCCAGGCAGGAGGGGTTGATTGAAAGTAATAGGTATCCAGCAAATGCAATTATGTGTGCGTCTGCACGTTTCTAATGACACTGGGACAAATGGTGAGAATGAATAAGTAAATGACATGGGAAAAAGCCAGTCTTAAGAGGTTATCTCCAGAGGGTCTGACTCTGAGGTGAAGCCTGTGAGGCCTGGGACTCGCCTACCACCTGCGGCCCATCATAAGAGTCTGTTTGTGGCTGTAATAGGAATCCTTCACCGCCTGTCACCCAGGGCCTGAGCTGGTGATGGCCACAGAGGTTTGCTTTGTAATCTCTCTCTCTCGTCCTCTCTCTCAAACACACACACACACGCACACACACAAGTTCTCTCAATCGCCTCGCTCCTTGGCTGAACTGTCAGATGAGACGAATGGCAAAACACATTATCGATCGAGTTGGCCCATGATGAAAAGATGCAGGGCTGGAGGAAAGGAGGAAGGAGGAGAAAGAGGAAGAGAAGGAGGAGGAGGAGGAGGAGGAGGAGGAGGAGGAGGAGTAGGCTTTGGTGGAGGGGACACCAAAGAGACAATCTCCTTCCGCTCACAGGAGCTGATAAAAGCTGTCTGTCTTCAGCATCAGGCTCTGTCTGCAGAGGAGGGAGTGGTTGACTTCCACAGAGGAGGGTTGAGTGGCATAGATGGAGAGAGTTCTGGCTGGCAAACAGAGCAGGAGATGGAGGGAGGGAGGTGTCAGTGGTGTGGGGACTGGCTCAGTGGACGGGGTTGGCAGTCCTAGCAGTCCTGCGGCTCCTGGTGTGGCTGGCAACTCCGGCAGACATGTACAGGCACAGAGGCAGAGGCGGCTTCAGTGGAGCCAAACAGCCACAGGGGTCAGCGAAAGAAGGCACTTCTCTCTGTGGAGAGGGAGGGAATAGTGTCAGTGGAGCATGGCTTCACGCACACACACGTGTGCGCGCACAGAGGCTAATACATTCACACACACATTCAGATTCATACACACAGCTTCATCGGAACATGTTTCCCATTCATTCTCCTGCAGATCCTCTCTCACAGTAGCCCTCACAGACACTGCCAGGCTCTCAACTGGAAAATCAAATCAAACACCATATCGCTAACAGTAAAGCTCACGCATTCAGGCACAGACAATTTATTTATAAGGAAGACAGTGAAGAAGAGAGAGATCAAGAGGAAGAAGAAAAAGAGAGAGAGAGAAAGAAACAATGACTTGTAGGAATGGATAATATTAGAAATCTTAGACTGTTGTTTATGACAATCTCATTTTGATTTTTATAGTAATAATTGCTTTGAAATGCTTATTATGATTGGCACAGGTCAGTCTTTAACAACTTTGATACCAGATAAATTTGAATTAAAAGAAAATAACAAAATAATAGGAACTTCAAACTAGGAACTTCTACACGAAGAGAAACCTGTGCTGTAAGTTATTGGCACAAACACGTGCTATTTAAGTGCAGAAACATTGCAACTTTGCACCCACAAAACAACAAAATAACAACATAGGTATCAATAACAACAGAGCAAGTGTTCAAGTATCCAAGTATTCGCTGTCACTGCGTAGTCAGTGACTTATAAACCTGCCCATCCCTGGTGAGACTGGAAACACCCAATCAGCTGGCTGAATGGTTCCAGCATCACAGTTGGCAGATGGCCAAGTGAGATGAGAGATAGGACTACGTGAGGTTGCTCATCACAGAGAGAGAGGAAGGAATCAAGTGATGACATATTGTTTTACTTGTGCATTTTTATTTTGTTAAACATATTCTCACACGCTCGTTAAATCATCCACTTTCTGACCTCTGTGCTCACATTCAGATGTTGAAAGCACCGACTGCCCCCCAAAACTCCCACAGCTGCTACGCTTACACTAAGTGCCCTCATCCCACATATGGTTACATCACTTCTAGGCCCCCCACACTCTAGCAGATATAATGTGTTTGTGAATATGATATCAGGAAAGGATGACATGATCTTTATATAAAGCAGCCATTGAGACAGAAGTTTGTGGGCAACTTTAAAAGGACTTTATTTAGGGAAACGCCTGGTTACTGAAGTAGACCTGTTATTCACTGTCATGTTCCTACATACCGTATGCAAGCTAGGAGCCTACTAGTTGTCATTATTTTGGTGTGATTCAGAAACAGAAAGCAGGCTGGTCTTTGTCTGTTGGGCTGATGTGGCCTGTTGAGTTTATTTGTGCTGGCGGGAAACACTAACATCCCAAACATATCTACCAGCTGCCAAACACTGGCTATTGTATTAGAAAACGAAGCCATGAGGACAAACAGCAACACTGATGAATGATGTGGAAAAAGTTGTAAGTGGTAGTATCTTGCATTAAAGGATTTTGCAGCCTTGGATGTCAGCGTTTCCCACCAGCTAGTGAACACACCAAAGTGACACTTTTCTTTCACTTAAATGCATCAATTGGTCAAAAGACAATAGAATGAGCTTTGTCGATAGACCTCAAGTCCTTAACTTGACTGAAAAACTTCAGTTCTCAGTCTACTATAATAAACCTAGTATGCCGATCTCTTTTGCTACCTACATGTAGTAGATGCACAAAAAAGCAGGCATTTCTCTCTGGGAACTGTCACAACGCATTCAGGGAAATCACAAACTGAAAAAGAAGATGAGTCAGGTTGAAAGATGGTGATTTACAATTATTTATCACAAAATAACTCCTGGAACACCCTGAACTTCACAAACTGATGATATTTAACAATGATAGCATAGCATCTAAGGATTGATTTTTTTTTTCTTCAGATCTGCAACCACTAATACTGCAAAAACAATAATAAAAAAACCAACAAAAAAAAAACAGGTGGTTTGAAGTAAAATGAGCGTGAAATAAATAGCAAAGGGAGAGTGGAAGGAAGAGAAAAAGTAAAAATACTCCCTTGGTCAAACATTGATTGCTTATGTGTCATGCCCTCTTTGACTATTTAGGCCAGTCACATCTGTGGTGAACTACTTTTTCAGCCCGAAGTTGATATTTTGGGCAGTGCATGTGTGTGTGCAAGAGGCCAGGGCAGCCCACTGTATCTGGCAGGAGGAATGTGGTAAGGAAAGAGAATACGGAGAGGGCTACCATTACCAGTGCATTAAATATGGAGTGGCAAAATTAGTCTTCTGCATCGCCTATTCTTACTTACTTCCTGACCTCTCCTATAACTTTCCCTCTTTCTTTCTATCGCACAGATGTCAGGATAGTAGGTGGCATTTCTTGTCTGCAAATAAAAGGACCTACATATATAATGCAATGAATTCAATTTTAAGGTTTTTTACTTGAAAGACTAATTCAACACTTTGGGAAATATAGCTTTTTTGCCTTTCTTGCTGAGTATTAGATGATAAGATTGATACCATTCTCATGTATGTCCATTAAATATGAAACTACAACCAGTAGCCAGTTTGGCTGGAATCTCGAATCAGATTCTGCCCAAAGATAACAAAATCCACCTACCAGCACCTCTAAAGCTTAAAATGAACACGTTCCACCTTGTTTGTTTATTCAAACTACACATTGTAGTTTTATGTGGGTCAGAGACAAGCTAGTTTTCCCCTACTTCTAGTTTTTATGCAAAGCAAACTGTTATGCGGCTAAAGCTTTGCATTTTTCGTGTCATCACCAGTTAAACAAATGAGATATGACGTTTTTGTTTTTTTTTTAAATTTTGTTGTTTCAGTATTATTTACTATAAGAAACATTTATGAAAGTGACATCAATCTTCTCTTGTGGCAAGAATACAAGTAAGCATTTTTCCCTAAATGTTGAACTGTTCCTTTAAATGCACTTATGTACTTATTATATTTAGATACAGTGTTTCCCACACGTTGAGAATTTACCTGTGGTGGTGGTGCATGGCGTGTGAAGGCACAGTGTGTGACGGGTGGGTTCAGTAGCATAATAAACTAGTCAAACAAAGTTTTATGAATAACCTTATTTATTGCTATCTGAAATTATCTAATTAGGGCTGGGAATCTTTGGGAATCTCACATTTCAATTCTGATTCACAATAGATTCTCAATTGAATGAATAGAAAAGGAGGCACTATATTCAATCTGTGCTCCAGTATACTGAAACAATTCACTGGTGTACTTAGTTTACTGGAATACAATATGAAACATAACTAGCAATTAAGATAAATGGTCCGCAGCCTTTTTATCTTAAAAAGTTAACTTCATTAACTTAATTAATTAATTAATTAATTAATCAATTTGAAAGTCTCCTGCCTGTATGAGAATAACAAAATGAGGGGGAGGCGGAGTCAGGCACAGACTTTATTATGATGTTTAGACATGAAAAATATTGAATTATGTTACTATTTTAACTCATTATACCCCAAAATAACTTACAAAAGGTCCTCCAAGCACTTAAAAAATATGCAACTGTATAATTCTACTTCTACTTCCAAGGAAAACATTGTACCACTACATTTACCTGAGAGATAAATGTTACTGGTTACATTGCAGATTCAGATTTTACTCATGAAATATAACGAATAAAATGATGATTAATATTATTCATTAAATTATCCAGCATTATATAAGAATTAAAAGCTCCACCTTGAACACAAGTTAAGTACATGTAAGTACATTGTGCTAATAATACCTATGTTTCACTCTTCACTTTAAAGTAAAAATTTAAATACTGACTTTTACTGTGCTGTATTAATAGTTTTACTTCAGAATAAAAGTTTTGAGTACTTCTTCTACCACTGCCAATACTAACATTCTCAGTCAGAGAGAAGGTGAAAATAAAGCAAGAGAGAGTTTGCCTGGGCCCTCAAATCACTAAATCCACCCCTGGGCGGAGTGCTCCGCTGTGTTATTAATGTTATGTCTCCAGCAGTGAAGAGCAGCTTCTGCTGCACCGTTAGCTCTGAGGAAAGCCATCACTGTTTTGCTGCTTGCTGCAGGGTTCTTGAGGTGAAACAGACTGAGCACTGAGTTATTTTCTTCACCTTAGAGTTGGTTTAATTTGTTTAATGCTGCAGTGTGTGTTTGTCAGCCAGTCTTGTTTGATACTGCTGAAGTTTGCTGCTCCACTCCGCTAACTTTAGTGTCTGAGTGACAGTGTAAAAAGTTCATAATATACTTAATATTTGTCTTGCAAAGTTATTTAGTGATTAAATCAAAACATGTTTACTACCGCTTCCTGTTTTTGAAGATGAACTACAAGATACATGGATGTATTGACAAGATAACTCGTGTGTAACTAGCTTGTGACTGCTATAGACTGTCCGGGTGGTGCACTGCCCTCGCAGTTGAGTTTACATTATTAACTAACATTTAGAAAATCAATTTCTAATATTTGTGAATCGATTCAGAATTGTAGGAGACGGTATCAAGATGCTTATGTGGACCGGTCTGTGTGCATTATGAAATTGCGCATTTGGGATTTTATCTACTTGACTTAATCTACCTGAGCTAGATATCATGAATACCTTTTAGAAATGGAACCAACTCTATTGTTATCATTCACTACACAAACACTGATTCTCAACAAGAAAAACATTCAAACACACACAATTGCACACCTTAAGTATCAATTTTTAGCCAGAAACACAGCTCACCAATGTTGTGTGTAATTGCTGTGTCAGAGGCTATGGATTTAAGCAGAAAGGGAATGTGGGTTTAGAGAGAAAATATCCAGTAGCATTGAACTCTGGCATGCACCGAGATAAAAGAGAATGCGATCCACTTACAATGACTGCATGAATGGAAAGGAAGCAAATAGCTGGAGAATGCACAAAAATTAGATTAGACAAACCCACCCAAGAGTCCAAAAGCAATGTCATGCTAGTTTTCCAAAATGAGTTATGTTTTCTCTGGACTTTCATACAGCACTGGTATTATACCCCAGTGGAAACAGCTACGGCATAATGAACTGCCATGAGCTTTAACATCAAATAAAGCAGATTTAATAAATGGGGCTCCACCTACATGTATTATTAGCCTCTATGTCACATCGACATGCAAAGAGCTCTCTCATGCCAAAAGCTTGAACTAAATGCCTATCAAACAAACACAACACATCTGAAAACTGAGAGTGAATGAGGCTCATTAGACAAGGCTCATATCAAAACAGGGGATTAAAACTGAAAGGGTAAAAAAAAAATAATGTGAGAAATGACTCTGGTGTTGAGGAAATATATAAATAAAGGAGTCATCAATAAGCATCTTAGCATGTGTGAATAATGCATGTGGCCATTTCCCGTAGCCAGAGGCAGGAGATATTATTACACTATCAGATCAACTAGCCAAGGTAATAAGTTGGAGAGGAGAGGGAGGTAGAAAAAGCTGAGGATATTACGCAACCCCCAGCCCCTTAACGCCCCGAATCCCTGAACACACACATACACGCACAAACATACACACTTCATTAAAAGCATAAAATCTTGGCTAAACATTTTGCCTCACTCGTGACCAACCTCAGCTGTCGACATGCACAAAGCAGAGTGCAATGCTGCGAATGTCACCGGGGTTCATGCATCTCCTCGTTTAAAGAAAGCCACCTGATCCTGTGTTAATCTGTCTGCTAAAATGGTGCCGCTTGTTTGGCGAACTCTGGATTATTTTTATGGCTATGACAACTCCCCAGAAAAAAACACACCAATTTAGCCTCCAGTGACACCACTGCTGCTGAGTTACTGACTGTTATGTTTAAAGAATATAGATTAGAATATTCACAAATCGTGGTCTTCATGATGAAAAGTGGATCCTATTCATCAATGATAATCTACGACAGATAATAATTGTGCGTGAGTTTGTGTACAATGTCAAGCCAGCACCACATTTTTTGCTTTAAGTAGCTGTGTATCCTTTAGTGCAAGCCACATGGAATTGCACTTTATTTCATCAAACTGCCTCTGTTAACACAAGCCACATTCAGCCCTGCATCTGAGAGCAGCACAGACGGAGAAAGAGAAGGAATGAGGAAGTCAACAGGAGCCAGAGATGGGAGCCATTTATTCACCTCGAATGACTTCCAGAAGAAGAAATAAAGGAGAAAAAGTGGAAGGAAAGAAGAAAAAAAACCAGGTTGCTACATGTTTGGTTTCCTATTGCTGACCTTTAAAAACAACAAACAGACAGAGACAAAAAGAGCAATGGTCAAACTTGCTTGAAAGAGAGAGGAAACAATTTGCCTTGAAACTAAATTGCCCAAGAGACAGAGTGTAAACTCTGGTCTATAATAAAAAAAAAATTAAAAAAAAGAAAACTTGTTGCTGTCTGCCAATCAGACAGTCCTGTTTGTTTAGGCGGTGAGTTGACAGTTCAGACATTCCTTAACTGTTACAAATTTCAGTGAAGGACTCAGAATCTCGTTTTTATGCTCTCTTCTAGTATGTTTGGAAATATAGTTGATTAGAAGCACAGGGATTATTGTAATTCAGTTAAAATGTAATTAGCAAGTTTATACAACAGATTAGAAGTCAGCGGTTTATCTGGTGCACCCTCGGAAAAGCAAAAGAAAAAAAGGGAAGGAAAGACGGAGGGAGGGAGGAGAAATTCAGTAATGCGAGAGGTTAAAGGGCGCTGACTGCAGCAGCAAAAAGCAGATGCTGGACGTTTCGTATTACACCGCATCACCGGCTGACCAGGACATCATCTATATACGACCTGAGCTGCCCTTTATACTGACAGGAGCATCGGGAAGAAGGGAGGGGTAGAGACTGTGAGAGACAAATTGAGTAAAGGAGACAAGAGGTGGTGACAGGGGAAGGGAAGAGGCTAAAGGAAGAGTGATTGGAGGCAAACAGGAGCAATTAGTACAAGTTGGAGGGAGACAGAGGTAGGTGTCTGGTAGTGAGAGGGGGAAACAAGGTGAATCCTGGCAGGTATAAAAGAGGATATAAGATGAAATAAGAGGGAAAAAAGTTGAATTTTCTTATCTTTCTTCATTTATCTTTCTCTGATCCCCACCTGTTCTCTGTTTCTATTTCTCTTCATGCATATTTCTCACTCTGTTTTCCACTTTTTCTCTCCCCAAATCTTTCTCCTTCTCGGAAATCTACGCGCCTTCTGGTAAGCAGCACTCGTATGAGTATCATGTGACATAAACAACTTTGTGAACGTGGCTTGTCTTTTAATAGTAGCTGGCCTCATTTTATTCGCCCACTGTCTCTGCCCCCTCTATCGCTCCTCGCTGTCTCTCTTCTCGTTCCTTGTTCACACAACACCTTATGCTGCAGTACCACAGAAATGTGCTGCAAGGTCATCATCACCACGGCAACTAGAGAAACCATGTTTAAAGCAAGGACAAAGTGGTTAATGGTGTCAGGTCCTGCCTGATAGCAGGCGGTTCAGAGGAAATCATCAAGTTTTCAAATGCCGCAATGAAATCTGAGCAGCATTGCTCAGTAGACAGTTTATTACCCAGTGCTGAGACTAGAGCAGGAAGTTCTGGCTTTTCAATAACAAGAGACAATAGTTTTCACCAAATAGTTTTACTTAAATATTTATAACTCTACATATCTGGAGAGCTTCCTGTAAACAAATATGAAATATTTTGTAAACTTACTTTCTACTGTTTCTAAGAATGTTTAAGTATATTCTATAAAACTATTCTAAGTTTCACATTAAAAATCAGTACAAGAGTGTCATAGCCTGATTTCAGTCCTGAGCAGTGTTAATGTCATCTATGAAAATTATGACAAACAAATATTTGCTGACGACCTTTTTTTCCCATGTATGCTAAAACTAAATAAAAAGTAACATTTGAAAACAAAAACAAAGATGAAGCGCATTAAAATTTTTGTACACAACAAAACAGAAATGTAAAAGACAGATTATTGCTGCTTGACCTGTTGCACAATAAGCAGCATCTTGCATTTCAGTGATGCTTTGTCTCTGCCAGTTATGTTACCTAACTTCACCGGTTTATAACAGATTTATGAAACTACAATCCTTCTGGAAATTAGGTAAGAAGACAGCAACAAAATAGATGGGACAAACTACAAAAACAGACAGTCCAGCATGCCAACCATGATAAAAAGGTAAGCTAACGTTAATGTAACATTCTCAAGGGCTGTGGATGTGACTTTAATGTTATTGTCAGTCCCTATCTTTCCTCTCTATAGACTAGCAGCAGGAATTACTGCATGATTAATGTAGATGAAAATAAAATACTGGACCAAGGCTAGCTAGAAGAGACAGCGGGTCTTTCATTCTCTATAAATATATTTTTATAACACTTATTTGAAAAAACAGTGTTAACATACTCATCACTTAGCACTGTTCTGTTGGTGCACGCTGCAGAAATACTTGCTAGCATTATAATAATATTGTGAGATAGCGTTTTTTTCTTTTAGCCATGCTCACAGCATGGCTCTATACAACCCAGTCAACAGAATAAAACGTTGGCATTGTATGTGTCTGCAAACCACGGATACGTAGAATCTCTATATTTCAATGTTTCATTGTTGATCGCATTTTAAACTTTTCGTGTGTCATTTAACGCTGCATTAAATGGCTGTTTTTAGTTGAATAATTATGTTTTATGTTGTGAGAACACTGTGGTTAAGGTCTGTTTAGGTTTAGGCCCAAAAACCACTTGGTTAGGGTTAGGAAAAGATCATCATTTGGGTTATAATACCCAGTTTTGTCGCCAGAAAAACAGCTGCAAATGTCGCAACAACTCGCTAAAAATACCCAGTTTTGTCGGTTAAAGGGGGAAGTGAGCAGTGGTCTTGAACAATGGTCTCTGCTGCTTGATACTTTGGCAACTGTCTAGCCCAATCTGTCTCCTCCTAACATGGAAGTGCAGTCATATAGATGTCATCTGAACTATGTCACTTTCCCTATGATATGTATTGTAGAAATGTTGATATGCTACATATTGAATGTATTGAAATGTAGAGATTCAACATATCCGTGGTTTACAGAAACATACAATGCCAACATTTTATTCTGGCGACTGGGCTGCTCTATGAATAGCAATGTCTGTCTGTTGGTTGGTTGGTCACTCCAACACTTTGCTCCAGACTGAAATATTTCAACAACTGGTGGTGGCATTGACATGAAAATTCGTACAGACATTCATGTTTCCCTTAGCATAAATTGTGCTAACTTTGGTGATCCGCTGACTTTTCATTCAGCACCATCATCAGATCAAAATTTTAATTTGTCAAAACTTTGGTTTATGACCAACCACATGCCTCAGCTGTACTTTTGTGAAGAGCTAATAAGCAAATGTTAGCAAGCTAATATGGTGAACTAAGATGGTAAACATCAAACCTGCTAAACATCAGCATGTTAACATTGCTATTGTAAGCCTGTTAGCATGCTGATGTAGCATTTACCTCAAGGCTGTTGTTCCTAAGTACAGCCTCACAGAGCCGCTAGCATGACTGTAGACTCTTGCTTCATTAAATACAGGTAATATTTAAGAGTGACATAACATCTTAATTAATGATGCAGAAATGGCTCGTTAAGAGTCAACAAGTCACATGACAGTGAATAATGAGTGCTAATGGGATAACTTTCCATTTTACTTTAGCTAATATTATAAAAGTGAACAGCAAATTGCTTTTGGAGTCCGTAAATATCTAAGGTAAAGTGACCAGATTTCTGAAATGAAAACCGGGGCCATTTTCAGTCTGGCGGTCAATATATGATCAAAATATCCAATGTTATTATCTATGAAATAAAAAAGGGGGACAATTTGGGTTTCAAGTATTTTGACCATGGTAACTGTTGTACTGTAATAAACTATGCTACTTTGTAAACCATGTCAGACAATCATAGTTTACAGTAGCATGGTGAGTGAAGCTATAGTAAACACTGGAACACACAATAAAGAGAATGGTCAAACTACATTGGTTCAATACAGTGTATTTAATTATCTATACGTACAAGACAGAGAAGACAGACAAGCAACACTATCAGACTGACACACTAACAGACACACTGCAACAGAGAGACAAAACTATCAGACACACTAACAGTGGTCCCTGGTAGTCTGGGTAGAATAAGAGCAGAAGAGAACATGGGTAAAATTGAAAAAACAGAGGCAACAGTATATGTGAAATACTTAACAACATAATAAAGAAATATGATGATGAGATTGGTAAGTACACAATATACTTATACCAACCTAATCTGTATATTTCTCAGAAGAATTTTCTTCAGGATAGCTCTGTCTTCGGCCAGCTTCTCCATTAACTCCTGGCTGGGGAGGTTGACGTTTGTCTTCACAATAAGCATGGCCTTGATGGGAGGAACAGCAAAGCTATTTCTTGCTGCTGTCCATATATCATTCATTTGGGAGAACACTATCTCAACTGGTGCATTACTTCCAAGTAAGCACATGACAATAAACATTAATCTAGCCAGGTTAGTGTGTGGGATGTCATTCACTTTGAAGTGGGTAACCACCATGCTCCATCTCTGACTAAGTGGTGTCTCAGATGTTTTCCATTCTTCAAGAGATCCCCCCTTTAGGAAATCTTGCTGGCCAGTAACCTCGTCAAACAACGCATCCTCGTTGATGGTCACACTGGAGCATTTTTCTTGCAGTGTGGCTGCTGCCTTCTGGATCTCTTCGTGCTGCGGTTCCCTTTTTAAAAGGAGACAATGTAAATCTTTTAGATCATCTGTGTGCTTTCCCCATGCTTGCAAGTAGTTCACAGCCGTAATGAAGAATGATTGGGATGTTTTGGGAAAGCTCTCTTTTGACATTGCTCCATTTTCCTCTAGCTCTCTCAGAAGTTCTCTGACCAAAACTGGAATGAAGTTGCCATCACGTCTTGCAGTCATCTCCCGCTGCAGAGCATTTTTAACTTTGGTATTCACTGACCCTCTCCAGCCTATTCAGTCCTCCAAATTTGGTATTTGTGTTGTCGGCAGAGAATGTCACAACTTTGTTTTCCAGATTAAATTTTTGGATAACCACCAGGACTTCAGCTCCACTTTCCTTTGCTGTTTCTCCTTTCAATTCAACAAAATCAAACAGTTTTGTTTCCACAGATGTGTTGCCATTATATAGGCTATCTTACAATAGCGGCTTTACATGTCCATGATTAGACGCATTAATGGACAGGTCTAGGTCGAGGTCATGTGTTACCAAAGTAGCTGCCCATGGTGCTAATACGTTACTTACTATGGCATCACATTTTGTCCTAGCACATGTAAACTTTGGCTCATAAATTGGGGCGTATAAATGGAAATTCTCTCATCATGTTGTCATTAAAATGGCATTTCCGTTTCTTGGAAATAGCCATTGTACCTCCTCTGTCTGCTCTTCTTCACTCTCCTTGTGTCACTCTTTTTACTCTCAACTTTTTCTTCTCCTCCAGTCTTTCTCTTCCTCTTTTCTTCATTTATCTTCCTTCTCTTTCTTCCTGTCCTTCTCTTAACCTTTCCACCTCATTCTTCTACAGTCTCCTCACTTCACTCTTTTTACTGCCTTAATTTTTCCTTGTCACTCTCTTCTCCTTCCTCTCTAATCTTTAATAATAAATAGTACACTATTAGATAAAATACTTAGGTTAACAGATTCTAACTGCTTGCCTCATTTTGTATTCTATCTCAAAAACATTGTTTGGAATAATAAATTGGCAGGCTCTGTAATTATATCTTCACCTTTCCTCCTCTATCTCCTTCACTCTTCTTCCTATCCAGTCTTCCTCCTCTCCTTCCTCTCCACTCCCTAACAAAACATTATGCTAATGTTATCCATGAAAATTTCAAAATATATTTTCACACTACTTATTATAATGCCAAACCATTAAAATTATACAAATAAGTAATAAATAATAAGTACAGATAAATATTTTTATAATTAATTGTGCATTCATTTTATATAATCATATTTTCAAAATACCCTGTCCACTGTATGTTTACATGTGAATGTTTTTTAATCTAGCTAGCATGACAGTAGCTAGCTAACCTAGTTAGCTAACTTAGGGTATTTAAAGGCCATTTAAAACCTTATAGAGCTGATCTATCTATCTACATAATAAATTGTGACATTATAACATCACTAGCTAGGATCTCAAATGATTGTAACTTACTCAATTCATTCACTCAATTTCAATTTTTATTTATATAGTGCCAAATCATAACTAAAGTTATTTCAGGGCACTTTTCACATAGAGCAGGTCCAGACCGTACTCTTTAATTTATAGAGACCCAGCAATTCCCTGATGAGCAAGCACTTGGCGACAGTGCTTCTCATGGTGACAACTTACCTGGCTTGAAAAGATGTTTGTGGTGATGTTGTGGATTCACGTGACACTTGCTAGCTAGTTTTCTCTAAAATTGCCACGAGCAAGTAGTTAGTAGAAGAAGAAGAGTGATATGAAGCCGCTATAGCAAGCAGCCCCCTCTGTTGGCCAAAACAAGTACAACGCAATTGAGACATCAACCGGTAGGCTCTGCTGCCTGGCCTTTCTTGCCACGTAAAATATTATTTCACTTTGTGGTCTGTTTTTAACGTACAGTTCAAGACAGGGACATATCCAGGGACAGCTCCAGCCAGGGACAGCCCATCAAAAACTGTCTTTGGGACTGTCCCTGGAAAACAGGGACTTCTGGTCACCCTAATCTAAGGCACAATAAAAACTTTTCCTTTTTTCTCCATTTAAACTGCTCAGGAAAACTGAGTGATGGACATCTGTGTGACATTAAATACCTTGCTGAAGGGACAACCGAATAAATAATGCTCACATGCCAATCCCCTACAGGCTTAAGATATGATCCAGCAGTCTCCGGTTGAGTGCTGGTCATTCTGAAATGATACTCCATTACGATGATGTTTCTACAGATTGTACCATCAGGGTAATCTTACACACACACACACACACATTAGTATTGACCACAAACCATGACACAGCAGATCTGCATCATCTACAAAGCATACACAACAGTAGAGAAGAACGGAAGGTCAGCCAGTGCATTTATATTCAGGACACAAGCATATGAGTAATATGTATGCATATGAACAACATCAACTATCTCTCTCATGTGTTCACTCTGTCTCTCACACACACACACAATCTATGACTCCCTCCTTCAGCTGTAAGACAAACAGAGGGGAGGGGAGACGATGAGGGCAGTCAAGTGGCACGTGTGCAAGCTGTCGTCTGCACTGTGATATCAGTGCAAGTGTTTAAACAGCCTGATGCACATAGAGATGGGGGGTGGGGGTGGGGGTTTGGGGAGATAGTAGACATCCACACACACAGGGATGTGAGATAATATACATTTAGATACATGATTACCTATTTGTGCATGCATGTATTGTGACATGCATTTTGCTTGTTTTTTTACTCCTATCCCCTCTGCAGTGTGGATACCTAGCTGTGGTAGTGCCAGTGTGGTGTAATGCAGCGGCAAAAACGGTGTCACTGAGTTCATGGACATAAACCAAGCCACTGCCAGACCAGTCTGCTCCTCTCAGGAATAGCAATGGAGGAGGTGTGTGTATGAGAATATATATGTGTGTGAGAGTGTGGGTGGGAGGGTAGATGAGAAAGATTGGAAAACAGAGAGAATGAGAGAGAGAGTTAGATGGAAAGACAGACGGACAGGGTGAGAAACAGACTGATTGATGGAGAGGAGACATCCCAGGGATATAGATGTAATAGGTGGAAGGGAGGCAGACAGATGCCCGTGAAAAAGTAGTCTGCCCACTTTGAAATAAGCTGCCTTGTGTAAATTTATGACCTCCGCATGTGGCATTTCAAGCACGGGGCCTTTATCAGACACATACGCAGTCTTTACTTTTTTACTTTCCCCGACTCGCCTTTGCTCATACATGCAGACATACAGTATACAGATATAGACAAATAGGTAGACAGAGGGGAGGTAGAGATGGCATGGCCTGAGATAGACAGAGTGGAGATATTCAGCATGCAGGACACCAGCATATAAAGACAGAGACAGATGCAATTTATGACAACTTGAGCCACGGACAATCCTTGACAGGAGATGGCTCAGTAACAGCAAGATGATCACTGATTAAGCTGAATGGCTGAAAACTTTAATAGCAGAATTGTTGTATAGATTATTAAAGTCCGATGAAGATAATTAACACTAATGAACTGGCCTTCTGTGAATTTTTGTCATTCTTCAGTCTGGTATTTTAGATCAAATCAGGAAATACCAAAGGAGTGGATGTCAGTTAATCACAACCACACACACATGAAGAGCAGAATCCCTGACTCATCATCAGAGCAGAACTGGGCCAAACAGGACTCCCTAAAAACTTGGTATTTCACCTGGATGGGTGTGGTTTTGCAGGACATAGCAGTGCACACGCTTCTGCGAGCTCCGTGACCGTCTCAGCCCGTGCTCGTAGTGCACGTTCATTGGTTTTCCATGATGGACGGTGAGTTACGCTAGTTTTGTACAAATAATATAGGTTACTACATTTAATTTGCACTATCCAGTCATGCTAACATAAGAATGTCATAACATATACCAGTTATTTGTGCAGATGTTTGTCATATATGAACATATACATAATATTCTGTTAAAGTATTAATTTGTATATTTGGTCTCAAGTGTGTACATGGAAATAATTCTGGTGGGGGCCCTCAGTTACTTTTATTGACATGTTTTGACAAATACTAAAAATCCAAATTATGAGACCCAAGGAGTTGCAACATGCACTGCCTCTGGTGATTGCACCAATTGAAATGTGGATTGGTGAGGAGTTCCCAGACTTTTCCATGCTAAGGACTCTCAAATAGAAAGAACAGAAACCCTTTGGTGAGGAACTCTATGCTATGTCCAGAGGAGGTATCCTACTGCTGGCAATAGAAGTAGGTAAGTGATTAAGGTAGCGTGTATTTGGTCTGAGACCTGGGAGATGATGAAAATAAATTGTACTATGATAACCTGTGTCCACCTTTGTAAGCACACAGAACAAAAATCCTGAATTGTTTTGGTTTAATGAAAATGAGAAGTTGGACTGAGTGGCAAAGTATGGGCTAGTTTTATTTCTAAAGCTTGGATAATTAGGCAAACTAGACTGAATAATACACAAATACAATATGAGATCAGTTTTTTTGATGCATGTCAAGTATGAAGGCATACATAATATACTATTCATGTTTTCCTATAATTTGTATATTTGGTGTCACACCTATATGGAAACTGATAGTCTGCCATGTAAGCTCGTTTGGGCATCTATTGATGCAAGATACTACATTGATATCAGAATACAGACCTCCATCTGAGTAGATTTTTGTTGTTGGACATAATTTAGTATATCAAAATGTCAATATATTTTAGCACTATTTACTTGTACATATATTCCAGTATAACATTATGATGGTCAATTTGAGAATTTATCAACAGTCTGGTAAAAGTCATTTGAAAATCTCCAGGGCTCTAGTTGCGGTTGCAGCCATGCCAGCAGTGCCAGGAGCAAAAATTTAAGTGTATCTATCTTCATAAATCGATGAGTGAAAAAAAAATCATCTCTGTTTGAAATTACAATTAGGCGTGAGGTCTCCTGTAGGTTTAATATTGGGGTTGAAGCAAAGATTAGGTTGATAAACAACTTAGGTTACCAAAAAGTGACGAGACGATCCAAAGTGAGCCGATGACAACGTGCATCAGGCATGCAACACTTTGTGTGATGCAGGGCAAAGGCACCACCCCCGGGTGAAATACCAAGTTTTTAGGGAGTCCCTTGGCCAAACGGCGGATAATCTGTACTCTTCAGCTGTCTATGACCAGTGATTCAGTTTGACACCTTAATCTGTGGAAATCACAGAGGGCTGCTCTGTGGAGCCAAGTGTATTTACTATAGATTACATCTTCCACTAGTGTGCATTAGTCCAGTGACAGCTTTGCAGACTGCAGGGAAAACAGCAATCATACACCATTGACTGACTCACTGTGATTTTGCCACTCACCAAATGGCCTCGTAGGACTCCCCCAACCATTTGTCTGAGTGACTGACTGTCTATCTATCTGCCGGTTACATGCTCTGTGTTGAATTTCTGAAGCATGAGGCTCAAAGTCATCTCCAGTCACCTTCCCCTGCCATAACCTTGATCAGAGCTTTCGCCCCATTTTCTTACTTGATAATTGAATAATGTAAATCAGGATGGAGGCATGCTCATGTCATTATGCACATACACACACACACACACACACACTACTCATCTGCATGCAACAGACTGCCCTGTGCCTGCTGAGGACAGCAGGGAGATGACATCACTTCCAAAGATTAGTTGAAGGATGGAAAGAGAAGGTGGGGGAGGAAAACCATAATTCCTCTTTTTTTTAATCGATACAGTCAAAAGCAGGTAAGCATGCGTCCTCTAACTCCCCATCCATTAGAGTCTCTTTCTTTTCTCTCACATACACACAGTTGTTTAGTCGGGATATGTGTGCTGTGAAATTCAGTATGTATGAGTGCCTCTGCGCTCTTGCTGTTCTATACTCTAATGACCGTGTAGATCTGCCTTCTCTGATCTGCAGAGAAGCTTTTCCATCCCACGAAGAGTCAGACGAAAGAGAAATACAGTGAGCCATAAAAAAAAACAAAAAACAAAAACAGAAAGACGCAAAGAATAAGACAGACAGCTGCAGAGAGAGACAAAGACAGAGAGGGATGAGGAACCCGAAGAGGTAGAAGTGTTCAGATTAGTGGGTGAGAAGAGGGCGTGTATGTGAAACAAGAGAGGAAATATAGACGGACATGGTGTCTACGACAGGATCAATTTGGTGAATAATGACATGAGAGCTCAAACTGCAGTATTAACTGTTGTTAGAAAGAATTTGTGTTTGCCCTTCTGTAAATATTTCCATCAGCAATCAGCCAACTCGACTCCTTCTACTCCAAAATTTTGGTGCTTACTTTCACTTGTGACAGATGGAGGGAGGAGGAAAAGGGACCCACAATAACATCTCTCTGCTGTGCTCCTGGAGCTGCAATGAAGTCTGCAACTTAAGGTACTATCGATGCAAATCTAAAACTGGTAAATGGAGTCACACTGAGCTTATTAGACGAGGAACTGCAGGCAGCAGGCACGTGTTTCAGTTTGGGTGAACCCGCAACATGTCATCAAAGTAAGTGACACCTTCTGGCAAACCCTCCTGAGACATGTAGGCAGACAGGTGAATGAGAGAGTGATAGATGCGGTGCGGAAAATTTGCATCATAGACTCCGATCACAGTTACAGCACCGAGCAGGTGTCCGAACCGTATGGAAATGTGGCAAATGAGCGGTGCATGTTTAGAAGATTAATTGAAAAATGTCGAGACTCCAAAGTTAATGTATTCTAGACCACACTCGACCTATTCCAGTGATTTAACTTTTAATGCAAAGCAAACAAGAGTGAAACCCTGCTTATATTCAATATCCAAAATTCCAGGTTTTAAAGAGACTATGTTTATTATATTATTTTCTCCAAATGGTTCTGTATTAAGCATAGGCTTTTACAATTCTATCATGTTGTTGCCCCCCACCCTACTGACAAATAAAACCACCCACATTAAGAAATTGTCAGGAAAACACTGACAAAATATAACAGCCTATATATACATGACTTAATTATAGCATCCATTTACTATCTGAATGTATACACAAACTTTACTAAGGATTATAAAGCCACTTTAACCAAATTATGTTCACTTTTTTGGCCTTTATACAGCATGCAAATGTCAGTGATGATTTATTTTGTGTGTGTACATGCGTGTGTGTATTTGCGCTTGTGTGTCAGACTGGCGCAGACAGCCCGGGTAACGCAGGAGTTTAATCATTTCCTGAGGGCAGCTGTAGTGTAAACAGTAGTCCTGTCATTATACAGGGGGGAGTGTAAAGCCGTTCATATGTGTAAGTGTGTGTCTGAGTGAGTGAGTGTGTATGTGTGTGTTTTCATTCATTCATCCATAAATGTGAGTGAATATTTTAGCTTTAGTGTTAACAGTAGGAGTCACCCAACGGGGATTTCAGTGTAGTCCAACTGAAGGAGGAGAGCATGTGAGAAACTGAGAGAGACAGAGTGAAGTCTGCCAGAAAAGAGAGTGTGTGTGTCAGTGTGTGTCAGTGTGTGTCTTTGTGCGCGAGTGTTGTGAGCGTTAACTACTCTGCGGAACATTAAACACTAACGTTACCCATTCTTTCGTCTGCTCAGCTCTTTTCCACATTAAAACTGTCCCGCCTCAAACAACCACACATTAGCAGTGAAGCACAGTGGCCATCTGCATATGTACACACACACACACACACACACACAAACAGACATATAAATTACTCATACAAACACACATGAATACACCACAGTCAATATCCAGATGGTGAATGATAATTCCAAAAGCGATATGGCAGAAAATGTAAGCAGCAAACTCACTCATTAGTGACTAAACAAACACAAAGTAATGCCTGTACACACACCTCACACACACACACACACACACACACACATACACAAAGTAAACAGCAAAGACTTACTGTGTCTCTGCAAGGACTCATCTGACTGCTGCTGAGGGGAGAATGGAAAGTGAAAACCTCATGCTTGCTTCGCGGCACTCCTCTCTTTCACTCCCTCCGTCACTGCCCCCTCCTCCCTCCTTTTTCCTTCGCTTTCTCCCTCCCCTGCCTCTTTTCCTTCCTCCTCCTCCTTCTCCTCTTCCTCCCTCCCTGTCCTTCACTCCCTCTCTCTCTCTCTCTCTCTCTCTCTCCCTCCTTCCCTCTTGGCAGAGCCCTACTGTATTCAGATACACCCGTCTCCATATAAGGCTGCACAGCTAAACATGTCACACATAATTTATCCACAGCAGGCTGCAAGTTCACCTTTCACAGCTCGCGCTTGGATCGTATGCAGAAGAGGGAGGAGAGGAGAGGGGAACTTAACTCAGACAAACTTCTACTGTCAACAGCCACGTTCCCACAATTTCACACTGCGTTATAGTGTGTGTGTGTGTGTGTGTGCGTGTGTGTATGTTAACAAATGCTGACAATCAGACTGTGAAAATGCTACCGGAGACCAAAAATGCAATTCACCTGCACTGTTCCAACACCTCCCTCTCCCCCCACTTTCTTCCTCCCTGTCTCTCCACCATCTGTATCTGCAGGCAGTAAATCTCATACAGATGCTGTTTGTGAGACCTGTCCACCTGCACGCCCCCTTCTCTCCCTCCTTCCGCTCGCCTCATCTGTGCTACTACCTTTATAAAACATGACTGACAGGAAAAGAGAGAGAGAGTAAAACTGCAAGGCAAATAAAAATGAAGGAGGGTTAAATAGAGAAATAATGACAGGAGGAGTTAATTGATTTTTGGTCTGTGATTGAAGCAGGGAGGTGCAGCGTGAGTGAGAGAGCACAAGATGGGTGAGATAAAAATAATATGTCAACAAATAAGACGCCATCCTGGATGATGTCTGGTTGCAGCTGTGAGAATCAGCGCGATTCCCTCTGATAATGTGTCAGGTTTTGCACATCGATAGCTTTAGAAATACATGCTTGCTGACCTCTCCTCTACCTCCTCTACTTCCTTTGACTGAGTTTTTCAACTCACAGCCTTTATACTGCAAAAAAAAAAAAAAAAAAAAAATGGAAGAGAAATGCACCATGCAGATAACGGCTGTGGTGAAGAGAGAGAGAAAAAAGAAAAGCAGAGAATAGAGAGAAAGAGCGATTGGGAATAATAATAGCTGCACTTGAGTAGCAGCGCTATATTGTAGCTTTCTCCTCCCTCCTCCACAGCTTCAGTCCACTCACAGGACAGCAAGAGTCACAGCTCTGTTGCCATGGTGTCTAACTCCATCAAACACTACGTCAGGTGCGTATGTGTGTGTGTGTGTGTGTGTGTGTGTGTGTGTGTGTGTGTGGAGGTGTGTGTGTATGTGTCAGGTGGGTGTTACCAAGTGACTCAGAGCCACATCACTGACTTGTGGCTGCAATATATCAGGGTGTTTGGAATCTATCACTGTATTGGCTTGTGTGTGCATGTGTGTGTGTAAGAGTGTTGGGGTGTTGATTGAGCAGCAGCCTGCAGCCTGCCTTCAAAATCACATATGATGAATGTCTGTTCTGCTCTAAGTGTTAATGTTTAGCTTTTGCTTCTGTAAATATTTATTCATTCGTTCATAGAGTCAAAGCAACGCACTACAGACGCCAGTAATATGGAATTTCGATTTTAGAGCTGGCAAGTCACTGTCCTGTGCCCAAAAAAGGCCCTATAGTTGTCTTCCAGGATTATGCGGAAATGGGAACTGGATTTAGTGTGTACATGTCATGTTGTGATCGTTTAGAATACAGATGGACTCTAAAAATACAGGATGTGATAGCACTTTTCTCTGGAAAAACATCTGTCTGTGTTACACTCTTTAAAGAAAGATTTATTTTTTTCTTGCCCTACTGAGAGCTCAGATGTCAGACACACATTCAGAGTCCTGCTCACGATCACTTCAGTAGGTTAACTGCTTTCCCACATGTGCCATTGTAATAAGCGATGTGGTGGCAAGAACCATTCAAAGTATTCATACTCCATCATCACTGGAAGGTCTAACATTTTAAAATTTTATTTAAAACAGCATTACTTTTCTGGCCACTTGGAGTCAGCGCAACAAATTGTAAGCACAACGTTGATATATACACTGATTGGCCACTTCATTAGGTACACCTGTGCAACCTAATGCAGCTCTGCCATAAACTGTACATTTACGAAGCTTATACATCAGTTTTGGTTAGCATTGTCAGAAAAGTGATAATTCTACTTTATGTTTATTATTGAGGTCCTAGTAGGTGGTGGTGGTGTACTGGGGTGAATTATATTGAATGGTGTTCCTAATATTTTGTCCACTCCATTAACATACATGAGGGTGGTAAAATATTAGGAACAATTTTACTGTATATCATTGTATTATTGGAGTATTATTACTGTTGCATTAACATGTAAACAGCATTTTGTTATTATAGCTATTATTGTAGCTTGTCGAGATGGAGCTAACCTAAACTATTTTATACACTGTTAGGTTGTTTCATTTACAGTATAACAATGCATAGTTTTTTATATGCTCAGAGCTTGAGAATCTGAATCTGCAGAGTACTCTTTCCTCCAAAAACGAAGCAAAGTAGCATAAAATACTGTAAATACTGTAAATACTCAAGTAAGTGCCTCAGAATTTCTCTTAAGTACTTCTGTAAATGTGCTTTCCACCACTGTTGATGTGCTTCTCGTCTTAAAGGAGAGACACAGTGATCAAGAAACAAGGCACAGTGAAAGGTTTTGGATGCAGATAATTGCTGCAATCGCAGATAATTTAATGCACACTAAGGATCCTGCCCACTGTTCTGCTGATGTGTGTGGAGAAGAGAACGAGAAAGCACGTTCCAGGCGCTGCTTTCTAACACAAACCAGTGCCACACAAGCCTTAACATCCTGGTTCATTGTGATCATATCAAAAAGAGGCCATAACTCCATGAACATGTTCAACTCTTGTGTTCCACATCATTAAAGCCAGGAATGAGGAAAAAAATTGAGAAAAAGAACAGAGAAAGGAGGAGCTGAAGTTGGACGAGAAGATCTGGATCCATATATCACCTTTGATCCATGCTGCTAAGCGAAGCCAGAGCTGGACCGACAGCAAAAGAATATCTTCTGGAGAACCTCAGGGTTCTTACCGAATGGAAAATCCAGCAGGGCGACCCAGTGTGAGTCTGTGAGGTTTTCAACATTCATAACAGACCTCTGCTCTATTGTTGAGTATCTAAGGTCAAATCATTGAATTGATCATCTTCAAACAATAGCAGCTATTTTAATCTTTTAAAACTGCACGACCTCACAGCACCTATGTCCTTCCCTTCACTATGAACAGCTCAGAGTACTAGTAGCAACATAATGTGAAGCCCCAGGATGTGACCTCACCACACGAGGATGGAAAATCTGGAAATCTGTCAACACAAAGCTCTATAACAGACCAGCAGTGGAATATCTGAATGACCATTGTTTGAAATCCTCCTAAACTCTGAAACTAATCATTGGTGGAGGTCTGGTATTACCAATGTTATTCAGTGCAAAGTTGGAGCAAACCAACAACCACTTTTTGCCATTTTTTTTTTCAACTTATAACTTAAAACAGACATACTTCCCTCTGCTTTTTCATTCCGCTTCAACTGGAGCTCAATAAGAGCTCATGCACATGCTTTCAAGAACACATTAAACACCCAGATGACTATACACACACATACATGTTCACGCACACATTCACTTTTATCAGGCAGCTTTGAGTCTCCAGAGCACCAACGCTGAATTATTACAGAGCGGGGGCAGATATATAGATGCTACTGTCACATAGGTGTCTGGTGGATAATTCTATCAGGCGACAACACAGATAGTGAAGGGGGGGCTCTTAATGAAAGGAGCCATAATGAAAAAGAGGAGCCTCTCCATTTTGAGTTTTGACAGGTGGATTTCTGCAGGGGAAGAGCAGAAAGAAGCGGTGCTCTGTCTGCGCTAAATGGAGACAAACTGAATATTCAAAAGATTTTTTTTTTTTTTTGCCTGATCTGCATTATGGCTTTTTTGCATTTTATGTCCCAAGCCGCAAAGCTCTTTGCATAGTCCGTTACAGTGTTCAGTATAAACTGCTTCCCACGTCCACATAATACACTCTGTCAGAAGGTGAAAGATATACCAGTAAAACAATCTTCAAGCTCCTTTGAGACTTGTTTGTGAAATTATTTGGAGCTGTATTTTATTTAAAAGCTGTATTCTGAGATAAGATAACTCAGGGGTCAGTATGAACAGCTGACATTTAAATGATGTCCTTTTGGAATTAAGGTTTAATTTAAAAATCATGAAGTTTTATTTGAAAGCTATTTTTTCCCTCTTAGCCCTTATTTTGACCTTCCATTGTTTCTCCACATGACAGTGTTGAAACATTAGTTCTCAAAGGGATCCCAGGGTGGAGAACTGAAATTTCCCATTTGAGTCCTGAGGTAATAAAGTTTAAGAGCCCCTGCCCTAAGCTGCTGCAATCGCACTTTCCAGCCTGCCTGTGTCTCTGGCGCAACAGATACGGTCACAAGCCTCAGTGGCCGTTAAACCACAGAATGACCCGTAAGGAGGAGCCACGCTTTTACCCGCCAATCAGCTTTCACTAATGTCACTGCAGATGACTCAAAAAAACAGGCTTTGCTTTTGAGGAATTTTACTATATTTTTAATTCTGTGAAGAAAGAACTTTAGAAACTTAATCCTAAAATGCCTCATCGATGATTGTTGTAATCAGAGTATAACTCAATGTGGATCATTAGATCAAGTTGTTTTTTGACTTGGCACATTAGGCTTATATTTTAAATGACCTAATTAGTCTCACTTTAGCGTTACATGAAGCAAATTAGACAGAATCAATGCAACGTTAACTTGATGTTTTGCAATTAAGCCTTTAAAACTTAATTTTATATATTAATGCTGAATTGCTATTACTTTTGTTAAACAGTATTTGGAAATATTGATATTATTATAACTATTTAGTATCATAAAGGTACTGCACTGTATACATTGTACACGAAAATGTCAATAGCCTTCAGAATAATAAGTGAATGCTGTAGAATTCCATATCAGTAGTCTTTCCCTAAAAGTTAAACTGTGCACACCAGCATTCACATGACATAACTACATGCAAAACAGTTCCAGTGTATTCAAATCAGTAGCTGTTTAGACAGTATCTGTACGCTGGAAGGATGTAAAACTGTCCAAAAAAAACCCCCAACAAAACAGACAAAAACTAACACATATCCCACATGCACATCAGCTGTTTCAAATCTTCTCTCTAATATAAATCCTGCTTTTGAAAAATCCCAAACTCAAATATTTACAAGTAAGAAAAATATACAGCAGCAATCACCAGCAACAGGCAGGGAAGTTGTCGGAATCATAACATGTCAAATATTAATGACACCCTGTCGTCTGGATAGAGAACTCTCCCCTCTCCTCCTTTCAGAGGCAGTAACAGACAGACAAGCAGATCATCATGTAAACCCAGAAGCCGTCCAACGGACACAGAAGGGCTGCCTTACCTGCCAGGTTGTCTGTGTGTTTCTCCTGCACTCGGTCTGGATGTATGAGTGAGTGTGTGCTCACACACAATCCCCTCCGAACAGGAACTGATGAATCTGCACGACTTCAGCCCTGCAGCGTGCAGTGCATTATGGGGTTTCAGTCTCTCTCTCTCTCTCTTTCTCTCTCTGCTGTGTGTGTCTCTCTCTCTCTGTTGGCACAGTGTTAGAGGGGGATGTCCTCGCCTTCTGTCTGGAGAGAGGAGGGTGAACTCACACGCGCTGTGTCCACACACATACACACACAATGCAGAAGAAGCCTCATGATGACGACCGCCGCGGCTCTGGTTGCCCTGGCAACAGCCTCCCTCCCTCCATCCCCCCTCTACTGTAGCTCTTCAGTCTCTCTCTCTGTATTCTGTTTAAATAGTGAAATAGAATAGAACAAAACAAAATGTTTCACAAACTGCATTCACTCTACTTGCCTCTACTTCTTCTATTTAACATTTACTCTGAGCCTGAGCTAGCTTGCTAACACAGAAGTGAGGAGAGGTCATGTGATCACTAACTGTTGCTTCTGCCTTGTGAGATAAAGAGAGGGTGGTGTATAGTGAGAGAGACACAGATACAGTGTTTGTGTGTATGCACATGCATCCTTGTGCTTGTGTTTGCCTCTGAGTGTGTGTGTTTGTGTGTATGTGGGGGGGGGGGGATGTTGATGTGGCAGTCCATGCTGGTTCCTGGAAGCAGGCTATAGTTCCTGTTTGTGGTTTCTTCCTCTTTCTCCATTACTACTGTCAGTGCGCTGAGGCCTGCAGCACTTTGATAACACACATTTCAGTCACATTATCAACAAGGAAAGTACGGCTGGAGAGCTGGACAGATGGACCAGATGAATGGGTTATGTGCACACATGCATGCAGCCAGATAGACAGACACACAGGGATAGACAGATTTTACACTTTGATGTAATTATTTCAATTTTCCTCATTATTCACCTTCCTTTTAACTTTTAATAGTTATTTGGCTGGCTGATTCAGAATGATAATGGGAGTTCAATAAATTATCAAGAAAGGGAGAGCTGACAGGCAGAAAAAGAACAGAGGGAGAGAAAGAGAGATAAGTGTGTAAAGGAGAGAGAATGAAGGTGAAGAAGAAAAGGAGACGAGACCTCCTCTCCACCGTCTCCCATGGCGACAGAGTGGGTGGAAGGCCGTGGCTGTCCTTCAGGCCCTGTAAATCAGCAGCTTGCAGCTGAGTCCTGCAGTGCAACCGTCACACTGGTTCCCCAAACGCTCAATCTTTCAACATCTAGCCTTCCTGTTTTTTCTCTAGTAGCTGTCATCGTTCTTTCTCTCCCTCTGTCCCACAGTCTTGCATTACCTACTTCAAATCCGTCATGACCTTACGAGAATCCTCTCTGTCACCGAAACATGCACATTGCATGTTCACATTTGGACCCAGATGAGCGATACGGCCATGCCACTGGAGCTGGAAAGAATAAGACTAGTCAGACCAGTTAAGAAAAAAACTACACCTCCCACAGTCCTGGTCTCTGTCTTTTCAGTAGCCATGGGAACAGGTAGAAACTGGGATACACTGAGCATTGACTGTTGAAATTCTTATGAGAATGATTTAATCACTGAGCTTGGCAAAGGAAGGGGAGGGAGCAGAGTAAGGTATAGACAATGTGGGAGGCAACAAGTGTGAATGTGCCAGCACTTGTGCGCTTGTTTGTGCACATAGGCTGCCAATTGACACTTGCTGCTCTACTTTATTCCTTAGGTTTGTGGAGAATGTGCCACTAAGTAAAAGCTACTCCTCCGGGCGTTCAGTGCTCTGCAGAAGACAAAACTGCATTAAATCAATAAAATGGGCTTTTCTGTGGCATTTTTTGCCTCTGGAAGGAGTATATCTGAACAAGCTGGCATTATCACTGAATCCACTCATATCCTCCGTGTAATAAGAGTAAGAGTCCTTGAGTTTGAGGGATACTGAATAACCTGCCCAGATTTGAAAGCCAGGGTGATTAGTCTGCTCTTTGGGACTAATGGTAACAGCAGGTGTCCACAGGCTCTGTGCGCCACATCTATTCATTAGTGACATTAACACTAACCACTCGCGCACATACACACACATACGGAGCTCACTGCTCATTGGAACTATTCATTAACAACATTGCAGTTCCCCTTAAGCGCAATGACCATTGATTAGGCTTATGCATAATGATGGCAGTGGAACTCCTGATGTAATTATTACTATCCTCAGGGGCGAACTCACAAAAGGATTGCGCGGCTTTTGCGGCCACTAAACCTGCACAAATAAGACAAAAAGTCACGAAGCATCCGCAAAGGTTGAAATACACCCCTAACTGTGCTGCCAAGCAAATAGCGTCTCTGTGCTCCTTTTCTATTTACACATATTTAAATGAGGTAATATGCATACATTTAGCACTAATAGCCACACGCAGTTAGAGTGAAATTTTTAGCGTCTTCAGAGATTTGGTGGTAACTGAAACGCATTTACAAGGCCATATTGCACTCAGCTGCAAAACTTTATGGGCGTGTTTGCACTGTGATATCATTAGCGCAATATCTTTTGTGAACTGGATCTTGAGACAGGGCAGATAGCGGTTGCAAGTGATGTGCAATTACGGTGCATCAGCGACTGCAATCCATTCTTTGTGAATTCAGCCCCCGGACTTTTGTTCACCTGGGTTTGGGTTTTTTTCAAAAACTGTATATCGACAGCAGTCATGCATTTTACTGTGTTTATCTTGCATTACTGCAGAGAGTTCATAAGCCCTATTCACATTATAGCAGAAAAAAAGGCTTTTGAGCTGAGCTTGCTACTTTGCTCTGTGCCAGATTCTTGGGTTGGCTGTGGGGGACTCTGTGGGAGCAGACTTATTGGTAAATAGCAATTTGCAATTTGGTTTCTAGTAAGGTTACATTCAGTATGAATGCAAACCTGGTAGCTGAATTTGAAGGCTGATATTTTATCCAATATGATGATGATTTGTTATTGTATAGATACTTATAGAAACACACCTTTTCTAATCGTTCTTTTTGTGATTTTCTGTTATTTCTACACTGTTATGATGTTAGACATTCCAAAACCTGAGGTGAATATATAAAAAAAATGCTCCCTGAAAGTCAAAAGCCAGGGCCTCAGCCTGCTCTGAATGCACCATTTACAAAGTTACTTCTACTTCCCCACTGAACTGACATTAGATTGTTTGCGCATGCCAACAAATGCCAATCAATCCTGTAGTCTTTGTTTCTAAGGTCATTGCTAATGTTGTTCCATGGGTTGTTCACGTTGTCCATTCGCATATTTCAGATCAGGTTTTGGCTCAAACATGTACGGATGTATTTGAGAAGTTGACATTTTGAGTAAAAAACAAGAAATGAGAAGTGAAAACCTACTACTATTTACTTATCCTCCGAAGACAGTGGTCTGCCAAAAGCTGGCCGATCAGAACAGAGTGGGCTCATCAGGAGGAGGACCTTAAAGAGACAGGAGCTAAAATGGCCTGTTTCAGACATAGGCTGAACTGAGGGGCTGCATAAAGGGTCAGTATAAGATAAATAATGAATTTTTGAACTATAAATCATGCAAATATATTCCTCTAGAGACCCTGAATGAAAATATAGACTGGGCAATGTGCATAATATGTTCCCTTTAATTTATCCTTCATCCTCAAGCACAGCACAACCAGTAGCCTTCATAAACTGGCTGCACTTACAAAGGTCTGCACAGCTCAGGGTCAAAGTTCATGTAATTTGAACTTTTATCAGAATGTGGCTGCACGCATGACATCCATCACCAGAAAATATAAACAAACCACACATATGATTATGGAGGAGGATCACACAAACTTTGTTTTTCCTTGTTATCTGACCGTGGCTTCAGAATATTTTCTCCGAAAAAAACTATCACAGGACGCAGAGACTGTTGTGTCAAGTTTGCAGTTTGAAATATTTGAGTTGTGCCTTGCATCTTAGATACAATTAGAACATTTGGGAAAGATTAGTGGTTGTTGCCATCACTGTTATATTACAAGTAGGGGTTGTTGAATATAATATGGTAGATCTGTATATCTTTTGATGGCTTCCCCACATCTCAATATTTGCTTCAGATAATAGATTCTACAGTAAGTGTCCCAAACATGATATTTAGGTCACTTTGTTATATTGTATGTAAAATAAAGTCAAAACAATCTCTGTTGTGGTGGATATCATTCATGATATCACATATGCAGATCCTGAGAAGTCTAAAAAGTTCAACTGATGTACTGCATATTATCTCCTATCACTTGAGGCAGAGATTTTTCTAAAGGCTTAATTTGTTGATGCAAGCACAGCACAACATTACACATATTTTACATTGAATATCTAAACAGCATTGCACTTCAAACCCTCGATTTAAAGAGTGGGATCCTGGGTGTAATTTGTAAACAGCAGAGCTACGCTGTTAAAGGCCTAGGGTTCCTATTGCTGGTGGCAAATTGAACAGGCTTTTCAAATGGTGAATTTGACAGCAAAATAATATTTACCCATTTATTTTTAAGCGCATCTCCCCCTCATGTCTATTTGAGAGATGAGATGGGGATGGGTGAGGGGTTTGATGTTTGTCTCTGTTATAATCAGTCTGTTATCGCAGAGGAGGACTCACACCAAACAGAATGGACAAGCATCACAGTCTTGAATTCTTTTTAATATTCCTTCACATGCAGACAATCAACAGGCCCTTTCACCATCATCCAAGCAATAACAGCCCAATGCTATGACAGTAGGGGTAATATTATTAATGCAAGGTTACGTCACCTCTTTGCTCATGGCCAGTTGAAAGACATTAACAAAACATAGAAAACGTTTTAATCAATCTTTGCTGCAAACTCTTTTCCTGCGAACGCTAGAAACTAAACAGAATACCAAAATGTTGTTGTCACCCTTAAATTAAAAGTGGTGTGGTGTTCAGGGTTTAGAAAACATCCACCGCACAACAGCAATGAAATGCCAAGTGCAGCTTCTAAAACCAAACTATAACCAAAGAAGTCATGGAAGGAAACAGCAACAACACTGAAGAGTTTGGCAAGAGTATGAATAGTTTAAGCTGGTAACCCCTATCAAGAAATGCCTTAATGTGAAACCTCTAGAACTGATAGAGGTGAGTTCTCACTTGAAACCCAGAAATGCCAAGGCTGACCAGCAAACGACTCTATATCTGAAAGGCAACGTGTATAAAGCAAAGTATTCAATAGACATCAAATAACCCCCATTTGTTTCACTTAAAAGCCATTCAATCAAATTTGATTGCCGAATTTGATCGACCTCTTCAGCACTGCTGCCCCTGACTGTGCTCCACAGATGAATGCTACCCCATTGTTGGCACAGTAATGTGAATTGTTAAAAAGTGTTTGGATGGAAGAAAAATTCCTTGTTAATGCCACTCACACAGAATGGTGCAATGTAGCTGCAACCTTGTCTGTTTGTAGCTGTGTCTTGCTGGGGGTGCAAAATGCAACATATACTGTGTGCTTACAGCTAGTATCTGTTGTAGGTACATTCAGTTACCTAACAATGCAGCAAAAAGAGCTTGTACTGTACATCGAATATGGACGTGAGGAATACTAACTCAACTGCATTTCCCTTTTAATAAAAAAAAGAGATTCTTAAACATGAATCTACAGTAGGTCAGGCTCTGTACGTGGGAGAGATGTTGACTTCTCTGATAACATATAGGTTACTCTTGGGTTTGATCCAAATACCCGACCCTGCCTAGAGGAGAGTCAGAGCATTATCGCTGAAAAAATAACTCACACTCACATGCAGTGATGCAGTGTGAAGCGCACAGACATATACGCATGCATACACATGAAACAGGGTGGGAGTGAACAAATCTCAGCAGATTGCCCTTGGTAACTTGCTGTTGGTAAATATTCATAAGGACAGTCTCAACTCATAGCAACTAGCAGAAAGAATGTGTAAATGTGTGAGACAGTGAGGGGAAAGATGTGGGGAGATAATGAATATTGGAGAGCGTGTTGGAGAAAGACAACAGATGCTAAGATAGAGAGACAGAAGGGCTAAGGATTAACAGAGGAAAAACAGAAACATTGGTTTTATTATTGGTTTTGGTAGTTTATACACAGTTAGACAGAACTGGAATGAAAGATCAGTACTTTTTGGAACTAATTGGCAATTATGGCAGTTAACTAATGAATAAACAAAAGTAAACTGCACTTTTTTTACGTGGAGATTAATAGCTGATTAAAGATGCATGAACAAAACAATCTGAAAACATGCAACATAACTGGATCAGTGAATTTGTGTGCTAATTATGTGCGGGGTTGGATTTAGGGCCCATAAATGATAACTTAAAAAAAGATGTTGAAACAGACTCCTAGTGTACACAATCTATGTCTACAGTCTGTACTGCTTCAGACATTTGACTGGGAATATCAAACTCTTACTTTTGTTGCGGTGGGAAAACCTCAAAAAATCACCTGCAGCAGCCCCCAGGCAATATGAAATCTAGATTTTCTGTTTGATTGGACAAACAAATGCCTTGTGAAATAGTATTGCCAGTGGTAAATCAGAGTCCTCAATACACACTGCACATATTCATAAGGCAATGCTATTCACTAGATGAGGTATGTGGTATTTAATGATTCAGAACATTTCTTCATTTCTTATTTCGTAATTCCAAGTCAGAATGTCCTTCCCTGAAGGATCATGCTCTTCTTCACCAGCTGGTTATAGATGCACAATCCATAGAACCCAGAAGGCAAGCTACAGACCCTGGTGGGCAGATAGTGTCCACTCTGTGCACCACACATTATCCTCTGCTTGCTTCTATGTGTTCTTTAACAGCAGTGATATATAATGCTTCCAGCAACTTGGCCTTCTGAGAAAGACACTACTTTATCGTTCCTGTAAGAAAACAAGACGCTGACCTCTCAAAACTCCTGTCCTGCTGTCATACTCTGAGTGGTAAATGGTGTACCTTATTTTAGGTGAGGATGATTCTCATTTTCCTCCTGTATTGATCTCAAGCAATGTGCACACTGGACAGTATGGCTACTTCCCATTTAAGAAATCTGCTCTCAACTCAGTAATATCACTTACACTGACTGGAGGAGGACTCAGTTGTTCACATGGGTAGGACTGTTAAAAAAAAAAAAAAGGTGTATGATATTTACCGCAAGTGCCACTCATAAGGCTGTCGATAGTGCTGGATGTTTAAAATGTGATTTTCACTTTTTGTTTTCACTCAGATTTTACTGTGTCAACATGCAACACAATGCTTTTATGAGCTTTTCTGGCACGAGCGAGTCGAAATGGATCAGCCCTCTGCTTCTGTCTCAGATTTCAACTTTGGCCTTCTTGAAAAGAGAGTAATCACAACATCTCTCTCCTTTAGCTAAAAATAATTCTGTTTCCAAGAGGTGCTGGCCAGCTTAATAGACTAATTAACTCAAATCACAGGAGTACTGTAACAGCCAAATGAAATTAAAAAACAGCTCACACAACACTTTGCATTAGAGACAGTGACTGAGTATTTTGTTGGTGTGTAATAGTTTGCATGAATATCCCTTTTTTAATCTCTCTCTTTCTCTCTGGAATACATGTACAAACATGCAAATCTCTGTCACGCACATCCTCCCCGACGCAATGATTTTTCACTTTTCACGCCCTTTTCCCCTTTCCTTTTGAGACAGTAATCCCCAGCTGCAGCACTAATAGCATTAGCAGAGCATATCCAATCCCCTTAGTACCCCGACAGGGAGCACAGAGCCCAGACCTACAGTGAGACAGACACTCTGGGGGACTACGCTTCCCATAATGCTTCAGGAAATCCATGCACTTTACTCAGCTTTACTTAGATTAAAGTACAGTAAAACAAAGATGAAATAAAGAGTGGAGAGGCATGCAATATAATATCAATATTATCACTGAGACAGTGAGACAGTGTGTTTTGGTGGGTGGCTGGTTGTAAGTACTGTGAAAAAAGTCACCAAACGAAAGGATGTAGCAGAGGATTAGATAACAAGGTAAACCCAAAACATTGTTAACCTATTTTATCAGTTAGCAGTGTATATGTGTGCTACAGGGAGAGATTTGTAGAGAAGATTTATAAAGACGATCGCGATCGTGAAGATCATGAAAATCATTTCAGAGAATATGAGTTTCTCAATGAAGGCAGTGATATATAAACCAAATGATTTGTTTCTTGTTACATGCTAGCAGTATGGCTCTACGAATGGCAACATCAGACTGTCGGTTGGTTGGTCCACCACTGTGGTCCAGATTAAATATTTTGATTTATGAGCAAAACTAATGACATTCCCATCAGCTACAGCTGAACTCTGTGTTAAGTGCTAATTACCAAATGTTAGCATGCTAACACACTAAACAAAGATGGTGAACATGATAAACATTATACCTGCTAAATGTCAGCATATTAGCATTGTCATTGTTAATATGTTATCATACGAATGTCAGCTTTTAGCTCAAGGCGCTGTTGTACTACAGCCTCACAGAGCCACTAGCACGGCTGTAAACACTTTGTCTTGTTTACTAACAGCAACACTTTGTCGTATCATCGAAAAAATAGCAGATAATTATGCAGCTCACTAATTATAGTACTTGTAATGACAAGATGATCACAGTATTAATTTCTTATTGATAGGTCATGTTCTATCTCAGCTAATTAGTGCTACTACATAATGGCTAATTTAGTATTCATTGTTGTAGTATTTGTATTGAAATGTAATGTAAAGCTATATGTTAATGATATTCATATTTATTTATATTTTGCAATTTCTTTTCATTTCATTTAATGAATCAGTTTGTAACCTAACTATCAGAAACATGATATATTTCTGCCAATCAATGCGCGATACCTCATGTGTAAATATGCATGACAGAAAGAAAACATGAAAAATAATGAAAAAAAAAACATTTTCAAGAACATGCAAAGCATGTTTATGTGTTTTGCAACATGAAATAATGTTAACATACTATTTCAGATTGAAATTCACATCAACATCCTGGTGTGTTTGGAGTTTGCTGCATTGTTCCTGAATTATTCATTTACACACAGAGCAGACAAGCATTTGTTGTTTGTTTATGCAAAAGCAAGGCAAGTACATGTGTTTGTGTTATTCTGTATTCATGTGCCTTTTCATACAGTATGCATCTGTGCTTGAGTGGACCAGACAGACAGGCAGACTTAGAGACAGACAGATAGATGGTAAATGGTCTGCATTTATATAGCACTTTTCAAGTCTACCGACCAATCAAAGCACTCTACAACACAAGTCAACATTCACTCATTCACACACACATATGCTGATGGCAGAGGCTGCCATGCAAGGTGCCAATGTGCTCTTCAGGAGCGATATAGCGCTTTACAATGTCTCTACTGGTCACACACTCATTCACACACACACTCACAAAAATTGACCTGCTCTACCTCCTGAGCCACAGTCGCCCCAATAAGTAGTAGATAAACAGACATAGAGAGAAAGAGGACAAGAACATAACGGTATATGTGTAGTCGTCTCTGAATAGTCCATTAGCCCTGCAGTGCAAACAAACCTTGTTCCCAAACACAGCCTTCTAAGGCAGAGCAACACCAAGCCAACCAGCAGCAGACTTGTCTTCCTTCCTCCCAGCCCCTGTTAGCCAGCCTGCCAACCACTCTGCTTCTTGACTCCAGCTCCATCTCTCAGCCATTACCCATTCCTCACAGTGAGTCACTGACTTGAAAACAGGCTGCAGACTGCCACGGCATCAGCTTATAAGTAATCATTCTACTATGCAGAGTCAATATTGTTTTTATTTTTTCTGTGTGTGTGTATATGAGAGAGAGAGAGAGAAAGAGAGAGAGAGGGAGAGAGAGAAAATGATGTAGACATAGGGAGGGAAGGAGGAGGCTACAAAGGAATGAAGGGGAGAGGAAGAAGACAAAAACACAGAGGCAGTTGTGTGTCAGGCCTAAGAGTGAGCTGTAACCTAATGAGTCTAGATGAAAGCTGACTGTCTGAGCTAACTCAATTCTTTGCTCTGCTAGTCACAGTTCTTAGCTTAATGATGTTTGCTCCAGACTACTGATGCCACAGCCAATGCTGGATTGCCTTTTTTTGGTCATATGTTTTCCTGTGTGCGACGACCCTATCCGCTGCTTGCATGTGTAGAATGTTGAACTTGGCCCGTGCCGCACACAAGATGACATCACCCACACTGTGAGGCAGACATCCGTTTAAGACATGTTTACAGTGCTTAAACCGCCAGCATGCCTCTATCCCCACTCATATAAACACAGAATGCGGCTGACCATGTGCACACTAGCATGTGTATGCAGTGTTTACACAGAACAGATAAAGACATATAACCAGAGCAGGAGGTAAGACTGCTGTCCATGGAGTTGTAGTTAAATACAGAACAAGATTGAAGTAACACAAGGGTGAGGTTGTTCCAGGGAGGTCTTTGTAAGGGGTTTCAGAGATTTTGAGGGGCAAGGTGTAGTATGTACACAGAGGTGAGGAGGAGGCATGATTCTTACTCAGGAATGTTGTAAAGCTGTTTGTAGAGTCAGCAGGCCAATGAAAAAGCTTAGGCGTTGGAGCTCTGCCAAAGCAGGGGTGGAAAAAAATGGAGAACAGAAAGAAAACGGGGGAATGGGAATAAAAAGAAAAGAATGGCATCCATAAAGAGAAAGCTCAGGCGAGTTGTCCATTGAGGAGAGTTTTACACTCTGGGTAAGAATGCAGTCTCAGGTTAATGAAATCTGGGAAGCTCTCTTTAGAATTGGATCAAAGCCCTTCCTGTCCTACTGCACCATTTCTAGCACTTCCATCTCCACTGCAGACAGATCGCATTCAACCTATTTGTTTCATGCTGCCTATCAGCAACACATCGAGGGTAGGGATAATAAGACTGTGATATTAAGACAGTTTCCAAACACATTCCAATAAAATACCACATCATACACACAAATAAAACAAAAGGGTCAAATAGAGAGTCAGTTTCTCAACCTTTGTGTCATAGGCTGATAATGATCAGTTTCAGTTGACATTTTAAGGTTTAAGGTTTTAGATAGAAACATGCCTCAGGACATGTAGGTCATTCCCTACCTGGGTATATGTGGAACAGAGGTCACACAAGTTAATTCAGGAGTCGGAAAGGAGGCGTAATATAATCAGGATGGTGGCATCAGGGTGTTGATAGAAAAAAAGCTAGTTTGATGGCAGAAATTGTTTAATGTGAAGGAGAAAAAGCAGGAGGAGTAAGTAGTTCAAGAATTATAGTATTGATTGTACCAGCGACACAGACAATCTCTTCTTAAACAAGACACGAGTTACATACTAGCAGTTCTGTGACTCTGAGCTAAATGCATGCATCAGCTTAGTAACATGCTCAAAGTCACAACATGCTCATGTTTAGCTGGTATAATGTTAACCATGTTCACCATTTTTGTTTAGCATCTTAGCATGCTAACATTTGCTAATTAATACTAAACAAATAGTACAGCTAAGGCTGATGGCAATGTCATTAGTTTTACAGGACAAAATATTGGATGAATTTTGCCCTGATGATGGCACTATATGGAATATTAAACAATCTCCAAAGCTGGAGAGGGGAGCATGAATGTTTGTACCAAATTTCATAACAATCCATCCAGTTGATTTTGAGAAATTTCACTCAAAATCACAAATGTCAACCTCATGTTAGTGCTAATGAAAGTCAAGTTTTCTAGCTATCAGTCAAGTAGATGTTGAGATATTTCACTGGATAACCGAAAAATTAGATCTGCCAGTGGTGCTATATGAAAAATCAGGGGATCATCAAAGTCAATAGGACATTAGGCACCATGGATATCTCTACCAAACTGCATGATAATCCGTCCAGTAGTTGTCAAGACACTTCATTGAAAAAAGAAATATGTCAACCTCATGGTGGTAAAGTCAGTAGGGTTCATCCACTGGAGAACATGAATGTTACAAAATGTCATGGTAATCCATCCAATGATTGCTGTGATACTTCAGTCTGAGCCAGAGTGGTGAACAAATAGACAACATTTTCATAAGTCAGACCTTTACAAAACAACGAGGTAGTGGTTAGAATTGCTTAGAATTACAAAGCAAACTATAGCACAGAGAGGGAAGGGAATCTATGGAGTTTCATTTTTAGATTTATCTCCATCTGAGCAAAAATCCAATTTAGATCCACCCCTCCTTGACCACATAGCCATGCAGACTCTCCTTCAAAGCGCAACATAACTCAAGGACAGTGAGTCAGCCAGCCAATATGAGCCTAATCTAATCCATGGAGCTGAAATCTGAGCTGCCATGAGACAAGCAAAGAGCTGTGATGTCACAGAGCGAGACCTCTGACCCATCTACCTGCTGAGAGAGGTGATGAGAGAGGGAGCAGGAGTGGAAATGGACAATGGGAGATGGGAGAGACTGTTTCCCTGACATTTTTTTCCCCTTGTCTGTGTGCATCAGAGCATGAAGTTGAGACATTAGTATCGTGTCACTCATAATCGCCACCTGGGGAGGAGTGAAGGGAGAAAAAGGCAGAGCAACTGACCAGTGATAGAGAAAAGGAAAAGAGGACAGTATCTTCTTCAGGAGGATGAAAACACTGGATCAGGTGTTTGGATGGATGTGAAGGCCACCACATGCACAAACACAGACAGGCATACATTATTAAGTGTTGGGAGACAACACGGGGCAAGAGTGTATTCTGCCCAGCAAAGGACAGAAAGGGAAAGAAAAACCGATTCATAGACTGAGAACTGAAACTCTAATACAAGCATACGTGTAATGTTAATAGTAGAGTCAGTCATGGCTGTTGCTTAACACATACTCATCTGCATAGATTCTCAGGAAATGCGATCTTAGCTGTGTCACAAGTTTTGTGCAAGCACACTTCCATGTTTTGTCATACTAACCTTATTTGGTACTATCCTTTGTTATTATTCTTTTTTTGTGTGTGTGTCATCTGCATACATATAACCAATGAATGTTTTGAATTGATAATATATGCATGTTTCACATAACCAATGAAATATTTTGAATCTAAAATGTGTGTTCTGTAGGATTCTGATAGGACAAAAATAGTGAAGACCTCCCTCAGCTGCAGCTTAAATAGAGGAGATGTAACTCTGAGGAGAGATTTTGAGTCAGTTTTTTCTCAGTTTTTTGAGTTGTGAGTTTTTGCTTTTCTTGAGTTTTTGAGTAGATTTTCAGCTCATTAGATTGTATTCTTTTGATATATTATAGTTTGCTTGTTGTGTTGAAGATTTTTTAGTTTATTAAACTTAAACTACTCTTTTGTGAAGATTTCTCTAACTTATTAGATTTTACTTTTTGGAGATTTTGTAGCTTGATTTATGTGCTGAATAAAACAAAGTAGATCATTTTGATCTATTGATAGACAGGAACTTCTCATCTTTTTGGTCCTGATAATTCATCCATCTAAGGCTCTCAACTACCCTTTCGGTAAGACCTCTTGCTTTTTAATAATTCTCAAATATGTTTGAACTGCTAATCTGTGCCCCCCAAGAGATGGACCAGTGGTAGAACTGTTAGGGCAGAAGCCACTGCACTAGGGGAAAAGCCTAGAATGAGGGACATACCTACCACGGTGCTGGGGCTTTCTGTGAGATGCTAACAAGTTTCTAGGAGGAGAAGAGACCTCTTTAAACACATACTGGTTCAACTGATTATAGTAAGTTATTGTGTTATTATTATTGTCTTATCCGGCGATTAGAGACTCTGGAAGAAGGTATTGATTCTTGCTCACCCCGGTCACCTACTACAACCTAGCTGATAGGCAGTAGGTAGCATAGGAGTACTAGTAACTCAAACCGCATGGCAGTACTTGTGAATGGTTAAATAGCACCAAACCAATAGGAACAGGACTTCATTGGATTGTGGCCTAGGCTCCCAAGTAGTGCCCAGATTGACACTTGTGTTAGATTCTGGAGCGCATCAGAACCATTTAGCAGAAGCATATTTGACATCTCACACTATTTATGTTAGACATCACTCCACATGAGAAAATAAACAGGATGACCCTTCTCAACCACAGAACAAACATTTAAATTCTTAGTGGTTCAGTTCATGTGAGCACCTCCAAACGTGATCTTTCCTTATTTCCTCTCTTTATATTTTGTAAAACCAAGCAGACTGAAACACATTCCTGTGGGTGTGTTATTTAGGAGAACTGTTGACCACTTCGACAATGGCTGGCAGAGTGAGTCCTGTCCTCTGGTGCCAACACACACAAACTGGGAAGTCAAAGACCACACAGAGAAAATTCATCATTCTCAACCTGCGACACAGAGACCTGATATAGAGAGATCTTAGCATGCAGTCAGGGGTTATTTACATTATACTTGTCAACTCATCTTACTCTACTTTTGTGTGAAATCTTACTTCATAATTTTACTTTTCATCTCGCCAAATTTACAGTAAAATCCATCCACATTATGTCACTGCTCAGCGCATTGTTTTCCTCCAAGCACCTATTGCACGCTCTCTTTTCTTTAGCGTGGAGACGGGTTTCAGCGATGTCCTCCGTGGTGCTGTGAGACGCCAATTGAGCAACACCAATTAGGAAGCTGCAGATATGACAAGCCATTGGTCCAAATGCTGTTACTGATGCAAAAATCCTCCCTAGCTGTGTTTTCTGTGTCTTACATTGTAGTGAGAAGTGAGGGAGTAAAACGTAGACAAGTCAAGAGAATTACAATGATGGGGAGGTGGGGAAAACCCTGAGAAGGGATTGAGTTGAAACTGAAAGGGAGCAAAGAACGGCTGATGTCAGTGTTGCAAAGGCAAGTTTTCTGTCATCAGCCCACACTTAACTGTCAGCTGACAGAGCTGCCAATTCAGGCAGAATTCACAGAAAAGGAGTGACAGGAAAGCTGATGTGCTACGAGGGTACTTGGAAATCTGTGATATAAAGGATACTTCCCTGTTTGCTGTTTAGAGCAATATACAGTTCTTTAAAGGCTTAGAAGACACTCACTATCTCCATTAAACCCTGCTAAACCATTACAATGTGTATTTTACATAATATAACCTGTTTTACAGCTCCCAGGTTTCCCAACAGCAACGGTATGATGTCACTAAGTCGAAATACAGAACAGGAGGGCCATTATGTTCTGTGAGGTGCGGTAATGTTCAGATCTGTAAATCCTGGTGATGCCAGTAATTAAACAAGAGAAGACTTTGAAAATGCGTGCGTGTGCTCGGAAACAACCACTGTACAGAAAACCTGCCGAAATGAATGACAGCGATTCACGTGAACTCAGTCTGACATGGACGCAACAGGCAAATCACACACAGATGTTGCTGTTCGAAGTGCACCCCTGTGTGTCACACAGCTGCCAGTTTAATGCGGAAAACAAGTTTCATAGCTTGTGAAACTTTCACAAAGGCTCACTCAAGCTACCATTTTAGGAAAATTAAAAGCAGGCAGCTGCTTACTGCATTTCTGATGGTTCACTATATTGAAAAGTATGCTTATGCTAACCCAGTATTATCTTAAAATCTGCTTTGGGACGAAAACACAGCAGGCCAGCATTAAAGCAGAGATTTTGTATGAGTTTCACACTCAAATGTAAAGCATGTGGATACAGCCAAGGCATGACATTTGTTGTGCTTGACTGACCCTGAGAGCAGAGGTTGAAGAGAAAACATGGCAGAGTTAGATATTAGCCCCTGCTGAGGCCAGGAAGTCTTAGCTTTGCGACGTGTCCAGTGACTAGAGTAGAGATTAGCTGACGGTTAGCTGACCTGAGGGTGGTTTTGAATTTATACGTCCCAGTAGACAGCAGAGGCAATCATATCAGTAACGCTGAGAAAGCCTGACACAGCATGCACCACCCGCGTGTGTAAAACAAGCCTCTGGAGCTACCGTGACTGAAAATGAAATAGATCCACAGAAAAAATACAAAAAGATATGCTGGAGGTACGGGGTTCAAACTGATGGGTTTGCAGGTTCCAAAATAACCAGAAGAGTCAAGATAGTAGTTGAAGATGGGGGGTCCTGGCTATTCAATTATATTTACTATCAAGAATCAGATCTCCAAAATGGACTCTGCAATTTTGAAGAAAGAAATATCCTAAAAATGTTACTTTATGTTGAATTCTGAAAATTACTTCTGCAGAAGTAAGGGGAAGAGGAATGGGAGCTTAATTTAACAGTGCCTCTGACACAGATAAAACAGCATGGGTCTAACTGGTTCTCTCACTGAAGGGAAACTGTAAATTGGCCAAAAAAGCAATAGCTCGCTGTATATTTTTACAACGAATGATCATGTTTCACTGAGACAGAATGACCACGGGCACTTGAAACATGAAAACAAAGACTGTTTGGGACATTTTAAAGCCATTTTTTCAAAACCAGTCTGCATAACCGGTACTGGCTGTGACCCCCACAAACAACCAGAGCAGATGAAGTCCTCAATCTCACCTCTGTCTGGGCATGCCAGTTTGACCACTGCTTAAACAAACACTTGGTGAATTGTTGAAACATCCTCTCAAACCTATGACAACATATCGGGATTTGATGTTTGGAAGAAAAGAAAGGAGACAGGATTGAAAAGAGTGTGAGAGAGGGTTGAAATGATGAAAAAAGAAGATAGACCACAGGGAAGGAAGAAAATTCTAAATAGACAAAAATGACTCAAATATGCAGAGAATATCAGAGTTGGAGGACTTCAGGTCGCACTTTTGGATGTAACTCAACAACCTTAACATTATGCAGTAAAAAGATGGTATTTGCCAATCAAATCTCTCACTGTCTCCGCCTTCATCTCATGTGATACACACTAAAACACTCCTGAGGCCACACGCTACCTCAGGTTTTGATCCAATTAACTCACTGTCAAATGTGAACCACACTGATAATTAGTGCAGAGTTGTAGCGATAAAGCTTTAACTGTGTCACCTTCCAGAACTGGGACAGTGAAATCTACAGGGGCTAATGGGAGCACTCGCCCACAATGGGCCAGCATGTAACACACACTCACTCACTAACGCGTTAACATGGAAATCTACTTAGAAAAAAAATGTATGTGTTCACCAGGCCAAATTATATATTCGTATTTTCTCTGCAAAATTGATTTTTGGTGATGCTTTTAGGTCATTAAGTTCTATCTATTTCTCTCTTTCTTTGTGTGTGTGTGTGTGTGTGTGTCAGGGAACATTCAGGACAAATTCTCCAACTCAGGGGGAGATGGAGGAATGAGCACAAGTGAAAGTAACAGCTTTAGTTCATCACCTTTTCATTTCTTCATTTCACACACAGAGACACCAACACACACACACACACAGAATCACACTTAATGAGGGCACTGTGACATACTAATTGGCAAAGCTCCACCGTTAAACTAACCAGTCCATCACAAGCTCTGATATCTGTTCCTCTTTTATTCCTTCTGTCTCTGTCTTTATTTCCAGTTTAATTTCCATCTAATTGGCAACACTTAGGACTTGCCCTCCTGTATTGTTTTTCATTAATTCATTTGGTTCATTCATAACTTCTTAGTTATTTCAATTCATTTGATATACCTTTATAAAAATAAAAATTCTGTAACAATCCTCTAACAAGTGCATAACTCTATCAATGTAATTCCTACAAATATAAAGCAGGACACTTGTGGAGTCTCAACCCCAAAGTCTGAGCTTTTAGCTAATACTGCCCTCTTCTGGATTAAATTTGTATTACATGTCTGTTAAGGCTCTATGCGGCTGGAATAAATATGTTATTTTTGATTTAGATAGCATTCTCATTAATTTGATCTCAGTGTTCTCTTCAGATTGAGTGCAATTTAAATTTTAAATTTAAAATGTTGTCCTCTAGCTTCTTGTAGCAGACACACATACACAACAATGACATCTTAACACACATTTATGGACTCCTTTTATGGTGAACAGGAGACTGCTGTGTTTTACAGTAACTGCACTCAAATTCAGCCAAAAAGTACAATTGGACGGTCGTTTACTGTACAGACTACTGTTTTGTAGTGGTAATTTGTAAGTCTCAAACCCACACATGTACACACATTCACACTTTTTGGTCCTTTAGTTTTAATGTAATCTACCTGCTGATGTCAGGTTTGTCTGAAAAAGATCTATAAAGAAGTGTGGTGCCAGTGGGTGTTGGAGGGGATGATGCTGGCCAGTACCCAGACTCCTTCTGCAGGACTTAAAAAGTATTGAAGGTCATACTGTAGGAAGAGACAGAAAAAACGATTTCTGGTGACTGGGAGTCCAGGGGTTCGAATCCTGAATGCTTTACTGCAAGTCACTCTTGATCAATTTAATCAAAGAGCATCTGCCAAATGCTGAAAATGTACATACAGCTCCTATTTGACCTGAGTACTTTGACTTACAAAGGCCAAACACATACTGTAGGCCAGTCACTCTGATTTTTTCAAACCTACCTGAGAAATTGAGGTCTAGGGAAAAAGTGCAGCCTATAGTTTTAAAAATGTGTGGCATGACTGAGAGTCGCCTTCACTCCATGCACACAAGATGGACATAAAATGATGACAACTGGCTACTGTATGTGGACCGGTCATGTGGTCATGTGTATGACTTCAGCCTTTTAGCAGCACTTGCTTCTGTGAAGACTCTAATACTTCAATTGCTGTGGTCAACCACCAGAGAGCACTCTCATGCTATATAAAGTGGTGATTGAAAACATTATCATGGTAATATATTTAAAAATATTAAGGGATTATTTGACATACGATTAGATATTTTGATATGATAATGTGATTCAACCAGGGGCAACTTCTTCCCAGACAGGAAAAATGAGCTGAACTCTGCTATGAACAAGGCAAGACAAGACAGAGCCAGGTAAACTTTATTTAAATAGCACATGGTGCAAAATAATCGACAGAAAGCAAAGAAAAAGGTACTTAGAGAGTGTCAAATAATAAAAAATAAAACATTGTATCAAAAGCAGGCAACTGTATATTACTTATTCAAATTCTGTAATAAAAACAAATGTTTTAAAGCTGGAGTGCAGGACTTTTGTCTCCCCCCTCTGGCAGTGACAGTAATTACAAAAAAATTGTCGATGTGTGCTTATGTCATAGGCTCTGCCGTAGCCTACTCCGTTGCTACTGTTGCGAATGTAAACCAAATTGTTTTGAGCATCACACAGCTTCCACAAAATGACTCGTTTCACTATCAGAATTGGGTCCATGAGGTCCAATAACATCTGCAAAGCCTTGAAAAGCCACACGATTAAATTATTTTATCCCTGTTCAAGTTAGCAGAGAGCTAACTGGAAATTTGCCAGCTCAACTGGTGGAAGTCTCTGGGAGCACATACAAACAGCCAAAGCAGGAACGTCCTGCCCGACATGCAGTGCCGCCGCTCCGCATACGCAGAGTGCGTGGGGCCTCAAGTACCAGGCAGGGGCCCCCAAAATTAAGGTTGATAAAAATGTCATGATAATTATCACATTATTACGTTTTAACACAAATTGAAAAAAAATTGCCATATTAGCCTGCTTTATCAAGCTGTTTTTGAATGAGGCATAATGGCAAGTAAGAGACAACATGAATCTGGCGCTGAAGAACGGAAGAGGAGAAAACTTGTTAACTGATAAAGAAGTAATATATATCCGATTTTTTTCCAAAAGAAAAAAAAACATATTTAATTCTTATAAAGAAAATCAGAATCGCCAAAAATCCAATAAAATTGCAATCAGTGCATCATTAATATTAATATGAAATCACAGCACATTTTTGTTTAATGTAGACTTTTTTTATTTGTATGTCAGCTCTTTGACCGTGCCAGATTGGAGCACTGGAGCCCATCTTGGGACTCGACTCAGACTTGAGTCAGGGCCCCCATGACCAATTATGCTTAGGGCCTCCAAATGGTTAGCAGCGGCCCTGCTGACATGAGATTTAAAAATTGACTGTATACTGTGAATTATCTGGCTGTGATAGGCTAAATCAACGTTGCATGAACTCGTCTGGCAAGGGCTTGAATGTAAAAGGCGTTCATTTATATGTAAAAGTTAAGCACCGCAGGTTTACGCCTTCTTTTTTATTAATCTTGTGGCATTTTTAAGGTAAGATATATCGTCTGTCAGAAGTGTAGAAATCAGAGGTAACCTCTCCTGCTCTTGGGAACTGATAGAAGACAGAGCCATGAGCAGGCTGCCTGATGGTCTGAGAATTTTTAGCGGTTGATATTGGATGAACATTTGTTTTGTTTAATCTGGAGCAAGGCCATTTAATGACTTAAAAACAAAAATTATATGAATTACATAAACACAAGGATACTATAACATAAGCTAGTCCAAGTCAATATCAAAAATAGACTTATGTCATTGCCCAACTGTTGGCCTCTGCTCGAATAAATCCCAACAGCACTAAAGCACAGCGATGCTGAAAGATTACTCTTCAGCCCAAGTAATATAACCAAACAAACCACTGTCAGTCCCAGGCGGGGTTTCTTAAGGACAGGAACATTCTATTATACCTAGCTTATTTTCTCGGCAGGGAAAGGTAAAAAAAAAAAAAAAAAAATCACCCTGACTTCATCTCACATGTCTCTCAGCAGTAGATCATGTGCTTTCTAAAGGCTGACCAACATTGTAAGCTTTGTTGCCAAAATATACTGTGGCCTCCTATCACAATCAACATCATTAAGATCAGGGGGTGTTACGCAACCACAGGAAAGGCTCTTGACACCATAGATTGAAAATTCAAAAGTCAACACTGTGGTATTGTTCTGTTATCTGCATATGTTCCAAAGCAAAGTGAATGAACAGTTGTCATTTACATTATTGAAGCTTATAAAATTAAAAACAGGAGCATCACCATATAACATAATGATGTTAAATTTAAAAGGATTAGAATTGGCAATTGCCTACTACCTACTGCCTACTTTGGTTGTCCAAAGACAAGACTAGGTCAAAACCTATTATATGGCTAAACCGTGTATGGTCAATGTGTGAAATTGTGGCCAATTTGTTACAGGGATAGTCAGTGGTAATGTCTATAATATGAATTCCTGGATATTAAATTTTCATCTTCAATTTTTCTATAGTGGTCCGGTAATATTTGCTGGTAAAGTGTACTGAAGTAGCATCACATGATATGATTAAGCCACATTTGAGTCAAAAACAAGGTTATAAATGCAGTTGCATGAACAATACTTTGCATTCATATCTTGGGATGTTAGATTTGAAAGAGAACTTATTTTAATTCTAATTATAACTATTCTAATTATCTGTTAACTCTCCCTGCTCTCTCATCTGTTTCACTCTGCATGTGTTTTGACAGAGTAATGTTAATTTGGGGTGCTTTAATTGTGCACTCTCTCTGTGCCTTTTTTCTGCCTCTTTACCTGTTGGTGATCATGGAGGCTGCAGTGGAAATTGTAAATGAAAGTTGTGACAGCATTTTGGGTGGAAATTCAGGAGGCTTTATCTCCGCCTGGTTACAGCAGTTACAGTCAAATTAAGTGCACCTGCAGAACAGTCGCGCCACACTAAACTGATATAACAGCCTACATGAGTTTTAGCATGTTTTCCTGCAAGACTTGTGTTTTAATGCTGTTGTTCATTGTTTGTAATGTGAAAACATCAGAGAAATACTTATGTTCTGGTATTTAGTTCAGTTATAAAATCCAAACACACCATGGAGCAGCTCTTGCCGGCTGTTGACAGCGCTTCCAGCCGGAGTGTCGATCAGACTGGACGGTAGAGGAGGAGACGGTAGAGACGCTGGTATGCATCTGTTTAAACAGGAGTTTAACCGACTTCACTGCATTTAACACCGGAGCTGAGAGCGTTAGAGATTGGAGCAGGAAACACAGTCACTCTGGGTCACGCTACTGTCCTCCACTTCCATCATCTCACGCCGATTCATTTTGAAAGAGCAACGGCCAATGGGGAAACTCCAGCACTCGGCCACCCGATCAACGGTGTAACTTCATCACTCAGTCAGTCAGTCAGTCACGGACAACCGCAGTTATAGTCCTCGTCCGCCGCCAGTCCAGCCAACAAGAAGGATCAGGTTTGGGCAAGATACACTCACACTGTTGACAATTGAGTAGCAGTTGCATGAGATTAGTTGAGTAGTAGTGGTTGAAGTCCTCATTCGCTATAAACACACTGAATTACCAATTCATACGTGTCAACTCTTTGTTTGAAATTTGTTTGACTAAATATGAACCGTTTTGTCTTACCTATTCCACTGACCAGGCACTGAGACCTCTCAGTTTTAGCTATCAACTATCAACCAAAAGAACTTCACTAGAGCTCATAAACTTAATCTTAAATTTGTTGAAAACAGCAATAGAATTTATCTTTTATCCACTGACTTAATATGACTATTAAAATGGAGTTTATCAACAGTTTAGAAGGGGTGCATATATACCACTTACTTGTTGTATTATACATGACCAAAATAATTTCAGACAAGCATCTTTTAGGTCAAACTTTCTTAAAAAAGTAGTTAGTGTGTGAATGGTGAACATTTTCTGACAGTCACGTTTCTTTTTTTAGACCTTGCTCCATTTTTGCTGCGCATTTGATTATAACTATGTAAATCTATTTACTGACACTGCTCTTTTAGATGCTAAATGATCAAGTGCTGCTCAATTTGTTGACTTATGTAAAGCACTCCACTGTAGATCAAACAATACTGTGCATGCTGCAGTCAGCTGTGTATACAAGCACCCAGCAATATCCAACTTAAATTCAGTTTTTCAGAGTATCTCTCATTAGCTGTATACAAATTTATTTACTGCTTAGTGCACAATAGTTTTGGTTTTGCCCTCAAAAATTGTCACAATGGAACAAAAATCGTGTATATGTCCATACTATTATTAAGTTTTCCTAATAATCTCACAATACAATATTATGTAAATAATGATAAGTATCCAAAATCTGAATGGATGATTGAATGTTTTTTTGTTTTTACAACTAAAAACTTCAGCAAAGAAAAACAAATTTTCAGAGGACTAGTGGAGGATTCATGCATTCACAGACCTTGAAAGAGAAACAGTCAACAATTCGAGCACTTCAAGCTTTTGCTTTGAGCAGTTCACAACATTAGTGCAGACAGATAGGAACATAAGTTATTCAGCGACAACTTCCTGACCCAGATAAAGTGGTGGGACAGCCTCCAGTACTGTGATGGTTTCTAAGGTGGCTAAATGTTGTCTGGCTATGCCCCATTACAACACAGTAAATCTTTCTTGACAAGGTTGCCCCGGATAAATCCAAATACCGCTCTCTAACCATAAACACTGAAAGGGCCTGATGTGGGCCCATAATGAACCGTCTCTGAGCAGCAAGTGTAAAGAAGTAGTATAACTGAATGATGGGGTTTCACCAATAGTTACCACCATATACTCATCTAATAGAGCCCTGATCTAGCATAGCCTGATCCCCGTGCCAGGTTTTGGTCAGGGAGTAGAGAAGTCAATAGACCACAGTTTGCCGTTGTTCTACTGACCTCTTACTTATAGAACTGTTTTTTTTTAAAGTTGGAAAAATTGACATTATGTAAAAACAGTTTGAAAAAAGCAATTCTTTAAGATGGGAAAATGGCAGCTATTTAAATTGTAAATGTGTATTTGCGTGAAAAAGAATGTATGCTCATGGTCGAATGTTTTATACATAGCTCTAAGAATTAAATGACTGTTCAATAATTTATAATAACTTTATAGTAACTATAATAACCGAGCATGAAAATTTCACATTAGATGAAACCATAAACATTTTTTAGAGTTTTTGAAGTTTTGTATTTTTTGCATTTTCTTCTTTTATGGGTTTTTTTTCTAGACAACAAGTTTTCAGGGGATTTGTATAAACATAATATCTAGGGTTACAGCAGTCACAAACAGTAGTAGCTGTACTCCTGGACAGGTGGGCCAGGTAACAAAACATTAAATAGGTGTACAGATACCAAGTAACTTATTAAATCTATTTTGAGGTCTTGTTTGGTTTAAATCATCTTTGCATATTGTAAATGCAAATGAATGGTGAAATTGTTATTGTGGTTGTATTTTCCAACCTTGTCATATTAGAGTCACCAGTACCCTCAGAGCTCAATGTTTACTGTTTCCAGTGTACAGATAGTGGCTGCACCTGCCAATGGTCACACTCCCTACAGTATTCACACCACCAGCAACTACTACTACTACAGCATGGTAAGTCTTATCCTAAAACACACAATATTTATAATGTGCTGAAAGTGGTTAGCATTGAACCTAAAATAAGTTTCTACTGAATACGTTATTGAAGAATTTTCCTTAAAGTTCACAGTTCCAGGTCATAAGATTTTGTTTCTATTATTACTCATCCATTTATTTATTTTCTCCTTCTTTACCCCTTACTTTCCTTTCTTCCTATTCCTTCTCTTCTCCTCTTTTCTTTTCTTCTCCTCCCCTCTCCACTCTCCAGGTGATCAACTGTACAATGATAGATGATGTGCTGGAGATGTACTACCTGTCACCATTTTATGGTATAGAGTTCTGCATTGGTTTCCTTGGCAACCTTTTGGTTGTACTTGGATACATATTTTGCTTGACGGAGTGGCAAAGCTGCAATATTTATCTCTTCAACCTGGCAGTGTCCGACCTTATTTTCATCTGCACGCTGCCACGCCTCTCCTACCTCTATGCGAATAAACATTTTGAAACCAGTCCCTCTGCCTGCATTATCAACCGCTATGTTCTCCATGTCAATCTCTACTCTTCCATACTCTTCATGGTCTGGCTTAGCATGGACCGCTACCTGCTCATAAAATATCCAGCACGGAACCACTTCCTGCTAAGGCCAAAATCAGCGCGGATCGTGACCGGGCTGAGCTGGCTAGCTGTCAACGTGGAAGTGACTCCAATGATAGTACTGATGTTCCAGGACCTGCAGATTGAAAACTATAGTCTATGCAAAGATTTTGCTAGCCTAGAAGGGGATGTCGATATATTAGGTTACAGCCTAGGGCTAACCTTGACTGGTTACATTCTCCCACTGCTTGGACTTTGTGTTTTCTCCTACCAGATTGCACATTTGCTCCGTGCCCAGGACAACACTCTACAGCGCAGGACAACTTCGTTCAAGAGGCCTCTAAGGGTTGTTACATCAGCAGCAGTAATGTTTCTGGTTCTCTACACTCCATACCATGTGATGAGAAATGTCAGAATTGCATCTCGGCAGATTGGGAAAGAGCAGCGTCTGTGTACAAATATGTACATAGAGGGCTTGTATATCTTGACCCGACCGTTGGCCTTCTTGCACAGTGTCATCAACCCTGTCTTCTACTTCTTCATGGGTGACAAGTTCAGAGAACTCCTGATCACTAATCTCAGAAAGTTTGTCAGAAACATAGAGCAGCGTAGAGAATCAGCCTGAGAAAACTCAACACAAAATCCTTCTGTATGTACAGAAATACAACATGTGTGGAAATAGTACATCCACACATGTGAGTCAGCTCTATCTTTACATACTGTGTTTTGTTAAAGTTATGTTTTTCTTTATTTCTATTGTGTCTGTCTGATGATATTATATTAATGATTTACAATTAAACAATTCAGTCTACTATTATTATCATTGCATATCTTTGGTCTTAGCAGACTATGTTTGTCATGCCTATTTTGGTGTTATAGTGACTGTATCCACACATATTACAAGATAGTAAGTCATGAAAACATGTCGGGATATTCATAAAGTGGAGCTGGGGCACAGTTATGACACAGTTAATAACTTAATACATTTGAAGGCCAGAGTTTGTTGCTATTTTTATATTAATGCTCTGTAAGCATGCATATAATGAATGTGCTGATGGGTTGCTGTTTGTGTTTGCATCTGTATTTGTTGAGAAAGCATAATTATTTATATTTGTTTTCACATGAAACTGGAGGTGCATGTTTTGCAAATGTACTTCTATTTTTGGGATGTTTGTGCATTAAAGTCAATTTTGGATAACCACTTTGTAATATAATAAAATATAACTGTAACTCAACTAATAAGAGTGCTAGATATATTATTATGGGAAGGTAAAGGGTTTGTGAGAAAGTACAGTACCAGTCAAAAGTTTGGACACACTTTTTCATTCAAGTGAAGTAAAAGGTGTGTCCAAACTTTTGACTGGTACTGTATATGTATATCTTTTGAACTAACTATGACTAACCAGTCATAATGATGTGGAATTACTGTAAGAACAGAAGTAAAGCCCACCTAATTTGAACTATATTTGAATAATATTTATGATTTTTGCTCTCAGATTTTCCCCTGTGTAATGTGAAACTTGGCTGATTTCCTGAGTATTTTTGAGAACTGCTACTTTTAACTTCTTCGACACTCCATATCTCACCTAACAGCATGGTTTGGAATTGGATTTTCTACAACTCAAACATTGAAAAAACTGCATGATGAGCATATTTGTTATCTTTTACACATACTGAAAGAGGATTCTATGAGTGTGCTGAAAATCAGTCAAGAGAAACAATTTCATGATTCGATCTCAGTTGTCTTTGTTTTTCATGGATTTAGCTGATTCCCACTTGCTGAGATATGTACCTAACATCATGACTTTTTCAACTGAATCAGCTGGGTTTTCATTTTCATTTCGAAAAGCTCCTCATTGTTTTCATCAGAAGGTTTATTGTGCAATGTCCTGAGTTGTATCGGGGCTTTACACAAAAATCACATGGGGGATAGACACTAAGAATAGATAACTGAAGGGTTTGGACTTGGCTGACTTGTAAACAGTACATATGCTTTGCATATCTACATGCATAGGATCGAAAAACTAACCCTGAATAAAAATCCTAGTAATTAAAAGCTTAAAAAGCTTAATTTAAAAGGCTTCATCTGCCATGAAAAAGTTACTGAAATAGGGAAATTGGTGTGGTTTGGTCTGGTTTATTGAAACAATATATATATACATATATATTTCTAAAGTTGGAATCATCCAGTGGTCCCAGCTCTCATGAAAGCCTCCTTCATATTGTACTGTCAGTGACCTTTAATGCTTGCTAAGGCCCTGAATCCCCATTAAACACAGTTAATTTCTAAGGCTTTAGAGCAACAGACAGGATCAGGTGTTTTCTTTCAGTCAAGAATAATCACACCATGCTTGATCTGTCATTTCATTTACACTGGCATCGCTCCTGGAATAAGCAAAGAAAAAGTAGAAAGGGTCAAATATTGTTCTGTGTGCACGTTTCTAGTTTCATAACAAAAGCCTGAGGAATATTGTTGAATATTGTGCGACAGAGCCAATGAAGAAAAAGCAGCAGAAAAGTACATGTGAGGACAAATACAAAACCTAAAGCTCTGTGTTACATATAATGTGATATTCTAATGTAACAATACTTTGGGAACATAATTCAATATTAAAATTCAGACAGCTGAGGTCATTGAGTGCATGTAGTCTGTATATACATTTTCAGGGAGGTTGCTGTATGTTAAACATATGGTTTCTTAAATAAATTACTTATTCTAAACAGTAATAATGGTGTAATGAGAAAAGTATAGTTTGGTTATCAACATTATTCTGAGACTAAGCATTAACAAAGAAAAAAAAATCTACCTTGACTAGTTTTGGCTTTAAATCTTTTAGTATTGGAGTGAAAATGATATGATTTTTTTTCCAAGTCTTAAGCCAGTGTTGCACCAAACCTGAAAGAAAATCGATTTTGCACAAAGTACATATTTGTATGAGCGGTGTGTGCATGCTTACTCACATTCCTATGTGTGAACAGAGTATGTCTGTACAGTTTCTACTGTATGTAGGTGTAATCCGTGTAAAACCGCTATACATTATTAACAGTTTTCAGGAATCATATGTCTTAATCCATTTCACGTTACTGTTATTAGCCCTCCATACCAGTGAAGGAATTTGGGAACAGTCTCACCATGTGTAGGATGTATTTTCCATCTACAAAAGAATAAAACAGTGCATATGCACATACAGTACCTGCAAGCACACCTGCAACCAAGGCCAGGATACAGAAGAATATGACAAACATTGTTTACCACATAAATAGTCCACTCTACACCCAGGGGGCGTGGAGTGTTTTGTTTAATGTGTCCTGATGAACGAGGTTGACCTATTTGAATCATCCTTTTGTATAAATGGTTTCTTCACACTCATGCATCATCCTCTTTGCTATCCAGAGAAAAAAAAATATTGCATGTATTTTTTTCTAACCTCTTGGGTAGAACGTGTGTAGGTGTGTTTAGTGGTAGATTTATGGACACAGTCTGCAGGATGTTTGCATATCAACTGTACTCTCCCTCAGCTATATGCTCCCTTAACAGATCAAACAGGGAATGCTTCAAGTGGTGCCAATTGGATTTGGTGTGTCTAAGTCGGTCTGTACAGTACATCCTTCTCAGCTTATCATCCTGTTCACTTTCACTACATGCAATGCATTTGTCAACATCATGTACCATGATGGGACACTTCTGCTCTTCTTTCTCCTCTATTCTAGTATGTCTTTCTCTCTTCACACCGTATGTGACTACACACACAAGAACAACTAATCAGTAGTGAAAGGTCAAGTCCATTTATTGTCAGATAACATTAAAATGAAAAATGATGAAAATATTATGCGCCTCCAGAGGGATCCCAAAACTAAAATAGAAATAGTTATATTTACAATTGAGAATGTAGCAGTGCTTGAGCAAATGAGCCAGGTTTCTCTGACAAATAATAGCTGTAAAGCAGTCACTCTTTTGAAAAGTTACATACTTTATGTGATTGTGTATTATCTTTCTGTAGGAGAAGCTGATAAAAAAAAAAGACACGCACACACACACACACTCAAAAAGACATTCAAAGAACAGCATGCCCAAAGGCTGGGACTCTGCTCTTATCAACTGTGACGCTTTTTGAACAGTGAAGCTCAAAAAACAGCATTAACCAGACAGGTACAATTAAAGGACCCGTGTGTAGAATTTAGAGGCATCTAACGGTGAGGTTGCAGATTGCAACCAAATGAATACCCCTCCCCTCATCCTCCACTTCATAGCGTGTAGGAGAATCTACGGTGGCCGCGAAACTCATAAAAACTCAAAAGGCCCTCTCTAGAGCCAGTGTTTGGTTTGTCCGCACTGGGCTACTGTAGAAACATGAAGGTGCAACATGGTGGCATCTGTGGAAGAGGACCCACTCCCTTTGTAAATATAAAGGGCTCATTCTAAGGTAATGAAAACACAATTCTTATTTTCATGGGATTACACATCAAAACATGCTTATGAATATTAGATTCCATTTGTGCCAAGTCTGTTCCGTTAGATGCCACTAACTTCTACGCACTGCACCTTTAAAGGATTATTTTTTTTGGTAATCTTTTACCCCGTTATCTTTTTGATAATCATCCCATGTGCAGAGAAATCACAAGATGACGTCACCCACAGACAAAAAGGGAAAAATAAGGGAGAAGAAAGGGCGAGACAAGTGAATGGTTTCAAGCCACCTCATATGATTGTTGGGCCTCAGGGGAGAATAAATGCAATCTCATCTCCTCTAAAATGTTGTTAGAGAAGAGGATCAGGGACTAATAGTTGACTGAGGTCTAACAAACTACACAGACATGACTGCAAAGATATGAGTGCCAGCCATATAATCTCCTCCCCACTCTTCAATAAAATAAATTCATAACTGCCGCTTGGCCTGGCACTGGCAACTTCCTCTTAATATCAGCAAAGCAGCCTTTGCATCGTTGCCTACATCCATTACACAAGGACTGGCCTATGTTATGCACCATAATATGTTATTTATTGTTAACATATAGAAGATAGACACTATTAACTCACACTACAATAAAATCATGCTTTGAACAAAGAAGGGGTGCAGCACACACACACTTCTATACATCTTATTATAGGGAGCTCTTAAGACTCTGAGACTTGTGATGTGCTGTAAAGATAAAGGCTCCAAATAAAATGTTGCCCAAATTCCCTCACACTCAGCAAAGCTCAATCATAAAAGTATGTGAGCTCCCCGTGTGAAGAATGTTTGGAGGTATGCACATTGTTACAGTATGGCCTTTACTTATAAATACTAATATTCTGTGCGGAATGTGGCTCATCAAATTTTATTATGTGCATTCATCATTTATACAAGCTGCCCCAGGAAGCCCTGATGTGCAGCCATTACAAAGCAAACAAGACTTGTAATACATTTGTTGCTATATCTCTGAAAGTGTGTGGAAATGAGACTAGATACAAGAACATGTTGTGGTGATGAAGATACATTTCATTCTGTAATTTAAATCATTTATCTTATCTATCAGCAAATCCAATCATCTTCCTGTGTGCCTGTGTGTTTGTGTGATTGCACAATTAAGGACTAGTTCTTATGAAAAACATCATTGCTGTATTTAATGTAATATCATTTGCCAATCTTTGATGCAATCTCTACATGTGTGTTTTAGTTTCGTAAATATATAAATCTTAGGTTTCAGTATCAGCTGCACTCAGTGTAAATGTTATCTTTGGCCAAACCGAACATCATTTTTGCTGTTGTGAGAACATTTTTTCTGCTTCGCTAAGATATACACTACTTCTTAAAACCCCTAATGGGATAGCTCAGACTCTTTTATTGGTATGCATTACTAACTAGTGATACTGATGCAATGGACATAAGATCAAGTAGCAGCTCCTGCAGTGGAAAACAAGAGTGAGCAGCACCACACAGGGCCAGCTAGCCAGCTAAAAGAAAAGAAAAAAAACACACAACCACAAAACAATGCACAAAAAATGTTCAGCCATCCAAAACACAACAAACTTTGAGATATTCCACAGTTTGATTTTCCCCTCAGACCTCTTAGTAGTTTTGTGTTTGTTGGAGAATAAACACTATGTTGTAATTGAGCAATGGTGTCACATGTGTTATGTTGGACTCACACAACCTTATGTGAAAAGATCTGAACTAATCTTTCAAATTCTTATTCCCTATTGGTACCTAATGTAGTAAGATGCATGAGTGGAAAAATAGTATAAGTTAATATATTTCTTAATATATTTACAGAAAAGTAGCATGACCAACAAAAATGAAATAAACAACAAAAAGTTGAACACCAAATGGGAAAGATTTGCTCCTAACCAAACACTGGTGCATTGTGTGGGAAAAAAAAAAGGAATGAATATTGATAGTCAAGAGTTTTGTTTGTTTTTTTTTTTACAAGTTTTCCTTCAGCCATTTGACATAGTTGTCTGTCATACGGCGTGCGATCAGGAAGTCAGTTGGCCACACGGTGAACATCAGTGCTCCATGAAATCCTGTGTCATAGTGTTCATGTGTGACCTCAACACCAGCCGCGCGGAGCCGTGTGACATACATGATCCCATCATCTCTGAGAACGTCATACTCACTTGTCAGAATGTAGGCCTTGGGCAGGGAGCGTAAGGCCGTGTCTGGAACCAGCAGGGGTGATGCCCTGGGGTCAGCAAAAGATTGAGATGGTCCATCAATCCCAACCGCCTGCCCTCCAACTCCCTGCACCACAGCAGGAGCACTATAGTTGTATTTTCTATGGTATGTTTCTGGCAGGAAGGCGCTCCAGTTCACAAACTTCAGAAGGCTGGAAGACTCAGGGTTGTTGTGGGTGTTGGCCATCATGGCTCTGAAAAGGGCCTTGTCGCTGGTGAAGTACTCACTCCAGAAGCGTACCATGAGGGTGCGGGGCAAAATGGGCATGTCCTGATTCTGCTGATAGGAGGGTGTGTTGAGGTCTAGAGCCTGCAGCACTGGATAGAGGAGTGCTTGGGCCTTCAATTGAACCTGTTGTCCAGGGTCTTTCTGTAACTGTTGAGAGAGAAAGAGAGGTTGGTTTGTTTTTAAAAAAAAAAAAAAAACAGGATTTCTCAATCAGTTGAAATTCTCTACAAATAAACCAGCATCATCACTTGTACCAGTCATGGTTGTTTACAGGAAGAACTGCATCACCCCCAGTGTATTTACCTGTCGCTTCACTGAGCTGTTGAAAACTCTTTGGTAAAATTAAAGCCAGGTCATAAGTCTAATCATGACCTTGAATGGCCAACATTGTGATTAGTGGATGGCTTGCTGTAGATCCTGTGTCAAAGCAAATCCATCTTAAGCATCTATTATGATTGTCTGGTCAGAAATAAAAGAACAAGTAAATCTAGGGGGTCTTTTAGGAATATTAGCCTGAGGTCGGTTCCAGAATCTCGTAGACTCGGATCAGCTTCTCTCCATGGCACACCATAAGTTCTCCATGTCTTTGAACAGTGATGCAGATATTAACACTCATCCTACCAACATATTTAACATACAAGGACTACTGACTGGGGTCCCTGTGGACCAAGTACAATTTTCCACAAAGCCTTCAAAATGACTGACAGAGTACATCTACCCCCCTGATAGTGTGTGATTCTTTAAATTGGGACCCATGGCAATTGGGTGCTTTTAACTGGAAACAGTGATATGAAGTCATTATAGAACAAATTCAATGACAAAGTCGTGAAAAAATGGAATGATAGAATAAAGCACCAGTGACATATGACAAAAAGTATTCCTCTGGGGTCTGCGGGTACCCCAGTCGGTAGGATTAAGGTTAAAGAAATATGTGATAGTCCATTTGTGCCCTCACGCAACCCAAAGTGAGCAGTAAGACTAAGGTCATCTCGGTGGGAAAAGTCCCTCATTCCCCAGTGCTGCAGTAGTTCCAGGGTTATGTTCACTCATTTTGAAATGATGAAAACCTGTGCAACTCTAAAGCCACTCCTTGTAGAGCTAAGCAAAGGAACGTCTTGTATTTGAGAACATGAGAGATAGGGGTACACATTTTGTAAGTATATGGTGATGAACCAATTATCCAGCTTGACCACTTTAATCAGTCTACTCAGAATTCATGCAGACACATGTATGTGCAGTGCAGGCCTTCAAACAGCATTGATACTGGATGGATTTTACATTTGTGGTTTTACTGAGAACCAGCAGTTCCTCCCTGTTCCTTGTCTTCTGAGCTGTCATAGATCCCCGTGTTTAGCCTCCATAGAAGCTGAGGCACAGGAAGCAGGCAGGTCCGATGTGATTGTCATGGGCACAAGGAGAAGAGCCATACAGAGCTGTGTAAAACCATTCTTGGCTCTTTGGGTTGATGTCATGGTTACTGAAGAAAACTGGGATTTGGGAGAATGCTGTCTTTCTAGTGCCAGCTCCCCTGGTGCTGAATTGAATGATCCTGGGTGCATCCAAGCATGCAAACCTCAGTGTACATTAATGCAAAAATAAGTGGTCAAGCTTAAGGAGCCTTGATCAAAGATGAAGTGTGAAATGGGAAAAAATTATTTGATACTACCTTTTTGTAACTTACAGAGAAATTTTCATTTTGATCATTACAGTTTTAAACAGTAATTTACCAGATTAATGGTATTTCCTGGGTTTCAGCATCTTAGTTCAGGTGATTTTAGTATAATAAGATAGTAGGAAATGTTATATTTGCCCAACTATCAGCGCTTTCAAGTATATTATTGCTAATAAACTGTAAAATACATTTACTTTAGCAAATATAATAACGACTAACACAGTATGACCTTTTGAATCACTGTGATACATGTAACATGTGTATACACTAAATAATGTTTTGAATTCAACTACATTATTATACTTGTGTAAAACAAAATATAGTCTTTATCTTGCTAGTAGCGTTTGTATTATGTGTGAAACTGCACTGAAGCAAGGGTATAGTACAACATAAGTGCATTCACCCACAACCTAATTGCCTGATATCAGACTTGGTGGAGTGGGCGGATTCAAAGGTCTGGACCCTGGCAAACAACCTAAACCTATAATCACCATAAGAAAATTAAATTCCAAAGAGATTATCTTGAGAGAGCCATACTCCCTGCTTTGCTAAGGCTTATTCTCTGCTCCCTTATTTTATCTGTTCAAGTACCTGCATTGCTGAGTATTTAGAGTTTACTCTTTTTATTTTGCTCTTTTTCAAAAGCTTCAGTGGATCTCATGTGCGGTCAAATCCCTCAATACCAGTATTTCAGTAAGAATCCTTATGGCCACTGGGAATACAAATATTTACAGCTTTCTTCTCTTGTAACCTGATAACTCCCTCCTGTAAAAGCAATTGCACCTCCATCCCCATACTGATTTTTTTTATGTATTTTTGTAATTTGAAACGGCCACTTGTACTGATGTTATGAGGAGCAGCTGAAAGATTTTGTTATGGAACTCAGTACAAACAAAAGCTTACTTAAACCTTATAAACTGGCATGATGTGGTCTTTTTGATGGTGTCTTTTTTTTAATGTGGGTTCTTCTGCATCCCTTTTCATGTTTATGCACAATGGAAAATCCCCTTGCAGTCGTTTCTCATATGTGTTTTTTATTTCCACAATGTCATCTGTAAATGTGGAACAGCTCTGTTGCTCCTCTGCTACTTTAATGCTACTTTCATGTAAATGGTTATAACCATATATAACAGCATCCACTCCATCACAAGAACAGATTTGACTTCAGATTCCAACAATATGTATATTCAGATCCTCACTAAAGGCCCTGGAGTTAAACATTGTAGTTATTGAGGGTGTAGCATCATCAAGCAGCTCATCACAATCACCTTTAATGAAGACACCACTGATTCTTTAATCCGTATCAAGTCAAGTCACGTCCCTAAATCATAAACTCTAAGAAAATGGAAATTCTTGGGAGAGCAGTCAGTTTACTGTGATTTTGACATACTGTAACTAAATAAAATGGCACATTAACCTTGTCTCATGTCATCTTTTCTGACAGTTCATTTCCATATGTGAACCAGAAAATAGAGCTGACACTAGAAAGAAAAAAAATAGATTCAGTACCTGCTGAGAGACTGCAGCTGCTAGGTTTCCCCCAGCACTGTCCCCAGACACAGCAATGCGTCCTGGGTCCACAGAGTACCGGGCCAGCACCCCCTTCTGGAGGAAGTGTTTGACCACACAATACACGTCCTCATACGGGACAGGGAAATGGTGAGCAGGGGCAAGGCGGTACCTGAAAAGAAAGGACAGAACAGAAAGATTCAGATTAAAGTCACAGCATAAAAAGATCTTTGAAGCCTATGAGCACAGAGAACATTTTGAGCCAGTGAAAAATAAACAAGATGACATTTTCAAGGGGTAACAGGTGGCAAACAAAAGTATACATCACAGTAGAGAGGCCATAATAACAAAAATGTTAATCAGATTTAGGGTAAAAAAAGTTCTCTAATTTTATTTGGCCACGTTTGGGAGAAAACATAAGGGTGTAAAAAAATAAATAAAAGCGTCAGAAAGCTGCTTAACCAGGCTGTAAATTATAAAATCAGTGGTCAGTCACATTACATTTGCCTGTTATTACTAAATTATATTTGCAGTCTTAATGAGAATAATCTAAATCTAAATATATTTTCTAACATAGGTACAAAATCAACCATGATTAGATTCATTTCTATATAAGCAATGTTTCTGTAATATTCTATCACCAAAAAAATCATGTTGCTACATGTTTTTGGTTTGGCCTTTCAGATTGTGAAATGTTGGAATTACTAATTAACCTCTAAACCAATTCCAGACAGGAATTCAGATGAGGCAGACCCAACCCCCATACACCCTCCCCCACACTCTACCTCATGCTGTCAAATATGTAAACTGGCACAACCACTTTATACACACAAAAAGAAGAGAGTATTACTTTATGACTGAGTGCTGGTCTTTCACCTAGCTGCTGTTTGATAAAACTGAGCAACTGTGAAGAGGGAATTACTGAATAAAGAATGGCAAAAGAAAGTTACAGTACTGAGAGGCAGAGTTAGAGCCGGATGTGCCAGAAAAACAACAGAGAGTAGCTGTGACAGGGAAAGCCTGGCAAGACCCAAATGAAAACCTGTTAGCTTCACTCTGCTGCATCCCCACTTCTATCTAGCCTGTGACTAATGAGGGAGGACAGGCACATATGACAACAGAAAATTATGTGCGAGACAGAGAGAAGCAGAGGGAAAAAGTGGGATTTAACTATCTATAGTAGAGATAAACCAGGAAATGTGTAGCTAAATAATTACCTTTATATATTACATGTACCAGTCCTGCATCCACAACACTTTTAACATCCAATTGGTTTGCAAATCATCCTTTTTTCACAAACAGAAGTCTGTGTAGTTGGTGCTGTATACCAGCTGCATAAAACTGGCTATAAAATATGAAATACTTACTCTACAGAAAGAACCACTGCGTTTAGATCGGTGACCATTTTTCTGGCCAGGAGATCATATGGGCTCATTCCTGCATAGACAGAAAAGACAGACACAGATCAGAACAGAGATTTAAAAGACTTCCAAACCATCACAGTAACTGACAATACACTTCACTTTACATGGAGATAACATTGCAGTATCAGAGATGCCATCTAGTCTAATGATACTTCCTGGCAAGATTAGTATAACTATAATTGATAGAGTTCAACAGATTGCAAGAACAGCATGAGATGTGTCAAACTGCATGTCATGTCTTCAGGTTCTGGATTAACAAGGGTGGCCACCCTCTGAGGTCCCAACCGCTCCGACAGACGGTGTGTTATTTCCTCAGATACTGTGGAAGGGAAGCGTAATGTTTGATAGCTTCTTCATTATTTATGTTCCTGTCATGATAGCTGTCGTAGGGAGAATAAAGCTATTACATTACTTGTCACATCAATCAGAATACTTTCTCTAAATAATAGAGAGATTACTGTGTGATGCACACATCACAAGGATATGTATTACCCATTCATCCATACTTCCATCCATCTTTTCATCCATCCTTTAAAATTCACTGAGTCATAATTGTGTGTGACAAAGGAGAATACGGGCAAACGCATCTACTCACTGGAACTCCCCAGACACCATCCTCCACCGTGCAGGTAGATGACAGCTCTCCTGAGCTCTGTGTCACCACCTCGCTGCTTTGGCTGGTACACCACCACCTCCACTCCATCGAACTTCTCCTCTGTCACCTTGACATGCTCATCAGACACAGGCACTACCTTCTCAGCCAGAGTAATGAAGTACATTACTCCCATGTAGTCCTTCAGCCCTATTAATTCACTAAAGTCTGCCTGTAAAGAGAAACATAAAGGCAGTGTTAGATATACTGTAGAGAGAGACACATCACAGAATTTCTCATTGTTCATCAAATTCAAGCCATTATTAGCATTATCGACTGTATATTCAACGAAGCTGCTGTAAACCAGTTTATACTATGTAAACAATCACCTCGACCAACATTTATATTGTTCAAAAGAAAAACATGTGACCATATTACTGAGGGAGATTACAGTCATGTAAATGTTGCCTTGTAAAAATTCAACAGCCGCCCACAGTTATTTGTTTTGAGAAGTCATAACTAAATGATACATTATAAAAGGATGACTTGTACACCATACATGTCTGATGATATAGGCAGTCAGTGGCAAGCATGAGGCTAATCAGCTGATGCTCCTCGACTGTGACCAAAACAAATTCATCAGAGTCATCCACTCTAAGCTCTACCATCAGGCACTAATGTTAGTATGAAAAAAACAAAAGTGGAGTGTTCTCTCTCTGTGTTTCATAGAATAATACTGATTATTTGCTTAAGTAAAGATAGACAAAAACCCATAATAGAGCAGCCAAGAATATGGCATCTCTGTCGCTTACTATTAATGTCTATAATCCTGCAAGAGAAACATCTGATTAAAAATGAAAACAGGTATTGTATTTGTAACATGATCAGGTTGTCTTTTATATCTATAGTTCAGTGTATCTGGATGTATTTCAATGATGACGAGCATGATTAACTGTAATCATAAGAGTTAAAAATATTATTTAAAAAAAAAGATGCTGGTCTAGGGGGATACATTTAGCTATATATTGGACAATACAAGTTTAAATAAAAAAGTTTGATTCTGTGCTGCATTAGATGTTACACAATAATAATATTAAGAAACTTCTTGCTCTATAATTAATTTCATTTTTTTGTGCTGAAAATAATATGGATCTGTTAATAAAGGTTAACAGTCAAACTGAACACTATTCTCCCTGCAGCACAAACAGTGCCCTGCTGTGTTAGATGCAATGGCCTGTACAATTTTTTTTCCCATTCAGTCTGATGTAATATTTCTTGAGGCATGCATGTACTGTAATACTCCAACTACAGCAACACCTGTTCAATAGACGAAGTATGTTGAGCCTTCAATAGTAAAAGTGTGGCAAAATGTAGTCACTACTCCTCTGTTCCTGCTGTTATAACCATGCATATAATCACCTTATTATGTTTTAGAGCTGTAATAAAGTCATATTATCCCTGCCAGGATGGGCTACAGTAAACCACAGGCATCTAACAGTCGGTTTCCTTAATAGGGTCTATTATTAGAACAGGTGAGCAGGACTATACAACACATGGATTAGCATCTGACATAATCTGGTGTAACCAGCATGTATATCCACATCAGCGAAATACAATAAACCTTTAACCAGCACCAGTACCTGCTGTGCGAGAACAAATAAAAACAAGATAATGTTGCAAAATGTGTTCTTTGATCAATGGCTAGATTATCTAATCATGTATTACATTGAAATAAGAAATACCTGCAGCATATGCCTACAGAATAGACTACGGGAGCCTATTCTAAAGACATTTCATATCCAGAGTAATTATCAATACCAGCAGACTTAATGTCAGAACATAACTATAACTCCTGTTTTTGTCCTTACCAGGTGGCTGAGACTTCTGAAGAAAGAGTTGGTCAGCATGAGTTTCCATCTCTCTTCTATCTCCTCGGGAATGGGCTCATATATATAATAAGCGGTAAAAGAGCAGAGAGCGACGATTAAAATGATGTTTCCAAACCTCATTTTACAACGTGCGTCCCCCAGCGATTGACTGCAGGGTGCAAGCACAAGCAGGCTGTAAACTGCGCTTGTTAACAAGTCACTGCGGTGCGCGACAAAGCTTACGCTCGGAATTAATTTTGGATCCAGACCAGCTAAATATGACAGCACGTGTTTGGTGTCATTTGATGGTTATCGGCGTGCATGTTCGGAGCTTTCCTTCGCTGCTCGTGCGCGTGCAGTAATGCATGTCCGTCTCGTGGAGCCGTAGAATTAATTGAAGTGTCAGTGATACGGAGACATGAGCGCGCACCCAGTGTACTCACGAGGCAGAACCGTCCCACCTTGGCCCGCACCGCAAATTCCTCAGGTGCCTTCTAGGCGCATACACGGGAGGCGCGACAAAACTTTATGCCGAGATGCAACTCATGCATAAATATCATAGTTTATGACACAAGAGTGACTCAGTAATTCAACCTTGCAGCCAGTTTCCCCAATTTTTCAACGCAAGATCCTATGTAAAGCTGATACACAGCAATGTAAGTGATTCGCTGCGTTTCTCAGCTGAAACTTCTGTGTATCTAAGTTTCTATATAACGTCAGAAGCCCTCTGGTGCAACGTATAACCTTGCGACATAGAGAAGTGGCTCTGTAGTGCAGCTATGGTTGCAAGGCAGCCCAAGCTAATTATATTATTGGTGACAGAGCCAGATGAGATGTCTTGCTTCCTGGCAGGACTAACTGCCAAGGCAATGTGACTCCTCCTGCACTCACGTTTAGGAAGGACACTGCATGAGGAACTGATTTAGTGCTGCAGGGGTTTGACAAAGGAGTTCATGAGAGCTGTTTTTCCTCTTAGTACAGGCTATTATTTTAAATTTGATTGCTGTAGTTTTAGCCCATACAAGAGATAAAATACTGCAGGACAGATCCTTTGTGTGGGGCAGCCAAAATAAACAAAACAGTCAAACAGGTGAGTCCAGTATTATTTCAAGTATTTAAGTCTCAGTGGTAGCTTAGGTCAGTACTAACAAACCACATTGTTATTAGAGTTTACAAAAGGGAGAGCTTATTAGAACATATGTATACATATGCAGTATTCTCCTATGACATCAATGTATTCAGAGATTTACTCTGGTGTACACTACTTTATTCTTAACTTTCTCTCAGAGCTATTTTCACTATTGTCCAAAAAAGCAAAGGAAAAGTATAAAGCTGCACCCAAGAAAAACATCAGTGCTCTTGAGAGAGAAGCGTTAAAATCCTCAAAGGTGGAGGCACACTTAAACCACTTTTATTAATAAAGTAGGAGAAACAGTGCAGAGATTATAATCGAAAGCCTTGGTCGAGATGAAGGTCCTGAGTGCCAGTTCACACACTCTGGTTTGGAAGCAAGTTAGCTTTTCAAGTGTGTGTGTGTTGTGCAGCAGTTTAATGTTTCAGAGACCTGATCCACATGCCTCCACGTGACTTTATGTTAACCTCTGCATTATGATCTTTACAAACTTTCTCTTAGTCGAGTTGGAATTTGTAATTGCCCAGTGTTTAGGAGCAGCCAAGTGTCTCCTTCCATTAGCTATCAAACTCAATTGAGATGCAATAGGGAACTACAGGATCCAGGGTGTGACAGAGGCTTGGTGAAAGCCTCTGTGAGACTGATCGCTGCTGAGCAGTGGAATACTAAATCACTTTTCTGAATACAAAATCACACTTCAGACACTCAGGGATTCCCTATGGAATTCCCTCCCTCCCTTTCCCCTCTAACCACCGGCCTCCACTCAGCTTCTAAGGGAGACCACCTCAGAGGGTTAGTAAATCTTTCATGGAGCTCTCTTCACTCTTCGCATCTTGTCAGTGGGGAGGACAGGTGTCAGAGTGTGCGTGGGTGGGGATGTTGTCTTCATCTACGTAGAGCCATGCTGTGCAATGCTTTGCCACGTGGACACCCCATATCCTGCTGTGTGTTAGGGGTAGCTCAAGCAGATGTGAAAATGTCTGAAGACTCCAACGAGGAGTTGGAGTACTGGAGTGTGAAAGTCTGTTCATGCGTTAAAGTGTGTGTGCTTGCCTTTGTAAGCCCGTGTGGATACATGCATGTGAATGTGCATGCAGACAGGCCACGTTTTATTCCTTTTTGCGTGCACATTCTTCAGTTTAAGACATCTGCAGAGGCACACCAAATTCTTATAATTAAGGAACTCACTCCAGACCTCTACCGCCAACGAGTGCGAGCAGCAAACTTTGGAACTTTTTAATTTGCAGAGCCCCCGCTGAGGCAATAGATGGGCTGCATGACAAGAGGTATCTGAAGGCACTCAACTCTGAAAGAACATTTTCTGATTTAATAATGAAGAAACAGCCAACTTCAGCCAACCAATGACACAAGTCTGGGAATTGCATTAACTTGACTGTAACTAAACAGAAAAAAACATTCTTTATGTAAAATGTAAATACTGTATATGTGGTTCTAAATGGCTCCCTTTGTATGCAAAACTCTTCTTAAACAAATTACATTTTTTCCCCTATACACAGTTTGAACCCCACTGTTTTCATTGTAACCCTTATGCAAGCTGTTAACACTGGCTTCATTCCTGTCTGGTGAGATTAGAGGAAATCTGTGTGTGAATGCCTGTGTGTACATGTGCATGTGTGCACAGTTTGTGAGTGAAATCAGAGTGTGACTGATGAAAACATCACCTCTGCAACATGCTGTTAAGTACATAAAACACTAGCCTTCTTCATGAGTTATTTGAACCTTTTAGTTGATTCTCCCAATTTCACAAAGAATCAAAACATCAGTTTAACGCTCGATGTCTGCCAGCCAACTGATGGATTCTTATTTGAATGAAAATTACATTTATAGAGTCAATATTTGACATCTAGGCTTTAAAGTCGTCACTCCCCACAAGCAAACATGTTTACACCAATCTCAGCACAGCAGGGATTGAGTAGTGATGAAGATAGCCTACCCAAGAACCTAAGTTCCCTTCAGATGAAAAGAAATTTGCTCTTCGCTCACTGCGAGGTAGGGTGCAGAACATGGTGCGGGTTTTCTTCCATTGCTCTCTACATTCCTTGCTTGCATGTGTCACATACAGCTGTTATCTCATTGGTTGCTCTTTGAAAGGTCAGCGGTGACCAAGGTTAGTTGAAATAATTTGAACTTCAGTGGCAATTTCGAGCGGCGTGCCACAACAAGGGTATTGCTTCCGCTTAGTTTGGCACACCACTTTCCCCATAGGAAAACAATGGCTCAGCCGACAAAGAGCAGTTTTACCAGTAATCATGTGTGGGAACCTTTATACTCAGAGCCTACAGGTGGATTCTGGAGAGTTTTCAGGTGAACAATGCAGGAGCAAGTGTGGCAGAGCAAAAGAATAAGCAGAAAAAAAGATGGCTCAAATATATTGCCCTAAATGAAATGTTGGAGAAGTGTAGAAGCAAGTAGACTATATAATGTGTGAGTGTAGCAGCACATTCAAGTTGTCTGCCTAAACTACCTCACAGGCTTCGCTCAATGTATGGATGAAGCAAAAACATTTAAGGAACGTGTTTATGGTGCTTGTATATTGTTCTAGTATATATGAACATATTAACAGACAGAACATAAAACATGCCATTCTAGTTATTTAAGAAAAAGCAACAGTAATGCCTCTAATCTTGCTGCCAACTGAAGGCATAAATTTGAATTCAAGTATTTTTACAAATTAAATGAACAGAAAGACTGCGAATATCATTGACACATTTATGTACACACACTAAGAAAGAAGAAAAAGTAACATCCCTTCAGCTCACAAGAAAGCACATGTACCTGAAGTCCACCACCATTTCAAAAGTAATTATTGAATAGTTTATTATCAACTCTGTAAGGCCAACAACCAACCACAGCATGGAGTGAAGAGGTTCTATTCAACATTTTGGCCATTAAGCATAAATTACTTGATATGAGTCATACTGCACATTTGTCCCTCATGATAACATACTCCAATGTCCCTATATAGAAGTTGATATTCAGCAATTGAACATTAGCCATAGTTTCCAGTGAAATTTCTATTTATGCGTCAAAGAAACTGCAGAACATTCTTGGGGAGTCTCGCATTTCATATTCCATGTTTTATCGATTAGGAGTCGGATTTTCAGAATATTATAGTATTATAGTTCAGAATATTATTGTCAAAGCTTTTGAAATTGTCCTTGCATCTGTCTTTGCATTTTTCTTTTCTATCAATACTTTACAACAGCAGACAAGGTTAACAATCCCAGTGGTATATTACAAAGTATACTAATGTGGGATATAAATATTATCTTGTTTATACTACTAAGACATTGTACCCGGGTCCATCAGGCAATGATACAAAAAATAGAATCTGTTGAAAACGAAAATACAGTGGAATCAGCTAGGCCTATATCAAGACTGGGCAATTTCCTCAAGTATGTGTGGTTACAGTGTCTTTGCCAGGTTATGCAGGTTACAACAAGAAGAATAGAAAATGTGTCTTTCCCATGTTGGCTATTCAGCTAAGTAAATATATACCTACTAACTTGTGTATTGTATTTGTTTACAGAAATCCTGTGTGGCTGAACAGAGTGGCCTTGATTTCAAACTGTAGGCCAAAAACAGAGCCACAACTTAATTACCATTTTTAATTATGAGCCTGGCAAGTTGCCTCAAGCTGTTGGTCCATCCTCCTGTCACTTTTCCAACCTAAATACTGTGCTATGGTGCATCTCAATTTATTGCATGACCCATTTGTGCCATTGTGTAAACAACTGATCAAGTACTAAATTAACAGAGATATAAATATATCATACAGAGATGAATAATTAATGATTGTGAAATAATGGTAAAGACATGTCACTCATGAAAAACACTGCGTTTACCAAGTCTTGAGGTTATAAAAATGTGTCTTACAGAGAGGGAGGGTAAGAGAAAGATCAAAGCAATTACTCACTTTGATAAATTAACACTAAACAGGTTTTTGCATGCCATGGCACAGACATTTCTCAGGAACAGTATGTACCACGTTTTTCTCCCTTTGAGACAAAGCTCCACCACAGTGAACATTGAAGATGTATTGTATTAGGGTGGTGTCAACCACTGTACTCAGAACATAAGGGAAGTGAATGACAGAGACTTGTTTATCCCGGCAGCACCCTGTTACATAGTTTTCCCTTGTCGGCCAGTGTTTTCATTTTGTACATAGCTGAAAGATGAGTGAAATTTTGTCTGACCAGATATTCTAATAAAGATAAGGCTGCAAAAGATGTGTTTGTATAAGTTGTCTGATGGGATTGAGGACAGTATTTGGCAAAGGGGTGGGACAAGATATTTAATCAGCGACCAGCCTTTTAGGTGCTGGATCTAAGTGAATAAGGCAGTGTAAGTCATATGGACAGCACATTCTACCAAATGAGGAGCCAAGCTATTGCTGCTGTTTCAGATTAGAGAGAGAGTAAAATGTTGCAGTTTCTATGCCAAACCAAACACATTTGTTTCAAAATGAAGCCTATTTTAAATAGAATCTAATGTTGCAGTATCCTCATTTTGAGAGAGGGGTTGGGGAATATTTTTGACCTGCGGCAGGACAGTGTTCAGTGGGCAGTATGCAGTGCTCTGTGTACAGTGCGCAGTGTGCAGTATATGATGTACATTATGCAGTGTGTAGTATGCAGTGCTCACTGCACAGTGGGCAGTGTACAGTGCAAGCGCACTGCAGCACTGCAGGCAGGTCAAAAACAGGCAGCAGGTTGAAAACACAGACAATACACAAAAGGAAGAAAAATCAGGAATAGGGAAACCAGAAAGAGGTACACTATCTCAGGAACAGGTAACAGGATTCCTGGAGCACAAAGACACACTGCAACAACGACAAACTAGCAGAGAACAATGGTAAGTGGGCAACAGACTAGATGATTTGACAGAATGCTTCTTAGTGTCAACAGATCCCACAACCACCACCATCTCAATTTGACAGCATAGATTTATGTAAATCAATGATATATCACAAAATATCTAAAGTTATGTATTTGATTTGGAAGGCAATTAGTATGTAACAAGCTGTTCTTCAAAACCATGTAGCAACTATTCCATTACATTAAATCACTTACTTGAAATCTTTACAATGCCCAGTGAGGCCTAAATATTTTGTTTCGTGCCAGTGCTTAAATATATTGTCTGACAGTTTTCAGACTTGCCTTGTGCTTTTATGTAATGCAGGAATTTTTCTGTGAACATCAGAGTGCTATTCACTGTAAATGTTTAACTTTAGTTTAGTTTTCATCACCCTTCTTCCCCAGAATGCTCTTCTTTTATGTGATTAGTCGTGACCAGAGTAAAGCAGTAAGGATCTCGAGGTTTATTATTTCCACACTGTGCCTCATGATCATGGGACTGCGTGTAGGAAACTGCAGTGGATAAGCTCTTTATCAGTAGTTGCCTATGCAACACTTCTGTCATAAGGAATGTTGGCCTCTCACCGCATTCCACATGAATTTCTTCTGGGTTATCACCAGCAACAATGATACCAGAAGGTATTTGCATTTTGTTACACATTGACAAGATAACTCATTCACTAAAGTGTTGGTAAAACACCCTTATCTCAGTATTTATGGTGCATTGTTTGACTATGGCTTAAACTTTGAGAAACATTAAATGGTTTGGTGATGTTTGCAACATCTTAGACATATTTTGCAAAATTCTGTTTTCACCACAGCACATAAGGAGTTCTCAGGCTCACCAGTTTAGTTTTTTTTTTTTTTTTTTTTGCTACAGCAGAGATTTGGTTAAGTTTTACAGGTTTCTTGGCTCTGAAACAGATTTTCCATGAAGGTTTTCAATCTAGCCTCACAACCAACCTTTACAAGAATTCCTGCAATTCCTCCTAGAAGACAATCAATGCTACTACTTCTTCTCTTACTTATTTTACCATGTAATTTAATCATACTACTTAATCATTTCCTTGTATCTTCAGCTTTGTGTGAGATTATTGTTGTGACATTGCTGTTTTGATGATTTTACCTTAATGCGTACTGTATTAACCTTTAGGCAGTATTCCCTGTATTCTGTGTCATGGTTTTGTTGTTTTATTTCTTAAATATTTTGAAATGACGCCCCCCAACCCCCCCACCCCTGTCATTTTTCTCCCTTCTCTCAAGAACTCTGTGCTTGCTATAGAGCATAAACAAAATCATTAAATTACTATTCCAAAATCATATTTTTGTTCTAAATATAAAGCTATTCTTCAATACTACTTGCATCAGGCTATTATTTCATTTTTTTAGTAGCACCATTTAGAATGTAAAAGGAAAATTACTAACAATTGTGTATTGCTACTAACTTCAAGTATAATGCATGTTGAAGTAAAAAGCATGATATTAAATGCACTTCAGTTAAACAAGTCCATCTGTAGTTGATGAAGTCTACTCTCCAGCAGGTGGTGCTATGACCCAAGTCAACTACTACAAGACTTCATGCATTTATTTCACAACATTTTGCCCTGTATCTCCAAAATGTCAACAATAACTGTGTTTGAGCTGGATTTTTAGCTGGATGACAATACTTTTTTATTCTACAGGGAGCTCAGAGAGAAATTGTGACCCTAAAATGATGAAAAAATGTCTTAAGCTCACAGAGAAACATGAGGAATGCAAACCATCATCAACAGTGACAACATACAGTAAATGTAGACTGATTATTAATGCTCTACTCTTCTATTCTGGCTGATGTCAAGAGAGAGAAAACTATTTGGCACAAAAGCCATGTACACTGCATGGGGCACATTCACCACTGTCGCCCATGGCACTACAATATCTGTCTTTTTGCTTCGTGGACTTTATCAGTAATTTTCTACACTTGTACATACATATCCTCTGGTATCACCCCAGCGCATCCAGACTTCCTGGTCAGGAGCTTCCCTTTGTTACATTGACCCTTTACGGCCCCTAAGGTTGCAGGGCGTGTTGCTCTGCTGACCCCTACAGGTGAAAGGTTGAAGATGTGTAAATCAGCCCCAGAAGTGTGGCTTACATCTGGTTGATGTGCTACCATCAATCACATTAAATACATCACACGAACATAAAGGTTTCACACATGAGGTCTCACACATGCAGTAAGGGCAGAAATTCTGTTTGAGCATGGCCAATGTGCTCAGCTTTACTGAATCAACTATATTTCTTACCAGATCAGCCAGTGTTATCATCAAATATACTGTATGTTGTCTGTTTTAACTGAGGTTTGTTATAATAAATTGATTGTATTGTATTTTCAAATATGGCTGCATAAATAATAAAAAGGAGACAGAGAAAGTATACAGGAAAGATGCAGTGACACATATTGGTCACCATTAATCACTACACCATACCATGCACACACCATGTACATAAGGAACTACAACATAGTTGACCTCAATGTCACCCCTGAATCACCTTTCAATGTTCGATTCTTGCTTATTATTCAGTGACTAGACTTTCACCATCTGGTTCTCTGCCTGAACTGGACAAATGGAAAAACCAGAGTCATGATACTGGAGAGCTGAGACAAATCAGATCAGACACACCCACATGTGTAACCCAAAGAGCTATTTTTAATTTAATTTAACAAAACTTGAACTTTTTGTTACACAATGAACAGAATTAGCTTACATTACAGGCGAATGACTGTATACATTATCCAATAAATACAACTAATGTAATCTGATATATCCAAGATTTCCAGGCTGAATACGCACACTTAAAATGCTATATCAATGCTCTGTATAGGGCCAACAACGGCTGGTTTGAGCTCATCCAAGCCATAAAAGAGGACATGAATCACAGTGATTTACAGAATCACTCCCCTGGGACAAGTCACTATCCTTCTCTGCTCACAGTGTGTGGAAAGAGAACCTGAAAACATTTCAATCCATAGCATGCTTTCCATCCTTTCCTGATCCTATCCTTTACTCACCAGCTTTTAAACAATGAATCACATCCAGATAAATTCCAGTCCCCAGTAGATAAGCTTTAAAGTATTGAGTGAGTAAACAGAAGTTACTCTGTAAATTTAAGTTAAGGGTATTCATATATTCCTATTTAGACATTGTGGCTGCTTGTGCAATCCTTGATCTCCAAAGCAGTTGGCTGCTTGCAGTGTAAGGCCCAGGAGGTTAAGGAGCTCCAATATTTCAATCCAAAATATGATGCAACCTCCATGCAGGTTTTACTGAGACTGCTGTGACTGCTCTGATGAGACTACTGGATGCTGCTCTCAAATTCGGCTGATGTTTTTCTTATTTTTTTTAACCTACTAAATAAGGCTTGCAATAGGTTAAGTGCAGTTTAATATTGTCAGTTTCCGTCATCTTAATTGACTCCCAGACTGATAATAGACATATCGGAGGTATTGGGTGGACAGATACTGTCTCAATATTCAGTAAGAAATAAGGTCATACAGGAAAAGAGGCGGCCTCCTCTCTTCCTGCTTTAAACTTCATTGTCATTTAAATTTAGGGCTTTCTGGATGGGTGATAGTAAGACTTGTAAAGCACTCAGATTTGTTCCTGTGACAGACACCTTGGCCAGCACTGAGGACACAGAGAAACTGGAAGAACCTAATGGGTCTGAATGAGATCACTAAGCCACATGTTTGATTCTGATGGGTTTTTGGCCTCATCTGAGATACTGCAAGATCATTACATTGCCTGTTATGAGGATGATTTAGTTTACAGGTCCCTCGGATACAGAAAATATTTTTAGCAGTGTACATTGGGAATTTTGCAAGGAATCCAGCACTAAATTAACATGAACTGTATAAAAGCTCTAACACTGCTGATGGGAATTTTAGGCTGTCATTATTTACCTGTTTTTGTTACCTGTATTAATCACAATATTGTGAGACGCAAACTTAATTTTATCACATTGCCAGTTCACTCGAAATGTAAATAATGTATCTTGTTTTTAGGCTAGTTGCAACTTGTAGTTGCATTTCAGCAAATATGTCATTCAAAACATCAGCCTCTGAAAAGCCATCAATCATACAAATATCCTGCATGTAAAATAACAACAATATTTCAGCTGCCTGACAGACATGAGTCATTTAGCCCTGGCTCTTGGAAGACAGGACCAGATGCTTCTTGATGGGTAATGCGTACAACACCCACAAGGATTGGGTGTGCTGGTAATTCGGGCAAAATCCAAATCCGCTAGGTCACTCTTGGGAAGCAGTATTGAAAACATGCACACTCTGTTCTGTTCATTTATTACTTTATCAGTGACCTAAGAAAAGGATATTTTAAGCAAACAGACCTTACTTTGCCAGTGTATCATTAGTCTTTGGATTACTCTTGTCTGCATCCATCATACTGCATTATTTTTATTCTATTCTGTTATTTTATTTAAAGTGGAAACAGACAACTTTTCAGCTTCCGCCAGTGTTTCCAAGTGGTATTAATGTTTGACAACCAATTATTTTCCTCAGAGTGTAGTTATGTGAAGAAATGATTAACACCACTTTGGAAATAAAAGAGAAGATAAAAACATGTTCACTGAAGAGGTGAATTGAAATTGTCTCAATTTTATATTGAATTTGGGAACAGGCAAAAGATATTGTAATGATGTGCATTGAATAGTAATAACATAGTTTGAGTAACATTATTGCTCCGCACAAACAAATAACTACAGCAGAGGTTGGCATTACAAAACAAAACATTAGGAGACAAAGTGTGAATTTGTTCATTCATTTAGTCTATAATGGAGACATGAAAGCAGATAGAAATTCTTTAATATGTGTTGAGATAAGCGAACTAGGTTGGTAGCATGTTAATGTTTTTACAAAATGAAAGAAACTGTGCAACGGAGACGGTGATAACATATTTTCTGTCCATTGATTTTCATATGACCAAGAAAGAGGTTGGCCTCCCAACAAATTATTATAAGATATAGCTACCAATAGCTACCAGGGAAAACGCTATCCTCTTCCTCTTTTGGTTGTGCAGTGGTTGACGCACTTCCTTTGTGCTGTAAATTGAGCCTTCATTTTCCCAGGAGATCATACCTGGTGGGGGACAGAATTGGATAGTGAAAGCGAGGCTTATAGGGAACCAATCTAAATGCCTATGGTGTCATTATTCTATAACCATTACACTGTGCAATCAAAATTTACTTCATAATGATGAGTTAAAGCAAAAAAAAGTTGTCCATTTCCACTTTTAGTTCTATCTGATTGTCTGGAAGCAGGGTCTCAAATCTAAATGTCTCTAAAGTAAGACAAGGAGTAACCACTGGAATCAGCAGCCAAACAGAACATTGGCAACACGTAGACAAACATGTAAAGTAACAATAATGTCAACAACACTACAGTGACTAAACTGATCTGACAAACTGTGGAGGTTTAATGGCGCCTGTACTGGATGCGGAATGGATCGTTTTGGAGCCAATGACATTGTGTGCAAGCAATATTCTCCTGATAACAAACAACTGAGAAAACAAAAAAGAAAAAAAAACCATGATATGATCTTTTTCTAAGCTATCATTAACATTCTCAAATTACAACATGTTGATGTCTGTTAACACTATGCATGCTTTAAATAAACAAGATTACATTCATTTTTTGTATATTTACTGCCAAAAATACTGAACCACCAACATTAGTATATACAATCAATCATCCCATCAAAATATATTCTGTGGTTGGAAAGGTGCCACTTTCACCTGCTGCATCATTTTACAGACATCATAAGTATATGCTCTGCAAAATGGATTTAATTTTCTTCCTGGAACCCGTTCTATATTTAGTACTTTGAGTACAGCTATAGAGATCAGTCGCATAACTTCTGTCATTAAAGCCTACAAATTATCATGGTCAGGAAGTGCACATCTTTCTTGTTCTTCCATTAGCAATAAAATGATAATACCAACATACTTTCCACTTAATCTGGACTCTGTTGCACTCTTTTAGATACATGCTTTTACTTTAAGAAGTTCCTTGAATAAATAAATACATGAATAATTTTTTGTAAAATCCTTACACATTTTAGCCATGGTCTTAATTTCACGCAACTGAGAAAGCGAGAGCTGTTGTTTATTAATAGCATTCCCCTTCAGTGAATTAATTCACACGTGCGTTCAATGTGGTGCTTTTGTTTTTTATGTGCAAATTACAGAGAACAATGATAAATAAAGGGGGGACATACAGAACTACCAGCAGGACCTTGATACCCTCTAATGGCTCTAATGGAATGCACTCTTTTTATTGAGGCCATTAGGGCTCTAAGCACTGCTAGACCACTTCAAAGTGGAATAAAAAAGGTAGTAGGGGGCACGCTTTCGTTTTCATGGTCCTGGGTCACCAAGCACATGTTCTGGAGCATTAGATCAGAAACGCATTGTCATATTTTCTTCATGTTCAGTAAGTGAAGCCTATAGCTGTAACTTCTGGAATCACTGGAACTTACAGCGGCTAAACATGACAGGAAGCTCAGAGCACAGTGCTTCTGTATGTCAGAATCACTCAGCCCCAACAAAGAGGCAGGTAATGTACACCAATGATTCCTGCCACACCAGCCATGTCCTGTCCAGTATTTTGCTTGTGCTATTTCTCCAATACTTAGCCCAATTTGTGACCTCACACTAACTGAAACGAAGTAGAAATATACAATAGGTTTCTGTGGAAATGACCTCTTTCTTTGTAAGACAAGAAATGTTGCATTGCAAAATATCTTCCTCTAGTGATTTGTATTAGTGTTTTGTATTAAAGTTGTGTTTTTTTAAAGCAACACAACACATGTGGCAGCGGGTTGAGATACATTCATGTGTGAACATAAATCATCCAAGTTTTTTTTACTGCCCACTGGAGATTTCAAGACATATTAACATGGTTATTTATGTCATTAGATTTGGAAATTGCTTCACTGTGTGATTTTTGGACGCCTTTGCACAATTCACTCAAGCTGGTAACCTGATCACTGCAATCAGAGGGATAAACAAAGCAGTAAACACATAAGTTTGCAGTTCTCTCAAATGACACTGTGTGTTCCTGACATGTTTATACATACCAGAATGAGGTCAGACACATTCACATGCACTAACACGCTTGTGCATGCAACTGCACATCACCCAATGGCCACACACACAAATATAACAGGCCTTTCTCACAAGGTCCAAAACAACACCAAAATTTGATTGATGGTGCGACAGTCTAGGACATTTTGCCCAAGAGTAAAAACAATGATCAGAAAATATGAAAGGATAGCTGATCTGTTTTCTTCTTCCTGCAGTAAAAATACCTTGAAGTTGATTAGAAACTGACTCACAAGTTCCAGGCAGCAGTAAAGGAAGGATGCATGAGAAAAAATGGTTGGATGGATCAAAAGAGGAGAAAAAGAACAATTGCTTTACTACATGAGCAGCTCCAGGAGTCTGATCCTTGCAATCCCTCATTGTGTCCCACTGTGTTTTGCTGAGCGCGGCCTGTAAAAACGAGTAGGTCGAGCCAGTTAAGCTGGAACTTTATTTACAACCTGAATCTAAAGAAGAAGTGCAGAGATCAGCATGAATGCACTGAAAATACATACAGGGCAGTGTGTGAATTGCAGCTGAAGGCCTAAGTGGCTACATGTGCACACACACATTGTAGACACAACTTGTAGCCTCCCCTGTATTTATGATACATAATGGCTTATAGAAAACACACAACACACAAAAAAGAAATGTCCTGTGTTTCTCATTATCACACTATGCATGGCAAAGGAAGCAAATGTCTCACAACATCACTAACCATGTGTGACGCATCTAACTTCATCCATCATGTAACATCATGCTTATTATCATTCACGAATGAAGAACTGGCATACCGATGTACCACATGTGCTATCTGAGGTTGATCAATGTGAAACCACAGAGCAGCATTTAATACCAGTAACCAATATATCAGAGTAACAGAATTTTTTCCATCATGCTCAATAACCATGAAGGGTTTCTCATAGTGAGGTCAGAGTTCAAATATATGATTCAGTGCCTCTTCAGAGTGCTGTTGGATTGGATTAGTTCTGGTGTATCTTATGTATTCTCTTGTGCAACGTTGCCTAAATGTTAAAAGGCTGAAGGTAATAAGAATTAATAACCATTTCCAATGTTTAGCCACATTAAACCAAAAAATATTGCTAATTAGAAAAAAAAAAGGCAAATACAGTTTTTAGAAGTTCATGGTCTCAATGTGGAAAGAGTATAAAATCCACAAACTCACAAAGATGAACAAATCTTGGGCACTAACAGCAGTTACAATATAATACGGTGACTGTCTTTCTCAGGTTTACAGGTAGAAATAACCGACACGGGTCTTACAGCTTGTACGTACAGTAGAGGGCAAACTGATAGTTAAGCAATGCATACCAGGAGAAAAGTATTGTTTACATCCTTCTGTGTTGTTTAAAGCAGTGAGATGAACTCATGAGAAACTACAGACTGGCTCAGAGTTTGACACAGGTGAGGATAAACATCATCGTGAGCTGCAAAAATTGAAAGGTTGTTGACAGACAACAGTACAAAGTCAACCTGCAGTAGCAGATTGACTGATTGATTGATTGATGAAGGTGAGTAGTGTTGGGTTCAATTTCAGATTGAGTTCCCAGAAAAATATCCAGATTCATTAAGCTCTGATGCTAATCAAACTTTTATGTCTCCTCCCTCTTTTCCATTGGCAAAGAGCAATAGAAAATATATTCAGTAGGTAGCAGGCTTCTCATTTTTAGCTGCAAGCTGCTGTCCCTAAAATAACAAACAGAGGCAGAAGATTAGATCTGCTTTTGCTAATTAATTCCATGAAGGCTGAATGTTGGCTGTTCTTTTTTGGCTGTTAATGTGCTCTCTGCAGCTGGTGTACTACAGTATGTATGCAGCCAAAGATTAATTGTTTCTGAGTGGAGACATCACTCTGTAACACTGAGTGAACTGTGTGTGTGCTGTAGCTCAGCAGGGACCAACAGATCCTGTTGAAAATTCTCATGTCACATTAAGTCCCAGTTGAACGTCAGCATTTTAGTCTGATCAACTAAATAGTTCTGAATCTTCAATATTTGGACAAGATATACAAGAATACAGATACAGACAGCTTTGAAATACATTTCTTAAACTCTTCTCATTTTCAGGTTGTGAACATCAACTAAGCAGGCTGCCACTTAACAACAAAAGGTGATTAGACATTACTGAGTTGAAGTTATTTCAGTTCTTTTCTTACTTGCAATTTCAATTTTATTCAACCAGTTTCAATGACCACACAGTAAAGCTAGTGGAATTGTTCAAAGGTAAACATAATAAGATTCAATGAGGGATTGGAAAGGATTTGGATTTGATTCTGGATCCAGATTCAATAGCATGCTATCAAACCCTATCCCAAACTAACACTATGTCTGATCAGTAAATTTTAAATTAATGGTCCAATTCACCATCAGCCTTCAATCCAATAGGTAAACAGTGCAGCAAAATTACTGGCAGATTGCTCTAGTTTTCCTTAATCAAAATTTAATTTCATTGTTGGCATAAAGGGATGCTATGTCAACTAGGCTAACTGTATTTCTCCATAATCCAAACTATATTTTCCAGTGGGAAGTTATTTTCCACAGCTCTGTTCCCTGTTGCTTCAGCAGGTCTGACACATGCCTGCACACACACATGCAAATTATAATTAGACCACTGACCACTGCTTCCAGTCTTCAGTGGAGCACTCTCCTGAGAGAGGAATTAACTTAATTCACCCCCACAATGTGTAGCAAGAGTCCGTTTAAGTTTGTCAAGCACAGCCAAACAGCGTTTTGCCAAAGCCATATAGAATATGAGAGAAGAGGGAACTCACTGGAAATAAATTACTTATGTTGTTCTCACAATAGTTCTTTTCTAACCTCTGTTTGCTGATTTATTCATAAAGCCAAAATCCAACCATCTGGTTTTGTTTTGATATAGTCTTAAAGACTATAATATCTAATACTCACTGGCCCTCAATCACTTGCTGAATTCATTACAATAAGAAGGTCCTGCTGATCCACTCAGAATCTCCGGCATTTACTCGCGGTCATGAGCGTCCTCCCAGTAGCCAAAACTCTTTCTACCATCACCGTGATTTACATGCTTACTGACACAGATGACAGTCAGTGACATGTTCGTAAATCAGCAATGACTAGGTCAATGCCAAACAGCCATGTGGATTTTGAGAGCTCCAAAAACATTTCTGAGTAAAAATATCACCAAATTCCAACTTCTAACTATGGCGCAGCAGAAATCCCTCAGTTGATCATTAGCTGTAAAGGTTTATCAGTACAAAGCATGACATACAGCAGTTCCCTGACGTAGTCCCATAAATACGTGATTTGTAGGATGAGATCATGATAAAAAAAATCAAGACTCATAAAGTGAATGAGAACATGACAACCATGAGGTACTTGGCAATCATGCACTGATGTATTCATTACTGAAGGGATGCAAACAGACTGACTGATGTTGGCTGACTGAAAAAAAAAAATCAATCAATAGATCATTCAATCAATCAATCAATCAATCAATCAATCAATCAATCAGTCAATCAATCATTATGATGTATGAGTGAAATTCTTGTGAGCAAGTTCTTTTGAAAGATCTTGTTCTCACATACGCAAAATACAAACACAATAAGCAGCTTCCTCCAGGACTGGAATGTGTTCCTCAAAGCCGATGTCACTTGAACCTCCACAGACTGCATTCACGGGCTCAAAGGCACACACACAAATACATGTGCCTGCATACATCGAGAGAACGCATACATCACTAGCTGTCACTGTCAGATAAACACACAATAGCTGTGACAGACTATGAATGTCAGTAGAGGTCATTTTTTAATGAAGCATTAAGACACTTAACTAGATTCCCTGTGTGCTGTAGGTCTGTTGGGACGACCTGCTGCATACTATCTCAGTTTGTTGCAGTGGTGGAACTTATTCAAACAAAACAAGCGGGGCATTAAATAGATCCACTCACACAACAACAGAAGCCCCTGTCCACAAAAAATCAACACATATGGTTCTGATCATAGCATCTGAAGCCGACAGAGCAGAGGCTTAAGCTCTCTAACAAAAGGTCAGTGTCCTATTTTCGGACAGAGATGCTGACCAGCTCACTGGCAACAAGGGGACTGTAACTAGTGTAAGACAAGTAGATAAAGAATTACTATTTGAACAGTAATGATATTGCACCTATCAATCAAAGCATTTTTTTAAGCAAACTGAAGTTTGCTTTCTCTGTTTGGAAAAATGTCAACTACTGTGTGAGTTATCTTTTTAAATCTGGAAAGGTAAAAATAAACATTGAAAACTGTGTGTAGGCATTTAAAAATCATTTAAATTTAAGATCTCAATCATTATCAATAGAAGAACGCAATCCAGGATCTGTGATAGAAAAGCAATATGATTAATTTTGTTTGTCAATAAATAATATTGTCACAGTCTTGCTCTATGTCCCTTCCTCCAGCTGCATTCCCACTTCCCCAGGTCCCTTAGTTGCCATTCTTCACCGGTCCACCAGATTTCCTCAGATCTTTCTCCTTGCTTTACAGATCCTGCCATTCCCATCTGCCCTGCGATCACCTTATTCCCCTCACCTGAACTTCCCTGCCCATCTCCTCACCTGCACCTCATTCCCTCATCAGCCACTTGCTTCATCTACCGGCACAGTCTGTCTCATCGCTGAAACTCTGTGGATTTAATATAACTGCTGTTTGGACCGTTTTGATTTGCCACCCATGCCTGTGAGCTTTCGTATCTTCCCTTTTGACAATAAATTGTCCCTGCCTCTATAGTCGGTATTCGGGTCCTTCCCCTTCTGCCTAATACACACCACCACAAATGTACAACATGTTTTTGAAATGAGTAATAAGTGAAGAATGTTCCTTTCTTTGTAACAAACCCAATGCTGCTGTTGAGTTACATTTTATCAAGTTACTGAACTTAAATCGCTCCAGAAACCAAATTCCAGTGGCTTTGTTTATCGTCATTTCATCAATCTTGACACCTGGGGTGTCAGTATAAACTGCATTAATAGTGTTGTAAAAACACAAAACCACAGTGATGGGGCAAGACGGAGAAACAAGTGCTCCTCATCTTTAACTCTGTACCAGATATATATTTAGAGCTGTAGTGGCCTCTCTTTCACAGAATTGTCACCTGCCTTGTCATGAGCCTAAAGGCCAAAGGTTACATCAAACTCATGACAGACAGCTGTTAACATGTGTGACTAATGTCACATTGATAAGACATGTCAAGAGAACTCAGTTCTTTGTCTTCAGTATAGCTGGAAGTTTATGAAACCTGAGTCACAGCATATGCAGCAGTGAAGTCACCGAGCTGGAAGTGAATTGCCCCGAAACCTCACACAACACACAAATTAACACACACTATACTATGTTTCTAAACAAAGACAGACCGTATTAAATTTCATTACAAATATAAACATGTACGGTGCTTTTTGTAATCAAGAGTCACTCCATCTAGAATTTCATGTCATCCCTCTGGCTACAACCATAAAAAAACTCAGGTGTTCCATAAAGTCCACCGTAACTACAGTCCTGCTTATTTGGGATGTCGAAGTTGCCAAACATGGAGGAATATGATGCAGACTAACAGAGACAGATTTCAAGCAACCGGCAGCAATGGGGGAGATTTTGAGCCATGCACGCTGATGTAATTTTTGATCTAGGGCCATTATTATGTCACTTAATTGAGTTTTAATATTTCAGATGAGATAGTAACCATTTAAATTACCAACATGTGGTCAGTTTATTCAAATAATGCCTGTTTGGAAATTTGCTGCGACGTTTTCGGAGATGCAGTGTTTCCCAGAGGCTGAGAATTTACTTGTGGCAGTGAGTGGCGCAGCGAGTGACCGATTTACATGCAGAGACTCATGCAGTTTAATTTTCTGTAGCTACAATTCACAGATCTCCTCTAAGCGCCTTACATGCAGACTATCTGCAGGCACTACAATTTACCGATGTTCCCTTAATGCCTCACATGCAGGCTATCGGTAGACGCTAGCTAGGTGGCTGTGCACAGAGAAGCCTCTAGTCTCCACTCAGTTGCTGCAGCATGTAACTCAGACAGATTTTTTCTACCTGGGCCAGCCGCCTGAGTCGAGCCTATGTGTGGGAAACGCTGGAGCTGCTGACCAGGTGAGACCTGAACTGATCTGTGCAGCTCTTTGGCAATTTACCACTGACTCTAATGTCTCCATAGCATTTTGATATCTTGACGACGCCATAGCACAGACTGAGGACTGAGGGCAGACTGGACACTACAGTGACTCAATATAACCTCTTGATGTACAAAGTGGCATTACGAGACAGGACAGGCTGTCTTACATAGAGCACCTTTAAAGGTGAAAACAGATCTTAAGATTTTTGGAAAGACAACATGCCCGACGTGTGATGACTGTCTTCATCAAAATACAGATTCTACAGTCTTGGGAAGAGCACAAATTGAATGACTCAATAAATTCACTCAATAAAAAACACATTGGATAACAGATGTTATGCAAGTCCGATATCACACAAGCACAAATTCTCACGTTTGACTCCAACAAAACAGAAATGGACATCCATCAAATAATGTTTACCTGGCTATCTGTCCACAAGTTGCAATATCATATATCTGCTTGCATTTTGTAATCTCATTTTCTCAAACTATCGGTATGTATAACAACAATAACACAACAATTAATCTTTTCAGTGCCCCTTCACGCACTGTATATACGAAATCACTTTTTTATGTTTATGTTTCTCTAACTAAACTGTTAAAGAGGTGTTCTAAGTTTGTTTACTGCTCTGTGAACTTTCATGGCATTCAAGTTTAGATAGAGAACTTTATCAAAAGAGCCACGACACCACTTAGAGTATAACTTAACTTAAACTATGTGCCAACTGACACACAGGGAAATAACTTTCTAAATTATGAATGCATGTACTGTATATAGGCTATGTATAATCAGAAAAATTAATACATGTATTAATATATGAAGGTTGTTACTGTAACACAAGAACTAGAAGAACATAAAATGTGTTGAATTATTAGGAGAAAGTTCCACATGAGGAAAAACATGTCAAGGATGTAAGGCGATATTTTTTCCAAACCACACTATGCCTGTCATTCACCTCCCACAGCGGTGGGCCCCCAGTCATATCCGAGCAGTGAGTGTGAGGAGCTGAGACCAATGCTGTATGTGTCTATAGATTCCTCAGAGCCTACCAGCTAGCTGTGACTTTTAACAGCCAACCCGTCCCTCTACACTCCCTTTGCCCCTGGTCGGTAAGGAGGACGACTGTATATGAGGAATTCCCTAAATCAAACAACCTACTGCAGAATTGTCTGAAGTCATTCAAACTTAAAGTAAATTTAAAACCACCAGGAATCCCAACTTAGAACATTTAAGTATTGTAGCTTGAAGAATAACACAGCTGCCCTTATAGTACTCTATCATCTGGAGTACATTAAAGTCAATGGGAAACAGTTTTCTTGGCCAAAAAAAAGGGATGAACCAGACTCAAACAAACAAATCATATTGTCCAGACCACATAGCTATACACATGCACACACACACACATACACACTCAAAAAAAACCTGTTGCAAGCTATGCTATTTTCATCTCATCTCATCTCCTCAACCCTCTAAGCCTCTTATCACTGCAATTTGCCATCTCTAAGAAGAGGCTTATTTCTTCAGTTACAATGATGATTTGACTGGGATCAAGACATAATTAACTCTAAAAATTCTGCTCTGTTAGCAGATTAAATCCACTCTAACAGGCATGAATTCTTCATAATTGAATTAATTCATGTTTGTATCAAGATTACCTTGGAGAGATGAGAATAGAGCATTGGTAACACCAATCACTGTGAAACTTTGATTCAATGAATCATGTGTGTAGCCTCTAACGATACAGGATTAATAGTGCCTGTCCTCCCTGATCACTGTTGGTAGATTTACAGGAATGTCTCCCTTCATTTACAGTAACAAATGCGAGAGCGCACCAATTTCTCTGGGTGAGAAATAAGACTCACTCAAACAGAAAAAGTTATTTAAGCAACAGTGATGAAGAGAAGAAAAGAGAAGAGAAGAGAAGAGAAGAGAAGAGAAGAGAAGAGAAGAGAAGAGGAGAGGGAGAAGTGTTGCTGTCGACATGTGTTGGTGTGTTGTCCAGATGTTCAAGTAAACAACGGTGATGACACAAGCAGTTGAACGAGGCCATATTGCCTGTGACCTGTAATAATTGATGAAAGGGATCCCCATAAACTGTCCTTCCACACAAATTACCAGTCCATAAACACATTCATGATGAAGTTATCTCATTATCTCTCTTATTCCTGTGTGGTTCAAATATGACTGAAAGGTTATACTGTAGCCATTTATAGTCTTCTGTGACCCCTCTTCCTTATATGTGCAACTATTTCTGCATGTGAGTGTGTTGAGGTGTGTGTATGTGATTGTGAGTCTCTGCGTGTGTGTGTGTGTGTCGATGGGTGTCCAAAGTGTGTGCATGTTTGTTGATGTTTGACGGTGTGGATGTGGGCTGTGGTGAGCCATGGTGACACAGAGCATAGTATTTGGGAGGCCAAAACACACATGGTATGATTTAAAGACAGCTTAAGCTGCGGGGCACATGGATACTCTCTCATGAATACTGTTTACAAGTGAATGAATCAGAAATGTTGACAACGACAGTCACGATGAGTCATGCAAACAGTAAGGTGGGGATTAATCAGATGCTGGGACAGGTATAATTTTTAGTTCTGGGAAACAGAGATCTATGTTGAAGGTATAGTCAAGGTTTAAAGGTACACACACTCACTTGTGAACTGTGATGAGTTTCAAAACAACAGCATGAGGATGCTGAATGACCCTATAATAAGATGAGGGAGCGTACATTTAAATGTCCTATTCTTAAAGCTTCTAAGTATGTGTATTGCTAAATATGCTGAGCATATAAAGGGAATTAAACAATCCAGTCAAAATTATTGGATTTAGAAAAAGACAAAAAACTGACCCAAACATGCCTGGAATGATGCTGGGTTCGTGACTTCACCGTGAGAAAAACAAAGCAAAACAAACTAATAAAAAGAAAAGATTCAAGTGTCCCATGTGACGGGAGAGAAGACAGTAAAATACTTATTGAACTCATCTACAACACATTTGTCCTTGACCATCATGACTGGATGGTACTTTGATGTGAAACAAGGAGTTTCAACAGTGTTTGGGGAGCTGAGAGCACTTGCCATACCATGTCCAAATGCAATCTTGTACTATTTATTATTATGAAAGAGAGCCAAGATGAGCAAAAATGTCTAAATTATTCAGGAGCCATATATAATAAATCACATCAGGGAAGCATTTAAATTCATTATCTAAATTATGGGCTTCAGTGTAAAACAGTTTGATGACCTACTTCTAAAACTTAATCACATATGTCAGATATTACTATCTTGGCAGCAATTAATATTTCCACTCTTGTCAACTGAAGAAGGCTTTTGTGTTTTTTTGGTGGCATTTAACAGTCTATCAAATGCGTGGTTTCCCAGCATATTGCTTCCCTGAGTATTTCGTGGTCCAGGATTACATTTCAACAGATTACATAGTGGGGCGGAGGAGACCAAAGTGAGCGCTCAACTACACAGGCGCTCACACAGACATGACTCCAGTCCCCCTGCGCCTCAGACGCACCGCACTCATCTGAAGACTCAATCTGGAGGACTACTGAAACTGAATGTGGACCTTTCCCACTTTCTTCCACTGGATTTTTTAATTCCTACAAGTGCAGCAATCCCGTTTGCTACAGCTGCCTAAGTGCGGTGAGGGAAATTATAGATAGTTTCTTTCCAGGGGCAAAATTCATTGATGTATAGTTTAACATGTGGTATTTATATCATCTTTGCATAAGACTTTGCATTTTTCTCTAGTTGACTTTTTTTTTATCCTATTCTAACTGCATGTGCACTCTTATCACACAAATTTCTTCTTTCTCCATAATGGCTATAGATAATTATCAATAAGAACAAGCAAGCGATAAGTAGTTAACAAGTGATGATGCAAATGAACTATTTATCTATCTGTTATCATTCATATTTGGGAAAAACGCTACAACACGCTGTGATTCTCTCTCCAGGTGGGTTTCATTAATGGTTCAGAACAAAGTGTAGCCCCCCTCTTCCTGTGCACTATGAGTGTGTGTGCCTGCAGCGCTTCATACCTGCGGAGGTTGCTGCTGAGGACTCTGTTGTTCTTGGCTGCTGTGCTGCCAACGAGCGGCGACTGCCCCAAATCATGCGCCTGTTATGTTCCCACCGAAGTGCACTGCACCTTCAGATACCTGACCGCAATACCTGACCACATCCAGCCAGCTGTGGAAAGAATTAACCTCGGGTGAGCTCTCGCTTTCTTTCCATTTTTTTTTAGCAGATTGGAGAACTGTAGCTACTCTGGGGATGAATAATTTTATTAAGTGATTGAATGCACAGGCGGTAAGAGTGCAAGAAACTAGCTAAGTTACTGCCTTTTCTGTTCAAAATAGCAAAATATACACATCCAGTAATGCTAAAATAAGTAACTGCTTAATATTAAAATGTTAAAAAATAAATAAATGGAAGTAATTTTTCATTCATTGACAATTAACAACGTAAACGCTAACTAATTTGGTAACTGTCAAATTAGCTTTTGATTTTTTAAGATTGGCAAGGCAGGCTAGCTTAGCTCTGGTCGAAATGGCTAACGTTAGGGATAGCTAGTCACGTTAGCCAAGGTCAGCTTTAATAGCTAACAAGCCAACCTGCGAAAAAGCAACTTTTACAGCAACTACTAGCTAGCTCTTCACTTCTGGATTGACTCACTTCTGAAAACTGGTAGAGCAAAGTTTCACCTCTTGTCCATGAAGAGCAAAAGTCCCGCCCTGTTCGCCAGCTAGCTTCTCTTTTTTAAAAAAGGTTTTTGGTCTCCTCTTCTTGAGAGTGTGAATGTAGTTAGCCTACATACAGAAATTATGTGATACATAAGAAAGATGTGGTCTGACACGTTGGGCTGTCAAGATAAACAATTTGTTACATTTAGCAGAGACAACACTAATGTGTGGGGTGATGGTGATGAAGATAAGTTTGCGGCATTGCAGCCTTACATTTGTGCCACTATTTAAAAACTGTTTTGGTTGATTCTAAAAGCTTTTTGTCAGTCTATTTTGTTAAACACACCCACCTTATTAAATTTACTTCTCTTGGTGCAGTCAGTCCAGAATAGAAACTTTCCTATGGCAGATATTAATATATCATGGCAGGATAAGCACAGGTGTAATTACTAACATTAATTACATACAGTATTAGCTGTGTCAGTTCCAGGCTCCTGTTATTATGTATGCCGGCACACTGGCATGACTACCCTTGATGGAACTGAGCCATCATTAATGTTATTAGTTTCACCTGTGCTTTTCATTGTATGATAAGTCAAAATGTATGTTGGGCTATGTAAAATGTGTATTGATAATGCAAATTTCATACACTGGCTGAAGGATGTAAGACAGAAAATTGCATGGGCAGGGTTGCAAATATCAAGTTGACTATACTATACAATACTTTGTGTAGTCTACAAATAGTGCTTGTTTACCATCTCTTGTTAGTTTTTATGCACTTTGTCATTTTACTAGTACATTAATTGTGGTGACCTTACATGATCTCAATGGGAAGATCAGCCGTTCGATCCCCGGCTCCTCCAGCGTATGAATATGTGTGCGAATGAGTGAATGTGGGCAAGTAGTGTAAAAGCACTTTGAGTAGTCGGAAGACTAGAAAGACACAATATAAATGCAGCCCATTTACCATTTACTAATGTTGTAAAAGCATCTATTGTTTTTTTTCAGTCTGTGCCAATTAAAAATACATATTGCACACCTTCCACCACATGTTATGTATATTCCACAAGTGTGTGGTGAAATAGAAGATTATCAGATTTACAGTTATAAAAAACAAAACATTTTTCATTAAGATACTGCTGTAGATACTACATATTTGGACAATAATAATATTGTTATTGTTTCATCCTTTGACACAACAAAGCAATTAAGATTTTCAAATTTATTGCTTAAATTGTATGTTGAAGTGAAGTACACCGCAGTGCTCGTTATGTCGATATTAATGAGACTGTTTTCATTGTTCATTAATTGCCATAGATAACATGGTAAACTGGCGACATTAAGTGAGAGTGATGATGAATAATTCCAAGCTGAAGTCTCTTTTTGATTTCTCTGTCTTTAGGTACAACAGCATAACTGTCTTGGGAGAAAACGATCTTTCAGGACTTGAGAACTTGGAGCTATTGATGCTGCATAGCAATACTATCCACAGTATCGAAGACAGAGCATTCCAAGACCTCAAGTCGTTACAGGTAAAATCATGTGTTTGTCAGTCTTGTTTGAAGTTCACTGGAATGGAAGAGATCATGAAATAGAACGCCTGAGTTATTGTGTTACTTTCATGGTCTTAAGTCAACATTACTTTTTGCCAAACATTTCTCAATCATGTTCTCACAGGTTCTGAAGATGTCCTATAATAAAGTAAAGGAAATCAACAAAGAGACATTCAAAGGCCTGGACAGTCTGCTGAGACTCCACATGGACCACAACAACATTGAGTTCATCAGCCCAGAGGCTTTCTATGGCCTGACCAATCTACAGTTGGTCCATCTGGAGGGTAATCATCTCCAGCAGCTCCACCCAGACACATTCATTACACTGAGACACAGCCAGGTGTTCAAGGTTTCCTCAGTGAGAAACATCCACCTGTCAGACAACCTCCTCACCAGCTTGCCTGCAGATATTTTCTCAGGCTGCAGCCAGTTGGAAAACCTCTTCCTGCATGGTAACCCCTGGACTTGTGATTGCCGTATGAACTGGTTCCCAGTGTGGGCACAGAGAAATGCAGGTGAGGAGTAGAACTGTGTCTTAACTTTGGTGCAGTCTGAGTGCATGTTCACAAGGGAAGGTATTTACTAATGTTGAGCAACCTGTATCTTACATATGCGAAACATTTTCCTTTTTATCTTAATCTTTGTGGAACTGTGTTTGCTAGCAGCTTTAATAAGTCACATCTGGTAAAGTTTTTAACTGCATTTGCACTTTAATAGTTTATTCTGCACTTTTAAAGTGGTATGTATTTTCTGCTACAAACTGATAGTGTGTGGAACAGTATCCCAAGCAAGAAAAGCTATCTAAAGGAAACATATAAATCTTTGCAGAGACATCACTGGAGATAGAGATCATATCCTCTCTTCATCATGAGAGCTACAGAAAATTCTAAAGACACAGAAGACAAAAGTTATACCTTTTATTCGTGACTTGGCTGATGTAAAAGTCAACTCATAAATTACAAATCTGTAAAGTGATGATGATGATGATCTTTTATGGTTCATAAGTTTTTACTCATCAGTTTCAGCTTGGTTGGCCCATATTGTGGGAACTGTAAATGTTCTTTTACATGCAACCATCTTAATGCTACAACACTTGATTTAAATGTTTCCAGGTGTGCTGAAATGCAAGCGAGACAGGAGATATCCAAGAGGCCAGCTGTGTCCTGTTTGTGAAAATCCTACCTTTTACCATGACAGACCCCTGTCCCTTCTCCCTAGTGACTCCTTCACTTGTTCCAAACCCTGGATCCATCCCCATCTAAAGAAGAAAAACATCAGCCTGGACGAGGGGGACTTCACTCCAGTTTCCCCCAAGGACTTTATCGCCCCATTAGGCTCTATGCAAATGAACCTGGCTGACCAGTTTCACAATGATGCCAGCCTATCCTGCACTGTCCAGAGGCCATATGCTGTTGAGAACCTCACACTAACATTGGAGGAGGAGGGAGGAAATAACATCACTGTGCTTACAGCTGGCATAACTACATATTTGGTCTGTAACATTGACTATGAACACATCCAGCGGTTGTGGCAGATCCTGGCCACCTACAGTGACTTTCCAATGAGACTGGAGAGAGGCTTAATGCTGGCCAGAAGCCCAGAAATGGTGTACAGGTACAGTCAGGAACCAAAGGAGGGAGAGGAGTTGGTTCACACAAACATTGAGGGTGAGATTAAAGCCTCTCCTGCATGGTTGATGCAGGGGGAGATTAACTTCCAGCTTGACCGCACTTCTACCACTTCCTCTACTCTGCACATTAAGTACCAGTCTGTGGTCAACCTACGTATGGAAAACACATCCCCTAAGAAGGACCGCTATTCCTGGACCATGATAAAGCGAGACAACAAAACCAAGACTGAGCACACAGTACTTACAGGTGGGAGTTAGAGATTAATAAACTAGCTGCCCATAATTAAACTCTGAGCTGATGCATAAAAACCTACTGAGCAATTCACATGATGAAACAGCCAACACTGTAAAAAAAAAAATCAATACTTTAACCATTGAACATGTTTTATATACTGTAGTTCCAGTAAATCTGACAGCAATACTTACTGCAATAAATATTGTTTTTTATTTTAACATAGGTGGTGTGGCACAGTTAAGCTGTCAAATCCAGGGTGAGCCAAAGCCTTTGTTGGAGTGGATTTTACCAGATGGAAGTAAGGTCAGAGCGCCCTACACCAGTGAGGACAGGAGGATCATAATCACTGCTGAAGGGAAGCTCACTCTGCGGGGTGCAGATGCCTCCGACACAGGCCTCTACCGATGCATTGCCACAAACTACCTGGATGCAGATATTCTCACCTTTCGAGTGACAGTTCTGTCCCCTGATGTGGAAGAATTTGATGTCAATGGTGTCCAACTCTCACAGCCACTGGGTAAAAATCTGTTATTTGAGTGTGGTTCTTCAGGAAGTCCTAAGGCCTCGGTACAGTGGATCCTCCCTGACCACTCAATACTCGACAAGTCTCATGGAAACAGAAAGTTGTATGAGAATGGATCCCTACTGATTGAGGGTCTCACTGCGAGGGACCGAGGATTTTATAGGTGTTTGGTTGCTAATCACCTGGGAGTTGACCTGCTGGTGTCTCAGGTGACAGTAACTGGAGAAAGGACAGTCTTTGACAATGAGGGCTCCGGGATAGAAATGGAGGTCAAGATGGACCCCACCGTGACTGACAACACAGTCACCCTCAGTGAGACCCCGTCTTCCAGTTCCTTTGACGGAACTAGTCAGGAATCCAGGACCGTCACCTCAGATCGACCGTACCCCAGACTGAGGTTACGGGGCAAAGGAGGCCTAGGGGGTAGATTGGGACAGAGAAGGAGGGGTCCAGTCAGCAACAGACGCATGTGGAGCAGTAGGGTCTTTGATAAAGCACACAGGAAAGTGGACCCAGAGAAATTTGCTGAATTTATGAAAAAGGCTCAAGATGGATCAAGAATAAAGACAGAGAGAGAGAAGGTAAAAGATGTAGAGTCACATACTGTTTTTTCTGGTGATGGTGAAATTGGCTCTGGTGAGGGTCATAGTAAAAACCATCTCAACATTCTACCAAGTATAGTCAAGCCAACTACAGATAACCCAGAAGAAGGTAGAATATTTGGGCAGGAGAACAGGCAGTCTGAAACAACCGAACAGACCAGTCAGGGTAGTATTGTAGCAACAACAGGGACACATCAGACAGTAACAGAAAATACAAACACATTAACAACAGAGTCATATATGCAGTCTGATGCTACACCAATCAGGTCCACATTCATGCACAATCCAACAGAAAGGAGTGAAAGTCAAAGAGATGCATTCACACCATATGACACAATTTCACACAACACAGGCATTTCTAGTTTTGATGAGACTACAGAGTTTTATGCCCTGGAAAGAACTACTAAGCCAGTCACTCTCCAAGTCACTGTGACAGACACTTCACAAGAAACTCAGCTCCTGTTTTCAGGAGAACAACCTGCAGAACCAGAGACATCCACTGGGGCGGCACTCTCATTTACCACAGACCCTTATGTCACTCCAATGAGGGATGGACCAGGCCCAGGGGAGATAGTCATCCACACAGATCCAGAAAGCCAGACTACATTCACAGCCGTCACCACTACAAAGAGACAGCAAGATGAGATCACATTCCACACTACCCAAACAATCAAATCCCCACGCCTTTCTGCTGGATCCACCATCATCTCCCGGCAACAGATCCATATCATCCCAAACAAGAATGGCAGAAGAGGGGGCCGCAGGAGGACCTTCCAAGGCCGCAGGAGGATCATCAAACCCAACAGGATTACTGACATACAGTCCTTCATCAATAAATTTAAACAGCCATCAGTGCACAAGGGTCAAGTGACGCAAGGGAATGCCACGGTGCCATATAGAATTGAACTGACCACAGGTAAGTAACCTTGTTCAGTAAGTAAAGCCATAGTTCAGTTTGTGCTTAATTTTTCTGGACATGCTTCTGACATTTCATGCATCTATTTTAACTAATAGCACTATTAAAAAAATATCTATTTACTTATCTATCCATTGTACATGAAACTTAGAGGCATTGTAATGTTTTGGGCTTTTTTTCAGACTGTGACTGTGATGAAGACAAAAAGAAGACAGAAACCACTGATCTGCAGGTGGTCACACCAACAGCTTCTTCTAGTTCATCTTTACACAGAACAGAGAGACCTGCCTCTACACAAAATACTGCAGCTTCACCCACAAACTATTTTATTGCTTCAAATGCCCCCTTCACACATACAGAGTCCAGGCCAGATGTTTCCAATGGCTACATAACCTCTGCTGATGCCCCTGAGTTTGACCCTACAATTGATCCATTTTTGACCACAAACAAAGAACTGTCAATCTCCACCACAACCACTACTACAACCACCTCTAAAGTTATTCGTGGTAGAATTCCATGGAACAGGCTGTTTGGAGGCAGACAAAGGGAAGAGATACTGGGCAGGTTAAGGAAGCCATTTATCAACCCCAAAACCTCAACTACAGCTGAAACTACAACAATGACCTCAACTACAGCCCCTGGTGCTATGCCCACCACCATTACAAACTCCCTGGCTGAACCTGAGACTTTGTCCCCATCCAGACACACAGAGAGCAAAGAGAGCTCATTAGATGATGACTATGGAAATTTATTCTCTGCAGAGTTTGAGCTAACAACAGTGGGACCCAGCATTCAACATCTAACTACTACTAACCCATCATATTACTCTAGGTCCTCCACCACTGCTGAAACACCACCTGAGTCACAGACTCTACCCTCCCCACCTACTGTCAAACCACCTTTAATGGAAAATCCTGATGAAGCGTTATCATCAGGGTCTGGTGGACAAGATCGGGTTTGGTGGACAAGAGGACGACAAGGACGGAGAAGGAGGCCCTTTAGGGGAAGGAGACCCTTAAAGAAACCTACAATCTCTAAATTATACCCTACTACCACAACTGAGGCTTTAACCACAGAGGTAACAAGTACTGAGATTACCATGGAAACTTCAGTGGAGACAACTATAGGACCTCGACAGACTGTTTCAGTCTCCAAGCCCCTGTACACGCCATCCAGGACAGCAGACAGAACCACGGTAACTGTTTCAGCTGAGGAAACATCAGAGCGGGAGACATACTCATACGAGGAAGTTGACTGGAACAGGTTCACATCTAGCAGTACACCAGTCTATACTACAACCAACACACCTTTTATCCCTTCCACCACATTCATGCCAACTACCTCAAAACGGCCATACACAACAGCTCAGAACAGAGTCCACAGCCATATCAGACCACCAACAGAGAAGAACAATGGTCCCACCACTCATATGACACCAATGAGTGGAATCAAACCTACTGTGCAAAGCAGTGCTGCCAGAGGAAGTGCAGATAAAGGCCTAAACTTTGACACAATGACCATATTTACAGCAGAGCAAGGATACACCAATACCCCAGCCCCATACAATAACAAGGATATACACAATGCCATCACCAGTGTTTATAATCATGCCACAGGCTATGAAACTACCGGGGCCAATATTGCTGGCTTTCAACCCACGACAATGGTCATGACAAGCAAACCTAAGATAGTTGGTGGCAATGCAGCAAGCTTTACCGTTTTGGCTGACTCAGATGCTTTCCTGCCATGTGAGGCTGTTGGAAACCCTCAGCCAACTATAACCTGGAAACGCTTCTCCTCAAGCACAGGTACAATAACTATTTCATTAATTGTAAACCATGGAGAAAAACAAAACAAAACATCTATAAAATTTCAGATGTAGTGCAAAAGTCTTTTAAAAGCCATGTGAAAACGGTATTCTCTATTTTCAGGTGCATTTGTAAGCAATATCTAGGAATGGCAATACTAAGTAAATTAAGTCAGAAAGTCAGTGAGGCAACTAATTCTTTATTTTGACAAAGGGTTTTTAATAGCAGTAACAGCATACACATAAAAACAAATTAAAACAAATTAACAAAAAACAATACAAATGATAAGTAATAAAGCATATAAAATCATAACATTGAAGGAGGCGAGTTTTGATAAATAATCTAAAGTTACTTTTGGTTAGCCTACTTATTAAAAAGTTGCAGTTGCTTTGAATCTGTATTTGTGTGAGTGATGTATATTGTTTTTGGATGTTTTAAAGTTGTTTTTAGAAGTTGTCTCTCTCTCTCCCTCAGGAAGCACTGATACCATTAAAGGGAGGATGGGCAAGTTTGAGGTGTTGAGTAATGGCACGCTGTCCATCCAGAATGCCAACATTAAGGACCGTGGCCAGTACCTCTGTCTAGCTGAGAATGATCATGGATCAGATAAACTTGTTGTCACCCTCTCTGTGGTGGCCTATCCGTCACGCATTCTTGAGCCAAAAATACGTGAGATAAAGTCTCATGCAGGAAACACTGTGGAGATGAAATGTAAAGCAGAGGGTCGGCCCACACCTTTGATATCCTGGATTCTGGCAAACCGGACTCAAGTCAGGGGCCCAAACTCAGAGAAGGAAAGGGTATCAGTGACTGCTGAGGGGACTCTGGTCATTGAGCAGGTGTCTGTTTATGACAGAGGTCATTACAAATGCATTGCCAGTAATCCAGCTGGAGCTGATACTGCTACAGTCCGACTACAGGTGGTGGCAGCTCCACCAGGCATCATGGAGGAAAAACGGCAGCAGGTGAAAGCTGGCATAAGGCAAAACTTATGGCTGCCCTGCACCGGCCAAGGCAGCCCTCAGCCTACTATTCACTGGGTGCTCTATGATGGGTCAGTGGTCCGTTCCAACAGACCTGCCAGGGACACAAGGATATCAGTGTATGAGAATGGAACCCTCCACATAAAGGATGTGACTATAGCAGACAGCGGGAAATATGAATGCATTGCTACCAGCTCTACTGGTTCAGAGCGAAGGGTGGTGACTCTGACAGTAGAGAGACAAGAATCTGCACCTCAAATAGTGGAGACATCCCAGCGCGTGACCGAGTTATTCTTTGGGGACCAGCTGACACTGAATTGTTCAGCTACAGGAGACCCTAAACCCATAATTATCTGGAGGCTGCCCTCTAAAGCTGTGGTGGACCAGTGGCACAGGTAAAAATGCCTTCATCACTGGCAGTAATGTACAGAATAATATTTACAGCAAACATACTAGTAAAAGCTGGAACAAACAGTGAACATGTTGGACAAAACATAAAACATTTCTTGATAGTTTTAAGGCTGTGCAGGTCTTACAAAAAGACTCACAGAGGAGAGGAATTCTTAACTTCAGGATTTAGTAACAAGTCTCCTTTCATGGACCAAGTCTAGGGATTTGCAAGTCTAGCTTTGATTGGAAACGGCCACACTTGAACAAAAACCAAATTTTTGAGTAACAGTTGAGCTCTTCAGCACAGCTTGAGGATATATAGTAATGATAAAACAAGAAACACCTCAAGGGGTTACTGTATTATATGTATTGGTGAAATACTTATGTTTTCATTTTAACATCTTGGTCTCAAGTTTGGTTTCCTGCATTGACCCTTTGAGCTATCCCCTTAAACTACAAAATAATGGAGTCTTGGATTTTGGTCTTATGAAAATTAAACACTGTGAGGATATAATTGTGGTTATTCTAATTAATAACATTATATTTATTAACATCAGCCTGTTCAGAGTTATAAGCAGTTTTTTAATATCTCATTATTATCATCATATCTCATTACGTTATGATATGATGCCTTTGGGGGGAAATAGTGCTGTTGACCTAAGATATACTGCAGTCAAAAGACAAGCCGTATTTATACTGAAACTTTGACAACTTGCTACAAACAGCTTAAGTTCCATTTCAATAAATACTGTATATTTTGTATGTTCTTCACTGCTTTCTCTTGAGTAGAGAAAAATAGCAGGCTGTACAGATCATGTTTTAGTCAAACACAAGTATAGAGACATAGGAATATTGTTTTACAGTATAGAGTTTACAGAATTTATATGGCCTTGTGTTTGCACTTATCAGGCTTTATTCTGTCCTCATACTAATGCTAAGTTACTCTCATTTTCATGTCATATATTTCTCCAGGATGGGCAGCAGAATCCAGGTCTTGGATAATGGTACATTAATTATTAACACTGTGATTGATAAAGATGCTGGAGACTATCTCTGTGTGGCACGAAATAAGATTGGTGATGACCTCCAACTCATGAGGGTCAGGGTATCAATGAAGCCAGCCAAGATAGAGCCTAAGCTCTATGGCAAAAAGCAGGTGCCCTATGGTAATGACTTGAAGGTTGACTGTAAAGCCTCTGGGGCTCCAAAGCCAGAGATCTCCTGGGGTCTTCCAGACGGTACAGTGGTCAACAGTGCTCTGCAGGCTGATGCCAGCAGTGGACAAGGACGAGCACGGCGCTACACTCTGTTTGACAATGGAACGCTCTACCTAAACCAGGTATGCTATAGTATCAAAAATCATATAACATATAAACACATTTTATAAGGTTTTATATTTACGTCATCTTTCTCCAGGTTGGTATGTCAGAGGAAGGGGACTACACCTGCTATGCTGAGAACCAAGTGGGAAAAGATGAAATGCATGTGCATATCACTGTGGTGACTGCTGCCCCAAGGATACGTCCACACAGCCAGACCTATGCCATGGTGAAGCCTGGAGGGAACATTCGCTTTGACTGCGAAGCAGTTGGAGAACCCAAACCCAAGATCCTGTGGATGTTGCCCACCAACGACGTAATTGCAGCATCTAATGAACGCTACCTAATGCATGTCAATGGCTCTTTGGATATCAGGGATGTGAAGCTAATCGATGCTGGGGAGTATGTTTGTATGGCTCGCAACCCTGCTGGAGAAAACAGAAAAGTCTACAAGCTTTATATAGATGGGAATCCACCAGTAATCAATGGCTACCAGCAGAACCGGACTGTAATCAAAGATGTCGCCCCTAAATTCTCCAGGAAATTTATAGACTGTAAAGCAGAGGGCAACCCAGCTCCTATTATTACTTGGATAATGCCTGATAACATCTTTCTGACAGCACCATACTTTGGCAGTAGGATTAACGTCCACCATAATGGGACATTAGAAATACGGAACGTGCGCCCAACCGATACGGCTGAATTCATTTGCATGGCTAGGAATGATGGAGGAGAGGCAGTAATGGTGGTGCAGCTAGAGGTGACCAGTATGCTCCGAAGGCCGATCTTTAAGAACCCCTTCAATGAACGTATTGTGTCTCAGATTGGGAAAACCACAGTTCTGAACTGTTCTGCTGATGGACAGCCAATGCCAGAAATCACCTGGACCCTGCCTAATGGAACACGATTTACTGGTGGTCCTGAAGGTGTCTCCCGCCACCACCTAGGCAACGATGGGACTTTAATCATCTACAACCCTCGCCAAGAAGATGCTGGGAAGTACCGCTGTGGTGCCAAGAACGTTATGGGTTACATAGAGAAGCTAATAGTTCTGGACGTTGGGCAGAAGCCTTACATCCTGACAAGGCCGAGGGGCATCATACGCAGTGTGTCTGGGGAACCTCTTTTCCTTCACTGTCTATCTGATGGGAGTCCCAGACCCAGGATCTACTGGACCATACCTAGGGGCCACACCCTTACTCGGCCGCAAGTCCTCGGACGCTACCGTTTGCTAGACAATGGTACACTGGTTGTTGGGGACACCACTGTCCACGACCAGGGGAATTACGTCTGCAGGGCTCGGAATGATGCTGGTGAAGCTGTGCTCACTGTGCCTGTTGTTGTCCTCGCCTACCCTCCACGGATCACGACAGGGCCACCTCCCAGTGTGAAGGCGGTGGCTGGGACATCCGTACAGCTCAACTGTGCCGCCATTGGGATCCCCAAGCCAGACATCACCTGGGAGCTGCCTGATCATTCATTTCTGTCAACAGCAGAACAGGGCAGGCCTATGGGTAGTGAACAGCTCCACCCTCAGGGCACACTTACTATCCAGACGCTCACGGCCTCAGACACTGGCTCATACAAGTGCCTGGCCAAGAATCACCTGGGTACAGACTCAAAAGTCATATATATACATGTACTGTGAGAAAAAGTCATGACTGGAGGAGGCCAGTGGCATATCCGAATGTAAACATTAACAGACACACAGTCACTTGTGTCTGCGAGGTATAGTACATGCTTTCTCACATGTAAAATTGTGATCACAGCTTGTGGAATATTATTTAAAAAGTGACAAATGTGGATTAAAAAAAATTAACAGCACAAGAAGAGAAAGGAAACAGACGTTTTAAAAAGGGGATTTTTTTTTTAAACTGGAAAATCCAGCCTGGGGCAAGAAAGTTGTTATTGTAACTTTGTAACTGGGGGTCTGGAAATTCATAGGTGGTTCTCATTTGGGGTGACTCTCATGGGAGCAAAAGGGCCAGGGCACAGTCAAATTTAAAGTGATTTCTCTGACTAGGCACTGCTGGCCACACATAGGGTTATTATTACAGCACACACAGACAGGGAGAAAAAAATGTGTAACAGATTGAAATAAAGAAAAAAAGGCTCCCAGTGGGGTTTTAATTCCCTTTAGACATTTGCCAGAAGTTGCTGCTGTCATTACACGCTGCTTTGTCGTTTAACAGCAAAAGAAAACAACAACTGGCAGAATATATAATAAAATATCTTTCAAGAGCAATTTTTTGAATTTCACAGTGGAAGAAAATAGGTTTATTCAAAAAATATATGAGGCTTGTTTTACACTGGATACTTATCTGCTTGGACAGTACAATGCTTTCATATCAGAATTTCTTTATGATACTTTTCATATTTTTATAACAGTTTAAAGCAGATTCCTTGATGTCTATCACAGTGCAGTTAATTGGTAAAAACACACTAAATCTATTGTGTTGTACACAAGAATTTACAGTAATGTTATACATTATGTTAATCTGTAATAATACAGTATACGTACAGTATATCTTTTTTGTAGTATCTACTTTATCAAAGTATGGGAGAAAAATTAAAAAAGTAAATGTTTCATGTCTTTTTAATGTGTTTTTATCACACAATTTGCACAAATACATTTCAAATTTGAGATTTGCTATTAGATATTTTATGTATTATATATGTGAAATCGTCCATTATTGTTGAAGGTACATATAATAATAGGTTGTTATTACTATGAGTAATAGTAGAAATCTTCCAGACACGTGATTTTAACTCTCCAGCTGTGAAAATAGTTCTTCACTTCAGTGCACAAGACCCACAGGGGAACCTTTGGTTTTTGTTTGTGATTGTGTGCTGATTTGACTGCCTTTCTGCAAGTTAAACTGAGAGATGAGGGAAGAGGTTGAGACAGGGAAGAGGAACAGAGACATATATTTTTAGAAAATTAATCTGATTTGATATAATCCTGTTTGCAAAGTTAATTTTCAAGAAAAAGAAAGAAATGGTTCACATGTAACACAAAATCTTAAATTTATAATGATGAATTAATTTTTTTGAGAGATGGTAAGATTGATATGCTCTTCCTATATAGTGATGTTTGCTCTCTAACCACACTTTTTTGGCAACTGTCTGCAGATTTACATTCCTTTTTTGTATATGTGTGTTATGAAGAAATTGTTACAGCAGTCATTTTTAGGGTATTCATTACAACAAATGCCCTTTGCCTTAAGGGCAACAACTGGAAACAATTTCATAGTAAATTGCGCCAATTGTGGATTGCCTATAATGATATACATTTAGAATAGGCAAATAAACTTCCTTTTGCAAGACCTCATAAATAATGCTGTGACTTACAATAGGGTTATGTTTTTTGTATATTAATCAGGAAAACCAGAGAGAACACAAAAAAACTACATAAAATAAAGGAATCAATTCTTCCAAAAGATGGAATTGGTAAGTCAATGACAGAGTTACATGTTTAAATCCACTACATTGCCTGTGACTGGGGTATAGACTTGTGAATGGATACGCCCAATACTCTGTCTACACACAGGCATTGGGGGTATCATTAAATGTTTCCCGTAAAGAAATAGTCATCATAGTCTTCCCTAGAGTTTTTTTCTGGTGCTGGAGCACAACGGACCACTGCAAACACAACCGTTTAACAGGACATAATTAATTTACAGTGGCTTCCAAAGCCAAACAGCTGCATTTTAATGGAAACTCAAAAAGAGGTCAGTGGTTAGTTCTCAAGTGTGTATATTCCAATAAATAAATTTTTTAGATCTTAAAAAAAGAATTTTTTCCAAAGACAGGAGCCAGTGTGCAGCAGTGTGATATGACCCAGGCAGATTCGGGGAAAGGGAATTGTCTTCCATAAACTTTGGAATGTGGGCTACTTGCTCTACGAGAGAAAACTGCTTGCATATGTAAGCTAGAGGACAATCAAACACAAATTACATGGGTTAAAAAACTCCACAGATTCTTTATATGTGGCCCTTCAATGTTAAAGACAGTTCATCATTCACACCATGTGCCCTCTGTGGATTGCGGAGCGTTTATTTGTTCAGTTCTGGTTTTGCAGCTAATGTTTGGGGGATGATGGAGTTTACCTTCTACTGACTGGGATATTTATGAGGATTTTAAACATGTGATTTTCCCATTTGCTCCTTTCCTCTTGGGTGTTTAAAGGAAAAGAACTGAAGTCAAATGTACCATTTAAAATACGATTTCATATGTAGCTACTGAAAGGAGCAGTGTGTGTTTCTTGTGTGTCTGTGGGAGTGCAGGAGAAAATTTCACCTCTACCAGGTCAAATATACTACCTCTGAACCTATTTTCTGGTGACAGCTGTTGAAGTGAGACATGTCATCATAGAGTTACACTACCACAACCATTTCATTAGATGAATAAACATGACGTGTTTTCACTCTAGAGGAGATGGGTAAAAGTTGGCCACTCCTAGGCTCCCTTGAAGATTGTGAAAAAACAGAAGTGTTAACAAGGTTAAAAACTTGATTTTCATTGGATTTTCATTTAATATGAGACCACCATCCCAGTCTTTACCTCAACGTGACTGTAAAATCGAGCATTCAGGGAACATTTAACAATAGATGCTTTGTTCAACCATTAATTCCTATTTCAGTATTCTCCGTGTTTCCATCCACCAGCAAAGCTGAAACAAAGCCCCTTGTTTTTCAGCAAGACTGACAAAGTTAGTGACAAGCTAGTGAACACAGTCCATCCAAAATGAAATATCAGAACAACTACAGGATAGATTGCTTTAAAATTTAGTATAGACATTCACGGACCCCAGAGGATAAATCCCACTGATTTTGAAGTTCTCTGGCACCACCTGGAGGTAGGCATTTTTGGCTTTTAGTCAAATATTTCAACAATTGTGAGTGGACAATGTGAACAACCCATGCAAAAACCTAGTAAGAAAGGCTACCAATGGATGGCCATTTGTGGGCATGTGCAAACAATCTGATGTCATCATGAGGAGGAAGATTGCAAACTAAGCAACCCCCCCACCACCCCCAACCCCCCAAAGATATCTAAAATCACAACAGTATAAAAGTAACAGCATATCACAAAAAGCATGATATGTCCCCTTTAGATTAGTTGTTGAAGAGAAAAATGTATATTGTATGCATAAAGTTATACTTTTTTTGAAACTGAATCTATGGCATATCTTATTTAATTATTTGCATGTGTAGTGAATACCTAATGAGGTGTGACAAACTGTTAAAAAGGAGAAAACTTCAAGCCAAGTGAGAAAAAGTGGAAAGGAAGGAGAAAGTCTGGCAGAGGTGGTTGACAAGGGAAACCAGGGAAGCGTAGGACATATTTTTGGTCTGTGGTATGAATTCCATACTTAAACTAGATTGTTAGAAGCTTGAACATGGAAATCTCAGGAGAGGACTGCTGGGAGCTGACCAGAAGCAGCAGACAGTACTTCTCTGTTAGCTCAGAGAGTCTGTCTCATTTCTTTGATGCCACAAACTTGGCAACCAGGAAAGTCTCCAAAAGAATTAATGGATCAGTTCCTTCATTTTTGCTGCAATCCAAGCATATAGGTGGAAAAACCTTCTCAAAATATTGAAGTGGGTGTTTAACACATACAGCCTCACAAATGCACACACAAGCCTACTGTACAGTAGATCGACGTCTCTGTCAGTATCTGCGGTGATGCTGGTATTTCACACCTGCATTGTAGAATCCACACCTCAGTCTTCCAGCCACAAGTAAGACAGACTCATCTTTGCACTTCCCCTCCAGGTAAGATGTGTCATGCGGTGGTAGTGGTCCCAGATTCATCGGACCATCGCTTCTCAGGCTTTTGAGAATCTGTCAGTTTGACTGGGAGCTCAAAGGAGAAGTATGCAGGTATCAGTTGTCCTCTTGCTCCTGCAGTTGCAATTACAGCAAAAATTGATTCCACACACTGTGAAATAACACCTTAAATCTCATGATCTTTCTTTTTCTCAAGTATCAGCTTTAAGTGTTAAGACTGAACAATATTGCACCATAGGCCATGTATACACCCATTAAAACGTCCAAACGTAAATCAACTGATTCAACCTTAAATTGGTCAAAGCTTTGAGTAACTAAATACTACAAACATTAAATGTAATAGGGGCCTAGTGCATAAAATAAAAAGAAGGATCAGACATACTTTCTGTATATTATAAGGAATGCTATATACATTTTAATGAGACCATATTCTTTAGTCTCTGTCCTGAGGGCAGCGGAAGTACCTCAGTGGGGGTTCTCCAATCTGATTGGGTACAGATGTCGTCCTTTGGTCCTCAGAGAGTAACCAGGTGGATTGGTATACCTAACTTTCCTCACTTCATTCGCATAAACACCAATCTAAAAACATCAAAGCACTTCTAAATTATTGAGTCCCAAAGGGGGGTAAAGCTTTTAAACAACCCAGCTCACCCAATTAGGCTGCATCAACAATGTGGCACTACTACTTTACAGCAGAGGTTGATGTTTCTTTCTGACAGGTTTAGCTTTTCCAGAGAGCTTTTTAAGTTCAGTGATAAAGTAGTAAAGGTAAGTGGGGTGGGGTGTGTCAGTAGGACCATGAGGGTAAAGATACTTCTAGGGGTCAGACCTTCAAAATGGAGTTTATTTCTCCTGGTTGGCTGGTTTCCCATTTTCTTACGAAACCTCATTGTTTCCAGTAAAAAAACAAAGCCCATGTGTTCACAAAATACATTCCTTTACACAGACACATCCATGGTAAGCATTTCCTCTGTGCTTCTGGAAATAAAGTTGAATTTACCATTCCACTGATGTGGAATTTAGATGCATGCATGATGCAATCTGAAGGAGCAGTAACTCAGCTGAAGAAAACACTTCACACTTATAAATAAAAAACAAGACAGACCAGAAGCTTGGCTTTGGACACCGTGGTACCTTTCTTCAGTTTAAGAAGGATATTTATGCATGTTGTCAAAACATAAATTCTTGCAGTAATATTAATGAATGGACATGTCATGATAGCTGTTTCAAAAATAAGAAATATCAATGTCAAAGATTGCATGTGCATACTTAAAAGGATTTATGCTTTTAAAAAGAAAACAGACACAAAACCTACAATACATCAATAATTTGTAAACTAAATTTGGGCCTGATCTTGACAATTAAACTTAACTATTGTAGGAAACTTTTACTCAAAAGTCTCTGCCAAGGCAAAGCTTTTATTTATCTAGAACACAATAAAGATCAGAGAGTCAGAGTGAGTAGGTCAATTCTGTTACCTATAATTTCGGGATATTACGATGATGATGATGATCAAAATGCCCCTGATTGTGTTATCCTGTCAGGCAACCAATAGATGGCATCGACATCTCTAATTATCAATCTGTATCTGTGCTATAATAATAAATAAGGGGCTGACAGACTCTGCAAATATATTTACGATATATTTATTCAATATGAAAAAATCTCCCTGAATCCAAGACACCAAACCAGCCAGGCATAAAAAGTGTCACTGTTAAACTCCTAAACATTTTCACAGGTCTAGTTTTACACCAAGTGCTGCAGTTAAGTCATTTTACATGACATCATTCAGACCACCTGCTGCAGCTTGTCTGTCTTTGCAGCACCTAGCAGCCCCAGATACCTCGATGACATCACAGGAAAACAAACCCTCTTAATAGCTCTGAGTTCACTGGTTGCTACTGAAGTCATGCATGCTACTTGGATCATAAACGTTGCTCAAGACATACTCTAAAACAGTTTTCTGTCATATAATTTTACTACATATTACTTTGTGCCCAGTGTCCAAAACAGACAAGGAAATTGTGGGGGTAGCTTTGCTTCATGAACACGATGGAACACATACATCTGTTTTGTCTCGTATTTAGTTCTCTGCCTTCAGATTTCTTTGTTTTGCATTTGCAGAATTTCATTCAAGTTTAGACCTTAGCTTTACCATGAATAATGTGTGTTTAGGTTAATACTATTTGCATCTAATGCCTCCTGTCTTAGTTTGTACATGACATTGACCTTTTTGCACAAGCTTTCACCATCAGTACGGATAACAGCTGATGCCTTCTGCCCTGTCCCTTGGCCTATCTGCTGCCCTCTGTGTGCATATAGGTCTCTGCTGAGCACACAGAGACATCCTGTCAAATATGTGAGGTATCCCGGACTAGCCAGCCTCTCAAAGGGAGCTGTTGTCCTTCTTTTTCCAATCCATAAGCCACATTTCCGCATCAAACTTTCTCAGGCAGTGGGTTGAGGGATTATCAGACAAACATCAACACTCAGGATGAGAATTTAAAGGGGAAATTCCACTGCTGACAGCTGCTGGGGCCATCAAAGAAAAGTGTATGTGTGTATGTGTCCCCAATGCAATGTCATTACTCTTGTGTAAAAATACTTTTACACAATGATGATGTCAACCTTTCAGAAAAAACATACCATGGTTACAGTTTTTTCCTATTATTATTATGTTATGTCTTATTGCATGGCAGTGGTTTTAACTTAGTGCAGCAGCAAATGTGTTCAGTAGGGTTTGTCCAATCAGGTTAATGAATGCTTTAACAACAGCTGAGCTAATCCTGACCTGGGTGTCCTCATCACTCCTGCAGTGTAGGGCAAAATTACATCATGTTTATTAACATTAGTAGTGGTGATGGCCTTGGCATCTCTAACTTGCTGTTGTAGGATGCTTGTTACAGTAATGCACAGGTTACAGCCAAGATCTGTAACTATACCTATATTTAATTAGCTGGAGATAAAATCATCATTTGAAACAAACAAAAATAAATAAACCAATGTGTTACCAACAAAATATTATGTTTCATTGTCCTACAGGGCCCTAATCCATTTGCACAAAATCTCAAAATAATAGCTTACCAGCGAGGTGTACACAGGATTTACAAAATTATGACCCTAGGTGAAATTATAAATTAGTAGGCTTATGGTATATATAACTCATACAACCACAACACAGATTATCATCAACAGTTGTGCACAGGATAACAAGACATACTGTATCTTCGCCATGTCTTTAATGCCACGTTGTTATTTAAGTACAATGTACTGTATGTACCATGTGCTGTTCATACAAAAAACAATACCATTGTAAAGTTATGTATGGACATATATTGCAATAGTGATTCACTGTTGTGTTTGTGCCTTGGCCAATACTATAATACATCATTTATACTATTTATGTACCATGGCATGTACATTGGAAAAACCAAAGATACCATGCATTAACATAACAGACAATTGGTGTGTTAATTGATGTTAAATTAAGGTTGAGCTTAAAATTTGCATTACACATATTTTCACTTTGGCAAAATTAAAAAAAAAGTTGAAAATAAATAAAATCACTTTAGACAGATGAGCACTTATGTTGGTTTTTCAACACCAGTCATTTTTTATTGGTCTGAAGGTAAAGAAAATGGCCACTACATTGATAAATGTTTTTTTTGCATCATGTAAGTCAAAATGAACATTTCCTCTGCTTTTGTGAAAAGATCAGTTGCGTAAGCCAGGAAGTGTTTATTAGTAGGTCACTCACTAATGCATATACCAGACCTAAGAGATGAGCACTGATTTGTAGCAATACCCAAACAAAAGCAGTTGCTAGGAAAATGTCTATGTTAGCAACAAACTGGAGCTCAGGATGGAATCAACGACATCATTCACCGGTAGAGAGGAAAGCCCGGGAGCCAGTTGGACCTATCGATGTACAAGTGTGCGTGTGTGTGTGTATGTATGTGTGTGTGTGTGTGTGTGTGTGTGTGTGTGTGTATGTGTGTGTGTGTAGGTTTGATGCAGACAGTCAACACACCCATAGTGGACACATGGGGCTCATGAGAAATGAAGGAATGCACTTAAATCAGCAGTTGTGTGAAACTCTCATAAAGTTCTGAAAGATAAAACTAGCAGCTATGGTAGGACAAACAGATCATTTCAATTTTTTATATGTATAAATGTGGAATGATGCTTTACAGCCTAATGATATGACAGTAAATCTGGTTTCATCCTCAATAAAAATCAAGAAATACTGTAGCTTACACTATTTTTGGTTATATCCATCTGCCCCTTCACCTTCATATGAGCTGCTTTAGATTTGTCAGTGTGGATAAACATATGGGAGGCAGACCCACTGGAACCTACGCTGAACAGCACGCCAGCAGTAGCTAAAGAAACCTTACACTGTCAAAACAAAGTGTGGCCCACACATTGCGACTATGTGAGTTGAAGCTAATTTGAAAGCCTGCCAAAGGAAATGTATACACACAAAAAGGCATACATAAAGACAAAGACAGTCACAAACAAACTGAATGCAAAGACCACCATGAATGTTTTTCTCTCACTCTCTCTCTGTGGTAAGATGCTCCCTGCTTATGTCTGTCTACCTGTCATGATGACAAGATGATCAACCGTCAACTGTTGTTTCTAGGGTCAGGGGTCACAGTTCGGCCTCATCCTGCCCTTGGATCAACTGGGCGCTTCAGTCAGCAGCTGTTACAGCTCTGTGACTGTTATTAGCTTGATGTTTGCCCTCAAACACCAGGCTTTCTTTCCATTACCTTTTCCCTAACCTCATACTCAGTGTTATGATGAAAGCTTGTCCAAAGGCTACGCAGAGAGAGGCTATTTTTTCCCTCCTAGCCTGGCTGCTAGAAGCAATTCCCCATGTGCAGAGAAGAGATGACGTTCTTTCTCCTGTTGCTCTCCAGCTACTTTATCGCCACAGGGTGAAGAAAAGTGTTTATCTTGACCAGCAAGGCGGTAGCTGTGCAACAGTAGGCTTGTGGTCTGGAACTGGAATAAAGTGAGAATGAGTGGTGACTTAAAGGTCAAGGGGTGATGTGGGAGGTAAGGAGAGCAGTGCACCTATAGAGAGTAAAAGGCATGTGTGTATGGGGTGGGGGGGGTGTTGGAGGAGGCTCAGAAGGGTTTAAATGGAAACTCAGTGAAGTCTTGTGTTACTTTCTTTTTATTTCCTCTCCTCATTCCCCTCTTCCTGTCTGTCTGAGAGGGATTACTGTGTACTGTGCAGCTTTGCCCATGTCTGCGTGCATATCTGCAACTGTGCGTTCACACGCTATTTGATTATGCCTTTGTCTGAATGATTCATGTAAATTTAAATCATTAATACAAGAGGTAGGATTACACAGTGACCCTTGGCCCCGAGAGCTATGTTATTTTAAAGCTTGATTACCAAAAGAAATACAGAACATGCAATCTAAAAAACTGATTCATCGTATGATCAGCTATGTCAGAGGCGAGGTGAAAAACAAGGAATAGAACCAGAACAAAAGTAGTAAAATAGAAAAAGATGACCGAAAGACACACAGAAAGACCAGCGTTAAACTGAGAAGCAGCTACTGTAGCTCTTCAGGAGAATGCATGCTTAATGTGGTCCTGATCAGACACAGATGCACAGAGGTCACAGCTGTGGGAAACGTGACTGCATGTAAATATGGAGAGTTAGGAAATTGATATGACTAAATTTAGGCTGAGCTATATATGTGACAACAACCATGACAGCATGCAGATGTACATACACACAAACACACACTTTGATAAGCATTCAGGAAGTGAAAACTTAGAAGTGAATGCTGCTGACTATGTCAATCTTGTCCCAGACACAGGAAGTCAGTATTGTCATGCTAGCTGTTAACACCCAAGAGAATGAAGGGCAGAGGGCCATCGGGGGCATGTGATGGAAAGAAGATATTGGTCAATTCAGTTCCTAAAATAATAATTTAAAAAATTTTAAAAAGAAGAAGCCGTTGTGAAACTTTCACTGTCAAATATGAACAAAAAGCCAACCGGGGTCATATCCTCTTAATGGAAAGACACCATGTAGTTTAACAACACAACACAGTACTAATTACTGTTCAACAGTGGCTGTAGAAACTTGACTTTGTGTTAGCTGGGTTTTAAAGAGCCTCTACATTGGAACACCAGTTAAAGTATGAGGACTGGAGATGAGAGCCGTTCAACAGTTTATTGTTTTGTTCACAGGATTTCCACTCAAATAGTTGACTGTCACAGATGATTTAACCTTTAAAAGGCAAAAGGAAACAATAATCAGTAAACAAAGGCCTTCTAATAAATCTTAATCAAATCAAAGCATTCATTTGGTAATTAAACAAAGAAACAGCAATAACTATAACAAATTTCCTTAACTTACTCAAATAATGCATATGGTGCACAGTCAAGTGGAGAATATAGCTAATATAACACACAGGTCAGCATACAAGGCCTGATCCAGGCCTCTTATCAGTTCAGGTGTGGCCCGTTAGGTTGAGGCTAAGTCCTGCCCAACTAGGACTTGGCAGGAAGGAGGATTTTGTACAGTGGGGTTAAGAGCTTATGAGCTTTGATAATCACAGTGGTATGCAGAATGGATAAGAGTCAGTTACAAGATGCACTGTATGTGAATTGGTGTCACCATTACAGGCAGATGGTTCTGAAGATATTTATCTTTTGCTTCTTTGACACCAGTGATGTTGGTCTACAGAGTCTGAACTACTTTTTCAGTTTCTTACTAATTCATTTGCTTTTTAAAACAACATGAGAAATAATTCAAATCTTTTGTTTAAAAGGTTATAGACTGATCATTAAATGTGCAGATTAATATTTCTATCACATTATTCTACATTTAAATTCTGATTTAAATGCATTTAATTTTAAATGGATTTGCAAAATGCTAAAAAGCTTTTAATGTTACTTTACTGTGTTTTTCCATTTACTCATCCGTCTTCATTTTGTTGACTGTTCATTTGTCTTCTGTTTTAACATTCATCAGGTCACAGCTCTTTTAAGACATGTTTTATGATTCCTGTGACACACTCCAGACTTACTGGGCTACTAGAATATCACCCCAGTGATGAATCCTCCATTCTGCGGACACCCACTGTGATTGTTGACTTGATATACAAGAGCTGAGAAATTTTAATAGTTATAAATAGTAGTTATTAGCCACTGTGAGTCATGTCGGACACTGAAAATAACTACTGAGTAACTCACTTTGTTTTGAAATCAGTTTTGCTCTGTTTTTTGTTTTTTTTGTCATAATTATGTTTTTCTTGAAGACCGTTGGACTGCACTCTGTCTGCTATAAGCTTCCTCATGCTTTTTCACCAACAGAGGGAGGTTGGAGAGTGAAATGACTCATATGAAAGCAAATGTCTATTACATAACATCACACATGGTTTAGACACCCCATAGTATAAAATGTTACAAAAATTACCTGGGAAGGCAGTGAGTTCAAAATCTGAATAGGTCTGTGAGCAATGGGAAAGTTTTATATCACTGAAGCATCTGCCAAAAACTGTCTTGTATTTATTTCCACCATGGAACAGACGGTATTGCTGCCGCATGCTTCCAAGCTCTTTGTTCTAAAAGAAAATGAATTATATTGTATCAAAAGTTTTTTACACTATTTGGGGATATTTTATAAATAGCGTGAGAAAGTTTTCCTGCTTTTTGCCACATGCATGCTGGGATATGATGCAACTCACGAACCCTGCAGGGGAACAAGAAGTTATAGAAAATAGAGGATGTTTTTATGACTCATGATGTGTCATTCATGCCCTGCACACCCCACACCTTTGGAAGTTTTTCCATTTTGTGAGAAATTCAGAAGCCATATATCAATGGAAATCAATACTTGACTGAACAATAACGAAGGTTTTAAAGGAACAAAATACAGTTTAGTAGGATTTGTTATTGTTGTTATAGTTTTGATTTATCCAATGATAAGAAAACATTTACAGATAACCAAATCATTTTATGAATTTCTATTAACATTTACAGCATGCTTTAAATGACAGGAATACATGGATCATACAGAAAAACATAAGTAAAAGTATAACTTTGCCACAACACAGAAAATGCAGAAGTAGCGGAGATTACACAATGAGGAAACATATTTATCGGATCCTAAAATAAGAACAACTTCTCCATATCTGAGTGCATCAGAAAAATTGCAAAAAGACTTCCTGATATGATGATGATCTAGTGTGATAATGAATTCTTTATCACTATAGTGTGCACTTATGTTGCTTTTAGATGTCTTTTGCTTGTTTTAGAGCTACAGTCTTCAAGTAAGTAAGTTAAAGTACATCTAGAGTCTATGGTCTGCAGCCTTTCCTCATGACAGGAAATAAAAAGGAGAAGACAAAAAGAAAGTCTGCGTGTGCCTTACGAATCATCGATCTAAACATACGCACACACTGGTTTGAAACACTGAAACTGTCTAGACTTCTCAGATGGTAGGTGGCACAGCACATTTGTGCAGTATACACAGAACAGAGGGACCAGAAAACTCCATAAGAACTCCACTGGGACTAAGAGGTCAGTTACAGTTTTCCTGTACTTACCAGTGTTAAAATGTAGTGTTATGTTAAAATGTATTATTTTATAACAAGAAATGTTAATGTTGATGTTTTAAGAGTGTGAAATTGAACATGGGTGCACACCCATGCAAAATTGCATGGGTGCACATGTGTTATACTGTGTTATATTGTATATTGCACCGGTTTTCATGTAATGCTTCAGCTTCTCTATGAGTGATTATAAATATGACTTACTTTTCCCCAAGAAATTTTGGGAACTCATGGAGACCAAATTTCTCTCGTATTTTCTTAGATAATTCTCTCCATGGACAGAAACGCAACTTTCCCCCTGTTCCTTGGCAATCACAGCCACACCAACATCACTTGTTCCCGCGACAACATTTTGAAGACTGTGGTTTTTCCTGTTCTCTACTCCTTCCTCTTCTTGGTGGGGTTGACTCTTAATGGCCTGGCAGTGTGGGTGTTTTTACGCATCCCCTCGCGGTCACACTTCATTATATACCTGAAGAATATTGTGGTTGCGGATGTCATCATGACTTTCACATTCCCTTTTAAGGTTTGTCTAAACACGGGTGCCACTTTCTTTCAAGCCACCCTTTATGAAAGTTGTAATTAATAGCTTTATTAATAATTAATAAACCATTTATTAATACTTTATGGATCAGCCATAAGCCATTAATAAGAACAACTCTTTGGTTGCCAGGTTGTGAAAACTCTTTCTTGTTTAATACTCATGTCATTAAATACTCATGTGTTCTAATTTTGTAGTAAACTATCAAGTCTGTACATGTTAGTAACTCATTAAAATGGACAATAAACATCCATTCTCCAGTTACACATGTTAATAAAGTCATTAATAAAGAGTCATGAGTTTCTCACTTTCTAATAAGCAATCAGCAGAATTGGGCAAGTAATCTTAAATGATAAATGCTAAATATTAATAAGTCATTGATATAGCATCTTTTACAATAATCCATCAAGTCTGCAGTTGTAAATGAATGTTAATAAATGGATTGTGGTCCAGATTCCCTGCAGCTAAAAACACCACGTGGAGGAGGATGAACAACCTGGCAACACAGAAGTTTTTCTGATTAATGATTTAACTGAGTTATACTGATTTACTAACTAATAATCAAGTGTCGCTTTTTCAAGAGTGGTACAGTTAAATTTGATTAAAATAAATTGCATGAATTTGAAATATGTGTTAAAAGTGTCATTGTAAAAATGTAACAATTAAGACTCAATTCTGTGTTTCTGCAGGTGTTAGCAGACTCCAACATGGCATCCACTGGCTTGCGTATATTTGTGTGTCGAGTTTCCTCAGTGCTCTTCTACCTCACCATGTACATCAGCATCCTCTTCTTTGGCCTCATCAGCATCGATCGCTGCAGAAAGACCCTCAAGCCCTTTAGGGGGACGAACGCAGCCAGGTTGACCCGTCGGAAGCTCCTCTCCGGAGCCATCTGGACCTTCCAGCTGCTTCTCTGTCTGCCCAATGTGATCCTGACTCATAAAACCCCAACTTCACCAGACTTCAAGTGCGGTGACCTGAAGACAAAAGCTGGCTTGAACTGGCATGAGGTAGTAAATTATGTCTGTCAAGTTATCTTTTGGGGCAACCTGGTGACTGTAATAATATGTTACACCTTAATCACCAAAGAGCTGTATAAATCCTACTCCCGCACAAAGTCTCACGGCACTGGAGAGACTATATGTAGAGAACCGAGCAGGGCTACAACCCGGAAGCCCCAACAGGAAAAAAGAAAAATGAATGCAAATGTATTTCTAGTTCTGGCAGTGTTCTTTGTGTGCTTTGTGCCGTTTCACTTTGCCCGTGTACCGTACACCTTGAGCCAGACCCGAGGCCCTCTCTTTGAGTGTAAACTCAAACTCTTCTTCTTCCAGTTGAAGGAAAGTACGCTCTTCCTCTCATCCCTAAACTCTCTTCTGGACCCTCTCATCTACTTCTTCCTCTGTAAGTCCTTCAGGACAACTTTGTTCAAGACCCTGCGGCTGCCCCCTGGCACCTGTAGCTGCCTAACAAGGAGAGGGTCAGACACAGACTCAGGTAGCACCGCCATGAGAGACTCCTCAGTCTGTACATAGAGCCACTGGACATGATAAAAACTCTAGTAATGTGGTATCTGAATGTGCAGCTTCTGATGGCAGATGACATCCAAATGCAGCTTTGTGATTGAACATCAAAGGACATACTGCCACTGATGTATTTTCTTCCATTTAATCCGTTGTGACTTGTGATTTTTCATTGAAAAACGGTTAAAAATGATGAACACAGTTTTGCTGATGTTTGCTTTCTCTTGTGTCAAACATAAAGAGCAGATGCCTGCATGTTTTCTTTGGTTTTCTTTCTGTTCTCTCTTCCAGTTAATAACAAGATAAAGTTTCTATTCTATTTGTTTTTTGAAAACAAATAGAATATTTTGTATTTTTGTATTTTGAAAAGAAGATATGTGATGCATCCATTTACAATGTGAAAATAAATCTAATTTCAAGGCAATCCTCGGTATCCCTCACGGGTGGTTGATCTGTCTAAAATTCCTAAAGTCTTAAAAACAGTCTTAAAATCTGTCTTATTATTGCTTGTGGATAAAGGTTATGTTGTTTAGTTGTGTTATACAATGACTGATTCGCCAGGATAATAAAATCTGAATACAAAAACAAGAACGATACACATTGCCTGTTATATGCAGGTAATGTGTATAAATGTGATTGTCATGTGTGATCATGTTGAAATCTGCTGTTAACAATAATCTTCACCCCAGTCTACAGAAGATGATAATGGGATAGAAAAGTACAAGGGGAATTTTTCGAAATGGCTTCATGTGCATAGCCGGCCACTTTCGCCTATCAGCTTTTCAGAAATTTATAATGAAACAACATTTTTAGGGAAGTAACAAAAGTTTCAGTGTTCAGTGAATGTACTTGAGCTTGAACTGTGATTTCAAATTGAACAACCACTGATGTCTGTTGAAATCTCTCATTTAGTAAACAGGAAATGAATTATCTCCTGAAATCAAATGACACAATAACAATTATAATAAACACACAAAAACATGTGAGCCAAAATGAAAGACTATGCCTACTACATCCTACATTGTCACTACATGGCATTACACTCTAAAAAAAACATAATCTCTCTGACTGGTTAAGATGAAAAAAGCACATTTTAAAAACTGCTAACTACATTGAGACCTGTAGAAATAAAGCAACCTAAGTTTGATGTTCAAAGATAGAAATTGCTTCACTGTAGCCTGAAAACACACAGCTAACCACAATGTATGTTATTTGAATCCCTTTTTCCCCCACTGCAGCTGTTCATGGATTTGCATCTCTCTGGTTAAAGAGGCTGACACTCTTTTATAATTTATCTTCTAAAGGTGTTAATCTCCAAAGCTGCACAGCGTGGCGATAAGGAGGCACCGTTCTTGGTGAGTGGCTGAATGTTACACTTTGTTTCGCAACTTTTTGGGAAAAGATAATGTTCTTCTGAATAAAATGAAAAGTCACTGAAGGAATCAAATTTACTAATTGGAAAACAAACAGATGGGGTGATTTAGACTGAACGCAAAATAGCTTGAGAACATTTTAGCGTGGCTTATTGTTTTGTTGACAGTAAGCCTATCTATGCACGTCCATTGCTGTTAAAATACAATCAGGCCTGATTAAACTTTCTCAAAATAAAATGGTCTTGAGCACATTTAAACAAAGATCTTTCTGTGCAGTGGGAGAGATATTTTGAAGTTAACCAGTCACATAAAACAGTGGACATGATTAAAGGATAAATATAAAAATTTTATTTTAATTGATAAATGCTACAACAAAAGATTATGATGCAGAAGCTTTAATTTAGCTTTCTTGCCTGGATTCACTCAAATCAAGCAAGTACTTTCTTTTTCTTTGGCTACTGTTAGTACAAGGTGCTTAAATGCACAAATAGACAATAAATGTGTATAATTTCAGAGTGAATACACTGGTGAGGTGAATCCAGATACTGATTATATTTATTAAATCCAAAACAATTAATAAGAGGACAAAAAGAAGCTTTGAAGCAACTGAGATGTGATGTGCAGAAGGGTCAACAGCTCAAAAACAGACATGTCTCTAAAATGTGTGTCTATGTAGTATATTCAGCATGTCTCTATGTGATAAAATAATACAAACCAGTTTTGTGTTTTTGTATTCAGTATGATGAAAACAAATTGCAACTGCGTAACTTCCGTCACTCAGTGTCAAAAGTGGAAGTGTTAGGTTCGACATTCAGGACACATTCAAATGCTCTGGCTGAGCATTCAAAACCAAATCATAGTAGCAAATGTCTTGTAACTAATGGTAAATGCAAATCGGGTTCAACTCAGCAAGCTGGAAACATTAACAGCAGTAGTTCCCTGTTTCAAACAAGTTCTAGTCATGAGTCATTTCCAGCTAAATTCATAACCCTGGACCTTGGCCTTTGAGCAATCTACACTGGAACTGGAGGGTGTTTCTTTTGCATTACAAAATGTTGCAACCTGGTAGCAATTGCTCAAATTTGTCCACATGAAACCCACATGTCATCCGTATTGCAGTACAACCCCAATGTCTCCTGTCTGCTTCATTTTTTAACAAAATTTGTTGAAATATAGTAAAGAAATCTACCTAAAAAGACCATGATGTAGTTAGTCATTGATTTGATTCTGCTGTAAACTCACAGAACTCTTAGTTTGCAATCTTTCTTTGATCTCTATATGTTTTTTTTAATATTCCAGACTCTATGATGATGTCCAACAACTCATCACAACTCTCCTCGGGTTGTGCCCATTTCAGACTTGCGAGCGAAAACGTGGCTGTGTCCTACCTCTTCTTCATCTTGTTCCCCATTGCATTGCTGCTCAATGGCGTAGCAGCCTGGGTATCTCTCCACCTCCGGTCCACATCCACCTTCATAGTGTATCTCAAAAACCTGGTGGCTGCTGACCTGCTCATGACCCTGACACTCCCGCTGATGGGAGCTAGCATGCTCCCAAAAGCCACAGTGCAGTTAAAGGCGTTTGCGTGCCGTTACTCCAATGTCATTTTCTACAGCTGTTTGTACACAAGCATTGCTCTAATGGGTCTCATCAGTCTGGACCGCTTCTTCAAAATTGTTAGACCATGTGGAAAGGTGCTGGGACAAAGCCTGGCCTTCAGTGTTGTAATGTCCTCCTTGGTTTGGGTTGTGTTATTTGGCAGCACAGCTATCCCAACTATGATTCTAACTGACCAGGATCCTGTTAATATAACAGGAGATTTCTGTATGTCCCTGAAAAGTCCAGCTGGTCTGACTCTTCAAAAGTTTGTGGTTCTATTTATGGAGATGTTATTCTGGTTTGTCAGCTTGCTGATTGTGTTTTGCTACATCTGCATCACCCTGAAAGTCCTGCAGTCCTTCAGAAACTCCGGGAGCAACAACAGCCATGGGAAGAAGAAGACCAAGCTGCGAGTCTTCTTGATCCTCTTTGTGTTTTTTGTGTGTTTTTTGCCTCTTCACATGATGCGCATTCCATTCACACTGTATGAAATCTTTGACATTAATGTCTGTGTTGAAGCGTGGATGATGTTATCCCATAAATTTGTCCTGTGGGTCTCTACTACTAATGCCTGCCTGGACCCTCTTCTCTACATGTACCTGTGTAGGGAGTTTAAAGACAAACTGTCTGATATGATGAAAGCTGGAGGTATCTGTGTTGGGTTATATTCAGGTGAAAGAGAGGAGACTTCACAGTAGAAAGAAATCAATTATTATTCATCAAATTGAAAATATTTTGCAGCAGTTAGAGGCATATAACATGTCCTCAGCCACAAATTAGCAGTTTCATTTTATGGACAGACAATTCAGTAGTCTTATAGTAATGTTTGATGTTTAAATTTTATCTTGTACCGCCCTCTAGTGAAGTAATGAGAATTAGCATCTATTGAGACAAAAGGTCCACTAAGAATAAGTCAACATCATATGATAAATAAAATGTCAGTCTGATTGTTATAAAAAGGATTTATGCAAATATATTTTACTATGTGTGTTTGCTCTTTAAAGAAACAAATTCAAATTCAATGTTAAACCTCAGTGGCCATGTCTCAGAGCAGTGTATCCTTTATGCAGGCACTGTGTACTGTATGTGTTTTTAGATTTATGAAAGTCCATTCTTACTCAACTCATTGTCTTAATTTCATATCTAAGTGTTATTGTGAGATCTATACCAATAAATTTGAGTGTGAAATCATCTTATGTTTTGTTTTTTGCGGTTGTGAGGAGCCCCCTCAGGGACAGACTTCATTAGCCATCAGTAATGATATAACTCAGTCTTGTCTCCCATGGGTTTATAGGGGAGGGGATTTAAACAAACAGTATAATAGAGAATAATAGAGAATAGAAAATTCATAGGCTATCCCCGTCATAATTATTACTTTTATTGACCAACCCATACAAAACAGTGGGAGCGAGGACACCTTTTTAACTGTACAAAAGAAAAATTGAAGTGCAACCCATAACGTTTTGGCTTATTATTTCTTGAGCTGAAATAAAGAATAGCTCTCTCACAAATCCTTTATCCAAATTTAACATCCCTGTTAAAGAGCATTGTTCAATTGCCAAGAATTAGTTTCTTTCAGCTGAATGAATTTCTTATATTTAATTTTTCATCACCTCATTAAATGATTTCATTATCTTTAATTATTCTCTATGTAATAAATTATGTTTATATGCAACAAGGGACTCCTCAGTGCCAAGCAGTGAAATTAAAAATTCAAAACCAATGCACCTCGTTTGTTAGTCACTAAAATACTCAAGGCTACACTGATACAATATTTTATCTCACTATTACCATATACTAAATATTTTTAATTGGTTTGATTGAAAAGGAACTGAAATCTACCCCCCTATAATTTAAATCTTCTTGGCAGCTACTGCACTTTCTTTCTAAGTAGATAATAACCTTCAGTGTCACCTGTAGGACTTTTGGCTGGCATTAACAGCTGATGCCACCCTTTGGTCAGATAATGCCACTGCACCATGCATGGTGCTGCAAGAGAAGTAGCTGTTTAATTCCTGAAATAACTGGTGCAATCAATCATATAACAAAGAAGTGAAAAAAGAGAGAAGATTATTTCTTGCTCCTCTGCCAGCACTGAACATCACAATGATGGTGAGTGGGTAAAACTGATAATGAGTGGGCTACTCTCCCTTCCAAAACATACTTAAAGCTAAGGAAAGGTAGAAATATGCTTTTAGGCCAATGATAAAAAGAGTCTTTCAGCATCAATTTGTGTCTGTAAACAAACATAAATGCTTACTTGGATCAGTTCTTTCTTCAATTTGCCACAGAAGAAGAATTAATTGAAAACAGAGCTGATTGTATAGGTCATATAGAGGTTAAGGAAGCCTGTACACCATGGTGGTCACTGTGGCCTGGGTGTATGACGTCTTTGCTGCTTTTGGCTAAAGACCATTAAGTTTTCCCTATTTTTGCATATGTCCTGATAAATTGCCAGACTTATCACAGCTGAAATGAAGATTTGTTTGTTACGTAAATCAACAGTGTTTCTTTAACACCCATTGCGTCCGTATGTTGTAACTCCGGTCCGTCTGGCTACCTTGTGTTCAAGAAGAGTGAGTCAAGTCATCAACTGTAAGTCATTATCAAAATCTAGCATTTGAAATAAGACAGGTTAATCTGTGACTAGAAAAATATACATTCAGCTAATTCTTTTAACATGGATTCTCTTTAAAGAAGTAATTTAAAGGATAAGTTCACATGTTTTCAAGCCCGTCTCAGCAAGGAAAAACTGTCTGGTGATATTTAGTCTCATATTAGCTTTAAAAAAATGTGAACCTATCCTTTAATGAATGAACTGGAGTTAAAAAAGCTGAATGGTGCCACGCCAAAAACAAAACAAAAATGGATGCTACAAGGTGTATCAATGCTTTTTAGGTTGGAATGTTTACTGTATCAGTCTGATACATCTGAATAAATTGAAATTTATTGCATAAAAATAGAGTGGATTGTTTTGATCAAAACTATACCAACTGCTTTTTTGTCTTCTGCAGAGTTAAATAGGAAAAATACAATATCCTTTAAGGCTCTGTTGTTGATCCTTGAAAAGAAATACTCTTTGAACTAATGCCCAGTAAGATTTCCATGGGTTTAATTAGTTGAATTAGTTACTTCTTCATCTACTTTCAGGCAAATCAGATGCATCTCTTACAAAGTTTAGCAGACAGAGGAACAAACCTTCCAGGACAAGGAAACCTATAAACTATCCTCAGTAAAATAACATTTCTATTTAAATATACCTGCACTTCTCAATTTACTTTTTTGTTCTTTTGTATTTTTTCCTGTCAATGTAATTGTGGAAATATTGTGTTCTCTGTACTGTATGTAACAGAAGATAAAAGCAAAGGAGAAATATTGTGAACGGTTTTCCAGTTTTGCTGATTATTTCCTGAATGAAGATATGTAATGGAAGAAAGCATATGTGTGTAATGTAAAAAAAAAGAGAAAGAATTACACAATGGAAAAATTAAGAACACAATAAACTATAGAAGCTGCTCCCTTTGTTTCGTCTAGCCTGCTGGCAATGCAACCCACACTCGCATAGGTGGTGGAAAATGGATGAATGGATGGATCGCCTCTTTGACAGGAGCCAAGAGAGTGAGTGGAACTCAAAGAAGAATCTGTGTCACTATTAAAAGTCAAGTCATCCAAATAATATTGAACATTTATAGTCTCCATCAAGATCACATTTCTTGACAACAGCTGAACTGCGGGTTCTAAAAGGTATTTTAAACTCTTTCAATTTCTTTCAGGTGCAGTGATGCCATTGAATCAGACGTCTCGCAGTGATTTGGAGTGTGACGGTTTTACTTACAACCCCGACATTGTTCCAGCTTTCTATTTCTTAATGTTCCCCATAGCCTTACTGCTGAACGGCGTGGCAGCCTGGGTGTCTCTGCACCTCAAGTCCACCACCACCTTTGTGGTGTACCTGAAAAATTTAGTGGCAGCTGACCTTGTCATGACCTTGATCATCCCAATCAAAGCTGCGGGTGATTTGCCAGGTGCATCATACAGGTTATTTATAATTTCATGTCGTTATTCCAGTGCCATTTTCTACAGTGCACTGTACACATGTATCACTTTGTTGGGCCTTATCAGTTTGGACCGCTTCTTCAAGATCATGACACCCCGCAGCAAGTTGTTTGGTCAGAATCTATACTTTAGCAAACTGATATCAGCCTTAGTCTGGCTGATCTTCTTTGGAGGTTCTGCTTTACCAAATATAATTCTAAGTAACAGATCAACATCTAATATAACAGCGTCCAGGACTTGCATGAAGTTTAAAGGACCGGTTGGACTTGAATTCCATCATGTGACAGTGATTACCATGAATGTTTTCTTCTGGCTTGTCAGTGTGGTCATTGTGGTTTGCTACATTTGCATCGCAAACAAGGTTATCCAGTCTTTCCGAAAATCCGGCAGCAATAACAACCAGGGAAAGCAGAAGATCAAACTACGTGTTTTCCTGGTTGTAATTGTGTTTTTTGTGTCATTTGGACCGTACCACATTGTCAGGATCCCGTACACTTTCCAACAAGTCAAAACATCCTCCCAGCCTGTCTGCCCTTACATAAAGGGCAAGTTTGCTAAAGAGCTCAGCCTGTGGCTTGCCACCACAAACCTCTGCCTGGATCCACTCCTCTATGTCTTCCTGTGTAGAGAGTTTAAGGAGAAGCTGATTTCTTTGATGAAAAATGTATCCCAATCATTCCAAGTAGCCTCAGCAGGCAAAGCAGAAGGCACTCCACCATAGAATAGATTCTGACATAGGTCATGTACAATAAAGCTTTAATGTATGCTACACGCCTTGCCATGGACTATGCTCAGATGTCCCTGAAGATTCTGTAGACTAAAAGCCAAGTTACTGTTTCACATGCTCTCACGTTTTGTTATTTATGCATTTTTTTCTGCTCATGTTAATGTCATTCATATGTTGTTTTGTGTCTTGTCAAACTGTGGTTCTAAATGGCTTGAAAACCATTAACAGGAAATACAATAAGGATGAATGAGATAAACATGAGACAAGAGGGTGATGGTATGGGGCTGTTTTTATTTCAACAAAACACAGTTCTATAGTAGCACTTGAAGTTCAAAATCAGAAGGCCAATGGAGTTCTAGAGGAAGAGACTGTAAATGAAATTGCCATGCAAACCAAGTTAAGTTAAAGCTAGTTAACATTTGCATTTTTTTTTGTTTGTGGTGACAGTAAAAATGAGTCATATCCTTAATGGAGCTCTGCAGATGTCCAATGTGATGACCACTGTAATCAATTTGCGGCATGCCCATCAGCTTTTAACATTTTACTCTGCAAAGAAAATAGTGCATGCAAAAAAGAACAAGTATGTTTATTCATCTTTCTTCTATCATAACTATTGTAACACAAGGAATGTGTAATGTAAATCTGCTGATTACTAATTGTTCAATCCCAAAACAACCACAAACTTGAGGCATTTAAGTTTTAAGACTTTTATAAAAAACTACTTTTAGCATCAACTTGTTTTCTATTAAAACATCATTGCTTGTATATTATGGTATATTTGTATGTGGTATTAGTATACTACCACTGAACAGTTCCTGAGGGATTTTCTGAGACTGAAAACTTGTTGGTAAATGTGATGAACAGACATTTATATCTTTCAGTACACTGCGACGAAATTAAACATGAGGTTGTGATTACCTAATGAGAGACACTGTGCTTATTTGTCAGAAGTTTAAGTCCGTGGGGGTCCTGGAAACCAAACGTCTCTGGATCATTTACAGTAAAACAGATTCTACTTAAAACCACGTCAACAAGTTAGTCACGTAAGTTGAAAGTTCATTGTAGTAAACACATGCATGCAATTTGTCAGCTACGCTATCCCCATCTGTCAAAATTTCCTGGTCCAGATCCAAGAAAAGTCACACAGGAAATCGTGTTGTGTAGTTCTCAGAATGCACTATTTTTATCAAGAAAGCACAAAAGGGAATAAAACTCTAAGAAAGCAAAGTTTAATCAGATAGGAGGGGAAGGAAAGGTTCAGTCACTTATATTGTATTTATGTGAAATGTTGTATTTGACATGTTACAGATTATAGAATTTAGAATAAAGTTTAATTTAAAGTACAAATTTAGTCATAGTAAAATATAAAAATAATTTAAAATAACATTTTTTTACAAACTTGTTAACTAATCTGTTAACTAATCTGCCTCTTCTGTTGCGTCATAGTTGGCATTTATGGTAAAGTTGAAGAGAAAAACAAAAACACATCATCTGAGACGTCAGTGGCCCATATACATGTTGCCCACAGTATACATTCTTTCCCACTAAAACCACAGCTTTTGTTTGTGCCTCGCTGGCTGCTGCTGCTAAGACCGAGTCTCATGAAGAGAAAGGACAGAGAGATAGAGGTGGGGTAAATAAGCTGCAGAATGGAGGGAGGGAGGAGCAGTGGGGTGCAGGAGATCTCTAGACCTTGAGTGTCGAGAAATGAGTCCATGGCTTTGGTGTTCGCCTGTCAGCAGCTACCGAGACTGACGCAAGCCAACGGAGGCAGGAGGACTGGCACGGAGCAGAACAAGCCTCTCAGCAGACAATTGGAACAGGAAGCAAGGAAGGAAAGGGTCTTTCACCCGGAGGAAGACTGGCAACCTCATTGGGATTGTGACAAGACAGCCACACAGTAGCTCCAGAGACCACCCATTGTAAGAGCATCAAACACACACATTTAAAGGAAGGGAGAGAGAAATACTGAGAAAGACCAAGGCTGAAACCTCCTTAGGTCAGAAGTAGTATTTCATACTTCTTCATTAATAAGAACGAAAGTATCATTTGAGAGCTTCTCAGCTGTATTTTTTCTCTTGTTTTTCTTACTGTAGGTAAGAAGGGGGAAGTGGATACTTCCCTTATTTACTTACTTTTTGAAATACTGTGGTTTTTCATTGCTTTCCTCATTGTTCTTCACATGCTTCTACAGTCACAGACGATAAGGACATCATAAGAAGGTAAGACTCAAGTACATCTTCAGATAAAATAGCTGTCTATGCTGGGAACACAGATCACATAATTTGCTCAACAACTGTTGTAACAGGTCTAATTAATGTTAGTGTGCACAGACAAAAGTTTTATTGTATATATTCGTTGCCATAGTACCTGCTCCTGCCCTCAAAGTTATTCTAAGCTGTTAAGGCTTTCAATGTAAAGGCGGCACATCCTGGAGATTTACTGCAGTGGCATGTTAGTGACAGAGACGGGAGGATATTTCACAAAGAACAAACACAGTAGTCGTTGGAGGTTTCATCACTGCGTATTCAGTGTATCTCTACATTTGACTTGTTGGGTCGCTTTCTAAATGTAGTATAGCATAGGGGTTACACTGTATGCAGTGTGTGCATGAAATGTTTAAATTTAAGTTTACTTGTTGGATTTAAAGACAAAGAAATACTTGATCATTCAAACTATAGTCTAGAAGATAAACTAGATAATTAAATAACTCATCGTCAATAATACACAATAAGTTGTAGCTCAGCAGCCAAAATGCTGTAATCTTTCTGTACATATTTAGCTTTTGGTGTTCCCTCTTCATATAATTTCTTTATTTCTGCATATGAATATCATCTCTGTCTATTATACCTACTGTATGTATCAATGCCATCATTATTAATGTTATCATATCGTCTCTTCTTTCTCTCGACCCTTCTTAGGTCCACCGAAGATTGCAAGATGAACAACACCCTGTCCAACGCCTCCATCAAGTGTGTGCGTGATACCAGTGTGACAGCTGTGGTTTTCCCCTGTCTGTACAGCGTCCTCTTTGTATTCGCCCTTATATTGAATTCCCTGGCTGCATGGATCTTCTTTAGCATCCCCAGCACCTCAACATTTGTGGTATTTCTAAAGAATGTGGTAAGACACAGAAGGTTTTGCTCATGAATGTTGTTGTCAGTGCAGAGCAACAAAATAGAAAGAAAAGCTATGTGTGATCCTTTAACAACAGGTGGTGGCCGACTTGCTGATGACTCTGACCATCCCTCTGAGAATCTTGAGTGATGCAGGTGTGGGTTCCTGGCAACTGCGTGCCTTTCACTGCCGGTACTCTGCAGTTCTCTTCTACATCACCATGTACATCAGCATCCTTTTGCTGGGCCTCATCAGCCTGGACCGCTACCTGAAGATAGTCAGGCCTTTTGGGAAGTCGGCCCTGCAGCGGGTCCGTGTCGGTCAGGTCTTGAGTGCAGCTGTCTGGGCGGTGATGTTATCTTTAGCACTACCCAACGTTATTTTAAGTGACCAGCCACCAAAGGTCTCTGGAGGAAAATTGAAGTGCAGCTCCATGAAGAGCAAAGCCGGCCTGCTCTGGCATGAGGGATTCAACTACTTCTGTCAGGTAGCTATTAAATAAATTAATAGTTAAATTTTTTTGGAAATGTGCTCATTTGCTTTTTTGTTGAGAGTTAGATGAGAAGATTGATGCCACTCTTACCTGTCCTTTAAATATGAAGCTGCAACCAGGAGATGGTTAGCTTGGCTTAGCATAAAGACTGGGAACATCTTTTTTGGAATCACTGCTCCCAGTTAAGAAGTAGTCCGGCATGTAACCTTTGTAAAGCCACAGTTTGTTTTTTTTTACATGTATGTTTTTGTTTAAATTAAGCAAATGAGATAGAACGTGATAGTTAGTGAGCTTTAGGGGTGCTAGTTGGTGGATTTGTTATCTTTGGACCGAACCAGGCTAGCTGTTTCCCTTCTGTCTTGTCTTTATGCTAAGCTAAGTTAACAAGCTGATGGAGAGATATATATTATATAGATAAATATATATATATTAATATATTTGCAGTGTGCACTATCCACTTAATAATTATTACAATATTGACACATCTGACCTTTGAATTTCAGCCATAATTCAAGAGTAGTCATGAAAAAAGTTGTGGGAAGGTGCTGCTTTGTTTAATACTTTGTTGATGTGTATTACTTGCAGGTGGTTTTCTGGGGCACCCTGGCCTTGATGGTGGTTTGCTACACATTCATCAGCAAGAAGGTGTATGAGTCATACAAAGCCTCAAAGAGCAGATCTCAGTCTGCCAGTCGCAAAACCAAGGCGAAGGTCTTCGTGGTGGTGGGGGTGTTTTTCATCTGCTTCGCCCCCTTTCACTTTGCCCGTGTTCCATACACTCTGACCCAAACCCGTAACATGGCGAGTCATTGCCAGGCACTCTACATTGCCAAGGAAACCACCCTGTGGCTGTCAGCCACTAATGTATGTCTGGACCCGCTCATCTACGTGTTCCTGTGCAAGGTGTTTAGGAAAAGACTGACAGCTGCATTCAGCCCTAAGCTCCTCCACAAAGGCGCCATGGAATCCCCAACAGCAACATCAACTCAGCTGGAGATGTCACAGATAGCCCACAGTAACAGACTGTCACACAATGGCATGTCATAGTGACACACTGGACAAAGTACACTGAGACATGTTTAATAACTGTCGAGGCACAGGGATAATTGTGTAATTTTATCTGTCAGTAGCATTTTATTTTGATGACAGAGGATGTAAAAATTCTAAAATTGATGCAAAATGGTCAAAATCTGCTGAAAAGACAATGCTGCATCACAGAAAAAAGTCTGTAAAAAAGTATGAAAGTACTCATGAATTTCATGTCAACATTACTTCCGCTTCTGATACAGTGCTAACCAAGAACTTTTGCATGTTTGCTAAGTCATCCAACACATCTCCTTAAATGTGCTTACTGTCATCTTCTGCTTCCTTCCTTCTAATCTTGTTTAAACTGCACTTTCCCTTTGCAAAAGTTTGACCAAAAGGGCAAACATCTTGACAGCACATATTCTCAAATGATTACACCACACACACACACACAGTGTGTGGTGTAATCATTTGAGGACTGAACTATAGCAAGTTTATAACAATTGTAATAATACAGCTAAAACATCTGTGTGATATAAATAATAATAAAAACATATTTTTCATACTGTAACTGCATGGTGTTGAAGTTTTATGCTGGAAACCTATTAATCTTTATAATAATACCAGAGCAATGGTAGAGCTTATCATTGTGTCATTAGTACATAGCATTTATGTGACCAGAACAGCTTGTTAATAAACATGCCACAATCCATATTACATACAGATCACATTCAAGGTTAGCGTGAGTGGGTTGGACATGAGTCTAAAACGTGTGGTCAAATGGCATTTCTGTTACGTGGGGTCGAGCAGGTGAACCCAAGTGCAGACGCACAGAGGCAAGGAGACAGGGACACAGTAGGACGGGGTATTTATTAAAGCAGGCCAAGGGAAACTAGTACTAGTAGCTGGGAAACTGGGGCTTGGGCTGGTAGTTGGGAACCAGGAGATGAGGCAGGCTGGGGCAAGGGGAGCAGGTCCAGAATGGAACTCGTAGAAGCTGGGTAGAGTGGGGGTCAAGGGCAGGGAAGAAAGGCTGAGGAGACATGGGAAAGGAGACAGGGCAGAGGTACTATAGGGAACAGGAGACAGGGACAGAAGCCAGAGCAGACAGGACTGCAGGGAACAGGAGACAGGGTCAGGCTAGAGAAAACAGGCAACAACAAGAAAACTGATAAATGCAGGAGAAACCTTGAAGCGTAAACTGACTGGAGCAGAGGCTACAATCTGGCAATGTAGATCTGGCAGGGCTGAGTAGAAGCAGAAGTCTTGATTATGGAACGGGTTGCAGCTGGTGGGGCTCTGCTGTGACTCCAGCACACCTGTCTCCACTCACACAATCACACACACTGGGAGAGAGAGGGAGAGAGCTACTGGGGAAGTGGCAATAGATAGGGAGACACAGGACTGAGGCAGGAATCGTTGCAATTTCTGATAAAACCTGAGAGACATTAATGTATGTGCACAGAGCTGAGCTGAGGTAGCAGTGCAACAAAGATGGCTAAAAAGAAAAGAGGGTAAAACCACCTCAACCACCCATGGCTCCTCTAGCACGAGGCTGTTATATAACAGGAAATGAAAGTATTTTTTTAGATTATTAGATACAATTTTTTTTTAAAACATAGACTGTATTTGTTGCTCCCCTTCTGAAAAGCACTGATTAGAGATGCTTAAGTTTCCTTTATCTTTATATTTACTATTTCATTATCAGTAGTAACTGTGTCTGAGATACATTTTATCATTGTGGGGCAATTGGCCAACAGGAACTGCAAACTGCAGAGATCATGTTGTTGATAAGACTGAATGTAAACCACATCTACAAAGGCCCAGCTAGGCCTTCAAGTAGGGCATGTAGTCTTTCACAATATTGCATATTGCAGCAAGCACCTGATTAATTTTTGAATCGAACAAGAGGAGAAAAAATATATAGAATTGTAATAAATTGACTTTTTCCAACACTGCAACCCCCCCTCCCGAAGACGGGTTTCAGGACATTCACAAACCGGTTCTGCAGGATTAATGTCATACTCCACCTGATTTACAATCGTGTCTGCATGTGGGTCTGATTAATGTAATAATGAAATATGATCTTCCTCCATCCCACCCTCTGTTGGCTACGACAGAGGCTGATATTTGGGCAGGAAATTAATGAGCTACAGAGCGGTCGGAGCGGCGACTGCAGCCAAAGGAAGGACCGTTCGTCACCCTCAGATTAAATCCTCTGACAGATGACCCCACAGTAGTGAATTATGAGAAATTCTAAATGACATTCATGGAAATTAAATAAACCCCACAGATAGTGTTGCCTAGCAGTATGCACAGACACAAGTTGGGGACAGAGAAGGGCCAGATAAATAGGAGGCAGGTGGAGGTGGGGGCTGAAAGTGTCATATAGCTGGATCCTTGTGGAGGTCCTGATGGAACAAGATGGTACAGCTTGCATATCAGAGAAATCTGTCAGGTCTATGTGTCAGTGATGCCAATCAGCAGTTGTTCCACTGTTTTATGTCAAGACACCCCAGAGCGTTGGCTTTAAGGCTGCTTATTAAAGCTTTCGGTCAAAAAAGTTATTTTGACACTTTTGACACTCACTTTTCTCAAACTTGAGTTGAGATGAAGGATGTACATTTTATATAACCAAAAGATACGTGACTTTAAACTCAGCCCACAAACAGAGCTGGGACTCAACAACATGCAAAACCAAATATATCCTTAACTTTGACATTCACATGGACAAAGTATAGAGAAAAGTAAGTCTGAGGCCACATATTTAAACCTGCAACAATCAATTTTGTCCACTAGGGGCAAAATAACTACAAAAAGTTGACAGACAAACAAAGCAGAAATTGTATTTCTTATAGAGTTGTTATAAGGTTTGCAATATGTGCCCACTTACATGTCAAGATGACAGAGCAAAATCCACAGGAACTGTCTATCCGGCCAACTGACAAATCCAGTTCAATATTCACTGTCCTTAGCTGCATCACCACCTCCTGGAAAAAAACAATTATACATAGCTTTCTTCTGCTACTTGCCTGCCACTAGTTGCTGGGCACTTAGCAGGTTTATCAGAGACTGTTTGCACTTTGCAAGAACAGCTGCCTGTTGCTGCTGCTGCTGGAAACAGGGTTACAGAGAGCAGTGAGGCTGAACCATAGATGACAGTCCAGACTTGTCATACAAAAGTAACAAAAAAACAAACAAATAAACAAAAATCCCCAATACAAACATAAAAACCTAACAGAATGTGGGGCCTGTTTCAGAAAACAGGTTCAGCAAACTGTGAGTCTAACCCTGAACTCTGAGTTGATGAACACAGAGATAGGAAACTCAGAGTTCTTGGTCTCAGAACAGCTGATTATGTTCACCCTGAGTTAAGCGTGTGCGTGATGAATGAAAAAAGCCATCATCAATGGAGCACTGATACTATGAGTCACCATGGCAACAGGTAAATAAAAGGCAGAGCCTCAGGAACCAGCAACTGAAGATGAAAAATATAGTTAAAGATTTAAAACATATAGATCAAAGACACAGAGACATGACTGTAAACTCACAGTCTGATCAGTGCTGATTTGCCCTTGAAAAGGCGTTGAGGTTAAAATACAGTAGATTTAAAATTTTTAGACATCTATTTGTATCTCAGCTCAACAACATTCAGTGACATTTCAGCTGCTTCAACAAATGTAGTAGGTTTAAACGTTGTCACTGAAATGCTGTCAAAACGCGTTAAGATTATGCTCCTATTTAAAAATCTCACTTTCAAACTACATTCTGCAGCCGCACCGCAATCCTGCTCACTCAGCATATTAACATATAATCTACAATATTATGGGAATGATGTTCCGTCAGTGCGACCAACCACATGATGAGTGATGGAGATACTTATTCAATTGATCCCACAAGTCTAAAGCTTCATAGAGATTTCTTCAATTTAAACTGAGATTACACACTATGTGCAATAAATATTTCAGGTCAGGAGCTGCTCTAACAAACTGACAGTCTCAGTGTTATAACAGAGGGACATGCGGAGGTTTGACTCTGAGCTGAGGATGAATTCACGCTGTGGAATATTTGAATGTGAGAGAAAAAACTGCTGTTCAAAGAAACAACTGATGCGCATTAAACTTTAACTAACTTTAGAAAGTCCTGAGTAACTAAACTAATATCCAACCAGCCGAGATATAGATTCTTACAGATGGTGAACCTCCGCTAATGAATGCGCTTTGATACAGACTAAATGAATGAGGAAATGAAACAGGGTGTCTGAGTCTGTAAGAGGGAGGAGACAGAGAGAAACTCAGGGTTTGATGAAGAAAACCTGCCAGCAGGCAGGCTAGCTTCACAGGATCAGTCACCTTAGCTCTCTTCCTGGAACTGAAAACCCAGAGTTTCCTTCATCTCAGGGCGAACAAACTCAGTGTTTTCACTAAACCCGCTTTCTGAAACAGGCCCGTGATGATTTACTCCACATTCTTCTTTTACTCTTCACTTTTGAGATACATTTTTCCTGCTGTTGTTGTTGTTGTTTTACTTTTCTCAGAATAAGGAGAGGAGGGTATTTTATCTCATACTTTCCCATAATTACTACATAAAGATCCTATAACGTTAATCTCATACTGATAATATCATAATGATATGTTGTTTTTAAAATGTCTGTTTTTTTCTGGTAAACGAAGTGCACAAACGTATTTCTAGCGAATCTTATGACTGCACTTTAACCCTGTTATGTTCGTGGTACTGGCTACAAACTGAGTTAGTCAAGGTATTTGTGTTAAAAGTCTTCTCAGAAATCGATACAATATCTTACAGTTGAAGCTTTTATCTGCGCGCGCTCTCGCCAGCCGCTTGAACTTCTCGGCAGGCGCGCGCAGACATAGCACCTGATGCGATGATTTCTTTTTCTAGGATGGCGAAGTCATGACCCGCCCTACTCTACCTCTGATTGGCTTACTGTGGTATTCCTTCTCTAACTCTAACCAATCTCAACCTCGCATTCCCAAACCCAGCCAACAAAGGGAACAAAAACTAGCCAATCAGAGGCAGAGTAAGGCGGGCCATGACTTCGCCATCCTAGGAAGAAAAATTGGCGCACCAATCGGATAGCTACAAGCTACAAGGCTAATCCCACGTGACATGCCTATTGGGTCATATGATCGATCGCCTACGTCTGCTGGTTTTCTCCCGGCTGGCGTCACCTCACCCCCCCTACCCCCGTAAATCCTAAACAAACGAACATGGCGGATTTTGAAGAGCGGCGAAGCCTGTTGGAAGATGAGGACAGGGGGTCGTTCACCGGCAGACAGGCAGCCAGGGGACCCGGCAGACCACTGCCGGCCATCTGCGACCCCAGCCACCTCCTGCACCGAGTGGTTGTCCTGATATTTATGTGCTTCCTGGGATTCGGTGAGCTGGAACAAGTTAAACTTCACTAAGCATCCTGACATGTTATCGTGGAGATTTTGGGCTAATTTAAAGTCATTATATATGTAAATGAAGTTTGTAGTGTTCTTACCCTCAAGTCAAGTTGTCTCAAGTATTTAACTTTAAAGAATCACAGTTATGTCTGCTGATGTTGTTTATTTGTTTCAGGAAGCTACTTCTGTTATGACAACCCAGCTGCACTTCAGACTCAAGTCCTCCAGGTAAGTCATCCCTTGTAAAAACAAAGTTTAAACTTGTCATCATGCGTTAATAGCACAGCCCCACCTTTAGTTAGACATTTAATTAAAAACAGCTAAAAAAGAATTCTGTATTGGGGTGAAACCTGCATTATAATCCAACCAGAACATACAAATGAACCTAAAAAATGCTGCAATTAGAGGATTTCGTTATATTTAAATCCACACACTATACTCTGTATTCCACTCCTAGATTATTAAGGGGATGTAACAGCTGAAAACCAAAGCTGACAAGAATCTGATGTGTTTTCTCAATCTCTGTACCAGGATATGAACCTGAACACTGCAAAGTTCATGCAGCTATATGCCTGGTACTCCTGGCCCAATGTGGTTCTCTGCTTCTTTGGGGGATTCCTGCTGGACAGGGTCTTTGGTATCAGGTATGATCACCAAACAGTCACCATCTGTTTTGATTTCAGTGTTTGTTTATATGCACTGGCCATAAGTGAAAGTGAAAGAATGGTTAAGCTGTTGTGCCCTTGGTTGGTTTCATCTTCTGTTGTTTTCTTTTTAGGCTGGGAACCATCATCTTTTCCCTGTTTGTCTGTGTTGGACAGGTATGTTGTTTCTACGCAGTCAGAAATACATACAGATGCACATTTTTCATCTTGACTAACTTGAAAAAACACACACACATGAAAACAACAGGTAGTAGGTACACTTACATGAACAAAAAAATCCTATTTTATTTATTATTTTATTATAATTTCTCTGTCTGCACAGGTAATATTTGCTGCTGGAGCTTTATTAAATCGTTTCTGGCTGATGGAAGTTGGACGTTTTGTGTTTGGGTGAGAAAATAATTGTGCCATTGTGTTGAAAACTATTAATTTTATTAACATAATTAACAAATTTACATGTCAGTGGCCAGTTTTCTGCGTCCATATTGCACATACTTCTATTCAGCACACTTTAGCTGGAATTTCACAACACAAAGGCCCTGTGTTGACGCTCCAAAACTGACCTGTCTGTTCTAAATTGGTCACAGACTTTCTACTGTAAACGGATATGAAAATCTGATGATTCTCAGGTTGGTCTTGTACTGTCACATAGCTGACATGCTCCTACTCTTTGTTCTCTTTTGGGTAGTATTGGAGGAGAGTCATTGGCTGTGGCCCAGAACACCTATGCAGTCAACTGGTTTAAAGGAAAAGAGCTCAATCTGGTGTTTGGCCTTCAGCTGAGCATGGCCCGCCTGGTAAGGACGCTGCCAACAAAACATCAATTTATCTAGGCTTTCAGATAACGTGTTAATGCTTGTCTTGATCATAACCATGGCGAATGAGCCTACTATATAAATCACATGTCATCGATACAGTGAATATATGCTTTAAGTCCATTCATCCTCCGTCTCAAGGGCAGCACAGTGAACATGAACATCATGGGCTGGGTGTACAACAGAGTCGCTGATGTTGTTGGCTCTTCTGGATACATCACACTCGGCGCATCACTCATGATAGGTAAAGTGTGCAACTGATATTGCTAAGAGTTAAATGTTAAGACTCAGGTTACAAATACTTTATCTGTGTCTCTGCTAGAGATACTATATCCTCTCTCTGTAATTAGTGATCTCAGATAACACAGCCAGCAGAGATAGAGAGAAGTGATATAGAGAACTAAAAGTGCTGCTGGCTGCTATATATGAATCACGAGTTAAAAGAGGCGTCAGTTCTTGTAATTTTCTGCAGTTACTTAGCAATGCTAGAAGTGCTTCCACTTTTGCAAACCTTGCAGTTGTGCGCTTTATTTTGTATTCCGGCTCCACTGCCGCTGTTAATTCAACTTTAATCTGACCATTTGAGATCAGCTCATGTGAAAAATAGAATTTATCAGCAGTCATCAGGAATTCCTTGATAATCTTATCATCAAAGTATAACTGGAACTTCTGTTTCTTTACTTTCTTTTTTGTCTCCTCCATGTTTATTTATGTTTTTAATTCCTGTTTTCTTTCCTTAGCTGCGGTAACCTGCTTATTCTCATTGATCTGTGCCTTGGTGTTGGCATTCCTTGACAAAAGAGCAGAGAAAATCCTTCACAAGGAGCAGGGAAAAACAGGTGATGTATTCTAACAATGTCTTTCCTATCTGTTGTTTTTCCTCTTTGACCTACACATGTCAAAAACTACTAGCTTATCACAGTCAGTATTGATCCGAAAACAGACTGTAAGGTCACATTTTGTTGTTGTTATCTACTTAAAATTGACACACCGGCTAGACTGCTAATAGGCTTTAGCCCCCTCTGTTGTGCTGTAGTTTCCTTTATAAACAGCAGGGGCAGTTCAGTTCAATGTGTGCTATATTGGTGAATTTTCCCTTTAGAACGAATGACTTCATTGTCAGAGAAGCTGTCCCTCTTTTTACAGTGGTGGAAAATAAATATGCTCTCAAGCTGATCTGTGTGTGTGTTTGTGGGTTAATTTCACATGTTAGGTGAGGTGATCAAGCTGACAGACGTAAAAGACTTCCCCCTCCCCCTGTGGATCATCTTCATTATATGTGTGGGTTACTACGTGGCCATCTTCCCTTTTATTGGACTGGGACAGTGAGTATTACATTGGTGCCATCCTACAATAAAAAACCTCCAGTAGTGCTGACATGTCTTTGTGTTACTCGAGTAAGTCAGGGCGTTGTCTCGTCTGTATGACTTAAAGGGGACACATCATGCTTTTTATGATTTTCTGTTTTTATATACTTTATCCTGCTATGCTCTGTTTGCAAAGTTACCTCCACTTCCTCCTCATGATGACATCAGATTGTTTGTGCATTCCCACAAATAGCCGTCCATTGTTGTCTTCGTTGCTAAGGTTGTTCCACGGGTTGTTCACGTTATCTACGCGCATATTTCAGATCAGAGTTGGGCTCGAACATGTACGGAGGTATTTGAGAAGTTTCCATTTCGGATAAAGAACAAAGAAAAGAAGTGAAATCCAACAACTATTGTTTGTTTATGTAGCCCCCAACAGACAAAAGTCGACCATGATGCAGCTTCCGGATGGCTAACCAATCAGAACCAAGTGGGCTCATCGGGAGGGCCTTAAAGAGACAGGAGCTAAAACAGCCTGTTTCAGACAGAGGCTGAACTGAGGGGCTGCATAAAGGGCCAATATGAGATAAATAAGGAGTTTTTTTTAACTGTAAGTCATGCAAAGATATTCCAATAGTGCCCCAGAATATAAATATAAACTTGGAAATGTGCATGATACTTCCCCTTTAAGACATTTTATTTATAGAAAATAAACCGAGTTACTTGGATTAGTGCAATGGAAAGGTTATTTGTTGGTATTTTTTTCCTTATTAAGATTCATATGTGTAGAACTTGACTTCTAGAGCTTCTAGTGGCACTAGTTATTACTGTAGAAAATAAACAAACACGTATTCCATCAGAATAATTTTAAAGGTGCTATAATTACATATAATTTCTAAACTCGGGGGCTTCAATACTTCATACACTGAATACAGAAATGGGATATTATTTTCGTGTATGATGAAAATATCTTGATCGTCCTTGTGTGAGGAAAGAATAGAATTCAACTTCTAAACACAATGGTATTATGTTTTATATGTGTGGTATGAATAAAATAGAGACTTTCAGCCCTGCCCTCTTCGGCTTGGATGTGTGTGCATACTCCTAGCGTGAATAAAATAGAGAACATCATTAAATTAGTACAATGCGTGTGTCTGAGGAAAGATTCAACGGTGCAACCTCCCAATGCTGCGTTGTCATCAAACCACAAAGGGAGGGAGAGGGGGGGTCAGAAATGGAAGGTGCTTTGACAAATGGGTTGTCAGTGAAAGAAACCAATTGAAGCTATCACAACCTGCATTTCCTTCACTGAAAGGCGCTCTCAAATCACTTAGCAACTGACATGGTTTTTCCACAGAGGGTCAGTGCTTACAGAGCAAATAGTTGTTATGCAAATGGGGCAGAAAACAATGTATGTAAGACTGAGAGCTGCAGTACCTGCTGCAGGAGTCATCTCAATACCTTCTCCCCTTGTGGTCACATCAATATAAAGGCTAAGCAGCTTTGTGTACTGTGAGCCCATCATCTTGTCTTTTTATTCACAGGGTATTCTTCATTGAAAAATTCAACTTTTCCCCAGCTGAAGCCAGAGCTGTCAACAGGTAACTCAAGTGTAATAGGCCATTGAGACCAATCCACCTTAAGACACCAGCACTTTTATTGTCTGCTGATGCTTATATACCTTACAGTTCTTTTTTGGGTGCATTTTCTTATTTCAATGGATCACTAGCCAAAATTACATTTTGAGTGCGGCACTTTTATCAGCCATCTGAAGCCAGGAACAAACTAAAATCCTACATAATGTAAAAAAAAAAAAACTTGATATCACACAGAAGGACTGACTTTTGCAGATAGTTTGTCTCATTTCAGATTTCTGTCATTAATCAAGCTACAGAACCACACCTTTTATAGTATCCAGTTATAAAAATCAATCATGTTTCACTTAGTCATCAGTCTGAGGCTAAGTCTCAATCTCTTTAGTACCAGTATATCTACCTTATACTCCAGTAAAGTAGATATACTCCAGTATATCTACTTCATCATATTGAACAGTGTCTCTTTAGCATTCCTTCATGCTCCTCTCTGTCTTTCACAGTATTGTGTACATCATCTCAGCCCCCGCATCTCCAGTTTTAGGCTTCCTGGTTGACAAGACAGGGAGGAATGTGATTTGGGTAATATGTGCCGTGGTCACCACACTCGCCGCTCACATGATACTGGCCTTCACCTTCTGGAACCCATGGATCGGCATGGTAATGCCCACCTCAGGCTCTATACTCCAAGCAAAATTATATTTTGTACATTCATAAACTGCTGTAATTAATTTGCATCGTTTACAAATGTCAGTGTATTCATTAGAAATCTAAGTCTGTTAGGTGAGGTAAACTGTGTAGCTTCTCAAAACATGTTTGAAGTTATTGTTGAACTTCTGTAACTGTAGTTACACTAAAATGACTTAGATACTGTATCAAAAGGTCATGTTGTTGACGTAGCAGTAGGAGTTAGCACAGGGTTTTGCTTAAAGAATATAATAATAGCACCATTCCTCAATTTCTAGAATAGGATTTTAAATGCATTAAAGCTGCAACTAATAATTATTTTCATTATCGATTCATCTGGCAATTATTTTCTCAATTAATCGTTTTGTTTATAAAACACAAGAAAAGAGTACCAAATGACTGTTATAATTACTGACAGCCAAACTGACCATAGCACATCATACCAAGGAATACTTTAAGTAATTTGAGAGCATGTGTATGATTGCTTGTTTTCCAGTCGCTGCTGGGTGTCTCCTACTCCTTACTGGCCTGTGCACTGTGGCCCATGGTGGCCTTTGTGGTGCCTGAGCATCAACTGGGGACAGCTTATGGCTTGTATGTACCCCTAATGGCATCGTTATGACTTACCTCATACATATTCAGTTTTGCTTAGTCAATCCGTCAACAATCAGTTGATGTTGTTATTTTTTATTCACTATGATGTTCATCGTCCGTCCCCAGCATGCAGTCCATCCAGAACCTGGGACTTGCTCTTATCGCCATGGCAGCAGGAGCCATACTAGACACCAGAGGATACCTGTTTTTGGAAGTGTTTTTCTGCGCCTGCATCTGCAGTCAGTATTTTGTGTCTGTTTTTGTGTGTGTGTGTGTGTGTGTGTGTGTGTGTGTGTGTGTGTTTATGAGAGTAAAATCATTCAAACTCCAGTTGGACTTTTTTGAGTGACAGTCTTAGTGATTTTCCACATTGTTTTTATGCTCACCTCTCTTGCAGTTGCACTGATGGCAGTGGTGATGCTGTACTTTGTGGATTATCTCAGAGGTAAGAGAAGACTGGCGCCTTGAACTCTCCCACTGCTCTCCCCCTCCCCACCCGCCTCTCTGACTCCTCTCTTCTTTCTCTACACACATTCTCTTAGATTTTGTTTCCCAGCCTCCCCCTGTCCTTCATTTTCACGTGTGACTACTCTTCACTTTACTCTGCCACTCTTCAGCACAACCCACTCCTTACCACCACACTCACTACTCTTCCACAATTGCTCCCTTCTTAATCTCTCCATCTCCCTCTCTTGCTTCAGGAGGAGATTTGAACCGGTCAGCCTCAGACAGAGCCAAGCTCCTTAAAGAAGCCACTTCAGACGCAGAGTAAGTACCCTCCGTCACTGCTTTTCCACCCACTCAGCCAACAATTAAACAAGCATCTCAGAAACATAATTAACAACCCACTCATATAATCAAGTGGCACAGGCATATTTTGGAAGACTTAAAAGAGCCCATGTTCTAATTTATTCTAGACATTTCCTTAGCTAAGCCTGCTGTAGTCAATTTAATACGAATCTACTGAAATTGCTATACATTTCTATTCTGTTCTAGTCTGAGTGTCCAGTGAGATAAAAAAAAAAATGATTTAACAGTTTGAGCATGATTTTCAATGTGAGAGTTATTGTAAATGCTGCTGCTCTCCTCATTAACTCACAAGAGGTTTTTATGGATTTGTTCTTTGATCCCATATTCTACCCATTGACCACATGACTCACATGCAGAGTTGTAGAATCATGCTTTATTTTATGTCTACAACTCATAGTTTAAATAGTTAACAGTTTGGAGAGGTGAGGAGTCACGTTATCAATGAAATGTTTGCTGATTGGTTGATCTGATTGGGCTAAGATTGTTTCTTGAGGGCTTATTTCCAGAAACTGCTGATTGTCTAACTGGTAACAAGGTAGAGTGTGACAGTTATCAATATTGATATATTTGAAGGCAAAATATATATAAATGCCCAAAATGGTGTCCATTTTTGTTTTCCATTTCTCCCTAGCTTATTGCAAACAAGTTGTCAACTTGTCAGTCATGTGGACTAAAAGCAAGACAGGCCACCAAAACTATCTAAAGAATGAGCTCCCTTTACCAGTGCTACATGTACTGGCACCGGAAAAAACAAAGCAAAGTCTACTCTGGTGTTTAAAACTTAGTTGTGCCATTTCACTGTGATTTAAGGCTTTTACTCATCTTCTCGGGTGGTGAAAGACAGAAAATGTTTTTTGAGTTTTATTACTTTCGATTAACTAGACATTGTCTGGCATTAATCATGAGATGAAAGCAAAACAACAAAGAAATGAGGAAGTGAGGTTTTCTCTACCACAACAAGATGGAGGAAATGGTTGCTGTATCTGTAATTTGAAATTAAATCCATACGTACTAAATGTCACGTGCCAATACCACACAAACCTGTGGTTGGATTATTTTGTGTTTGCAACAGAAAAACAAACCACACCAGTTTTCTTGGTGGTTATGACTGCTTTCTGTTCTCCTTCTTTGCATCACAGGGTTCACGATATTTATGTCTATCTCTCTATTTCTTTATTAATGTATCTAATCAGTCTAATCTATATACATAATATGTTCTATGTTTTCTCTAGCTCGTGCTATGTGAAAGTTCAGACTAATATGTCGGTCCGTGCTGTAATTGATATTTTCCAGATGATGATGATGATGATGAGGGAACACACATGGTCCTGGGCTTCAGAGCCAGCAGGCTGCACTGTCCACCCCAGAGCTGTCAATCATCTGCCATGGGGCAGGACTGCACTACTGACTCCGCCCAGTGCTGTCATCTGTGGCTCTTCCCAGCACAACTGACTGTCTGGCCCAAGCTATTACATAACCAACCGTGTATTAATAGCTGATTACATCCCAATCAACACACTGACAAATGACTCCACAGTTGCTGACATCTCCTCCAATATTTACTCTCCACTGACACCTGCGTGCATCAAACTTCAGCATGAAGTTTCTTCAGTTACAGAAGAAAGTTTAGTTGCTTGAAAATTGTTTTAAAACATTTTAAATGTCTGAACTGTTGAGTAAGAGATGACTTTTGTCATGTGAAAAGGTGCCTATATCCCTGATTAATAGTGTAGTAGATTTGATTACACAGGAATGCAACTCTCAATATAGGATTCCTATATTAATTCAATTGTTTTATATGTATAAAGAGGTAACTTTTGTGGGTATTTTTAAATGTTTTTTTATATGTTTTTCTTTATACAAATGGTTTTCAGCTAGAGTCTGTTATTTCCCTTATTGCAGACAACTCAGCAGTACATCTATGTACATATCATTTGTTAGAATTCACAATAATTGCCAACCAAAATCTCCCTTCCTGGTCTCTCCTTAGGCAGAGTGCGTTTATATTCAGTTTTAATCACATGCGCTATTGACCTTTTATGGTGGATAATCTCAAAAAGAGCATAGCTCTTTAATGTTTAAATCTTTATTGCTCAATTCTTTCATTTCTTAATTCCTTTATCTGCTCTTCGCTGGTTTCGGAGGTTCATAAAAATTTATTTTTTTTCGCATCATCAAATGCTACATTACTATAATGATAAGATGGATAAGAAAAAGAGAAAGGCACACTTTTGGCTGCATTTATCCATGTAATGTTATTCACAGTTTCAAATTTTTAAAAACTCTTTTATTAATGTGACCTTTTGAAGAATCAGTTCCACATATAAATTATGTTTTGTGGGCTGTTTTGCTCTTTTATCACGTTCAGGTAATTAACTTATTTTAAGCGCTGCCCCTAATTGTTGCCTGCCTCATCTGAATGGTGCAACAAAATATTCATGCACTCTGCTTAATTCTCATCATTCCAGTAATACGGGGAGAGATTTGTCTTCCTGTGTTATCAGGGTCATACACTGTGGATGATAAACATTCACTACCTCAGTTGGGCAAATTAGTCTTCTTGAAAATGTTAAAGAAAAAGCCCAACACCTGTAAGGAAATGGTCAGTAGGGTAACATTAAAATGTTGTGATTGCACATTAAAATAACCACTGTGTCACACAGCTAGAAACATGCTGCTCTCTTCACGTGTCACTCATTTGCTCCATGGTGTTGAGACAGAAGTTCAGTCTTTGCTTAACTGAGAATATTTGTGTTAAAGTGCTAACTGTCATCGAGCTGTGTACAAGAACTAATGTATTTAAGAAATTACAGAAGATAAATTGTGTCATCAAACAGAAAGTAAAATTGGATGTAAAGTCACTTAAATAATCACCTGCAGTCTTCTGTAAAACCAAATCACGTTTGATACTTGACTGTTTCTGGAACAATGACATTCCATTAAAAGCAATTTATTTGAAGACATTTGAAATATGTTCTGCAGTAAGTTTTATTCCAGCACCTTTGGTGAATAGTTATTTTCTCAGCCTTTTCCAGCAGAGTGTGAGCGATTAATTCTACCGGTAATATTTATATAACTGTGCTCATGTTGGTGTTGGCTGTAGAGATGATAAAGATGGTGACATTATTATTCCTACAGGATTAAAAGGCGACCCAGTAAGCTGACAGAGGGTGAGCTTGCTAGACTAACACCCATGTCTGCTTTCGGCTTACGCAACCGGTACCTCTCCAGGTTGGGCACACAGGTATGTGCACACACATAAATTGACTGGACGATTAGACATGATTCAAACAGCAATCCATTTATTATTTCAGTCAGCCTCTAATCTTGACACCGGTAATACATTTGTTTTTTTTTATAATAGGGGACCAGAAAGATTAGTTTTACTGCAACACCACTGTGTAATTATATGTGTGTAACTCCTGCTACAATTGTGGTCTTTAATCTTTCTTGTTCCCTTCCCTCTCTGCTCTCAGCTCCCAGACCACTGCTCTACCCATCTGTCATCACTTGCCCACAGGAGTGTTCTGAAATGATGCCCTTCGTTCAGCTGTCTGCTCCTCCAACACTGTTACTCTGTGGCTCCAGACAAGCATGCACTAAAAAATTTGTGCTTAAAAGGTGTCTGGTTTTGCACTTTATACTGAGGCACTTTTTACCTTCAAGGTATTTATAGCCTCATAGTCATGTGAGACTGACTTCTGGGTATTTAGGCAGGTATCTCTTCCTTTGTTAAGTTTGCATTTGCTGAGGCATTTTGTGACTAAGTATTGTCACCACAGATGTTATTTTTGTACTTTTTGTAGTTAGTTTCTCTTTGCCTTTTGTTTATTGTGCCTTTTTATAGAACTAGAGTAACAACACAAAAATATTTTCAGGGGGTTGTATCATAAAATTGGACTGCTGCATTATGGTATCTGCTGTTTTAGAGACTCGCCCCTCTGCAAACAACAGAGGGCACCAGTTCCCTCAAATGTTAAATGTCACCTCTGGCCACAGTATCATTGCTTTTTAATAGGCGCCATAGTATTTGCACTATCAGTTCTTTGCTTTCGCCTACCCTCCAGGTTTTATAGATTACATTAAGTTATTTGAATAAGTTATTGTATACAAAAAAGTTAATCTCACAAGTCAGGGATTTCAGTGGCCTGTTGAATGCTGTCAAATGTTATTTTTAAAATAATAAAAAGAGATATTAAACACAGCTTGTAGGCAGTCTTGGCACAGTCCTTACTGTTATTTCTGCGCACTAACTCATGATAAAAGTCACTGTTAAGATGATGGTTGCTCTCTATCCTCCGGATCTGTGTGTGCTGCCTGCATCCACCAGACATAAGCTGGGCTGCACTCTCGTCTTCCTGCTCCACAGCCAGGTCCGGAGCTTTTGACGGTAACGAGTAGAACCCCAAAAGTAGAGGAGAGGATTTGCGCAGCAGTTGAAACTGACCGCTGGCTTCAAGACCTTGAAGGAGATCATGACAATGTTCAGCAGTTGACAGTCTCCGGGCATGTAGACCCTCACAAACAAGTAGACAGTCCGAGCAATATGATAAGGCACAAAACACACCACAAACATGAGGCACACGACCAAAAGAGTGCACAGGGACTTGTTGCGCATACGAGCTGTCGTGGCATTGGAGATGCTGTCCGCCGCCCTACAGTAAAGCACCTTGATCATAGAGCAGTAACAAGTGATAACGACAAGAAATGGGATCAGAAAACCCACTATGGCTAAAAACAACCCATAAGGGAAGTAAACCTTAAATTGTCGCGGGTTTGTCATTTCAAAGCATACAGTCTTGTTGTTGATCACACCTGTGTGTGCAAAGACCAGTGTCGGCAAAATCTCCGCCGTGGCCAGGACCCAAACGGACCCTGACGCAAACAAGGTGAGTTTTCTGGTCCTGAGGCGCACGGCGGCGATGGGAAAGCACACTCCGATGAAGCGGTGCACGCTGACGCAGGTGAGGAACATCATGCTGCAGTGGAGGTTGACAAAAAAGAAAAACCTGACGCCTTTGCAGATTATGTTGCCGAAGGGCCACAGGCCTCCCATGGCATTGCTGATGATGAGAGGGGGCAAGGCCAGCACGTAGAGGAGATCCGCCACGGCGAGGTTGGTCAGGTAGATGACGGTACTGCTCCAGCGGCGCGTCTGATAACACACACACCACAGCAGGGCACCGTTTAAACCCAGGCCAAGCAGAAACACAAGGCTGTAGGTCACCGGTAGAAGGATCCTTTGGTAGTAATTAGTCACTGGACAGATCTGAAAGTCCGCCATTCAAAAGATCAACTCGGATAGGTTTGATAATTTGGGATCCTTGCAGTAAACCTTAATTAACAGGTGCACCAGTTCTTTTACCTCACCTATCTGCTGCTCATCTAACTGCTGACGTGTGCTTCTTTTTAAAAAAAAAAAGCATACCAAATGAAGGTGTTTGTTCAACTTGTGCGTCCCTCCTGTTCCCAGCCCACACCTGTGTGATGTAAACCATTATAACGCCATATCTAGGCTATGAGCAAATAGATTTGCACACGTACCGTGAAGCATTTCAAAAGCCGCGTATAATGGGCTGAGATACTGTAGCATGCGATTGCCCTTCCCCAGAGAGAAGGCGTGCAGAATAATGAATGCAGTGATTAAAGCCCCACTGCCAAGTTAAATGACACAGTCAACACACACACACACAGACACGCGTGCACGCGGGGGGCGCTGTATGGGGGGGGGGGGAAAACGCGCGCACGCTCAGCATCCCATTGGCTGCGAGATTTTTCCAAGTCTGGGCTCTCTCCGGCTGCTCCTGTCTCAAAGTGCTCACTTCATCTCTGTCTGACCGCGGAGAGGGAGCTCGTCATGCTGAGGAACGGCACGTACAGGTTAGTGTCACATTCACCGACTGGTCTTAGAAAGGAGTGTATGGCAACAGTGCTTATGTAGGATACATGAGACAGTGTAGGCTGCTTCGACATGCACTGATGTGTGATAAAAAATAAAAAAAATCCTGCATAACGGTACTCTCTGCAGCTTGGACACACAGACGAGTACAGGCTGTTCACATGCGAAAGGCTCACAGCTGATTTCATATTTGGAGTTTTTTGTGTGTGTGTCTTAACTTGAGCGGTGTCCTTCCAGAAGCATGTACCAGGGAGAGGAGGCGAGGCTGCGCAGCGGGAGTCTGGCTCAGGAGAGGAAACACCTTGCTCTGTGCATTAATAGCCAGGTAAGAGACACTCAGATGAAAAGGCAATAGGCAGTCTGTCAGAATATGTGTAGTTAGTGAGAAGAGGGTTGTGCATATTGCTTTACCTCTCTGGGAAAATATTGCATATTGGTGATATCTTCTCCTCTGGTGGGGGAACATTTTAGCAATGATGTCATTGACTTTCTGATCTTTTTTCAAGAGCAGTAAGTTGATGTTTATAGTGCTCATAACAGCAGAGACACTCCTAAGGGAAAATAAGCCTTTATAGACCAGATGAACATTCTTTAAAATAATCATTCTCTGCAATATGACAATGTTAAGGCAATTATTCCTCAGTGGCTTACAGCTGGAGAGACTATCAGCACCCTGGACAGCGAAAACCTTTTATCATGTGCAAAACTAAATCATAGTAACCTTAACTTCATTGAATTTTGCTTCCCTCGCCAGTTCAAATGGCGCAATTGGCTGAATTCAATTTAGTCAGGCAAATTGCCTTTTCATGTTGGCTTGAGGCCACTTTAAAGATTTTTGTCATGACAGCAGCTGAGAAGGTCTCATTAATACTAAATATTCTACCTCCCAGTGTTAATGTCTTCATTTTCAGCAAGGAGTGCTAAAGGCACAGCTGAGCTGCTCAGATGACTAAAGGTGTCATGCCTCCCTCAGGTTGAGAGCAGAGCTCATGCAACATGTTTTAAAAACTCAGACAGATGATCTGAGGAGAGTTGCTGTTGTAATTTACATCATAATGTTGATCAGTTTTTCTTGTGTGCAGAGAAAAATTGAACATTTCCTTTGTGTGATTGGATGAGTGTAGGTGCACAAGTTCACCTGGTTGTATTGAGCTTCTGAATATTTAATGCCAGTGATGTAGTGTTCCGCATTATCGGCGGCTGGGGATATTGAGCACGTGAGCTCTGAAAGCACTGTTCCATCACAGCTTTCGACTTACTCTGCAATATATTATGATGGTGCAACACACGCACACACACAGACAAGCACACACATACTTTCTTTCATTCATTGCTTGTACCCCTAAACTTCCTCGTTTTAGGTCTGCAACGGTCCCAATCCGTTTCCACTACTGCACTACTTGACAGCTGAATTTCATTGTCACTTTCCAAAAAAATGACATTCCAAATTGATCCAAAGGGGGACACGCACAGTAGAAGCTTGGTGAAGGACTAACCAGTAGTAATTGGTGTGTGAAATATGAGTGAGGATAGAAATGCAGGTTATTGGATATGGAGGCTGCTCCACTTGCTTGTGTCCATACGAGTGATTCAGATTCATTGCCGAGGCGTGAACCCCCCTGAGAAACACATTAATCTATCCAGCTATTACCCCATAATCAATGGGACAGCTGAATTTTACAGCCATGGGCCCGTGTTGTTAACCATTTTACACAGAGCTTATTTAAACAGCGTGCCAAGGGGGTGGGGGGGGGTGGGGGGGTGGTGGTCATGTTTAATGAGGTTAAGCATGAAATATACAACACAGGTGACATTGTTGACACAGCACTCGCTAGCTGGAATCTTGAAATAATTCCTCAATATCGTGCGTGAAACCTCTAATTGTTGCTCCTCATTCACTAATGAAAAAATGTCCCAGCATGCCACCCTCTTAATGAAGTGATCTGCTTGTGTTCAACAAGGAAACAGAAATCCAACATACACAGGAGTCATTCAGAGCCTGTATCATAGGAGAGGGCAGGCTCACTGTGCTGTAATATATAGAGGGTTGTATATAGTGGTAGTGCGGTGCCAGGGAAGGTGTCATATTTCAGAAGTGCATTATCGTCTCTCCCCCAGTGGGACAGAGCTGTACTGAGTGCTGTTTGCACCAGCTCACTCAAATGCCCCGCGATTGAGTCGTAATGACCTGCGGAGGAGTGAGACAAGCCTGCACACTGACAGATAGGTGTCTCTCTGGTTGCTACGGTCATGACGAAGAGATGTATCCTGTGTGTGTGTGTGTATGTGTTTGCAGAGCTTTAGTTCAATACCACAAAAAGCCTCCTCTTCTTTTATTTTATTTTATTTTATTTAAATGCACCCTAACTCCTCCAAATCATACTCAGAGAAGCACCCATGGACAGACACACACACACACACACTCTCTCTCTCTCTCTCTCTCTCTCTCTCTCTCTCTCTCTCTCTCTCACTCCTGCCCTTTTTTTTTTTTTTTTGAAGTCATTTCCATCCCATCCCATTACCATGTCTTGGAAGGCTGGTTTGGTCTAAGTGAGTGAGCTTAGTCTTTGATCACTGAAAGAAGCCCCCTCACCGATTTTGTGTGTATGTGTGTGTGTGTGTGTGAACATGCTCTCCCTCCCTCCCTCCCTCCCTCCCTCCCTCCCTCACCATATGTTAACCAGAGCAGTTCTCTTACTGGTTAATAGCGGCAGGGGGAATAGTCCCAAGCGCTCCATTTTGCATTTTGATAGACTGTATGATCATTTTCTCACCCGTCACACCCCACCCACCTCCTCACTTCTCGCTCGGGATGTCTTTTTCTTCTTCCCCTCTCCCAGATTAGAATAAAAGTGGGTCTTCCTCTTTTTCCATATTGATAACCCTTTAACTATTTCCTTCCCAGCATGACCACTGCCTTAGTACATGAAGGTTTGAAGTCTCATGTGTGTGTCAGTAATTAATCAGTTAGTTGATTGACAGACAATTAATCCCTAACAACAATTTAGATAATCAATCAATGGTTATTTATCAAGCAGAAATGTCAAGCATTAGCTTGTTCCAGCTTCTCAAATGTGAAGATCTGCTGCTTTTTTTAATGATTGTTGTCAGACATAACAAACACTTTAGAGATTAATTGATAATGAGAATACTATAGATATGAAATTAACCTCACATCTGTATGTGTGCATGATGTAAGCCTCCTCGGTGCTGCTGTTTCTTATCTGTGCCTCATACTGTAGGTCAGTTTATATCGCCTGCACCAGCCTAGTATTGATGGCTGTGAAACTGCAGTAGCAGCCTGGCTATTCTGTGAATATATAGGTCTCTACACACGGTTATCTGATCCGTATGAAATGGCTCTCTCGCTGCAGTCAACAAAAGTTTATCATTTTGATTCTTTGTTAATTTACGCCTCCAAATTTGAGTGTCTTTTTCTTTCTGTATCCTGCTTTTATGTGCCATCCTCTCTGCTCAAATAGAATTTAAAGTTTTGAGCAAAATTACATAAATGCATCCATTTGCCTCAGTGGAAAGTACTTGAAAGTACCCATAGCTATAACGGTAAGAGGAAATAGCATCTCAAATCATGTAATCACATGAGCACATCAGTTACACCTACATCTCTCAGCAGGCTCTTTTTGTACTCAGGGACTCAGGTGAAAGAGTAAATGTTGACTTCCATATTACTCCTCTCACGCACTGTGCATGTAAATTGATTTCCGATGTTGCGATTAACAAGCATCTCCACTGGCACACCTCCTCTCCTGATTGGACATTTCCCCGGGCTGATCGGCAAGTCGAGCTGCTGCTCTAACAGCAAACAGCCTGATGCAGATGTTTCAGCGCATCACCACACTGCAGTCACATCCTCTGAGATCAGATTGATTTGTGTGTTTACATGTGACCGTGTGTTGGTATGTGTGCATACAGGCGTGTTTTTGCTCTCTTAGTGCACTCAGGTGTGCGTATGTGCTTGTGTGTGTGTGTGTGTGTGGGAGTTTATCTCACTGAGAGACCACACTAGTCTGAAGGGCACAAAGAGCTGACCATCTCACACACACAGGACAGATTTGGCTTTGTGTGTTTGTGTGTGTGTGTGTGTGTGTTAGTATTCCAGCCATCGATCTCTGTGATAGAACTGGGACTCTGAGAAATAATGATTTTAATAACTCATCAATTAAATGGCATCAGGCTCTCTGTTATGTGCTGTTGTTTTCTCTTCTCTTCCTTCATCTTTTTCTGCCTTTTCTCATTTTTCAGCCTCACAGTGTATTGATTGCCCTTATTTTGATATTGAAAATAATGCGATTAAGCTGTTTATATTGCCATGCCAAGAAGGTTCTGATAATATCCACGTTTTTATGCAATTATGTATTGTGCGATTGGTTTAATGGATTGTCATGTACCCTATAGGCTATGAAGAATACATTTCTCCTGTCATCAGCTACAGTGGTATCACTCCCTTGGTGTTTCTATTGCTCTCGTATAACTTTAGTGCATTTTATCCGGTCCAGAGACCCAACACATTAAGATTGGTTGTAAAGACACAAAAGATAGTAGCTGTAAAGAATGAGTAAAAAAAAAAAAGACCAACACAAGGACTATATAGCAAGTGTCGCTATATTTAAAAACTGCCATTGTGATAGTGTTTCAATCATATTGCCCTTTATGCTAAATCATGCAATATAACCAGACAATTCATTATCGTCGTGTCATTAAAATGTATTATTTGGGCTTTAAATTAGTCATTTCTGGCATGCCTCCTAAATACACTGTATATTTCAACAACTTTTCTCTTTAAAAATATACCTTCGTAACACATTCATTTATTTTCACTCCTAAACGAGACACCACCATTATCATTTCTCATGGAGTTTAATTTTAGTTTGTGCATCTGGATGGAGTTCACAGTTAATACAGCATAACACTTGTTGCTACAGTTATGTTTTAAACCCTTGTTGGCCTTCTGCCTGGTATCCTGAACACTTAATCCCTACTGGCTTGGCTGTGTGGAGAAGCAGGAACATTCAGAACTGTTCAGCTAATACAGCAACAGCACACAGTGTCTGGATCACATGTACCCAAACATACAACATGAAAACACTGTCATTCGTTAACAATGTAAACTGTTGAGGGGGTTTTCTACTGCTGCCTGAAAGTGTAAACCAACTTTAAGTCTTAACAAAATAGTCTTTATGCTTCCACAGTAACTTTAACATCAGATTGTGTGCAAGATGTTGAAATTAGGGAGTGAGTTAAGACATTTGCCCTTCATGTTTCTGAGGAAATTCTTGTCTAGACAGAAAAAAATGAAATTCGAAAGCTCAGTTTTTGAACATTTTATGCTCAAGGAGGAATAAATAATGTATTATGTGTAGTCACAGTTTGTTAGTTGTATCATCTTAAAATTAATCTAAAAAATATTGTGAGTATATCGAATCGTGAAGCCTGTACTGAACTGTGAGCTGACTGTCATTATACCTCTGATGTATACTTTAGTACATGAACACAAGCATGAGCAAATACTCACAGCTTGCTGGCTAACAAATGAGTGAATACTAGAGATGGGAGTGGAGCTGCTTTGCTGCTTCTGGAGCACATCCATCTGCCCAGTCCCATTGAGCTCTATGGCAGTGTCCCCAGAGTTGCCTGGGATCGGTCTCACCCCCCTGGCCAGCAGCCCATGTCTGGCTGGTTAGCACCTGCAGAGCACAGATGCTGTTATCCATCAGCAGCAACATACGCAACACAAGCCAGTTGTTTTTTTCCCTACTAATATGTGTTTATTATTATTTACACTTAATGTTAACAGACCCAGAAAAGCCGCCACTCTTAAGGTTAATAAACAGATAACAGAGAGAAATGATAAAAAGAGCAATTTTCCTCTGTTTTGGCTCAGTAGTGCAGCTACGCCAGACAGACGGTATGCGTGGGTGGAGGAGCAATTACACATACACAAAATACTGCAGATTTATTATTGTATCTTATCGAAGCACAGCTCCCTCCTGTGTCACATCCTTGGCGTAGAGAATTAAAAGCCTTGTTGACATATTGGTGCTTTTCACTTGGTGCAGGAAGAAGTGAAGAGGTATCATCGCTACTGCAACCACAGTGGAGGGCAAGCAGTTTCCAAGGTGGAGAGGTAAGACACCACATAGTAGTGTGTAGTAGTAAATATATGTATGCATATTTACAAGACCCTTTCTTCCTACCACAAGTATGCCTTATTTTACAATGGGAAGCCTTTACTCTTGCACAACACTTACTCTACCAAGAGAAGTGTTTATTGTGCTATGACTTCCAATATTATTTGAAATATTAACTCATTCATTAGTAGAATACAAGATGAGTTGCAAACAGCATGGGTTGTTTTGATAAAAATCCACTTTTTTTGTAATTTCTGTCTTTTCTTGTTATTGTCATAGAAGCCGTCCCCATAGGAGCGAGGATGAGGATGACAATAGCCCTCATCGCCGCGAGCAATGGCAGCATCTAGAGATCAAGGCTATTGTGTGAGTATCACCTGTGGCTTATTTGTGCATTTTTATGATTATTTTTGCTATATATTTGTGTTACCTATTACCTCGAAAGTGCATTATATATGTTTTTCGGTAGAGATCAATTTATGTGTGGCTTTAATTCAATCTTTCCATCTTATTAGGTTTCAGAGTCAGGGTCAGAGTTCATGAACCCGCACAGAGTGCCATCTAACACCATTTTACTTTAACATGGCCCAGCGCTTTTATAGGTGTAACAGGTAGCAGAGCTCTTGCCTCAGGCTCTCACTTCCTTGAAAGTGGAGGATGGAGAAGAGAAAGGCAATGTTTCTGTGTAGACTTAACATGATTGGGGTGTAGAGAGGTGAGATGGATAGGAAAAAAAATGTCAGGATAAAAGTACAGAGAAGGCAGTGGAACAGGCGGCATGGAGAGGAGGAATGGAGAGATAGAAGAAGCAAAGGGAGAATAAAAGTGGAGGAAAGAAAGGGGGGAAAGGTATTGGTTTTGGAGCCAGGAGTTATGGCTTAATTCAATTTGTTCCATTTGGCTCAGCTGTCTCTCTGCTCCACTGGAGGTGAATGTGTTTCTTCATCGGGTAATTGATCCTACACTCCATCCTGGACCCTGGAGTTGGGGTGACTATGGGGATGAAAGGAAGTGGAAAGTGAGAGAGATGGAGAGGGCGGTCTATGGAGGTTGAGAACACGGGTGAGATAGGTGGGGAGAGGTCAGGAAAGTGTGTGAGCAAGATTCAAAGGCAAATAAATAAGCAAAGGCCAAGAAACAAATGAAAGGAAAGTCACAGAAGAAAATGACAAATTGAGAAAGACAGAGCAATATGGTGCATCATTCATCTGCTCTGTGTTTCTAGAATTCTTATGAAGCCAATGATTTGATCTATACACAACAGCAGATCGATTTTCTGGTATATCTGCTGCTTCTCTCTGTGTGTGAAAAGTAGTATTTTCCACCCACTGTTATCTGTTAAAGTGCAAGGAGCTTCTAGTTCTTAAAGTGTTTTTTACCAATATAATTTCCAATTTGAGTGCTTTCTTTAGTGATTTCTTCAGTCTCCTTGATAAATAAAAAGATATTATGGGCTTGTGTTATGTCAACTTTCTGAGAAATGATGGAATTATGTGTTTTCAGTCACTTTGGTTTAGCGGATGGCTCTAAATAATACAATACTCATGAGTCTCAGCACCATTGCAGTGGAGAAGAAGCCAGGCAGAGCTCCAAATCAGTGCAGTTGTGAACAAAACGACGCACCATAGTTGATGAATTGATCCCTGATTTACCCTAAATCTGAAAGTTAAGCGATTTAAACTGCTCAATGTGATATAAGCTTTCTATAAAGCATAACTGTTGAGTTTCAACCCAATATTAGTGGTGCATAAGACCGAATTTTAAGCATGAGGACTGGATATTTGTCACAGAAATACTCACTGGGAGTCATAGTTGACTTTGCTCCTTAAGTATTTATGGGTCTTTGACTTTTTTTTAATCAAAGAACAGACACTTTCTAACACAGTTGCTCCTCTTTTGTACTGATAATTCAACCCGTGGACTCTCATGTCCATCCCAGCCTTGGAAGTGCTCCACTTTCCAGTCACCTAACAGTGCAGAAAATGAACAAAACTTTTACTTTAGGAACCCAGGATGTCCCTGAATTACTCCTCCCAGTCATCAGCTTCATACCCTAATTCAGCACAGTTTGGTCATTTTCACTGTTACACAACCTGATACAAAGGCTAATGAGTGCAATTGATATTGAGATGTAAATCTCACAGTTATATTTCATTCACTTACATTCCCAGGATCCAGCGTGCCTGGCGTGCCAGCGTCACCCGCAGAGGGAGCTGGCATGGGCAAGACAAGAACCGTACCAGTCATCATCAGGATGAGACGGTGCCTTCAAAGAGCCTCCAGGACCCTGTGATGACCACCAATATTTCTCCGGTAAGAATGCATAAAGAAAATCAAAAAGACAACCATATGGTGCGACATGAGAACAAAGCAGGTGGCCAGAGATCTGGACGTCTTTAACTTATCTCCTATCTAGTTATCAGCTGTGATTTGTTCTTTCTGCAGAGAATGAAAAAGCAATTGGTTAGTGGATGCATGGATGGATAGACTAATAAAGAACAGAGCAAAGGAGGGGATGATGGGAGGGGTGTTTACCTCTAGTGTCATCTGGGGGACCGTAGGGGTCGTATTGGTAGAGGTGGATGGGATGCCAACTGGCACTGTGCCCAGATCTGTAATTAGCCGTTAATTAGGTAAATTTTCAAAGCTGGTTGATTGATTAATGAAGTGCCTCTGCCCTTGTCCTCCTCCACCCCCCCTGCCCCTCCCCTTCCTCACCTCTCTCTACTCCTGAGAGAGCGCAGGGGGAGAATTAAACAGTGCTCACATGGCATGGCAGCCAAACAAAAGCCAGAGAAAAAAAACACAGCATGAGCAGCAGATAAACAGTAAGAGGGAGAAGAAGGGAGAAAGAAGCAAAGTCAGGGAAAGGCAGCGATGAGATGAATGCGGAGATGCAAAAAGATGCCTTTAAGACTGCCTGAAGTTCTAAGTGACAGACAAGGACACACGGGTACACATACACAGTCTGCTGTGCTGGTTTCTGTGTTGGCTGTAACAGTGTAGTAATCGCACTGAGACGCACAAGCTGCCTGCCTACGCTCTTTGCAGAGACTGAAAAATATGATGTCATGTCTGCATACTCACTAGTGTGTGTGGGATGCATTTTTTCCCACTCTCTTTTTTAAGCAGTGCTAGAGGAAAGCAAGATTCTCTCAGCAAACAGATGGGCCAGTGTCCTGGTGAGACTCTGTGTATGTGTGTGTGTGTATGTGTGCTTGTGTTGTTTTTAGGTTGTTTGTTCTGCTTGAAAGAGTTTGTTGATCATTAGCACAGCAGCAAATGTCTTCCTAATTAGAAAGTTACTGTAACTTAAAAACCAAGATGACAAAGAACCCCCCGCCCCCCCGCATGACTTCCTTTTTTTCAACAATATCTTTATGGGAATTTAAATTAACATTATTGAGACTGTGAAAAATGTGTCTCCCACACCATCCAGTCCCTCCAATATTCACCTCTCATCCCTCCTTAACCCCTCTATTTTCAACAAAAAATACATAGATACAAACAAAATACATTATGCATATATGCGTACATATAAGCAAAAGTGTACAATTACAAAAGGGGCAACTTTCTTTTAAGATTAAATGCCAACTTTCTATCTTACAAAACACCTCACCACTCCAACTCGTTTACCCTCTTCACTAGCTTGCATCACTCTTCCTTCCTCCACCTCTGCTCAGAACACAATCCCCCACCTTTCAGTTTTTCTTTGTTTTTTTTTTTTTTTAGTTTTTCCCCTCTCACACTCTCTTTCTCTGTTTTACTCTCTTCGCCTGTCCTCATTCACACACTGGATCACTCTCCTGTGGCTGTTGTGATCGCTGAAGGACAGACATTCATCAGCGTAAGGCCAGGGTGCCACATTATATCTGTGTGTGTATATATGTGTGTGGGTGTTCATGTGAGCTCATGTGGGCTTGAAGGACCTTGCTACTGCCCTGTAGGGGAGGGGGGAAGGTTCAAACATACTTCATGCATATTTCATGGATCTCTGATATTGAACACGAAGCACACACACACATAAACACTTACTCACACACAGACATAGATAAGACACTGCGGCACGCACTGAGGTTTTTCTCCCTCATCTGCTCCAACATAGAAAAATATCCTCGATCCACACACTCGCTCTCAATAACACCTCCCAGAATGAAACTGTTTGTATCAATGTCAAGTTTTCTCTTGCGTCTTCCGTATATTGCAGATGTATGTCCAGCAATGGTGGTCTCAGGCCCGCTGCAACCCTACACCCTGATGTATTATTTCTACACCGAGGGGCCAGGCCCTACATGTCCTGCTCTGGTCATTCCTGGACTGTTGATAGTAAATCAATAGGTCTGACTGTTCTGAACACGTTGCTGCTGAATGTTGGCTGACCTGTGGGGGTTGGTGTGTAGACTGTGTAAGAGGCAGAGTGTTGGGTTGTTCAAACATATAAAGTAACCTAAAGGTCAGTAAATGAGCTTTTAAAAGCTACAACATCTCAGCACCTGGCAAAGTAATGATCAACAATGCAATAACATACTCTCAGATGTGGTCATTTATGGGATAGTAAAATTCTTACTTAAAGAGGACATATTATGTTTTGTTTTCTGGTTTCTTGTTCCCATGTATATACTGTTATGATGTCAGATATCTAAACTTAACATGGACAAAGTTCCAAGACTTGAGGTTAACATATGTAGAAATGCTTCCTGCATGTCAAAAGACCAGGCTTCAACCTGCTCTGAACGCATCGTTTGCAATGTTTTTTCTACCATGTCTACGAGCTGACGTCAGCTCGTGGCGCATGCCCATAAATGGCCATCCTTTCCATAGCCTTGGTTGCTAAGGTTGTTGCTAATGGTTTTTCTATGTGTTGTTTGCATTGTTCTCTCTCATATTTCAGATCAGATTTTGGCTCGAACATGTACAGATGTATTTTAGATGTTGATGTTACGAGTAAAGAATGAGAAAAAATCCTACTACTATAGTTTGTTTCATGGTTTGTTGACATAGCCTCCTGAGCAGCCAGAAGTCGGCTGTGACGCAGCTTCTGGAAGCTAACCAATCAGAATAGAGTGGGCTCATTGGGAAGGTTTAAAGAGACAGGAGCTAAAACGTCTTGTTTCAGACAGAGGCTGAACTGAGGGGCAACGTAAAGGGTCAGTATGAGTTAAATAAAGAGTTTTTTAAACTGTAATTCATTCATAAATATTCCAGGAGAACCCCAGATTCAAAATATAGACCTGGAAATGTGCATAATATGTCCCTTTTTAAAGGAATTATTTTTGGAAATGCATTAATCTGCTTTCTTGTGGAGAGTTAGGTGAGAAGATGGATGCCATGTACTCTCATGTCGATCCATTAAATATCAAGCTTCTACCAGGAGATAATTAGTTTAGCTTAGCATAAAGACTGGAAACATGGGCAAACAGCTTGCCTAGCTAGAAATGTGTGCCCACTAACATCTCTAAAGCTCACTAATTAACATATTATTCTCATCTGTATTAACCGTGCAAAAACCAAAGTGTAAAGATGACAAGTTACAGTTTTACAGGAAATTATTTATAGGCTTATGTGTCCTGGCTGTAGCTTCATATTTAGTGTACAGATATGACAATGATATCAATCTTCTCATCTATCTCTCGGCAAGAAAGCAAGTATGTGTATTTCCCAAAATGTCAAACTATTCCTTTAATGCAACTTAAAATACTGGCATTCACCCAAATTCTTGACTTGTTAAAGGAAAAACACTCCCAGTACTAGTAGCACAAGCCATGTCTCCAACTTGCCTCCAGGCTAAACTTAACATTCTGCATGTCCACTTATCCTGGAGAATTTGTGAAAGAAACTTATAACTGATTGGCTGCAGTTTTGAATACAGATTAGCTCTTGGACACAGTGAAGAGCCTAGACCTGTGAAGTCTGCAAGATATTATGGACACAAATGCAGTGGTTCTTTTTATTAGCATAAATAGTGTTTATTATTAGGCAGCCTGCACAGTTCTGTATTAGCTTTGAAACTGTGCTCTTTTGTAGTGTGACATGAATTTTTGCCTTTGTGCATGTGCAGAAGTGTGTGTCTGTACATACTGAGTTTGTTGCATGAGAAATCCCCATGATTCACAGCTGAGCGTGGTCTTCTGGGATGGCTTGGTGAGTTTTATTCAAAGACACAAAGCAATGATCAAAGCTAAAGTGTTGAGTTGAGAGTGAAAATGAAGTGCTTCAGTGCTCCGCCTGTCGTTATAAAGAAACTAACACTGCTGCTGGGCTCAAGATAAATAAAGATAAATAAAGATTAAAAATACACATAAGAGCATGAATGCTTGGGTAACTGTGCTAATACAAGTGTGTGTGTCAATAGCTGTGTTTGTTTGCTAGCAGTGTTTGCGGACATTGATGTGTTCCCATCTCTGTGACGTGTCGCACTTTCTTTCCCCTTCTTCTTCTGGGGCCCCGGCGGCAGGAAAGTGATAGTGTAAGCATTCCTGCAGCCTGCATGGGACATCATTCTCTCATCTCTCACTGCCAAGAATCTCACAAAGCGAAGTGATGGCTTCATCCATGCCTCCACCTCAACCCCCCCTAATCCCTTTTTCCCACCCTCACTCTATGTCATCCCTCGCTTTCCCTCCCACTGCCTGTTGATGCACACAGGCACATACACACACCAGTCCCCCGTTTCTGTAGACAGATGCTAACAGATTACTTGTTTTATTGGTGTCAGTTGGTGTCTCATTTGAAATAAATTTATATACCTCTGCCCCAGAGTTGACATTGATCAGGCTTAACTCATTTAATAGCCATGACATTTGCCTATTAGCTTATTTACTGTCAAAACAGGTCCAGACTCCGCTGGCTTCCTGAGAGACAGTCGCTCTCACATTTGTATTTGTTATCTGGAAGAAAATGTGATTGCTTGTGCAAAATATAAACTCCAGAGGAATATTCAATCCAAGTATACACACACACACACACACACACACAGACATGGACTCACACACACTAAAGTTAACACCCATCATGCATAATTTCCAAGTGGTAGGGTTGTTGTTGACCTCAACTGCAGAGGTCCAGGCCTTTACTTGAAACAAGCTTACATTAGAGATATTTTATATTTTTTTAGTAAGTATTCCTGTTTTTTTTTTAAATCTGTTCCGGTTTTATTTTGCTGTTTCTGCTGTTTGCTGATAATGCAAAACTCCATCAGTACAAGTGAGATTCACTAAACCCCTCCCCTGAACAGCAATTGTCCAATTTTAACAACTGTAACTAGTGGATGGCAGAAGCTCTGGATTTCTCCACATACCGAAGTGGTGTGCAAGGGTCTGTGTTGAGTTCAATACCCTGTATATGAACAGTTTTGAGAATATTGTTTTTTAATCCCTTTCTGAACCCAAAAATACAACGGTTAGAGCAAAAGTGTAATGAATGGTTTAAACATTGTATTTGTCTTCTCTAATGTAAGCTGTAAATGTAAGCATGTCCATGTAACTAGCTTACTACCCACAATAGTAACCTAACCAAGCATTACTTCCTCTATAGTCTCTACTGTGTTGAAGCTGGCCGTGCATGGAAGCTATTAGGGTAACCATAGCATCTCTGTCCTTTGCCTTTATTAGATTTGGGGAAGTTAGACTTGGTTATCCTAAAAGCCTTTTCTCTTGTAATGTTAAAAGTGAAATCACTGTTTGAATATACAAACAATAAAGCACAGGTTAACTAACCTCAGCCTTGCTTGGTCAAGTATGTAAGCTAAATAGGCTCAATCTTTTAGCACAATATCATGTAGATGAATCATGACCAAGGCGTAGTTAGTTTTTTGTGTTGAGCTACTGTCATTGAAACTCAATACTTCCTGCTCAGATGTTTCACAGTAAATGCCTTCTAGAAGCTCAACAGGCACAATCCCTGCTTTTCTTTATAGGCTTTTTATGTGAATAATCTGCAGTAAGTATTGAGTTGTATTGACAGTAGTTTAACTCTGAACAATGGCAAAGTAGAATATTAGATATTAGAATTAGTGATTGATCACTGATAAAAGGGAAACTCACAGCAATAGATTGGCAGGTATGATATGACTTGGTCGTACTGATTGAATTTGTGCAGATGTACATTATGTATGTGAGCCTTCAGATGATTTCATCCCCCGTCAGTGTTTTACCCTCCCTTTATTAAGGACTGGACTTTATTATTATTGGTTTATTCTGGGCACATTCTTTGCATTCATTTAAGACTTGGACAATTTTTTAATAATGGCTTTTATTTGAGAATTTTCACCATATAAGAGTCTACATAGACAAAGTGTACATTAGCCGGCACGCACATAAGCTTATGTCTAGAGAGCAATGCTCCAAAATAGCCATTGATTTTGTAAAAGCCCATTGGGAAGATATCATAGAGATTTATCATGGCTATACAGTATGGTAGAGGAAAACGAGGAGAGTGCTGATGACTCCAGGAGGTGGAGAGAGGACGATGGATGACTAGAAAGCTGAAATGAGGAGGAGAAAGAACATAGAAAAGATGTGGATTTTGGAGTGGTAATGAGGATAATAACTCTGCATTAGAGCTTCCATGAGCCTACATTTGTGTGGGTGCGTGAGTGTACGCGCAGGCGCAGGTATGTGTGTCAGAGTGTCTCATTTCTTCTTCATCTCTGTCTCTGTCCAACCTGCACCAAAGATAAATGCTGACAATTAAAGCCGTGAACCTGCAAAGATACACACACTTCCACGCTCACGCCACCTCATGTGCACAAAATATAAACACACCAACAGCCTTCAGTGGCACATTAAGAGCATCTTATGACCCCTCCAAAAAAAATCAATGAAAGCTGTTACACAAATAGAGAAGAGCTGACAAGTGGAAAAGCGGAGAGGGCAAGATAGATCTTGATCAAGACACAGGGGAAAGATAGGAAGAATATGGAGTGAAAAGGGTGTGAACATTTCAGCTGTCTTTAGTCTGCGCACTCCTCGCTTTATGACATTTACTGTTGTTTTTCTCGAGCACAGGATCTTGAATCACTTGTTTGGATATTTACAACAGGCTGTGCGTAGAATTTCGATAAGAGCGATAGTTTACAGGTGGTGTATGGGGATTTGATTGGACGCTGTAGCTCACTGCAAACTCCCCCTGAGCTTGTAATTGGTTATTTATCTAGAAAACATGCCTTTTAGCTGACATTACTTAAACTAAACAAGCATATAGCAGTGTGCATTCTCACATATGGTCACTTACAGACATGGAAGTGGCACATATATATACACACAGACTACAGTAACACATAAATCTGCTAGAAGCGTCTCCCAACCATCTGCAGCAGTAATAACAATCTGGTACCTAAGGCTATATGCTCTACTGTTCTATTACAGCACATTTCTCTCTGCACACACATTTTCCCTCCAGTTATCTCCTCCACCCTCTTTCCCGTTCTCCAGTTTTTCTTTCCTCATCCATTCTTCCACTATCGCTTCCAGTCTCCTGCTACTTCTCCTCCTCTTACACATAGGGCTTGTCCCCCTCTTTAGCCCATCTCATACGCAGATAGGCTCAGTCCTCATGGCCAGTGAGTCTGCCATAATGAGATCCCTGGAGGAGAGAGGAGTAGCATGAAGAGCAGAGGAGGGCAGCAGAAGGGAGAGAAAGAGTTGAGGGTTGATCTCCTCTCTGACCTACTGTGACAGGAAACCTCTGGAATAGTTCACCCCCACACTTCTTACTATCACCATACCCCTTTACTCTTACTCCATCATCTCCCCCCCCCGTTCATCAGCCATCCACCATTAATGTCCATTAACCAGATCAGAGGCATTATAATCCTCCTCTGACAGCATTTCGGCTGTGTGTACACTTGGTTTTGCAAGGAGGGGCTGAGGGTAGGGTGAGGTAACTGGTATCTGTCCTTAGAGAGGAGAGGATAGCTCGGTTGTAGAGTTAAATCAAAAGCGTGCATATGAAAGCAGAGGCTAGAGACAGCAATGGAGCAATGGAGGGTCAGAGGAGAAAGAGAAAATGAAGTCCAGGCTGTGAGTTAGATGTTTTATCTCATCGAGTGTGCACAGTGGGTCCATAAGGTATTCACATCCTCTCTTCTTATCTGATCATCGGCTCCTCACTGGTAAGATAAACACCATTCTGAGAGAGAGAGAGATGATGCATATAAAATCTTCTACAAAACACACTTGCTTTTATACACCTGTGTTTTTGGGTTTGCTCATGTCCTTTCTTTTTTTTCATTTGATTCTCCCTGTTCAATAATAAACTCTCTTCTCTTATTTTGCCTCAGTGAAGACCTTTCACCGATTAGTCCTCAGTCCATCAACCATATAGGAGGCCAAGTAGAAAGGACTGATGAGCTAGTCATCGACTGTTAAACTGGAGGCACCTCCCTGATATCATAAAGTCTAGGCTGTGGCAGCTAGCTGCTGTTTATCTCATTACCCTGTGCACTAACAGAGCTGCTCATCACAGCTCTAATGGTGTATTAAGAGTTTAAGCAGGAATTCAATACGAGAGACCATTAATGAAATGTTCTGGCCGTTTAAGGAGACATTGTTTTTGGCAAAGTGGTGGTGGTTGTCTTTACACAGACACATGCACGTTTCCTACTTCCCTTTATCTATTTATCTAGCTCTCTGTCTGCCCATCCATCTGTTCATCCATCTCTCTTTCTATCTCTGAGGTACATGTAAATATTAGTATTTCAGTGACCAGTGTGGTTTAGGATTCCTTGCTGTAGCAACCCAATGATCTTGTATTGCTCCTCTTTTTAACAGGCTGCTCACTGGTCTTTTTTACTTTCAAATGAACACTGTTGCACAAAATAGGTTTTCAGCACTCGTTGTCAAAGCTGTCACAAATTGCCCGCCACATATGTTTCTGAATAAATTTGAGATGCAAATGCGAAGTCATGCATCATTTTATTTTGACAGTGCGAGGTTAAGTTACAGAGATTTATGAGGCAAAATGTCTCATCATCATCATCATCTAATATTTAGCTTTTTGGTCAGGCTCGCAGCTGCAGGGCTCTGTTGATTCTCAATCGATGTCTTCCAGGCTAAAATCTCACATTGAAAACCGACCTTGTGAGATTTAGGCTGGCTTCTGCAAGGCTAACCTTTTAACTACTCAGTCATGTTGAATGTGTGTGTCTGTGTATGAAAGTGTGTATCCATAATATTGGATAAGCGTGTTGAGTATGCTAGGGGAGGCCCTGGAGATGTCTTGTGGGTGGATTTCTCACAGACACATTTGATCTCTATCTGCCCTTTCTCATGTCTTTTTGATCTGTGAGTCAGGGATGAAGGGGGAGAAGTGTTGTCCTCTAGTTTGATGCACATAATGAGTTTCTACTCTTTACTGCATCACAAAGAACAGAACATAACACATTAAAGGGTTGAAAAGAAAGATAGATAGCAGATTGCTGTGGGCTGAATGCCAAGCATTTTAATGTGGCGCATGTGCACATGTCATCGTGTAAAAACTGTGTTAGTGTTGTCAGATGCATGTGTGCTTTAGTGTGTTGGGGAATCTTCTCAGCCAAAGGCCTTTGCTTTGAAGTTTGCCTTTGTCTATAATAGATTGTTGAATCTTTGAAGCCATTGTGAAAGAACGGGTATTTGCATATGCATTTACATCAACTTAAACATACTGTATGGGCATGTGTAGTGTGTAGACAGTACAGTATGTGTGCTCATGTGTGTCATGTGCACCCACAGACCTGCCCCCCCCCCTAGCAGTTTAAACACTGGCCCAATGTGTCCACATAATCTTCTACCATCACCATGGTAACAGTGAACTTGCTCAGGATGTCCTTATTTACCTATGCAAATGACATCATGCAGCTCTCCAACCTGTCAATCATGATCCTAAGCATATTGTAAAAGTTCAGCCAAAAAGGAACCGTCAATGTCAGGTCCGTTATGTAACCTTCACTGAGCACCGGTTTGTCCAAAGCCAAGTGTTCTCTGTCGAAATCAATGTCTCTAAAAGTTTTTGAAGCAATGCTAAATCTCACAATACCTCATGGCAATGTCGGTATGGTATGGGTAGTAGAACCTTTTCTCTTTTTTATGTATTTACAATCTTATAATTCATGGGGGGGTTTTTGTTACATTGTTGTGCTGTTTTTGTAACTGTGTTTTTTGCAGTGTTTTTGTAAAGAACCTCTGTGCAAGCTTCAAGCAGACCCATCAGCTTTTCACTTTCATTTATATATTCATTTTGTCTGCATATACGATAGAAATGGCTGCAATGTTTTAGGAAATTAAGGGTGATTTACTGCTGTCTGAACTTGCAAAAGCTACAGAAGTCCCCCTGTTCTCCTTCTTCTTTTTCTGTCTGGACTGAGCATTACCTCCTGAGCTTGCTTGTGTTCATTTTCTTCTTTTTGCAATAGCAGAAATGCTTATTATTCTTCCAGCTTCTCCATCTCTCTCCTCTACTCTTGTATCCACTTAACTTTTCTCTCCCGATCTCCTCCTTCTTAGCAGTTCCTTCCTGAGACTCTCCTCCTGAGTCTCATATTTTCTCTGTAGCTGATATTATTTTTTATCAGTTCTTATACATTTCATCTTCTGAAACCACTGGATTTGTTGTGCAAGTCATCACAATATGTGCTCAAATGACAAAGTATGCAATAGAACTGTAGAGCAAAAATGCAGTATCTTATTCCAGACAAGGCTGCTGTCCATTATTGGCTGATCCATCTGGAATGAGACACCTCCAAGTCTGAGGTGGTGATATTCGTCTGGAAAATGGCCCCTTTGGGTTGGTAACAAATTGCTGCCTCAAGTGAAGGAGATCAAATATCTCGGGATCTTGTTCACAAGTGAGGGTGAGATTGACTGGAGTGTGAGATTGACAGGTGGATCAATGCAACATCTGCAGTAATGCAGGCAGTGTTGTGGTGAAGAGGGAGCAAAGCATGATGGCAAAGCTCTTAATTTACGTCTACTTCCACGTCACTTATTGTTATGAGCTTTGGTTAGTGACTGAAAGCATGAGATTGTGGATACACACACTGCTAAAAGGAGTTCCTTCTCAGGATGTCTTGGCTGACCTTTAGAGATGGGGTGACAAACTTAGGCATCTGGAATCAGCTCAGAGTAGAACAGCCGTCTCTTTTGCATGAAAAGGAGCCAGTTGAGGTGGATACCTCCTGGACGATTCCTTGTGGAGGTATTCCAGGTGTGTCCAACTGAGAGTAGACCCTGGGGCAAACACAGAACACACTGGAGAGATTTTGTAACCCATTTGGTCTGTGAACACCTTGGGATCACTGGAGGAAGTCACTAAAGTGGAGGGTGTCTGGGATATTTTTCCTTGCATAGATGAATGCATGGAAAATAACTGTATTACCGTATCATGAAAATATAGAAGGTAATAATGATATCTTACTGTAAATTCTTTACATTTCGTTTTTTTGGGACAGGTGGCAGTCATTAGTTTTCTTGAATAAATGATCCCAGATCCCAGTAGCTCTATAGTAAATAGCTCAGTGATCCTCTTCATGAAGCAATTTCAAAAAGCCAGTAATGGCAAACAGGAAACACTCTGGGTCTATAGGCACTGTGTATAGCTAATGACTACTCATGAGTTACTGTTCTATCTCCATGCACATAATTGTGTGTGTGTGTGAGTGTTTGTGTGTGTGTGTGTGTGTGTGTGTGTGTGTGTGTGTGTGTGTGTGTGTGTGTGTGTGTGTGTGTGTGAGAGAGAGTGTTTGTGTTTGTGTGTTTGAGGGGAAGACGGTTTACAATACTGTTTACAGTAAAACATTTACTTTGAAAAATGATATCATGCATCACCTCCAAATGTTTCTCCTCCTGCAGTCATTTAGCAGATGTTATTTCCTGCCACAGGGAAAGTGAACAGGGAATGAGAGAGAAGAATTAGTATTACACCCAAAATACCAAGACAGCAATGGGAGTGGCAGAGAGAGGAGAGAGAAATGAAACACAAGGACACAAAAATGGGAATGTTTTTGAGGGTGACTGCTCAACTTACTTTTTTTTCAATAAGAAGCCAATTAAACTGTACATGCGTATAGACTATATATAAACACTTTAATATCTCAGTGTTATTTAAAGATTTATGACTTTTAGTGGCTTCAAGTGCTCATTAATCCAGAGTTTGCCATAGTTATTGCACACATACTTGCACATGTATATAGCAGTACTAAAATAAACTGATGTGCACAATGTTTCCTCCTCAGGCATTTTTAATCTCAATTTTAGTATTTGCCCTTATGTTGTTGTGGGTGTGCTTTAGTTATTTCAAACTCCATGTAAATACCAGTAGATGCCTATTTCCACCATGAAAAGCATGCTGGAGTGCACAGTAGACATGCATATGTGATAAGAGTCTTGTTGGGCATTTCGTAATTTTAAAGAATTGATCATTTCAGTTTGATCATTCATTCATATCTTTCTGCAGAGTCTTCTGCAACAATCACATTTTCTGAGAGCTCAAGGTGCCTGCTTGTTTTGTCTGACCAAAGGTCCAAAACCCCAACATATTTTATTTACAATGATATAAAACAGAGAAAAGCAGCAAATCGTCACATTTGGAGGCTGGAACCAGCTAATGTTTGGCCTTTTTGCCTAATAAATGACTTGACTGATTGTACAGTAAGAAGGGTCATGTGAGAGAATATAATACAGGTGACCACTTTTTTCTGTAGTTATTGTTTAAGCATAAAAAAATGAACATGATACATCATTACATGTATTCAACAAGAATAGGCTCAGAGACATAAGAGACTAAGTTAGCAGGAAGAGGAGATAAAAAGCCCAGGTGAAGAATGGGAGGTATGAACCGTAATTTGCAGCTTTCAGGAAGAAAAATGACTCATAGAATAATTTTGCTTTTTCCAATTTATGGCCACACACAGAGCATTTTTAAGTGAGGCAACAATAAGAGTATGTTATACTGTAGGGGGGTAGTGCCATTACAGCACAGCAGCTAATTACTAACCCCAGATGGCATCCTGGGGATCCAATTTTTCCTCTGGTGGACTCTTATTTACTCAGCTTTAAAGACAGTTAGTAGACTTCCAAAAGTCAAACATTTTTCCTCATAATTTTTCTCCTTTCAGTTTGTGCAGTGGTTAACCATCTCTGACGATGACGAAAATGGCTGCACGAGTGTAGAAAGGCCATTTGAAATACAGGAAGAGAGAGGAAGAATTACTGGCCTATGAGCTCAGTTTTAATCACCTCTCATCTTACAAACTGTATCTTTTTACTTCTCTGCCTCCCTTGTTCTTGTTCTCTAGCACATTGTGTTTTGACTGTTAATTAGCATGTCTGTCACCCCAAAAATACCTCTCTCTCTGTGCTGTGTGAGGAATATAAATATACATTTTCTTTTAGCCTCACTCTTTTTGTCTTAGTTCCTTGTTTGACTCGTAAAATCGCAGAAAGTATAAAGCAGTTTGGTGCAAAAGGAGATATTACTGTTTGACAAAAATGACATCTGCTCTTACAAAATGACTGATAAAAGTAAGGTATTTTTAAGACACAGTAATGTAAAAAAAAAAAAAAAAAAAAAAAAACTCTCACTGCTTCAAAATGAACACAGATTTCTTAAATGCATTCTGACAAACTTGAGTCATTTTTTTATCTTTTCAGTATCTTTCTCTGTCTCTCTCACATGTCCTTTTATTCTCTCATTGTTCCTTCTACCAAAAAAGTATGACACGTCATTAAATCATTTCTGGTGCCTTGTGCACCTTTCATAGTGGCACTGCTGGGCAAGGTCAGAATGCTGATATATAGAGCCCACACATTTACACTGACAGATATTTTTGCAGGGAAGGGCACAAGGAGTATGATAGGAGCAGATCTGTGATTCCATGTGTTGAAATAGAATCTGAATTTCAATGCTGCCTTGTCTGCACCAACAAAAGCACTAATTATCTCCTCATTAACCTGTGACCAGGTGTAGGTGTATGTGTGTGTGCGTGTGGTCTCCTTAAATATTCACTCCCCTCTCTGTTCTTTCATATTGCTCTCTACTTCTATCAATAATAAGGATGGTGTCACCTCTGTCATATCTGCTGTGTCTGCTGACACATAGAGGACAACTTCATACACACCTAAATGCCCTACAATGTCTCACCACCCTAAAAAAGAGACTGTTGTTTCAGGATTAGCTCTAAAAGTAAAATAAAGATAAAGGATAAAGGGACATGGAGCTTTATGTTAACTAATAATAAGTTATTTGACAGGTAATACCAGAGAGCTTCAAAAATAGTCACAAGCTCCACCTCTAAGTCAGTCCAACTGATGTTAGAGTCTCTTTTTTGTCTGTAATAGCACACATATCTGCTCTGTAAATCACTTGTCCTGTGTTCTCCTTTGACAAAAAATCAGAAACCAAAGTTTTTCATTAATTTGATGAAATACTGTTCTACTATCCGTCTATGTAGATGTAATCCCTAATTCTATACAGCCAATCAAATCTTGCATAAAGCAATAACATGGCATTCGATCATAGATCACACTGAGCCTGACAGTATCCTGCTACACGACACAAGAGCCGCAGACTGAACAACAACCCACATTAGCTTTCCTGCTAAAGTTAAAAAATCGGATATAATAATCATCCGCTTATAATGATCAATTTGACCTGGACAGAAGTGATCACTATAAGCAGTTTCCACTGTGTAGAGCTGGGAATGAGCATAATAGGTCCCCTTTAAACAACATGTAAATTTACCTGCAAATGTCACTTTCATCCTGTTAGATGCTGGTTTGGTTGTTGCTCTTCAAAATTCCTGTCTGCCCATGGCTTGTAGCTACAACAGTTTGTTTACTTTGTTTCTGTTTCCTTATGGTCTCTCTGGCAGCCTACCAGCTAATGTCAATCAAACAAAGACACTGACACACCCCTCCAGCCGGCCGCAACCTTTTTTTCTCAGTTTTAATAAAACAAAACTCTTAACAATATATTTTGAAAAAAAAAACATGTTATTTTGACTGCAAAGAGGGATGATTAAATATGAATAAATATGACAATATCAGCTGGGCTTAAATATCCTTGCCTCAACTTAATTCAATTGTAATGATGAAGAGCCAATAAACAAGAAAGCAAACCGCTATTACCAACATCAGTGAAGGACAGACATTATAATTGAAGTTCAGAATATCCCAAAACAAAAATAAGGCACACATCTGTACACACACATCTGTAATTTTAATCAGCGTGGCGTAAAGCCAAACACACTTGAGATAAATCAAGATAATTCAGCAGCCTGTTAGAAGGAGTCTGGCTGTATCAGTGACACCAGGGCTAGTGACTGTAGCAGCATGTGTAGAGGCTCTGTAATGGTTATATTTAGCTCCTTATCTCCCAGACGGCTCTCTCAGCACACAGTCGCCTGGCACAGCAGTCTATTCTGGTGAGAACTATGAAACTGGGAACAGTTAATGCCACTCTGGCCCTGACAAAGCTATAGCCTCAATAATAATCTTCTGTTTGGGAAAAAAACTTTTGCTCTCGCCCCAAAATGTATAATAATAGTTCTTTTTTTGGAGTGGTTGTCATTTTTAGTTTACCCCGGCTTCACTTGCAGCATAAGGAATAGAGATTTCCCTCATTTTTCACTTTTTCAATTCCTATGTGTTTTCTCTTCACCTGTATTGTCACTCTTTACCTTCTTTCATTTTCTCCCAGAGCTTGTTTTCCTCCTTGTCTGGTTGAATGAGAGTTGGAAAGAGGGTTTGTGTTTTTGTGAAAGTGTGTGATGTTCCATATGATCCCTGCCAGTGTTTGAAGCTGCATTACATCAGACTCGCTATCCTGCCTCTAAAGCCCCTCTGTCATAGTGTATCTGTGTGTGAGGAGGAAGGGGGCTGAAGGCATTGATTTTCACATATATCCTGTATAAACATGAGAAACGCACATACACAGGAATTCTAAAATACGTATACTCACAGCATTGCATGCGGACACATAGGCACAAAACACATGCATGTATGCATGCACATTGCAAACTTGTACACTTACAGGTATGTGCACAGTACTCAAGATGACATTAGTATATTCTGATGCTGCTGCTGCTGCTGCTGAAACACTGGGGCTTTCTCTTCTGCATTATAGATGAGGAAGCTGTGAACAGCTTGTTTGCTTTCTAAATTAAGTTTTTCTCTCCTCTCTCTCTCTCTCTCTCTGTGCCTCTGCCTCTCTCTGTGAGTTTTTTGCATGTTGGCTTTTTACACCTCAAGACGAGCCAAAGCTTGTGCATGTCAGTGTATGTTTGTGCTTTTCTGCATGTTGGCACACGTGTGTTCACGAGTGTAAGGAGGGCTCTCTACTGGTATTTGGTGTGAGCGGCGCTCATCTTTAATGCATGCTACCCTGTGTATGTGGAAGTAACACCCTCTAAGCTAAAGGCTTTCCTGCTGGTTAGCCTCTAGTGGATTGCAGCTAGTCACTAAGCACATGCTCAGTACATTCACACACAACACCTATCTAAGACTCTACAGTGCAAGCCTGCAACATCCGTGATCACTCTCTGACACTGAGTGTTTCCTTCCTATCAACTTACTATAAACTGTAACTATTGCTGAATGTTGAAACCAATGCAGAGTGCCATAAGATGCAGTTCTTCTAATGGTCGCTAGATGATGGCTCCAAAACCTCTCAGGCTGCAATAGGAAAATCCTGAAGTCAATTTTTTAAATTTTCCATTAAAGAGACTTAAACCTGCAGTGCAGAACTTTTACATATGAATGAACGTCTATTACATTCAAGCCCTTGCCAAACAAGTTCACACAATGCTGATTAAGCCTGTCACCACCAGGTATATCTCTCAGAGTATAATACAGTAAACAGAGTTTTTAAATCTGATGTTGGTTGCAACATTCCCGCGCTGCTGGATGGATGCATATTGCGTATGCTCTATGGGCAGAGCATGCGCACCGGAGACTTTCGCCGGCCGACAAGCCAACTTCTGGTTAGCCCTCTGCTAACTTGAATGGGGATAAAATAATTTCAACGTGTAGCTCTTCTAGACTTTCCAAATATTCCAAATGGATCAAATTCTGATAGTGAAACAAGTCATTTCGTGGGGGTTGTGTGACAATTAAAATAATTTAGCCACCGTTTTACAGCTGGAACAGTAGCAAAGGAGCAGGCTACAGTAGAGCCTATGATGTAAGCACGTGTAAACAATGTTTTTGTAATTACTCTCACTGCCAGAAGGGGGAGACAAAAGTCCTGCACTCCAGCTTTAAGAGGCTTAAAGAGTATGTTTTGAGACATGTTTGCCTTGACAGGGGCCCTATGCTATCACACTCAGCTGTGCTGGTTGCTACCTCATCAATAAACTTTAGCTCCACCCACCCCTCGCTCATTGCACTAATTTTCTTGCTCCAACAAGATGGCAGCAAGAGAGAAATCTGAAATCCAGGCTCCAGAATGCCTCCAGAAACCTGGTTAATGTTTTCTGTCTCGCTTTGTCTCTAGTTCCATCTCTGATGCTCTCCAATGAAAACAAGATGACAGACAAAGGGGGAAAAAAATTCGAGAACAGGGAAGTGGGTCAAGAAGAGTGTTTGATTGTTTGCTTTTTATCAGAAACAATGATCAGTGACATTGTGCGTTTCTTTGTTGTATGCTCCTGATTTGGTTTACTTAAGAGCAACAGAGTACTATATCCTGGATTGATGAGATCACAGCAAACTGCAGAGCCAGGTCAGTGACATTTATCCACAATAAATCAAATCTTACAGTATGTACTGTGCAATCTCCATGACTCTAAGTAATAGCTTGCTTTTTAAGAATTGTCGTTTTTTCCTACTCCACCAAACACACACATGCTTAGTGGTGAGATTATCTTATTTTAGCTCAGTTACTGGAGTCCATTGGATCAAGAAGTGGTTTCAGTCTGGCTTATGTGAATTACCTAAATAACAAAATACACTCATTTATTAGGTTACACCTCGCTAAAGTTGATGTAGTCTAATGCAACAGCCCTGTAATAATTCATTAAGGCTGTAATGTTCAGATTTTGTTGATTCAACTTTGTGGTAATTTTAAATGGAGTGGACACATTTTAGAAATAGTATATTAGCCTTCATTGAAATAATATTCAGACTGTATAAACTCTGAGACATCCTACGTCTATTCTGGAGCTGCCAGCAGGAGCCCAGTCTTAGGATATCTAATTTGTTATTCCATTATTATCTGATTTCTTATGCAGACTTTGGCATATATAAACAGTCTGTCTTTTGATGTACTGAAAAAGAGTTTAGTATCTGTTAGTTGAACTAGCAGCCTTTCTGTCTATTGACTCTTGTCACTGTCTGACTGTATTACTTTGTCTGGCTCTTACTGAGGTATGGGTGGGTGAATCAGAAGTTCTTGTACCTTTTGTATAACCTGCAGCCAGGCAGGGCACCGCTGTCCCTTTCATTCCTCTGGTTTTATTTTCACTGGTCAGGCTTAGACAGAGTTGGGTCGGAGGCCATTGATTCACAGAGAGACAAACAAAAAGGTAGAGTGAAGATGACAGAGTTAATGCATAGTTTGTTGGTGCAAATCATGGTCACACACACACGTCTCTTTTTCTTTTCTAAAAGTACTTGTTGATGTACTACACCACATGCATGCATCACACAAACAAACAGAAATGAGAACATTACCTCTCTGCCTGGATGGCAGTGATTATACTGTGAATGCCTCTGGGCTTGTCTCTATCTTGTGCTGTGGTTGATCTCTAACATTGACTGCTCACTTTACACACATACACACATATGGTCTGTTGGATTCACAGAACATGATTATGGTGTGTGATGTCTCTGTCTTGAAGGACTCTCACCTGCCCTGGACAGCCTATTCCCATGCCAGGTACCTCGACTACCCTGAATGTCAAGGAGAAATGACTTATCAGTCTCCCATCCATCTTTTTGTCTCCCTCCCTCACTCTCATTCCCTCGTTCATGCTGTCTGTCAGATTGGCCCCCATGGGGCAGCTAGCCAGAGGTCAGACCTCCCTCCTTTCTTTCCCTGTTCCTCTCCAACTTTCTGTCCACCCTGTCCAGTGGGACAGAGGGTCACTGACTGACATTTATCTCCACAGATCTCTTCAGACAGGGAAATAGCTTTTGTCAATGTATTTGTCTGTGTGCGTGCGTATGCGTGTGTGTGTGTGTGTTTGTGTGTGTGTGTGTGTAGATGAAGATGTGCCCTTTGGCGCTGAATAGAATTATTTTTGCAGCTGGTCCACTGATGGTGAAAGCTGCCATTTGTAAGATTTTAAGAGCTGAAATGCTTCTAAAATGTTACCGGAAATGTATCAGTAGATGAAGCTCCAATGCCATCTCAACTCAAAGTCAATTTTTCAGAGCTTTCAACTGCATTTCAGTTTTCATAATATGCCATATACGATCACCTGTTATCACATGACAAACATGACCTAAAGAAAATTTCATTTGAAGTCTGTGAAAGTGAAAAAAGCTAGTAAGTAGAAGTTAAATTGTGTTGTTTTTGTCACATACAGATCCCAAGGTCAGGGTGAACTTGCACTCTAAAATGTATTTTTGTAATTTTGGTTAACCGACCCATTATTGTCACTCCAGACAAACCAAATTCTGGTCTTTTTCTGATAACTTTGTTCGATTGTTTGGAACAAATGCATTGTGGAGCCGTAAAACTCATCTTTCACAGGATGAAAATAGTAATTTTCACATGTTTTTTAGCTTCAGGATGATAGAGTAACCACCAAAAGAAAAGACAGCTTATGCCCAAACGAACATCCTCTGGGGGAAGTTGACAAGCTGAAGCTTTATGGTGTTTGTGTGTGAAAGCATGTACAATAATGTAAAGCTTGCCCACACTGTGATAACACGTCTGTCTATCTACTCAAAGGTTACCCACAGTGTTGCTTTGAGACCAGCAGATGGTAAAGCCGTCCAACTACTGCAGATATTGCATTTAACTGCTACAACACACACGCAAACACTCCATAGTCCCCACCATCCCCTTTTTGTCCGTGGGGTTGTATTATGGTCTGATTGAGATTCTGTACCAAGCCCGGCTCTGCACTCATTGCTTTTATCAGTGGACTTTTATCTCTCCCCCCCCAAACCCCACAACCTCCATCCTCCCACCTCGACCCAGCAGTCAGATATCACAGCCTGCCCCTGAGCCCTGCGAGCTGCCAGGGTGGCCAGCTGCTCCCCCCCACCCACCCACACACACATACACACACACACACACACACACACACACACACACACACACACACACACACACACACACACACACACACCACAACCCCCAGCACCACTGTCATCAAATGTACCATTTCACTGTTAGGGATGAGTTACATGGACAACAGTGTGGAGCACATGCTACAGTATATTTTGATGTGCTCTCTTGTCCTTGTGTGCAAGCAGGTATGAACAAACAAGTGACTTAAAAGGGCAGACTGAGAGCGATGTTGTTAAGGCTTTGTTTATAATAGTGATAGAGTCAGAATGGGTTTATCAGTGAGTGCCTCTGCAGGCAGCTCATGTCTGAGGGGTACTTAATTAGATCTGGACAATTTTCTCACTTGCCCACCTCCCCACCCCCCACCCCTACATTTTTCTTTTCCTTCTGCATCTCTCGATCTCTTATCTCTCTCATGCTCATTCATAATAAGATGCACACACGCACACACACACACAGTTTTTAGCTGTTGTTTTTTAGGAATGACCCCTATAGCTTGTTAGGAGTACAGTTAAAGCATAGTGTATGTATGTGCTCACACATTCACACATTGCACATGCCTGTAATGTGTAAATATGTTAGCTGCATAAAGGTGGAGACTGATATGTAAAACAGGTCACGTCGACAAGGACGTGTATGTGTCTGTGCATGGATGTGTGTGTGTGTGTGTGTGTGTGTGTGTGTGTGTGTGTGTGTTGAATATCTGCTGACATAGGCTCTGTGCCCTCCAGCAGTTCTCTTTGCTTACCCAACTCTTATTAAAGCAGTAAATATGGCCAGGACATAAATTTGATGTCATGATTTAATTCCACTTTCCACCTCTCTGGCTCTCTCTGCACTTTCTCTCCTTCTCTCTCTCTCTGTTTGTGTGTGTGTGTGCTCGCTTGCTGATGCTCATTAATATGGCATTAATGTTGCCTTCTAATTACAAGAAGCCAAGAATTGCTGGGGGCCAAAGTTTGATGCATTCTGTTTCAGGGTGCTCCTTGCTCTTTTGAAATATGCCCACCTTTACCTTCCTCATCAATCTAGTTTAGAGGTAGTGATATATTGTAGCCTGTGTGAGTTTTTATGAGTGTGTGTAATTGGAGTTTTATGTAGATGTTCTTGGGCTGTTAAGGAGCCAAACACACTCCAGGTGTTACTGTGGCCTCTGCTCTCATCTTAAAGGTACTTTGGACAGCTGCAGCACGATGTGATACAACAAGATACACATTCAGAAGATAACACATTGTACAGTGTAGGAATGCACTGTACAGATTCCCTCCTTTCGTTAAAAGTAAAACCACGGGCTATAAAAAAAAAAAAGTCAGATTTGCTGTAAAGATAATTAATTCCCTCTTTAATTTGGAGTTTGGCACATTTACTGTAACTGAGATGAGATATCACTGCTTCAAGTACAACCCACATCACATGATCACTCTCTTTATCACGACTCTGAAAGAAAACTTTTAATTTATGTAGTTAGTTTGTTCATTTCTGTTTCCATGCCATGCCAAGCATTCGTCCCATCTCATATGAGATTACAGCACACAGATGTAAAGACAAATCTGGGTGAAAAGCAAAAGTGAACAATGTGTCATTACTGCAGTCCCATCTCGCTGGAAAACTGATGCAGCAAAACATTGTTTGAAACACAATGTTTGCAAAGTTTTAGATTTTTTTTTAACCACTTTTTGCACAAGGAATATGTCTAGCATCTCCTGTAGAATATTTTACATGTTATAAATATGGTCACTGAATGCCAATAAAATGAAAACAATATTACTTAAAACACAAGTTTTCAACATCATTTGGTGTAGTTGAATAGAAAGCCAGACATGTTCCACCTGCAAATCACAGTGCTGTTATCAGCTTCTCCAACAAACTTAAACTTTGGGGAGGGGGGGGCAGACCACAAAATCTGGGGAACATTCTGCATGTGTTTCATCACCAGATATCCACTTTTAAGATTTCATATTTTTCATATTTTTGTTAAATGATGGATTACATGTGATAACCATGCAAGTAAGTATGGTGTTTGTTGATTTATAATCATAAGCTAGTGAGGAATGTTGGCAAGGGTTACTCTCGGCAACCAGACTGCGGTGGTCGGACAAAAGTGACTGAATAACTTCTGCATTCACACAGACTACCTATTTTTTGTCAGGAGTGATTACTGGGCATGATCAACACAAACATCTCTGCTTTCACTGTAAGTGAAACTGCATTCAGTTTGACTTTCCCACCACAGTAATGGCAGCATTGCCAGAGCACACAAGACATAAATCAGCTGGTAGATTATTCTTAATCAAACATAAAAACATACAGCAAGACATTTACTGATAACACACACACAAAGCCAAAGCAAAGACAATCAATCATGAAATTATCTACCTACAGTAATTTCAGTTCACATGTTTATGTACAAAATTTCAAATAAATTGTGTACCAAACAGCAGTAGAAAGAAGGAGAAAAATGTTCATACCAATTTTTATTCTGATAAAAGGACTTATTTTCCTTATCTCATAGGCTTTCTGTGAGTAACTTCATGGTTTCTAAATGGTAAATGGACTGCACTTATATAGTGTCTTTCTACCTTAACAGACAAAGCGCTTTACAATTTTTGCCTCTCATTCACCCACTCAGACTCACACACCAATGGCAGCAGAGCTGCCATGCAAGGCGCTGGCCTTACCATCAGAAGAAACCTGGGCTTCAGTGTCTTGCTCAAGGACACTTTGACACATAGACAGGAAGAGCTGGGGATCGAACCACCAACTCTGCAATTAGCGGACAACCTGCTCTACTTTCTGAGTCACAGCCACCGTTTTGTATGTGAATATAGCCAACTGAAACTCAAAAATATTCAACTCATATATAAATAAAGTGCGTTTAGTATAACAAATACTATGTGCAATGTGTACAACATGAAATGTGAGTGAAATAAGCATTGAATTATATTAATGAACCAATTTTAATGTTGTCTATGCAAGCACTTGTAAAACAAATCCTCTCTAAATGAATTCTTCAGACAACCTGGTGAGAAGCCACTTTGTTCCTGACAAGTATTTACTCCAACATTTACGAGCCCATTAAAATCATATCAAGCCATAGAACCATCATGAACAACATCGTTCTTTTAATTTAGCTGCCATCATGACAATTTTTATTAGTGGTAATGGTGCAAGAGAATAAATGAGATGGACCAGAGAAGGGGAGGTAAGGTAACATTATGTGGATTATGTGGAACCTGAACATATATTCCTCTTCCTCTGTCTCTGTATATGAACTAAGACATCCATAAGACATGCACATGCACACACACATTGTTCTTGCCTCACATCCATGGCTCACACAAAAAAACTAGTTTTCTTGGTGAATAGCTGTGAAGGAGGTTTCTCCGACTTGTGAAGGATCCATTTGGGGCCGTGCAGAGAAGAAACGGGATGGAATAGCACAAAGGAAAAAACACTTTGCCCTCTCTGTTAAACCCCCCCTCCATCCTTCCTTCCCTTTAGTCTGAGATGGACTGAGACATTGGAAAAGAACATTAGTAAGAGTGTGAAAGGATGAGAGGGTAAAAGCTGAACACCTCAAGGCTTCAGACGGGAACGTGGTTTTCATCACCCAGCTGATACAAAGAGCAGATTGACTTTTTCTGTGAATTGTTCTGTTGAATATGATCATACACTGCAGAAATGAGACTTTTCCAGCTTAGCACAAGAGACATGAGGTTAGAATGACTTTCTGTTAAGGCTGCCTTGTTGAATTAACTTAAACCACATCGGTTCTCCTTTGTATCCTCTAACGTCTTTTTTCAAGTTACTCGTTTTAAATAATGCCTTTTCCTTCTTATCTATCTTCTTTTCTTCTTTTCTGCTTATTCTCATGACTCCACATTTTCCCTCCTCCTCTGTCTTTACCTCTTCTCCATCCTTGTCCTGCGGTTACCTGGAAAGTATTTCTCACTACTTTTCCTGCAATGAAAAAATGAGCCAAATCTAGTTAACTCTCTTCCTTTGAGGTTGACATGAAAATAAAACTGCACTGAATAATGTTAGCATTTCTCATGTGCAAATAGCCTACCATGTAACTGCAGCAAATTTGTCAGTGTGTGTATTTTTTTTATTTCTTTTAACACCTGTATGCCAAATTTTTATCTTTCTCATAGTTTTAGTGTTCCTACAAGTCACTTATCTGCCTTGTAAGTGTCTTATCTTGATAATCTAAACTTAATACAGTATGCCTTTCCAGCCGAGCCAGACTTGAAGTGATAAAAGTCTGGCATGGCTGGAAATGCTCATGGTGGATTTCCCACACCAGTAGGTAAGAGCTGATCGTCTTGAGTAGTCAGTTTTACCAATGGATCTATTGACCTGTGACTAAGCGGTACTTATTAACCCTTTAACATATTTCCCTTAAGTAGCTTTGAGTTTGGAAATGTCATCTTGTTCCACACTATCTGACAGTATATCAACTCTATCAAAGCTATAGATTACACTGATCAAAAATATTCAAACCCTTAATGCCATGTTTCTTTAGAGCTTTTTCTAAGTGTAGAAAAAATTGCTGTTTGGTTGTTCTGTATTAGACTGGCCTGCCACCTCCATACTGATATAATTGTGGTGTGATAATAATATCATCCTGTCCTTGACAGCTTTACTGTGGTGCAGTATGAACTACCTTTCATGTACAGACTAGTTGTATAACGTGAAATTGAGTTGTTCTAACAGGTAGCATTATGTTGCTTACAGAAGCCTGTTGGAAATAGCAGCTGAGAGTGTGTGATCATGATCAACAAAGGAGTGGGTACTGCATGACAGGGACACTTTGGATTTTCTATTATCGCCACATTGCTGAGATGTGCATTAAGCTGAGAGCATAGTTAGTAACTGATGGTAAAAAAAAAAAAAAACCTGGTATATTTCTTTGTATATATGTCTGCATTGTCAGAAGGAACATGGTGTAACAGCAATTTCACAACTTTAAATTTCAAGCAAACTCGGTGCTTGGTCATCAGTAGACCTGGAAACTTCAAATAACACACTTTGCTATCTGCACACCTCAGACTTCAAAAGAGATGTCCACACTTTGCAGTGCTCCTTACTGAGTTGAATCACAGCAATAAGGAAGGAAGAAAAGACACAGAGAAACAACCACAGTTTGCATTTTAAGAGCCTTGTGAAACAGGGAGTTACCATACAAAGTCTTATAGTGGTGAGAAACTTTACTGCTATCAAACACCTGTAAGCAACATAACCCATAACATGCACAGGCTCATGCACTTTGTGTACACTACACAGTTTATTTGATTCTAATTCGTACATAATCACATGCTTGGCTTCTAATTCACTTTCATTTACTGCACACAATGAACAGAACATTGAATCAGGTTTGTCGCTCTGTGTCTTAGATTATTATTGAACTGTTCTCAATAAATAGTTGCACTGCAATGCAGGTTCAGTCAGATCCATCTGTGTGCTGGCATGCCACTTGGTGTATGCGTGTGTTTTGTATGTGTATGTGTGTGTGTGTGTACCTGACAGGGCCCCAGTGTGTGCTAGCTGAGCCCTGTCACCCGCTCCCACAGTGAGGTGAAATGCTTTTCACTGCTCGCTGCCTTTCTTTTCCATGCTCCTCAGGCTGCATGAGCATCCAGGTGGGACAACAGGCACAGAATATTGAAACCCCAAAGCTGTGGTGTGTGTGTGTGTGTCTGTGTGTCTGTGTGCATTGCGTGTCTGTTTTCTGGCATATGCGTGTGCGTATGTAGTGTGTAGCTGCATGATTTTCCACCAGCGGAGTGTATCCAAATGCTGAGACATCGCTGTAGGCAAGCTTTCTCTATCCAACACTCCCGTCACAAGGCTTTCTCCCTCCTGCTGCTGCTTTTACAGGATTAGAGATGCCACCCTCACCTTTTCTGTGTGTTTGTGTGGCTGTGTGCTTCACAGTCAGAATGGCAGAGTGATTGGACAAAGAAGGAGAGAGTCATATCTAGGATTCATTTTAGTACAGCCACAGTATATTTATATATATATATATATTTTTTTTTTTTTTTTTTCTAAATTGAGGTGATAACAGCCATAGTTGTGCTTTGCAACACCTTAGCCCACCTCCAATTTGCAGACTATGACTTTGTGCTGGCTGTCCTATTGCCCATCATTTCACTGTCTCAACCACTGCCTCATTAACTCCAGCATCAAGCTGCATGACTAATAGACTAATATTACACTGATAACAATCCTGTTTGTGGTGGTAATTGCATGAGGCAATTTCCATCCATATTAGCCCATCTCTCCTGTACTGATAAGGAATAGGGAAACCTTCCCATTAACTGGCTAGAATTAGTCATTAGATCAACAAATATCAGGACTCACGGTTGTCACTCCCAGTGGATGTCAGAAATATGTGCAGTGCAGATGTAACCTGTCTGGCTGCTGGCACTGAGTCAGACATGCAATGTGTCAGTTTTTAGATGATGAATAAATCAAAGTAAATCAGTAAACTATCTAATTAGGAATAAAATGTTATTGATTATGCATTGTTTGTTTATGTGTTTAGATATGTGTTCAAATGCATTAAGGGTGTGTGTTCTTGTATCATTCACATTGCGAGGCCAAGAAGATCTCGTTTAACGTGTCATGGAAAATTCATGTCACGATGAAAAACAATTCTGTTATTAAATACATAAACTGTAATAACTGCCCTTTTAATTATGAAATAGTAAATTCATGCATAAAAAGGAAGTACATATAACAATGTGTGTTGTATTTCACTTTCTTTCTTTCTTTGACTTGTTTTCATTTTGGCATTTTTAAATTATCCATAGATCGGTCGGCCGTGTCATGCTTTGATTATATTCTCAGGAATAACTAGGTTTACATTCTTTCATTCACTCCAGGGGTCCAATTGTTTCATCCACTGTGATAGAGAGCAGGGGTTGCATTTGCAGTGGAAATGTCTGTGTTAAATGTGTGTTACTGAAAAAGAGAAGATAATGGATCCTTTTTTACAACATGATTCATGTTTATTCACTCCAGACAATCTTTACTGGCTTTAAAAACTTGTTAGTTCTTACGGTCAACATGTAGTTTCTCCATAGCATACACGAGACGCACATAAGCTATGGTGTCAGCTATAGTATTTTATGTATTTTGGAAGGGTATGCATGTAGCCATCCCTAGAGCCATGAAACTAGTGTGGCTATAAATACTGATAAGAGCAGCTCTAACACTATAGGGTACGTTTCCTGGGAATTAGTATACTGTGGGTTGAAACAAGTTTGTGTGTGTGTCTTAGAGAATAGGTTAGTCTGCCCTCATATTTAAGACATCCCACTTCTATCAAGAAATCAAGCATATGCTGTGGTGCGCAAAGATAAGCACACACAATAGCACAGATTGCCTCCTGAAGGTTGGAGACAGATGAACACTTGGACATTTGAATAGTAAATATTAAAATAAAATTGTGCTTTGTGCGTTTTAAAATATCCCAGAGTGGCTGCAGATCTCTGTCTTACTATCTCACACAGACACATTGATACATGCTCAGTCATTCATGGAGATTATTAGAGTTTATCAGCGAGGAGCACAGGCTGAGACATGGCAGCCAAGTAACCTGCCTGCTCCCTGAGAGGAGACAATAATGATGTTTACAGCACACATGAACACACAATGTGTATGTGTTTCACCGTTAAGACAATGAAGCAGATACAGCTTGCTCACACATGTGCACTGCTTTAGAATAGTGACCCATACACTTCCACAGCCAAAGATACATTTCCAATCCAAATTCATACTCTTGTTAAAGATTTGTCCAAATTAGTGGGACAAATGTTCCAAGAATTGTCTTTTATTGGCTTTTGTCCTTCTGTGATAGAATATTACAATATTGACATCCAGCAATGTAGTAATTATCCCATTTCCAGAGATTATATTCTTTACTGAGCAGCAGCTGAGTGTGAGCCACTTACACATCGCAGGTGGCGTTGGCAAAGTGCCGGTAATCACAATGAAGAGAGGTTGTGAAGGTGAGATGGGTTGTGCTGAGTTCAGAATTAAAGGGCCATTGCGGGATTTCCGTACTCCTGGTTTGTTAGGATTTTGTTCTGGTAAAAAAAAACAAAAAAAAAAACAAAGACCTAATCTTCTCTCATAGTTATTTAAAAGCTAACTCAAATCAAGTTCAATCATATCACATTTTAGTTGACATTCTCACACTAATAGACATTGTGTGTAGTGTTGTGCATAGTCAGAGTGTATGAATGCATTTAAAGAGAATTACACAGCCTTCTTCTATTTTGCAGCATCAGATTAGCCTTGAAGCAAATGATTGAATTCAACATCTGCAGTCACATTGAGCTCATAATCTCTGTAATGCATATCAAACAAATCTACACTGAGACATTTATTATTCATTCACAGTAACTACAGAGTAATTGGATGCAAGAATGTGTAGTTGTGCACATGCCAGCTCCAGTTTTGTCACATAACACACACACACACACACACTTTAAACGCCTACTCATTCTCAACATCACATTGAGCTACTTTGGCTGGTGTGGTCTCAGTGCGGGTTGTTAGAGCACAACAACAGAGACACACATGGGAAGATTGGCACTGAAACATGCTACAGGCTCTACTGGAGCTCTGTTAGCGCATGTATGTGTGTGTATATATATGTGTATCCGCTCCACCTGTGAGTTGTTGAGTGGAAAGATGTCGCGCTGGGGGTGAGATGGGCTTTTCAGCGGCTGCACTGTGGCACATCGAACATCCCCACTTCACCCATCCATCGATCCTTTTTTGTTTCCTCTTCTCCCATTAACCGTCCTTCCCTGCTCTCCTCCCTCAACCTTTACCTCGACTCTGTGTCCACTCTTTGTACTTTCACTCCTCTCCCATGCTATAATTTCTTTCTCCATGCCGCTCTCTTTATCCAGTTTCCTACACTGTATTCCACTTCTGTCTTTTTCTCCTGCTCTCTTTTTTGTCCCCTTACTTTCACACTTGGCTTTGTGGTTTTTCATCTTTCCATCTAAACCTGTGTCTCTATTCAGTTTTGAGTATAACATACTGTAGTTTTACTGTTTTACATGTTGCACATGTTTACAGAGAAACCGGATACTTGAGAGTATGTAATCAATCCAAACTGCAATTACTCGGTCAACATAACACACTTAAACTTACATGTTGTCTATCTGATAAATAGCACAGCCAAACTACAATCAGGTCAGTTTTCACCTCAAGATGTAGCAGGTGTGGAAAATTGAACCAGCCTAATCAGATACTGTACCAGACCACAATCAGCAATCATTTAGATGGGGACGACTCTCGGCCCATCTCGAAACTCCTGAACTCTAAACTATTAGTCTAAAACAAGACATTTAAGATATAAAATGATGCATACTGTAATTCTTGAGCTGGATATTTCTCACCTTGGATTTATTTTCAGTAATTTGTTTCTAGAGAAGCTGCCTCATTTTTTTCATTTGATAAAACACGAGCAAAGAGCAACGACATCCAGGGAGCGGTGCGTTCTTCCAGAACGTTGTTTTCACTGCAGGAAAAGCACAGGTGAAATTAATAAACATTAATTGCTGCATTCCATTCAGATATGTTTCAAGGCCCTGCTGTATGTGATGTACAATATGGATTACTGGGATAATTAATTGGAACATTAATGTTATTAGTTACACCTGTGGTTCTCCTCAAATGAAAAGTCAAAATGTTAAATATGAGTAAGTTCTCTTGGTCTTGAAATGACATCTGTATCAAGTTAAGTTATCCATGGCCATGCAGAACCTCAATGAGCAAGGCAAAAATTGGTGGAAGGTTAATTCATGCTGTACGAAAAACAGAAATCGATTTTGTTAAGATGATCTTTACGTCTCATGGCAGTTTTTGAGAAGGGTGGATTATCTTTTTTTTCTCATCTTTTTTGAAAAACTGTGTTATTTCCCTCCATAAAAGATGTAGATGATGTACTTTGTGTAAATACTGCAGCTGATGATTATTTTTATTAAAATAGTAAAATGTCAAAAAAATGTGACAAATGCCCATCATAAGTTACAGTGACGTCTTTCAATTGCTTGTTGTTGTTGTTGTTTTTCAACCATTAGCTCAAAAACCCAAAAGCAGGTTTCTATTCAATTCATTGATATTAATCTAAGAAAATCAGCAAATCTCCACATTTTAGACACTGGAACTAACATTTTTTAAATTTTTGCTAGATTAATAACTGTTGTCGATTTATTATTATTTATTTATGTTTATAATTGTTTAAGCAACAAACAATTCAACTTTCCTTGTAACTGATTGTCACCTCTAACAAATTACAGAAACTATTTTTGTGAGTATGATTTAAAATGTTGCCTCCAACGATGTTCTTTTCCACTCCCACATTCTCTCTTTGCTTCTCCTGCTCTGTTTTACCCCCTCGTCTCTCCTGGTTCTCCCTCCGTGTGTTGTCTAAGGTGGCCTCATGGCTCTGCTTTAATCTCCTTCCGCCCTGAACATCAGTCAATCACCAGCAACCCAGCCTGCCATCTCACTGTGTTAAACCTTCCCTTCAGCTGCGCTTTCATCTCTCCTCCCATCTCTCACACCATCCTCCAGTTCTGTCTCTCTTCTCTTTCACTTTAAGTCTGCTCTATTTCCAAATTTTCTATATCTTCCACATTCCTCTTACATGTTCAAGGAAGGCAGACATTTCCTTATTTATACCTTTTAAATATTTGTCTGTTTTTTAATGAAAATGTCAGTCATGCAAGAGTGTGTGGGAGGGGAGTCTCCCGGATTTAAAGCTTATTTGTGTTCTGATAATTTGTTTGACCTTTACGTAGCCCTGCCCTCCAACCTATCTGATTTGTTAAAGCATCAGCATTAACAAAAGAGGTGAGTATTTTCTGACTGCTTCATCCAGAGTACATCATTAATAGTTTGAATAGTCTGACTTTACTGCAGGATTGGAAAATTATCTATTTCATTTGAACTTGACCTTGAAAAGCAGCTAATGTAACATGGAGAGTGAGAAGGGTGCGGACAGCAAAAAGCTATCCATCAGGGATTAACGGAGGGAAACAGGAGCAGAGTTGTTTTGGGTGAGAAGAATGATGGGTGGAGATGTGAAGAGAGAGAAATGAGGAAAGGAGGGCAGCCAGACAGGTCAGAAGACAGAGAGGTCTGGTGATGGGCAGAGGGCAATCTGTGGGAAGAGCCAGAGCGACGGGAGAGACAAAGGGAGAGGGATGAGGAGGGAGGAAAGAGATTGCTGTTTTAAGGAGATTAGCGTTCAGATAAAACGCATAAGACCGAGCACAAGAAAGGAAGTGATGATGGGAAAGTCACAGCTGTAAGGGCTAGAAAAGAAGAAATGCAAGTGTGTGAAGAGACAGTGAAGGATGTAGAAAGTACTGATCAATTGAATGTCACCCCTTGGAGGAAAAAAAAAACATACCATGCTCCATAAAACCACAGGTCAGGTTATTAGTGGCACCGCCCTCTCTAAATATACATATACACCTGAGAAAAACATAATGATACTACTAATAAAATGATGCAGAGCGTGTTTTTTGACATAGTTCTTAATTTATCTGATTGTTCCTACTTTAATGATGGCGCATGTGCACAGACACTAGTATGTTAGAGCTCTGGTTGGGTGAAAGTTGACCTGTTTATGAGGCACTATAACCCAGGATTTATTCTAAGGGATAAACGAAAAGCCAGCAGGAATGGGGATGAGACGGGACGCGGGTAAGATGGATGTAGAGATGAAGCGGTAGAAAGAGAGGGTCAGTAATCATGCAGCGATGCACTTTCAAACATTACCCAAACTCGATATTTACTCTGCACTGACCGCCTGACATCAATACAGCTGAGTATAAACAAATGTAGATTTCATTCCGTGCCAGCTTTCAATACACTTGTTCTCAAAGAAACGTGTCACCAGAGAAATCCATTTTACTGCCACTCCTTCCGCAACTTATTGCCATCAGTGTTGGCAAAGCAGCAAAGTGCGGCACATATTTATGCGTGAGGTGCAATCCAGCCACAATTCAACTAATGATGTTTGGTTTATTTCTTGTTTAAAGGTTAAGTTTCATATACTGCACTCGCCAGCAGGTGGCAGAGTAGGCTATTTGTGATACGGGCTATATAGAAGAAAACCAGTGTCAGTTGATGGTCTGAGTCTTGACGAATGTGTGCCCGATGCTGCTGTACTGTAGTGGCTTGCAGGTTTTGTTGAGCCTTGCTGGTGAGGTAAGAAAAATGAACATTCCTCTACACCACTGATGTCGTCCCTGTCTGAATGGTATAACAGAAGCAATGGCTAAAGAGAGGGTGGTACTGGTTAACATGACATCTTTGTGTGTAACCTTCAGGTCCTATATTTAAATACTACTTTTATGCACATAGGCACTACAACTTTTTCTTGTTTTTGTCCTTTCTTCCAGGGGCATATGGTGTTAAACCAATTGATAGCATGTTATATATAAACCTGACCTCACTTTACCAGACTGAATGCCCTCTCCTTTTCCCTCTTTTCCATCTTTCACCTTGCTTTGTACTTCTATCCCGCTTTATTTTTTGGCCCCTCATCTCTTCTGCTGCACTCCCCCAGTTCCCCTTTTCTTCCTGTACATCTTGCCTTGCCGTTCATTCACTTGGTCTGCTTTTGAGTGTTGCTATAGTTACTGATCTAAAAGAAAAGGACTTCTGGTGTGAAGCGGCAGGGGGCTGTGAGACTGAGATTTAAATGAAAGTCAGGTTAGGACCTGCTAGAGTGCCACATGTGGTTCCTGAGCTTAATGCGCACATTGAAGCATGCAAACATTTTCACATGTGCACACACACAGAAAGATTGAGAAAAGGTCAAAGTGTAGAGGACATTGACCACCATGGTGTTAAAAATAAAAGGAGAAACAGTATTTGGAAATCCAAAGAAGTTTTTTGCTGTTTAGGGACCTGAAACAAACCACACATCAGTCGGTTTGCGTTATATGTGTATATACTGTATGTCATTTGTTACCATGTGTGGGTGGATATAGATAGGGAAAGCTTTATTCTACTGATTCCCTTGTTTTTGTGAGGGAATTACTCATTTGGGCAGCATAACTCTTTCATCCTTCTCTGCCTCATTCCTCCTCCCTTCTGGCTACCTTGTCCTTTCAGTTCGACTAAACACAATGCTTTTTTATGTCCAGACCTCCCTCATTCCCACTTTCTCTTCACATTTACTTCTTTAACCTCCCTCTATCCATTTCTACCTCCTCCATACGCTCCTTTTCCTCTCAGTTTCAGTCTCAATTTTTACCTGTTTCAATGGACCACTGGTCTCTATTTCCCTCCTTCTTTCTTTAATTTAGATTGTCAGACTTTCTTGGTCTCTCAGACTCTTTCATTTTATTTCTTTTGATGATAATCTCACTTTTTCACTTCCCCATCTTTGTCTCACCCCGTCTCCATTTCTCTGCACTGCCACAGTCTCTCTCTCTCTCCGTTTCCCTGACTCACTGACTCATGGTTCTCTGCTATTAGTATTCCCCAAGGGTGGCTGGACTGCACAATGTGTCGTGTGTCACCTCACCAAAAGGCAAACAATGAAAAATGAGAAGCCCGGCTTTGCCTCTGCATGTGAGGAAAGGGGTGGCGGAAAAAGATGGAGAGTAAGAAGATGAGGGGGGAAAAAGCGATGATTGAACCAGACAAAGAGACTGGGCTTTGTGTTTGAGGAGCACAGACAAGTTTGGTCATCCATATGTATGGACAGTACAGAGAAGCAGGCAGACAGACTGACCTGGAACGTGCTGACTGCACGTGTAGAGTGAATAACTGTTCATTTTCTCTGCTCCCCATAAAAAACTACCCTGCTGAGGTGTGCTGTGATTGTACGTGTCAACGTGTTCCCGCACATCTGAGGATGAGGGCTGTTTTTGCACCCTGTGTGTGTGAATGCCCATTACTTCTTGTGTTTTCGTAACAATATCGATTTCTTCATATTGTGAGTAGTGGTAGTAGTAAAGAGGAGTTTGATTTCTGTGTTTCGCTTTTCAAATAAAGACAATTCTGTCTTTATAAACGTTACTATTTTAAACAAATAGCATCAGAAAGCATCAGTATAACTTTTTTGTAGTGTTAGTCTGTGTATTTAAAGATCTGTCAATCTGTTTCGGAGAGACAGTGTTCTTATGTTTTCAATTCTGGTGTTGGAGCAACCATTTGTTTACAATTTAGATCATGTATTGTGCTTTTAAAATCAGAAGAAAATTTACTCCTGTGTCAGTAGGAGTTTCTTGGGCAGTGTGGATTGTTTGGTATTGAATGACTGACTGACGGCCCAAAAAAATCAATAAACACTGAATAACAAAAAAAAGTCAGAAGAAAATTGGTTTACATGAGGGTAAAATAGAGACAGAGAGGTAATGTTAGGAGGGAGTGGACAGGTGCCGTACTTGGGCTGAAATAATTATTCAATTTCAAAGTCATTCATCGAGCAACAATGGCAAACACTCCGTGGTTGAAGCCTCAAATATGAGTTTTGTGCTTCTGTTTTCTTTTTTATATCATTTTTAATTTATTTTTTTGTGTTTTGTGCTTTTGGCCAAACAAAACAAGCAATTAAAGATGGCATCTTATGCTCTGAGAACTTGTGATGGGCAATTTTCACTCTTCTGACATTTTAGGCTAAAAGATGGATTGATTGAGAAAAATTCAACAAGTGAATCCATAATGAATTTAATTACCCTACCCTACCGCTACCCTAATTTATAGTGCATTTACCAAGCATGCATTACATCCAACCTGCATATCCTTGCTAAATACTTTTGTATGTTCCACAATGTACTGTCAAACCTATTTTCCTCATTAAAACAGCACTGACAGCACATATGAGCAGGTGTAGTAATGATGAACGTTTTCTACTGTGTTGCTTTTCTTCACAGCTGTTTGCTAAACAATAGCTGGCAGTTATAACCCTGAACAGTCTTGTCATCTTGCAGGGTACTCATGAAATGCACAAGCAACCATGAATATGAAATGCATGTATTATTCACAGTGACTGTGATCTAGTCCTGTATCTGATTTGAACCTCATGCTTGTCTCTCTACAGTAAAACACCAGAGGCAGGCTGACTCCTTTTTCATTTGCTGGAGAAATATAGCCTGTGCACAACTGGAGGGGAGGTCCTAACTCTTTTTTTTTCTATTGCTTTGCTTGCAGGCACCCACACATATACATTATACTATTGTTCACACACATAGTAGTTCCATCTTTCAACTCAATATCAAGTGTGCACTCAAGGTCTCTCTTTTTCTCACAAGCATACACCTCACCCCACACAGGGAGAGGTAAGTCAGAGTGTGATATAGAGAGGGTCTCGGTGTGTGTGTCATGTGACGTAACTCAGGAGCTGGGTTAGTGACAGAGAGAGGAGGAGAACGAAGGAAGGATAGGGGCGGGTGATGAAAGGGTGAGATAAAGAGAGGACGGCCTGAAAACATAGCACATAAAAGCAGAGCATCGTCACAGTCCTTCTCTCCCGTGGCTGAAAGATCACTCCATCTTCCTCTGAGGCACTTGAAAGACCCACAGCACGACAACCTGGCAAGTCCCTCACACACACACGCATTCACACACACACACACACACGAGTACACTCCTCCCATACAAATGGAAACAAAAAGACACACGCGCTGATGCCCACACACACACACACAAGCAGACAAAGATCACAATCATCGCCTTAGCCAAGCTTTATATGAGGCTCTCCAACTTTAACATTGCTGTGATGTAATGTATTGTAATGTGATGTACAGTGAGACATTGATAGTGTGTGTTAAATGGTTATTTGTGTCTTGTATTAAGATGCCCTCCCACACATATTAGCACTCACACACACACACACACACACACACACACACACTGACCTTCAGTGGGTACCTTGGTAGACAGGTGGTGGTGCCATTGCCTGTTGCTAAGCAATTACCAAGTCCATTACCCCTGCAACATGCCCATAATGTGAATTTTTTTCTCCCTGTGTTTGTGCTGGCTGGGTTACTAGTGTGTGTGTGTGTGTGTGTGTATGTGTGTGTGTGTGTGTGAGAGAGAGAGAGAGAGAGCTTTCATTAAAGCAGGTATAGTGAATAAAACACAAGCAAGAACAAAGTCAGTGTTTCCCTGCTATATGCCACTGCCTCCTGTTAGCACCAGTGTATGTTTTTTTTTATATGTGTGTGCATACAGTATGTCAGATACATGATGGTAATGAAAACAAGAGAGCTGATAACATATTTAAGGCAACATTAATAGATTTTTTGGTCTCAAAGGTGCAGTGTTTAGGATTTAGGCTGAATCCAAATGTCCAGACTTCACTGCACTTGCAGACTCGCAGACTTTGCAGGCGCGTCCCCAGGAAGTCTGCGAGTGCAGAGGGCTGTCCAAACCCACAATTCATCAAGTCCACAACGGCCCTCAAGCAGACTTTCTGCAGACTTCCAGAGGATCCGCTTGGGGTGCAGACCTCACCAGACATTGCCCAGTAAATTGCCCATAATCCTGCATCAACAGGCTTTAAAGTGACGATGTAGCCTAAAAGAAAAGAATACAACTAATTATTATTATCAATAATAAAAAACAATAATTAGCATCATCATCATCGTAATGATAATAATAGGCTGTGTAAAATATTTACTTTTGATGACTTTTTTCACTTTTTGTTGTGATGTAGTGAGGTATAATGTTCACACAGAATAATAAGCCTATAGACTTAATAATGTGGATTTGTTTATTATAATCAGCTAAACTAGATGGGCAAAGGTTTACAATGTAAGGGCCTCAGTTGAGGATTTAATGTAAATATAATATGAGCTATGTTTCACAGTTCATGTAAAGGGGAAATCTCCCTGAGCATTCTGACCAGATGTGTTGAGTGTAAAGCCGCAGACCTGCACATATCAGAACTATTAAGAATCTAGCGGTAGCAAGGAGGAGAACCTATGGTGGCCGCAAAAAACGTGAAACACCCTCTGCAGAACCAGGATTTGGTACTTTACATCTCATACTAAACGATAATGACCCAACACCTCCTGCGACGGACATCATATGAGATTCCAGCAGGCTGTACGCTATGAGACACATAATGCTGCATTGTTGGACGATTGTGTTCACCCACAACACACTGAAAAATCAGCCATATTTAGCATGCAGTATGGTTTGAGGATAGTGAATTTTAGTGAATTTTTACATTTCCTTAGCAAACAGTGGTTTCTTCAAATATATTTTCATAATGTTTTTTTTTGTTGGTTGTTTTTTTTACATTTTTTTGTTTGTAAGAGCTTGGAATTAAGGTGAGGTGAGATTTATTCTGTTATGTGCCTGCATCCAAGTCCAGAACATTACTTCATTGTTCTGTGAGTGTTTGTGTGTGTTCATGTGCCCGCGCCTGACGCGCACAGCCTGATATACGACACACTGGCTAAATGCAGCCGCGTGTGTTGGCTGTAAATAACCTGCAAGCTATTAGAGAAGGGTGAACAACTGTAGCTGGTGAAACACACTGCAGACTCAGGCACGTGGACGTACACAAGAACCACCTTGATCCCGTGCATTCACACTCACAGGTACATAGACAGATGGTCAGATGGACAGACACAAGCTGTTAAACACCCCCACCCCTCCTCTCTCACTCAGCTAGGAGGAGTATGAATGTGATTTGATAGCCACTTGGAGTCAGCTACCCTCCCCTAACAGCCAGCCTATTGCGGGAATTCACTTTTGCCCCCTAATGTAGAAATGATTGGTACTCTGATACGATAACCTCTCCCTAGTATTCTATTAAAATCACTAAAAAATGTTGAGGGAAAAAGCAGCCCTTACCCTGTCTGACTGCTGCCTCCTCCTCCCAGCTCTTTCTGCTTTCACATATAGAAGGAAGGGTAATTAAAGTTGACCTTCACCTGTCTTCCGTGACGTGATAGACGTGATTATATGCACAAATCATAGCAGGCATGCACACATCAAGAACAATCAAGTGACAAATACATATTTACAAACCACACATTGTAATTTCAAGTAATTGCATTTTTGTTGGGTAACAATTATTCAGCGTCTTTGGTAAAAATTTTATTCTTCTCAGTAATTAGTGGAGTAATGAACCACCAATGCACCAATCCAAACAGTCGGTTGTTTTGTTTTTACACCCTCTATCCCACTGCAAGCTCAGTCCTGCAGTTTGTTTTGTTCAGATTTTTTTGTATTTTTCTGTCACTTCATGCAAGAGAATTGACTCTTTTAAAGGGGACAACAAGGGGCTTGTTGTGGTTTTCTGTCATTTTTATACTGTCGTGATGTCAGATGTTAAACATGATTAAAGTTCCAAAGTGAACATATGTAAAAATGCTCCCTGAAAGTCAAAAGTCAGGGCTTCAGCCAGCTCTGAACGCTTTGTTTGCAATGTTCCCTCTACTTCCTCCTTGAGATGACATCAGATTGTTCATGCATGCCCACAAACATTGTCCGTTCTGTAGCTTTTGTTGCAAAGATTGTCACTAAGGTAATTCTATAGGTTGTCCACTCGCATATTTGAGATTGGATTTGGGCTCCAACATGTACGGATGTATTTGAGAAGTTTACATTTGGAGTAAAGAAGGAATTGAAAAAGAAGTGAAATCCTACTACTATTGTTTGTTTATGTAGCCTCCAGGGCTGGCGGAAGCTTCCTGAAGCTGGCAAATCAGGACAGAGGTGAGCTCATCGGGAGGAGGGCCTTAACAGACAGGAGCTAAAACGGGCCTGAACTGAAGGGCAGCATAAAGGGTCAGTGTAAGATAAATGTGGAGTTTTTTGAACTGTAAATCATGCAAAGATATTCCAGTAGAGCCCCTGAATATAAATATAGACCTGGAAATGTGCATGATACGTCCTCTTTAAATAATAAATGGTAGAATGGAATCTTTCTAGATTAACATTTTCCTCCTCCTTGACTCAGAAAGTTTGACGAGACCTTGTGACTCCAATGTTATTTGGCCTCTCTTATCATTCACAGGAGGGCAGAATGATCATATTTTGAAGATGGGAAGATGGGTCGATACAATATTAATGTTAATATGATTTTTTTGTTTTATAAATTTTACAGCCATAGCTACATATTTTCATTATTCAAATACTACTGCTGTCATTGGCTGGTAGTGCTTTTGGTACTGGCACACTACAGGACGGTTCAGACCACACACCACAGACTATGGACCATAGACTATAGACTAGAATTCTTGTTTTCCATAATACCTCCCTTTAGGACTTTTATCTGACTCTTAAGCTCTCTAATTTGACATTCATTCATTCCTTGGCCTGGCAGCAGAGTAAACCAATCTGTAGGTTTCGCAGGACATAATACTGTGGATATGGCAGACAAAAATCACAACTTCAGCTCTCCATCTCATCTAATTTTCGCTCTTTTCACACCCTGTTCAAACATCTCTATCTTTCAAAACTTGTCACCACTTCTCTTTATTATCACCTGCATCTCTTTCTCCTCTCCGCTCATACACACCCACTCATCCCGCTTCTCTCTCTTTCACTCTCTCTCTGGGTAGTGGCCCAGTGGTAGTGGTAAGGTGATTTATGGTGTATGGCTGTTGGCTCTAAATGGGATGTTTTATTCAGAAGTAGGAGGAAGTCTTGCTGCCTTCTCTACCGCTCTCCAGAGCCTTGCATTAAAACACATAACACATGCACGCACATACACAATCTGAAAGGATAATTTACAGACCAACACTGGCATTTCCTCTTACATTTAGATACGACATTAAACGAGAAGAGACAGACAGACTGACGGAGTGACAGACACCTGCAACTGTCAAAGAGTCAAACATAGAAAGAAGAATAATGGCAACTTCTGTAGTAACTGTGCACTATTGTATGCGTGTGTTTAAAGTCAAGGTCAAACCACTACATTTGTCTCCCTGTCAACTTGCGCGCTGACAGCTACGCATACAGTTACGAGCAGCAGGGATGGAAATTCGTCTGTCTGACTGACTTTTTCTGTGTGTCTGTCTTTCTTTAATTTTTACTTGCTTGTGTATCCATCCTTACTTGAACATTCACCTTGTCTGTTCAAGTAAGCAAAAACACACGCTTGTGGATGCGTGTATTTGCACAGAATGAACAGCGGTGTGTGTATGTGTGTGTGTGTGAATTCATGCTGGTGTGAATAATGCAGCGAGAATAACAGTGTGAATATTCATTAGCTGTGTAGCAGTGACAGTTACCCATGTACCTGTCACTCAGAGCCTCAGGTGGATACAGTTTGTATGAATACTACACACACACACACACACACAGACACACACATACATACACACATATCCTTGAAAAGATGCTTTGGTGTTTCCAGTATTGGGATATTTGTGCTTTTTTTCACACTATGCACTCAAGCTTGTTTAAGTTTATATTAATGTAGTGTGTTTGCTTGAGAAAATGGGATGTACTGATTTATTCATTGCATCTGTCCCTAAGAGTCATCACATAAGCAGGATAGACTCCATCTTGTCTCCTATATGTGTTTATGACCTCCAGTAGATGCTCTTGTGGCAGAGCTCCCAAAATCTCTGCTTTCATTCTAGCACAAGTCCTGCTGGAGAGACAGGTGCACTAAACATGACTTATCCCTCACCTGAATCCCCTACGATTGGACACTAATTGAACCTGTGTGTATGTTTGTGCGCTTGCTTCTGAGTGGGCACGCCTGCATGCATATTCACACATATTTCCCCCAGAAGTAATTTCAACTTCATTCTCCTTCTGGGATCCAGAGAGCAAAGACAAGTCATGCAATAGCTCAGCGTGGAGCCATAAACACGGCAGGTGAAATGGTGCTTGGAGAGCACACAACTCTCTCTGAGCTCCCCAAGAATATTCAGATAGTTTTCATTTTCCACAAGATTGGCTCTGGGTGATGACCACTCGCTAGAAGAATAGACAAGGAAAGAGGGAAATATAAAATTAGAGGACCCTGGGGAGGGCATATGTGTTTGTGTTTAACATTACCATTTGTCAGACCCTCATTGAGGAGTATAAGCAGATGCTTCACAAGAGGAATGATAATATGTATATACTATTATCCTCTGTCAAGGAGGATGTTACCCTTTTTTTGCATAACAGCTCTTTTGCCTGTTTGTACATTACAGTATATGATAATGTACTTAATAATGTACATTCCTGCACGTGCACATGTTTTCATAGACCCTGAAGGGCAGAGTAATTGTGTAAGAGACATGCTGGAATGAATTATAGAAAGTCAGAGTTACAAAACAGACAAAAATGTCACGGTTTTCTTAAATAATAGGGAGAAGGACAGAATGGCTTAAAGAAAGCAGGCAAAGAGTGAGGGAAATTTTTTGAAGGAAAGCTGAGGAGAGGATGTGTTGAAAAGATAATTGGATGTTAGGAAATGCAGAGGTATGGGAGCTTTGGCTTCTCTAAACTCTAGAGTTGACCTTTGGTGAGGAAAAAATATTTTTTTTAGAGTCCCAATGTTTTGAGTCCACCTGTCCTTCAACGTCTTTGTGTTTTTCACTTTCTGATTTCCATATGTCCTCTATTATCTGTACCCCCGATAGCTAAAGCATGTTTTTGGACATGAATGTGTATGCATACGTTTGTGTCTGTCTGCATTTTTCAGCATTGTTACAGCTTCTCCTGTAGTGATTAATCTAGTTAAAGTGTAGCCGAGGGGTCGGATAGCAGAGAGACAATCCCACTATTAAAGCTACTAGCAGCCTACTATTCTTAGCTCAGGCAATCACAGCACTCTCATTATTACTCAATAGGGTGGAGGCATGCAACTCATCATCTCTCATCATCTGTTCTGCCCCCGGCAATGACAGCACACACTACGATTCTGCACACACCACATACACACATGCACACACATGCTCACACACAAACACACTTGCTTGTTAACACATATTATATGTGATGTTTTTGTAAAGGAGAGGAGAGTGTTAAGAAGACATTCCTCAAAACTAGCACTGGTATCATTGCTGATATACATAGCTCTTTAGTTGTCATACTCCGCATTGAAAAATGAGTTCTGTTTCTGACCAATAATCTTCTTCTGGTGTGGGGTAATAAACATCTGTTGTGGGGAAAAAATGTCAAGGAATCAGTAAAGATGAGTGAAAATCATTAAGAGAGCTGGGCACAGTCCCGCCATTCAGTCTTGTTGCCAATTCGCCCCAGTGGCCACTCGTGAGTGAGTGTGATAGTATCCCAATGTAAAGTCCATAGGCTAAGCGGGATGGCACAGGCAGACCAGTGGGAGAAACACTAATGCTCATGTTTAGTGGGTCACTTACACGCTCAGCGAGCAATTTTCATTCATTGAATGGGCGCAATCTTAGAGTCTGATATCCAGGTCTTATAATACATCCATAATAAAAATACAGAAAGGTGTTGAGGTCACAGAAGACATGAGCCAAAAAAAAAGTAAGATGCTGAAGGGCCTCAAGTGAACAAATTACAAATGTAAATTTGATTTATTGTCATCATATTTGTTTGTTGTGTACAAGTACTTGGCGAAATACATCATACTTATGGTTGAGCAAGAATTCAGTATAATCGTATATTAATTGCGATCAGATTGTATGATAATATAATCATGTGCTGTGTAATCATGTTTGATTTGTTGTTGGTTTTTTTTATATATTTTTCTAAATTTTGTTGTATTAGTGTTACCAAACAAACTGTAATTCAAAACTACAATCGTTTACATGCGTTAAGAGTTAATGTACAGTATGATGAATCTGTACATAGCACCCAAACACAGTTCATTGCATTTAACATCAGTTTGATTATTTTATACGTAATTGTGCATACATTTGCACTATCATTCATTCAAACATTCTTATTAATATTATTCTATGGTTCTGGTGCACCCCCATCTGTGACGCAACTCAAAAGCAAAGAAGCAGAGATGAATGGTACAAAATAATGCACAAACCTATGAGATGACATCACTGACAGTTTCAGTAAACCATCTGGTTTGGGTTTCTGCATCTGAGCTCAGTCTGCTGATCTGCGGCGAGTGTGATGAGAGCCTTTTTACCCACCTTCTGTCTGGAGTTATCTCTCCAATTTAACACTGCAGGATTGAGATAGCAGCACTTTTTAGATTAAAAATCCTTAAGATCTTTGGATTTATCTGAATAGTTCTGAGAAACAGAATCAGGCAGAGAGAGATAATGAGAAAGAGAGCCGGGAGGAACAAGAGGCACAGCCCCCCTCCTCTCCTCCCTGCTCCCACTGTCATGCCTGTGTGTTTGTGGGTGTGTTGGACAGGCGAAATGGCTTGTTTATGGGCAGATTAATTGCTTTTATGGCCTTGTTTCTCCCTGTGAATGGTACTGTGTGTTTTAATGAACACCCACACTGCCTGCCTCGCCAGCCTGCCATGCCATTCCTGCCGCTGCTTTTTAGAGCATAGCCAAGCTTTAGCTAGAGCCCTCCATGGCTAATGCTTAACGCTCACTGCATAGCCCTGCACAGGTGACTGATTTCATTGGCGTGTGTGTGTGTGTGTGTGTGTAGCTGTGCACTTAGCCCTCTTAAAACGCCCAGCACAGGTGAGTGGGTCCAACCGAGGCCCACAGGGCTGAGGGTGACCAGCAGTTAACTGGACCGTGACTTTAATAATTTCCTGCTGAGCTGAGGAGCGGTAAGCCAGGCTTTCCAGAGTGTTAAGCTACCGGCGTAGACACAAAGATTCTTTCAAAGAAGGAGATAGAGTGATAGGTTTGAGACGAGGAGAGAGAGACCATTTAGTAGAGAGGTTGAAGGAATTAAGACAAGGTAAGCGCTTTTCACATAGCAGCTTTACATGGATCAATTAAAAATCAAGCACAGTCTCGCCCTCTCCAGGCCCCTGCCCTTCCCTCCTTACTTCATCAGCTCTAATTATGCGTTACTTGTCTCCTGTTTCGCCTCTCTCTTTTCAACACCCATTCTCTCCTTTGGTTTTCATCCCTGTTCCTCTCGCCCCCCCTCCCTCCCCCTCTCTTTCTCTCTTTCTCTCTCTCTCATTAATCAGGTCTGCAGGCTCTCTCTTTCTTCTGGCTTTCTACTTCATTAAGCTTGAAACAGTGATGGACCACTGCTAATGGACAGCCTCAGCTCTAACTCACAACTCAAACCTGGCTTTAATTGTTTATGTGTGTGTCTGTGTGTGTGTGCCTGTGTTTCTTTTACAATGTTCATCACAAACATTGTGAAGGAAACAGGTTTTATGTGCCTGTTTATTTGCCATTTGTGTGAGGTTTTAGGGAAACTGTAGCTGTACAGAAGCAACCATCAAATCATGATGACCTTTACTTATCACACCTTTGAAGGGGCACTCTAGCAATTTAACAAAAAAGTGTTTTCATGTTGAATTATAGGAAATGAGAATATGATATGGTGTTTTTTGGAGCTTGACCTGTATAAAGGACTGAAAGTCAAGATATCTAGACCTCTAGTGCATTAAATTGCTTTGCCATAGGGCTGAGAGTGACTGAGGTATATTTGTATTGTTGAAAGATTTTTTTCTGTCACAGTACACCCCACCTCTCCTGGTCTATCAATTCTTTATAATTATTTTTGAGGTTTCCAGATAGCTTCCTATAATGTTTTGTATTCCATATTGATGGTTATAGCGCTGTCTAGTTGTTGTGATGACTGAAGTACACCTCCTAACTTTGCCATTTCATATTGTCATATTGTTTGTCTGACATAACGTCATGGCTGTGTCAGTTTGTCACTTTTTAAAATCTACTTCATGTTCAATACTAACTCACTGGAGGACTATTTCATCGCTGAATATCACCTTTAAGTGTTCTTTGGTCTGTGGGTGTAGTTTAAACTCTTCTTCTAACAGGGTCTTGGTTTGATTCCTTCCACTGAGAGCTCTGAAAAGTAACAGACAGATTCCCAAAGTACTGGGGAAGGCACAAATAAAGTTGAATACACTTTAGAGGTCTTTAACAAAATTTGTTCAGATGCATGATAAACTTCCAAATCACATCACATCACCTTAACTGAAAAGCCTCTGGGGACCTCGTATTCCTTAGTCGGCATCTCTTTTACTACTCTTTCTACAACTGCCTTTTACAATCTTATTAAGCAACAATGCCGATCCCTCCATTTGACCATAATGCCCAATAAAAGAGATTTTATAGTTGCATACATTTACCATCAGCTCTTTGCATATATATTGCTCTCCACCCAGCAGTGCAGTCGTTAGTACAGTGGTGTTCTGCTCGGCTGCCGTGGAGAACAGGTAGTATTGAGTGATGTTGTAAAAGGAGCTGCTTTACTGTGTGTTTGTTCTGGCATGTTAACGGTTGGCTTTACTGCTCTGATTATGGCCCACCAGGGGAGCAGGGAGTGCTAAATACGCAGGGAAAATGCTGGAGGCAAAAAAGGACAGAAAATAATGTGCGCTTCCACAGGTATGCATGTCTTTCGTGAAAGTCAAAGAAATCACCCTATCATGGGATACACTGTTGTTCTTAGTTGTGTATGTGTGCACCTGTGTCACTAAGACAAATTCCTGTTATATGATTGTGCAATAAAGAAATACAATGTTAATCTGGTGCTACAAAATTCCCTGCAATGTATATTTTGAGACTGAGTTTCTAATTTAATACAACCAATACAAAGACAACTGACAAGCATGGCTGACAAAGTTTTATTTTCACATTACTACATCTCCACTCCATTTTATCCACATAAACCAGGAAACACTTTGTGAAATTAATAAGACACAAACACATGCACACAGGCATACTGTGCATATTTCTCCATGTTGGACCAGTTTCTGCTCTGGCCTGACACCACACAGATGCTCAATTTGTTGCCTGGACAACCACAGACCTCTGAAATTTGTGTGTGTGTGTGTGTGTGTGTGTGTGTGTGTGTGTGTGTGTGTGTGTGTGTGTGTGTGTGTGTGTGTGTGTGTGTGTGTGTGTGTGTGTGTACAGTATATGTGCTTACACCTGGCAACTCCTCCTGTCTCCTACTAACTGGCACAGCTCCCCTTAATTTTTGTTTAGCACATGCAACTCACAGTAAAAACACCTTATCAGTTCTGTAAGAGCTACTCCTTTCACCTCCCTTGCCCGCGAACATTGTCATTACCTTGTCATTTATCATTATTTGGATTATGCAGCAGTGACGTGTTGTTGTGCTTTTTCCTCATGGTTCTGTATTAGCTTGTGTGGCTGTCTTTAGGTTTTCTCCCTGCTCCATTTCCTCTTTCTCAGTATGCAGCTGGTCTCCTCTCCGTCTCTGACACCGTCAGTCATTAGCCTAACCCCCAGAGCAGAAAGAAGGACTCTGTGTATGTGTGTGTGTGTGTGTGTGTGTGCGTGTGTGCGCGGGCAAGTGTGTGTGTAGATTTGCGTAGTGCCCATTGGGGTTTAGTGTCCAGACACTGGCAATGTCGTCCCTGAGTGACCCTACAATCAGAGCTGGCTGGCACTCTCTCTGTTGCATTTTCTCATACGCACACACACACACACACACACACACACACACACACACACACACACACACACATAGGTGCCAGAGGACAGAGTGTCTGGCCAGGAATGGCTACAGATAACAGCACCTGTCCTCTGTTTTTGCTATCACTCCCACACACAAACACACGGTATACTGACAGGTTCTGTGTCCCCATAGCAAAAGAGAGCAATGAGGATGTGTGTGTGATGGCAGAGATGGCGCCGGCTGGCTGGCTGGCTGGGCCAAAGGACCCCAGGGAGGCTTGACTGATAGAGGCTGCCTCCGACCCCTTTGGAAAGCCTGTGTGTGTGTGTGTCTGCATGTGTGTGTGAGAGAGAAAGAGGGTCTATGTAGTGTGGCAGATGGTATGATGGTGTTTAAACTAGTTAGGTTACCATAAGTAGAGGACCAGGTCATGACAGCTTTTTGGCTGAAAGGTGACTGGAAAAACTCCTCGCCTCAAGGTTACACTATTATTGGGTTAGAAGTACCTGGTCATTGTCCAAACTTAACTAGCAAGAAGTAATCTCTGCACAGAGTGTAGGGAGGGGAATACTGTTTATTTGGCTGATTGCCTTTTTTTGTTTGCTGAATTTTCTTGTTTGGTAATAGTGAACGTATTCTTGTTAGTTTGCAGGTGTGATTGATTATTTTTCAAAGTTACATAGGACATTTTTGTGCACTGTATCCATATGCAAATGTGCAAAACTTGATTTAATTACGTGTGGATGTAACAGTTTGCTTCAGGTCTTTCATGGTGATTTTAAGCTAATAAAGAGGGAGCATTGGACAGGTTTAATGCAGAGCTGTCTTTGCCTTTATTTATGGATATTTTTTATATTTTTGAGGCCTTTTCCCCTTCATTAGTTAGAGAGAGAGCAAACAGGAAATAGGTCCCAGGATTGACTCGGACCAGGGACATTATATGATCAGTGTGTTAAACCTATAGGCCACCAGGATGCTCCTTGCCTTTATGATAAAATGAAAAAGATTTATGTATTTTTACCCCCCCCCCCCCCCCCCCCCCCCCCCCCCATGGACTTTTTGCATCATTGTTACATGTTGTTGGGTTACAGCATGTAAAGTTAACTAGAATTATTTGGTTCATATAAATTTCTGTGTGTTTATGTATGTGTGTGTATTCTGGAGACTGTGTACTCGAGTTAATTGAGTTCATCAGGAAAACAAACACAGCTGGCCAACGTTCTGCAGTGCTGGAAGACGATAGAGTGACGACCAGGAATCTGTTGCCAGCACTTCACATCAGGAAGCTCATCAAGTATTGAAGAGGAAAACCAACTTAGACTGAGAGACTGTAGAAGGAACATGAGACAAAACAAGGCGAGAGTAAAGCAGCTGACACAGAGAAGTGGAACAACATGAAAACATATCATGTTTGTTATGAGAAGAAGAAGGCTTAGAAAGTGACCTTATAAGTATAGCAATGGAAATAAGTTATGATTTTGACTTAGTCTGTGTTTTTAAAGGCTTTTTAAAAATAATTTTTCACCTTTATTGGATAGTGAGCAATGAAGAGGCAGACAGGAACTTTAGGCTTTTTAAATGTGTGGTCTCTGTGTGCATTTCTCTCCTCTCTTTGTCTGTCACTCTGTTCCTGTCCCTGAACTGAGTTAAGGGGGCATTTAGAGGAGCAAGAGAGCTATTTAAATCATGTGTGTGAGTGTTAGTATGTGTGTGTGGATCAGTTGGAGGTGCAAGGAACAGATTTACACCCCATGTGCAGGAGATATGAAGGCCATTTCCCAGGCAGCCCATTTCTCTCTTTTCTGTGTTTCTCTGGCTGCCTGGCTGGAGTTGGTCCAGTTTAATTTCTTCAGAGCCCACAGGCTTGTTCTTTCACCTCTATATCCCTTATTCTCACCGCCAACAGGGGAACCTACTTTCATACTTTCTTCCTTCTTTAACTCCCTCGCCAACTCTCAAACTATATCATTTTCTGTCTCTCTGCAAAGTGCTGTTGCTTTATCTTTCCCCTGCCTTTTGTCCCCTACAGCTTAGGTATCTAACCTTTTAAAGCGTCATTCATTTAGCCCTTCTCTCCTCTGTCTCCCTTTTCGGTTTCTTCCCCATGGCACAGATTCTTTCTTGTTGTATGAACTGTCAGCCTAAAGCTTCATAAGCCAGTCGAGCTGATCACCTAGTGAGAAATGCTGCCACCTTGCATCAGAAAAATAGACACATGATGTAGATGTTGTGAGGCGTAGTTTAGGGATGTTTATATGTTTGCCATAAGCATTTTGCCGTTTGCTTTTCCATATCTTAGGTGACTACATTTCTGAATTTGCTTCCAAAATATTTCCTTACAAAGAAAAAAGGCCAAAAAGTAAATTATGGGTTTTGTGCTTGAGTACCAATAGATGAATCAAGCTGCTTATCTCAGCTGCAAAAAGACCAGAACAATCTAATAAAAACATATCACTCCAGTATAGTGTTTTTCTCCCTTAAACTCAAGTTAAGTCAGTATTTATTACTCTATTATAGAAAATGACATGTGCAGCCAGGTTTTAAAAGATTATATTAACACGACAATAAGACAGCAGGGACACCGCACAACTGTAAGACAATAAAAAAAAAATGATACAAACAACTATGAGGCAGTAAAAACAATAATGCTGTAAAAACAATATAAAAACAATAAGCAGTATAAAAACCCAGAAATCATATCAGAAGTGAGGCAACATAAAGCTCAAATGAAAGGCAGAGAGGGCAGCTGGTAATGTGCGTGAGCTATTCCATGTTCAGCATATCAATAGCCATACAGTACACACAAAGGTTAGTTTTAGTGGTTTTATCTTCATAGCAGATGATCTATAGCTGCAGCCTGAAGCTCAAACTCTTTGTTCAGAGAGACATCAGGACAATGTAGGACAGCTTTGGGCTTCCTATGGAACCACTTATTGTAAATATTCCCTAACCTGAGTTTGGTTCAAATCAACTTGTGCTGCTTGCCACATCAACCATCCTGTCAAGCCTATTCTTATGGTCATGTGTACTAGCGATCACTACAAAAGGATAAAACAATTTCTATTAAATGCATAAAAACAGAGCTACCCTAAGAATTAATTTTCCTCAAGAGCAAAAGGTGCAGTTTTGAGATGGCATTCATATCATGTTGTGAACAGAGTTTCTTGTCAAGAATTCATTCATTCAAGGGTTGAAGATGACAATTAAAACCAGAAAATGATAAACTTTGGTTTTATTACTTTCAGCTAAAGGACTTACACCCTTGAAATCTGCAATGAAAGAGTTTCTATATTCACTTTTTTTAATTTTGGAAAAGATGTTTAAATGATGACTTATATGAAACAGCAGTAACCTAAGATGAGTGCAAAAAAGGCCTGTTCAGTTTGTTAGAAAGTAAAATATCTGGAATTGTTTATGGATTTTTCTAGCAAAAAAATAGGAAACATTTCACATTGACCTGAACTTTTTTTTGCTAATTTTGGAGGTTTGATCATAGCTATATGGACTAAATTTAGGCTTATGTAATGTATATGCTAAAACAAAAAGACAGTCAGACCTGTGATTGGCCATCATTTAGCCCATTTGCTCCTGTGCCTATTGCCTCATCATGATTGCTACTGTGGATGTAGGGCAAACCTCCACCTGCATAGAAGATCCTCTAGCAAGCCTGGTGCCTGGACTGCTGGGCTCGTCTATGCCATACATCGTAAATTGCAGCAGTATCTCACCAGGAGCCTGGTGGTATCTCTCCTAAACCCTGCAGCCCCTTTGACCTTGCACCTCACCTATTACTGTTTCTCTCTCTCCATAATAACGAGGAAAATCCACCCAAACAACTACTGGTCTACTTTCTCCAATATGTCAAATATGAAGGCACATTTCTCACAGTGTGATCCAATCATCGTTTTCTTCTTTTCCATCTCTGTTAATTCAGTGCACTCTCTTCTCAGCGACTGTTCAAACCTGTTTTATTTTATTTTCATTACTTTTTTTCAGAGAGTGGAGTTAAGGAGAAAGGATTGATGAAGGAGGGAGGAGGTGGAGACAGAGAGGGGGTGAAGAAGGGATGGATGACGGAAGAGTGCTTGTGGTCTGTATTTGGTTGTCAGTAGCTCTATTTCCTCTGTTGTTGTATAGTGTCCTGTGGGTTCAAGGTCTCTTCTCCATCAGCATCCCTCTCTCTCTTGCTCCCTGCCTCCTTCTCTCTCTGCTCCGCCTGGCTGTGCCATAAATCCAGTAACTACACATATTTTGCACGCACACACACAATCACACACACATATCCACACACCAATCAATATAAGCCTGCTTGGCACTGCCAAAGCCCAAAATGACTATAGATTTTCTGTCGGCTCTGCCACTAAATTATGCAAACCTCTGGTTTATGTTCCGGTACTTTTTTGGCATGCCTACCCCGGACACAGGATGGGGTTTTCCACTGAGGCAGGGGTGGAAGGATACAGATGTGGGTAGCAGAGAAAGAGAAAAGGGTTTTTGGACCAAGGACCAACTGTACAGATTTTGACAACAGATTGTTAGTTACTGTGGAGCAGAGACATACAGTCTTTGGTTTGATACACAATAATTGCAAAATGTATACTGCTATAGATTTTGAAATCAATACCATGTGTTAAGATGGTTGTAAATGTCCTGCTGAAGTCAGGGTTTTGCTTAAGTGGTGAATAATGTGATCCGGATATCAGTGTTGGAATTTCTGTTTTGCAAGCAAATACACACATACACACACACACACACACACACACACACACACACACATAAACATAATCAATCATAACAACAGCGATAAAAAAAAAAGTTTTGAAAAATTGGGATAGAATGAAACATTTACATAACCAAGTATCATTTACAAAGTTCAGAGTTTTAAATGCAACCTCCTGCAGATTATTAGTACATTCACACACTAAAAGGTGGTATCCATAACAGTATTTAATGAAGATATGTATCATCTATTTCTATGGTCAAGTATTGTAAATTTTTAATGTTTCCTAGTGAAATCTGACCTTCATCCAAAATTATTTGACATCCCAATGAAATCTGATATTTTCCTTTTTTAAGGTTGGATCACAATCTTTACAGATATTTCTATAAATTCAGTGCTGTTATATCATAATCCGCAATGTTTTTCTTAAATATACTGTATATTGTAAAAAGTACAAGTCAAACTAACAAGGTGTACCTACAGAATAATTTTATTGGTATTTGTTTTTCTCATGTAATCACCACTTCATTTTAATTAATCAATCACCAATTGAACATCCTCTCTGTTTGTACTTCTGATAACTTATTATCATGGGGGTTTACTTGCTATTAAGAGAAGACTGGAGAAGGAGCTGAGTGTGGAGTGGATGATGCTTTAAGCTGAGCTGTTGATAGATAAGCTAAGATATGAGAGATGTTTGATGTTGTGTTTGTGTGTGAGTGTGTGTGGTAATTTTCATGAGTGCTGTTGCTGAACAGGCTTATAAATGTTTGTCCATATGCAAATTTGTATACGTTTTTTGTGTGTCTATGTCTGTGCCTTGCTTGAAAGTGTGTGCATGTGTGTGCTTGTTTCTTTGGTGGGCTAATAGTTTGTCTGGCCAGGCTTGTGACAGGGCCATCAGTAACTCTAAGGGGAAATTGAAATGATCGGCTCATTCAGTCTTCCAGCAACTCCATTACCCAGAACCTCACAATCACACACACACACACACACACACACACACACACACACACATCTCCTCCCCTCCATCTCTCCATCACTGCCACTTGCTTATTTCTCTGTCTGTAGTCTCAAGTCTTTCTTCTGTATCTCACTGACTTTAAGCTGTTTTTCAGTGTCTTTTAGGTTCATTTTTCTCTCTTCTCTATTTCTCTTACTTTTTTTTCATCCTTTTCTTTCTTTATTAGGATCCCCATTAGCAGCAGCATAAGCATTGGCTATTCTTCCTGGGGTCCACCACCCATACAGTCATACATACTCATACACAGTCTAGCCACATAGACACAACAAACAAACATACATATGGAAGAGAAACAAAATTGCCATCCTTTCAGCATAAATTAACCCAAACAGAAAATTATAAATCTATCACAATACCTCAAGAATTCATAGCAAACTTGATTTTTTTTCTTCTTCATACAAATAAATAATAATTCTTAATAAACATAAATCCTTGTCTGAATGACCTTCTTAAATTATATATTTATCCATCCTGCACTTTTGCACATTCAATTCCAAGAAAATAGGGTATTAAAATACATTTCTCATTCTCTGCCAAGGGGGATTTCTACTTTCACCCAGGTTTACATTTTATTTCTTACACCATTTTTTTCCTAGTTTACACATACACAGTTCAATTATGGTTCCTGAAATGTTTGGAGATGTTTTAACTGTTTTAACAAAATTTTGAATGGATGTTTAGTGTATTCCCTTGAACAATATGCACTGGCAGTGAATGCCACTTGACCATAGCTCTGTACACGACTGTCGTTTTCGTTTTAGGTAGGATGAACCTTCTTTCTGTTGCTTATTGTGTTTGATAATTGTGTTGGGCAAACAGAGAGAATAATCTTTCATATAATATCTTTGGTGATCATGTCACCGGTTCATTTCTGACTAAATTTAAAAAAGCATAGACGGATCTCTGATTGACAGTTAGCCAACTCAGACTGTTATGCATGTATATTACATTAGTTATGTAAGAGCACTGTAAAGCACATGACGTTTTATTTTGAGTTACTGGTAATTTTTTGTTATCTTCTTCATCAAAGCACTGGACCAAATCACAAGACAGTAATCAAACTGTGACAGAACTAAAGCATTTAGAACTTGTCTAATGACATCTGGTGGCATAACTTTTAAAACTCTTCTCACAAGACCATGATAATTTATGATCCAAGATTATACCCAGAAGTTTTGTGTCTTGTACTAGGTATATAGTTTATGTTTAATTTCAGTTTTGGTTCAGCTTTTAACTGGTACCTTGATCCTATTATACATTTGTTGAGTCATCTGCATACACAGCAATTTCAGCCTTTTCTAAAACTAATGGAAGATCATTAGCAAAGACAGAAAACAAAAGCTGGTAACAAACTTATAGGGTGGCTATTTGTACCAAAAAATAGTGCAATTGGATTCCTTTGCCATCTTCCATGCCTGTGGACAAATACATTTTTCAATACTCAAATTAATAATATTAAGGACAGGAACAGCAATTAAATTGGCAACAGTTCTAAGAGATGTAACATCTAAATTATCTACACCGGTGGTCAGTCCTTGCATTTATTAAGCAGACACTCAACATCTGTAACTGTAAGTTTTGCAATTTTAAATTTAAATGATGTGATAGCTACATTTTTTTTTTTTTTTTTTTTTGCATCATCTCTTTGTTTCATCAGTTCCCTCAATTCCTCATCTATCCAGGCTGATCTCAAGTTCCTGACTATCTGCTTTCCAATTGGTGCATGTTTCTCAATCACTTGTATAAATAACACATTAAACGCACAATATGTAATTTCAGCTGCTAGGGGTCTCTCAATCAAAACAATACTAAAAGACGGAGTGTGATGACGGTATGAAGTAGCAAGGGATCATGGGAATTGTTGTCTTCGTTGTTAAATAACCAGCTTCACCGGGATAGGATTACTCCAGTGTTAATCATTTGGGATGTTTTAACCGGGAGCCGAATTACCCGCAGAGGTCTCCTCCTCTCCAGAACAAACAGACCCGAAGATTACAGGTAAAAACACTGAATAAAGCTGTTTCACCTAAAAAATCAGTGTTTCTCCGACAATGTACGGCGACCACCGGATGTCCGGTACGGGCTGTCAGCCGACCTGCTGCTAACACTTGTTCAGTTTATTTCTCTTATAACTTAAGATCCAGACGTTCGGCTGGTTTCTCCCGGGAGCCAATTATCCGCAGAGGTCTCCTCCTGTCCAGAAACAAATGTACATGCAGATTAAGATCATTAAAATACTAATTAAAGCTGTTTTACCTAAAAAAATTTGTGTCTCTCCGACGATGTACGGCGACGACCGAACATCCGGTACGGGCTGTTAGCCGAGCTGCTGCTAACACTTGTTCAGTTTATTTCTCTGATAACTTAAGATCCAGACGTCCAATGACGAAATCCTTCTTCCGGCTAAAAGATATAGTTAAAAGGAGCCTAAATTTATCATGAAAATGTAGCTTTAAATTAAATAAAAGTCCATTTATAACAGTTTCTGTGGAACAACCACAACACCAATGTATTATCTTGTATGTGTGTAAGTTACTCTTTGGTAGACGCCATTATAGTGGACAAACACAGCGCCGCCGTATGCATCTTGTGCGTGTTTACTCTTTGGTAGAGGAGGTATGACGCCATTGACATGCGACCAAATGAAACGGTCCGTTACTTTGATTAAATTACAGATTTCTCTGGGTTTGAAAACTGTTGGAAACATTTCGGATAATGTAAGTACACAACTCAACAAAATATATAACATAGGTCTAGTTGTTTTTAGACATTTTATTGTGGAATAATTACATATTATACCTTTAAAGACTTCAAAAGCATCATCTGGATTATCCTTCTCTAGTACATATTCCCAACATTTATTTTTAACATCATCTATAAATGATTTAATTTATTCAATTTTTTTAGAACATACATTTAATCCAGTCTCAAACACACACACACAATCACATACAAGCCAACACTCAAACACACATAGTTTGTCATACATGCATCCTACTCACTACACTTAATGAAAAGAGCATACTGGTAGCTCCCACACACAATCAAATAATAGTCTCTATTAGAATTAGATTCAGGTTACATTTCACTAAAACCAGATCTATCTCAAATTTCATCCTTGTAGGAGAAATGAACAACAGTAGACAGATAAATATCAGTAGATAAGTGACTCAAAGACAAGTGAAAATTGGCCTCTGAGAAAAAATAATTTAACTAATGCTGCAGTTAATGAACAAATAAGAGTAAATAAATAAAGAAGAACATATCTCAAATACCAGTGGCAATTGCCCTCTAAAAAAATTAAATTTATCTAATACTGCAATTAATTCCCATTCATAATAATTACTGCAGATTCCATTTCTTCCTCTCCTTATCACACCATCTATCAGATCTCAGTAATATGTCCATTCATTGTCAGCCATTTAACACCTCCATTCCAGCTTGAGCTGCAGGTCTGATTTCTTTTTTATAATAAGTCTCAGCTTCACTGCAGTCCTGAAATAGTCTCATTTGTCCATTGTAGGTAACGATAAGTATGGTGGGGAACAGCAATCCTTGCCTCACCTCAGCCTTGAGCAGCTTCTTACTGAATTAGGCTCTTTTCCTGGCGATTTCAGGTGTCACATCAGGAAATGTCTTCACTCACATGTCTTGAAAAATAACCTCTCCCTTGCTTATTGCCAGCTTCAAGATTGCCTCTTCACCTGATAGCTCTGCATTCTTACAATCACAGGTCTCAACCTGAGCACCAGACCAATCCTGTGTGCAATCTCTACCGCTGGTTCACATGTGAGCTCCCCTCAGAACACCCCCTTAAAAAAGTCTGTCATAAAGGCAGTGGGATCAGTCTTCTCAATATCACTTTTCGGTCCAAACACATATAGATTTAACTTTCTGCTATGTTTTTCCATCCTCTTCATTTTGTCTGTAAAGCTCTTTGTTTTCCTTTATTAGATTTCCATTTGTAGCTTCAAGTGTAGCAACACAATAATCCATGCTGACCAGCCCTGCTCCAACTCCCCAAGCTTCTGACAACAGGAGTCGAGTTCTACCCTTAAAGCATCAAGCTGCACCTGAAGTCTGTCAAAAGCAGCTCCAGTCTCTTTCCTCATTATGGAGAGTATTAGAGCCGACAACTCAGAGTGGCTCACCAGCAAGGACTCGCTTTCCATGGCGCTCTCCTCCGTTGCTTGTCCTCTTTGTGTCTCTTCAACTTCCGATAGACTACAGTGCTGATTTAATAACTCTTCTTTGATTTTTTTGGTGGCATTACATTCCCTTGTACTTTATTTTTCCAATGGTCTTTGACTGAAACATTGAATCATCAAATAGTAACCTGAATTTTCATTAAAGTTTGATGAGGGTGCTACACACTCTCAAACTTCACGTTCTACCTCTGCGCATGCTCAGTCTTCTCTGCTTTGCTCCTGCCTGTCTCAAAATTCCCAAAACGACACATTCAAGTCTTTTTAAAATGTGTGTCTGTCTAAATGTGTATGTGTGGGAGTGATGGACTGTATAAAAGAGAGACAGCTGTCTGTTCGGGACAGCATTAGGTGGATTTGGAAAAGCTGAGGTGACATTGACTCTTAATGCAGAGGAAAGTTCAGGGAGGTTTTAGGGTTGTGCAGAATCCATAGCTGAGCTAGAGTTTTACTTTCACAGATCCTCTTTTTCATCAGAGAGAAATTGAGAGGAAAAGACAAACAGACAGAGAGAGATGAAAAAACAGCTACTTGAAGCAATCATTGATCACTAGTCAAAGTCCTTGATTCTGTCTAATGAGGAGCTTGTTCCTTCTGGGAGGCAGAGTAATGAGAAAAACAACACTGCCTGCCACAGAGAAATTGAGCAAACAGCCAAATGAGATAAACCTTTTTATTACAAAAAAGCAGCTATGCCTTAGTAGACAGTAGACAACAGTCAATGTTCTTAGTAACATATATTGTTACATATATGGTAGCTGCTCAGTGCCCCGATATGACCCTCCTAGTGCATCAGGAAGAACTGCTCCACTTAAATTTTGTTGCTCCCATGTTATTGAATTAGTCTGCAATCAATTATGTAGAGGCAGGCCTGTCCTCAGCACTATTACTGTAAAACACGGGGATGGAGCCAAGGGGAGGGGAGGGGAGCAGCAGGTGAGGAGCAGAGACCGGAGCTAAAAGTCATTAAAGTGAGAGTGTATAGTTTCAATGCTCTAATCTCCAATGTGTCTGCTACATCTGCGCATCACCTGTGCCATAGTTCATGAATTATGTCCTGCTGTATCTTCTCTACTGCTCTCTCATCAGCCTTACTTGTCTCTTTCTCTGTTTGACTTTCTCTCTGCTTCGGGGGCTCAATGCCTAAAAAACTCTGAGGCAGCAGAATTGGCCGAGTTCTTTCAAAGCTTACTTCACAGGAAAACATCTAACCAAGCCAAAATGCTCCCAAACCACTTGCTGCAGGGGTCCCTGATCTCAGCACAGTGGTAGCACATCTGCCAAACATTCACTCATATTTGCACACACTCATAGTTATCTCTTCTTACTGTAAAGGCTTCTCTCTGTGTGTGCACTAAAGCCAGCTATTTCTCTCTCTTTGTCTCTCTGTCTGTCCCTCCTTCTGTCTATCACACAGGAGCAGCTGAAGAGCCTCCAGAGTGGCCTCAAGCATGTTAATGATGGAGATTTCCAGCTGCAGAGGTGGGTTTACACACACAACACAAACACACACACACACACACACACACACACACACACACACACACAATAAACACACAACTCAAAGAGAGAATGAGCAGCCTGCTCTTGTGCCCTGCAGATGGGACCAAACCATCTCTGGCTAATTACTGATAACCCAGACTGACATTGGACTTGTAATGTAATGTGTGTTTGTGTATGTGTGTGTGTGTCCTCTGAATGTCCCCTACCCGCCCATCCCCTCCTCTCCTGGCTCAGTAATCATCTGACCATGGACCTAGACAACAACATCAATATCAACATGCCGCCCTTTGAGACCAAGGTGTTGATGTGAGTATATATTTAGTCTTTGGCTGAAAAAACGTGCGCTGTGGAGTTTAATTTTGATTAAATATATCCAATAAAACAGAAAATGGCCTGTCTCAATACATGTCGGTCTACATGTCTGAGTCAGCGGTTTCCAACCCGAGGTTTGAGACCCCTCCATGAGGTCACAAGAAAAAATCTGACTGGCATCTTGTGAAATACAGGATAGTTTTCTAAAACAATTCAAATGAGACATAGTACAGTTATAATGGAAATTACTCCTTGTTGGAAGTGTTCACAACTCATAGAAGTATGTAACTAAACACAAGGGGTCTCAAGCCAAAACGTTTGGGAACTGCTGGTCCAGGTGGTAACACAGTATGAATAGGATGAGATTGGGATTAGATGGGAAGTCTTACCATTTTTTAGCTATTCACATATGCATCATATTTAAAAGTTTGAATGATCGTCCTTGCCTGCGTTAACATGTTGTCTCTTCATCTGTTACATGTAGTATTCAGCGCGCCTGGCGTGACTTCCTCCATAGACAGGAAGCAGAGAAAAGAAGCCCCTCCCCGCCCTCCCTCTCCTCCTCTGACAAGATGAGCATGTCAATCAGCATGACGACTCTATCAGATGGCAGCACCCCAGTAAGTCATGCCTATCAGAAACATGTTCGGCGTGATAAATTCAGGGCACTGAGACAATGCTGACACGCAGTGATTTCAGTGGTAGGGTTTGTGTGTCTTGATGGACACATGTTGGCTGCAGTGATTTTGCAGTTTTTGGGTGCTTAATGTGGAGAATATTGCACAATGCGTATGGTCTCATTCCTGTCCAGGAGGTGGGAGTATCTATCACACTCACAGCCTCTTCTCTAGGAGCAGAGAGTAAATGTACAAGGATTTGGCCTGACAGCCACACACTCTCTCTCTCACACACAGAAACTGCGTGCATAAGAACACACTGAGAATAGAAATCAGTGAAACAGCCATTCCCATTCAGCACATCTTCCCTACATTTAACCAGACCACAGTAAATCCCCTGGATTTTCTCAACTGCATCTGTTCTGGTCATTATAATTCTATACTGACGTCGTCTGCAGCCTTCAGGCTGAATAGCAAGTGTGTGTACACTTCTCCACTAATCTCTGAGCCTCAAGTCAACAGGCAGGTTAAATCTCAGAGACGGCTGGGAGAGTTCTGTATATGAGCACACTTAGGTGGTACTTGTCCACTCGATCGCTACCGAGAAAAGCTTTTACACAGAAGAAGACTGTTTGATTTAGATTATTGTGGATAAAAGGGGGGTCAGATTGGTTTGTGCATAGAATTCAGAGTGGTAAGCATCTGAAATAAACGTACGCTGTCTCACATGATGGTCAGTATTCAGGCCAGGAAGGTTGTGGATGAAGTCATCAGTGCATCCTATAAGGTTATACACACACACACACACTCACACATACACATACAGCACATGCACACACACACCTAGTAAACATGTGCTTGTGTTTGAGATCCATTGGGATGGCCAGGAAATGCTTAGCTCAGTGACTCAGACCTGCTGACAAGGGCAGATGATCATCACTGAGAGAAAGCGAGAGTGCGTTTGTGTTTGTGTGTGTGTGTGTGTGTGTATGTGTGTGTGTGTGTGTGTGTGTGTGAGTGTGTATGTATACAATAAGACCCTAAGGTCAAGGGAGATAGAGGAGAGTGGTGGAGAGGAAAGGGAGATGAAAAACAGATGTTGGTTCACCGGTTGAAATGTGCTGATACTGTAGATTCTCCCTCCACTGTGGGAAAGAGCGCCCAGGTTCTCTCATATGATTTCATGGCTCTTTTTTTTTCTTTTACCTGATTGATTACAACAGCCCATATAATATCTGTTCTGTTACCTTAACTCTGTCTTGCTTCACACACTTTATCTCTCTGTCACTTTTTTTCTCTTTATTTTATTGTCCTTTTTTTAAAAGTAATACTTTTGGTGGATGTGACAGCTCCGCCCTGTTTGAATTTCTAACTGTCTTATTTCTGTTGACCCAGCAATACATTCTCCACCCGCACCAGGGTCTATATATTCATGGGTGCATGCACACTCGCACATACACACAGAAGATGGAGTTATATATTCCTGAGACACAGTGATGTTGCAGCCATCTCTAAAGTGATTGAATTTGTAACCTTTGTGCCTATAGCATCAGTCTTTGACAAAACCTTGTTGCATGACATGCATGTGTGTGTGTGTGTGTGTGTGTGTGTGTGCGAGACCATGCTTGTGTATGCCAATCCAGATTTCTGTATGTTTCTTTTCAAAAGTAAGATATTTTGTCATCCTCATGTGATTTAAAGACGGATGAGTACAATGCTCTTAGCAGTGTGATATACAGTATTTGACATGCAACTCTTAATTGGGTAAATGATCTTTCACTCTGTAACGTAGCTCATGCATTACCATGGCAATACCGCGAAATAGAGCAACACTGGATATCTCTCTTTGTGATCGATCCCTCCATAGCAACACTGTAGAGGGAGGCAGAAATTATAGGTTTCATTAAAGAGGAACCTAACAAAACTCTTGCTTTTATGTCCATATATGAATCATCTGTCTAAATTTTATTGTTTCATAATACTGTACCACATCAACACATAGCCCCCCAACCACCTACATACACACACACACACACACACACACAAAGGAGAGTGAGCACACACACACACACACACACACACACACACACACACACACATACACAGGCACATAGACATACAGACCACAACAGCTCCAATTTCAGACTGTCTAGATGATAGATGTCTTTTTATAACCAGACATCAATCAATACTGTTTGGGGACTGGCTGAATGTTTTTCTAGCAAGGTTGCCACTAAATTACTTGAGAAATGAGGACAAAAACACACATACAAACCAACAAAAGATCTTTATTTTTTAATTGTTAAAACTTTGTAGTGTTTTAATCCTGGTTTGTAGAATAAAGCGTAATTTCATGTCCTGCTTTTTAGCTTATTGGTGGCCTGTCTTTTTGGGAATGGGAGCTGTCCTTTACCTTGGTGCTGATCTATGATCCAGGATGTAGTAGCAGAGTTTAGACACTAGAGGGAGATGCCGTATCACAGTGGGAGTTTGCTCCTTCTGGGAAATGATTGGACCACAAACATGTTGACATTTTTTCAGAAAACAACCACCTTTAAGACTCAAAAGTAATATAACCAGAGTCAGAGTTACCTGCTGTGTCTATTTGAATATGTGGAAATACATATACAAGACATCAAAAAATTGTTTTTGCTTGTTTTTGGAGTTTTCTTCAAGCACATTTTCCCTTTAAGCTATTTGTATATTTTGGACTCAATAATAGTCAATAATGACAGTATACAGAATATGCATTTACGGTTACACTTTATTGTACAGGCTCTTTAATTTTATGCAAATTTCCTGGATATTTTTTGAGTAATTTGCAAGTATTTATCATTTAATCTTTAGGATATTTTACACAAAGGATGGTGCAATTTGGTACAAATGATAAGAAATGGAAAAAAGTGTTAAGTTAGTTTTAATTGGCTATTATATCTTTTGACACACAAAAATACACATTGAAAAGTATGTTTTTTCAGTTTGTTTAAAGAACTGTTAAGAAAATTTATTACGATTTTTTGGGTATTTACCAACAAAATCAACTTAACACTTTTCACTTTATTTTTCAAATTAATTTTCACCAAATTGTACCACCCTGTCTGTTAATGTCCTAAAAATAAATTGTTAAATACCTGCAATTTTGTCAGACAATTTCCAGGAGCCTGTAAAATAAAGTGTTACTGCATTTACAGAACATACTTGTGTTTTCCTGTGTATATGTACGCGCGTGTGTGTGTGTTGGCTGGTGAAGGGCACACAGGGATGGGTTAGTCCATCTGGCCTGCTAAGGTGCAGTGAGACTGGGCCGATCAGAGCAGCGCCGCCTTCCCCGTCTGCCAGCTGTCATGCTCTTCAGTCTCTACCCTCCCCATCAATGTTCTCTTAATGTTCTCCTCCTCCTCCTCCTCTTTTTCTCTCATGTCATAGTTTATTTTTACCTTTCACTTTCATATTTAATGTCTTCCTCTTTTCCTCTTCTCTTTCTCTCTTTTGCTCTCAGAGCCTCTCTCGTTCTGGCTCTGTGTTTCAGTCTCTGTCTCTTTCTCACTCACTCACCCACCTACTGTTCACTTGGCATTATCAGGTCATGCAGCTGCAGCAACAGCCATGGAAGCCTGGCAGGAGAGATAAAGGAGTCTGGGCAAAGTTTTGGGAATTTTAGTGGAGGGACTGTACAGTATGTCTACTGTACTTTTTATATACAGTACAGGTACATGAAACAGTAGTTTTCTTTACAGAAGTAAGAGACATTCAGTCTTGTTTCACTACCTATTCTTGTCTAAAGGTTAGCTTCTGCATCTGCTTGAAGTTGTCCTGGAATAACCCACTGACTTTCTTTCTCGCTGACTCAAATTCATCATTACACAAAGCACTGGAACTTCAGCAGATTACTGAGCCAGCAGGTTGCACAGCCTGTTCTCTGTGTCAAAGCATTTAACCCCTTGTATTCATTTTCACCCATCTAATCCAATGCAGGGTGCAAATTGTTGCTCTGTCACTAAGCTCACATCATTTTAAGCCTCACAGTCTTTTCTATTCACTGCACAAGCCAACCTTTCAATACTGTAGATGGAAGAAAGTAGGAAAGGTCACGTATTGTATCACCCCAGGAAAATGGTTATTATGCGAAAGCCTCAGCATTGTTACTGTGTGAATGACTCTCCCTCAGGCTCACTGTGTCCCTATTATGTTGTATTTACTGTACCTCCATCTCATAATGTACCATTCACTGATAGGTAGACAATGGCAGCCCACCAATCTCACAGCACAGTTCTTTAATGCCACTTTCTGTTTGTCTATAGTCTTAATTTAATTGTGTTGATCCCTTTTCAAGACAAAATAATGATCTTTATTAAAACAATGTATCTGAAGCGCTGTCACAGCTGGCACAAAGCAATTCTAATAGTCTTCAAGGCCAGTAAATCTCTAGCAGTGCACACACAGTATTGTTACAGCAGTTTTAAATATGTATAGGTAATCAAATTACCACTTTGAGACATGACATGTATTATTAAAATGAATAAACACAGCAATAAGCAGACCTTTGAAGCTGCAGATAATGTGGCACACAAATTCTGTATAAACCCTCAGACGTATTTTCCCTAGACACAAAGACATACCTTGCAATATACATGTTATTCCAAGAACCACAAGATCATTCTTAATCATTACAATGTCAGCTATCAAGTCAGCAGTGTGTTGCACGCTGTCACCCTTCCAAGCATTTTCCCAATATCCATTCCCACCTCTCTTCCACTGTGGACCAGCACATTCCTGTGATGATTTATGGTAATTATGCAAATGCAACATAAGGCTTTGGAAATTAATGCTAACCCCCACCGGTCTCTTCGTCACTGGAGGATGGGTGTAACTGGAGCCAATGCTTTTACAATCCTGTTACTGTAATACCACGGACAATGTAAAAAGCCTAGGTCAGATTAAGGATTCCCTTGAATTAGTTTAGGTTTATTGAAGCCTCATGAATGCAGTTCACGTGTTTAATCATTTTTCTTCATTCATTAGCTCCAAATTGATTGAAGAGGCAAGCCTACGCATGGTTTTATACTCTTTCATATTCCTCAGCAGGGATGCTGGCTTTGTGTCTGTGGGCTGCAGATTTAATTGACATAATCCCTCCTGTCATAATCTCTCACCTAGATAAGATGTACTGTATGGTAGCTGTGCAGGTGTGGGTGTGCTGGGTCTCCAGCATGTCTGAGGTGGGCCGGGCAGAGTGACAGCCCTGGCAGGATGTGAGAAGACCGCTGTGACACACCAGCCAAGGTATTGATTGACAGAATCATTAGTGACCTCTCACCACTCCATCACCACCATATGTGGAGAGAGTCTGTCTCTAGATCTAGAGGCTACAGAATTTACATCCTCTTGTGATTGCAACCAATCAAACCAGTTTTTTGAAAAAAAAAATTAATTTGCTAATGACCTTTTTATGCACTCAAGCTCTAGGCTTCTTTGTAAATGCTTCAACCACCCTGCAAACATGTGAAGGACATTGATATGACTCTTATAATTATGTATTAGGGAGGTGGAGCCTTCCATGCAATAAAGTCTGATGGGGGGCAGTGAGGTCTGACTCTCTACTAATCACCTGCCAGCGGCATGTCGAGTCGAACACGGGCCCTTCACCTGGGACATGTCATGTCATACACTCTCTGAGGTGTGTAATACACATTATGTCCATGTGACATGCTGGACGTGATGTGTAGCATTTGATGGAGGGGGGTTGGTCTTAATTAGTCAAACCGTGAAGCATGAAACACCTAGAAAAGCCTGTTGAAACTAACGCTGCAACAGTTTAAACCTGTAGAAAGTGTTATTTTTCATTGGAATTTGTACCATAAATATCTAGATATTTGTAGGAGAGTTGTATACAAATAACACCAGCTCCTGCGTATCTTCAGAGTGACGTCATGTTGCACTTGTATTATCTAGTAGAATCCACAGGGGGTCACTGTTCTGCTTTGCCAGGAGACACCGGCAAGCTAGCAGGGAGTATTCCAGGTCTAGTAAAACCTGGATCAAAATGGATCCATTCTCCTCTCTGGAGAATATTCCTCTCCTTCTTTATCTGACATCCATACAGAATGAATATGGATCTAAAAGCATGTTGTGTTCCAAATCGTCAGAACCACAGGGGCACTTAATGTTGTTGTGTAGAGGACTCTCTTAGTTAGCAAACACCCCCTTCTCTTTCTCTCTGATAATGCTAGTCAAGGGCCTCTTCTGCCGAAGATAATAACCAATTATCATCATATTTGTCATTAGGTGTGCTGCCTTTTTGTATTTCAGTGGCTTATTTAGCACCCTCTGTTTTTCTCTCTCCTTCTCTCTCACTGTGTCTCTCTCCTGTTTTGTCCTCTACCTCCTCTCCTTGAGTCTTTTAATTTCATGACACTTCAATTAAATATTAAAGTGTTTCAGGATTACGTCAGACTTGTGAACAAGCTGCTGGGTTTTTCCAGCCTGCTCTCTATATGTAAATTTCTTCCCATTTTTTTTTTTAAATCTTTTGTACAGTTTCAGTTACAACTTGCTCTACTGGCATGGCACATAAATACATTTGTGTAGACAAAATATGCAGATCAGGAGACGGTAGATAAAGGCAATGATGATAATAATGAAATTTGCTAAATGTAATCAATGCTGCCTCAAGCCATTTTCGGGAACTGATGTATGTTACAACATATAATATGTCTCATACTTTGTGCTTTACAGCAATTTACAGCAAATATATGTAAAAGAAATAATAACAATTAAAAAAGAACTGTAGATTATTGCTGTACATTATTTTTGTTAACAGCTGAAGCTGTTTGCACACATTCCCACTAACAATTTACTACAGTTGACCACAATGAAAAACACTAACTAAATGAAAGCAAACCTGGTAAAACAAATCAAAGTAATTCACCAAAGCAGCTAAATACAGACCACTGTTTCTATGCCTCTTTCTTCTGTTTGTTTCTTCGCATTTTCCAAGTATTTCGCTCTCTCTCTCGTCTTTTCTCTCATACCAAGAGTGCCATTCTCTCTTCTGGGATCCCACAACCACCATATTATCTCATTGATCTCTATTCACCCAGCAACAAGGCCATAATTGATCATTAATGTCTGATTGGGGACAGTGGTGATATGAAGAGCAGCAGATTGATACCATTAGGAATCATTTTAGCTCTGGAATCTATTGACTGGGGCTTTGCAGAGGTAATCAAGGACAGATTAGCCACATGCTGCAAAATGTCATACTTTATTCTGAAGACAGTCTCCATGCAAGATTTCTGAACTGTTAAGTGGCTAGTTCAGCTGATGGATACAAGACAGAATTTGCTGACAAGAGCTGATAGGCGTGAACATTAAGTCTCTCCACATTCAGGTGCTAAATTTAATATATGAAATTGAGGATATAAACTTTAATACTGCAATTGTGCTGTCATTTTAGCAACGTTGAAAAATCTCACCTGTGTAGAGATGAGGCTAAAAACTGCTTCTTGTTCCTGCGAAACAAGCTCTGTCGTCTTAGTTGGCAATGTCTTATTAATAGGGGGAATCATCAGTGCTCATGCTCTCAGACTCACACATAGGTACTCACACATGTACACACATACATACACAAAGCACGGGAAGTAAAGTGGTAAGGGAAAGTATATCGCCATGTGAATTAGTATTTGACAGGTTTTTGCACATACTGTATACCTTAGAGCTGTGAGATGTGGGGGCGTGCATTTTCATGTATGTGTGTGTGTGTGTGTATGTGTGACACTGGGTGTAAAGGAACAGCCTGTACCGGATTCCACTCCTCCATTATCAGCAGGATCATTATCCGCTCTCCACTCTGCCCTCGCTGCCTCACTTCTACTGGGATTCAAGGTGGCATACCAAAATATCAACACATGCATCTCACTCGCATTTACCCAGAATGCTTATTATCCTCCTCTCTTTTACATGTGAAAACCAAAAATAGTTCACCGCTGAGTGCGTATGTGCAGATATAGGTGCAAGATTCTATTTTTTTGTTACAACAGTTAAAAATGACAAAATCAGGTTAGTGTGTGCATGTGTGTCTCCACTCCTGACACTGGTGGTATGCAGGCCACAGTTGACACTTCCATCAGTGTGTATCAGTGTAGTGGAAGGGCATGAAGATGGAGAGATAGACATCTAAGACGAGATTAATGTTTCAACTCTGTTACCAGCGCAATACCACTCACCGTCTTCTTTCATGCACATGTATACCGCACTGTTGAGCATTATAGAATGCAGTTTATGTTGCACAGCAAGGTCATATATATGTCTTCATGAGAGGACACGTTTGTCTATATACAGGAAATGGAACATTAACCATGCCCTGGCAAGCTCTCTCACCATAATAATTGCTTTTAAAAGATCAGTGTACAGTAACCCAAATGATCTGGCGACTGCTCTCTACTTTTTCCTTTGTGAAGTATTTCTTTCTTCGACTGGTGTACTGCTCCATTTTTCCTGTTTCTTGTCAAAGAGACAGCCTCCTCACGCGCCATTTCTGTGATTCTGACTGTCTGGTCCAATTGTATTTCTGAGAAGTTTGCCATGTTGTTATTCAACTTGAACAATCCCACTGTTTATTCAGCCCTGCGAGATCCCACTAATAGTCACAGTGGCTGCTGAGGCGTGGAACGGTAGGTTACACTAAACCAACTCTGGAAATATAAAAGACGGCACGTGTTCTCAATGCTGACTGTTGTGTATGTGTCCGCATGTGTTTGAGTGTGTGTGTGCTTTCTCAGATGTGACCATCTAAGCTGTGATTTTTATTAAAATACTGAACATGCAGTCTGTTTGAGAGGGAGAGAGAGAGAAAGAGAGAGGGGAAGGGGTTTCTCGGTTTATTGGTTTGGCATTTAGAGACTGGAGAATTCCCGGGAAGAAGAAGGGAGGAAAATGTATTGAACAGAAGGGAGATAAAAAGAAAGGAGAAAGAGCCTATTCTCCTTCCCACTGAGTGTTCTGGCCTCCAGAGAGAAATAAACTGATTTGTGATTAATGAAAAGATGGAGGAGAGGCTTCCTCTCTTTCTCTCTTCCTCTCTCTGTCTCTCATTCTCTCTTTCTCCCCCCTTTCCCTTACCTACCTCTCTCACCCAGAAAATCCATCTTGGTAATGATGTCTGTGTGTGGAGAATGATTAGGGAGCAGATAAAGAGAGAAATCAGCCAATGAAAGGAACACAAAAACATTCTACAGTATTATCATCACACAACCACTCTGCGGGGGAATGGAGATAACGTTTTATCATGAAGTAAACACCTGACCTCTTGCAAAACGCAAAGTCATAACCTTCTCCCGCTTAACTTTCTCCCCAGTTTCACAACAAATAATCATTTTCATCAACAGTTTAGCAAAGTGGTAACAAATGAGTAAGCCGCACAGTGTGGCTGATGATGCAGAATAAGAGTGAGTATTATAGAGTTTTAAAGTAGACGCACAGATGGGGAGGGGAGGGAAATCCTGAGTTTAGCTCCTTCATGCCTCATTAGGCTGATATCAGTTGTGCTGTGCTTATCATCACCTCCACCACTTTCTCCCACCACACAGCACACATCCCTGCACCTACCGATATCGCAGGGCATCAATTTTGCCTCCTTATTCCGCCAGTGCAATACAGGGAGGACAGAGGGAGCAAGGAAGGTGCTTGTTTGTCTTTAAACTGCAGCATTATAAGATTATTGTAGGGTGGTGGAAAAGGAAGAGAAAAGCTGTAGTTGTAAGATGTGTAGATACAGAATAGGGGTGAGCAAAAGTATCATCATGACGAGAAGATCAGAAGCCACGGTGCAACCCTGCACCTGCCTGTCACAGGGGAGACTTCACAGCAGCCGCGGTACAACCAGTCATTCACACAACATTACGCAGGGGAAGCACGCACTTCTCAATGTGTCAAGAACGGGGACGGGAAAACGGAGGCGTAAAGGGAAATATGTTAATGAGGAAGAGAAACTGCATTTTTCCTGAAATGCAAGACAAGGTCTGATTTTATGTATAATATCATGGGGAGCTAAGGTGAAAGGAAATGCCGTGCAGGGGTGAGGCAGTGGAAGAAAGGTCACATGAGGGTAGATTTTGAAAAATGTAAACAGGGTCACTCAAGAATAAAGAATGGCAGGCCAAAGTTAGATAATATTGAGGTTTATCCATTAATTTTTTAGCCACCTACACTGCCGGTTATGGTTGCTAGGACAACTCCCTCACACCAGCTGCTCCTTTAGGGTCCCATTGTGCTTATGTCCTAACTAAGACTCTCTAGTTTTTCCCTGTATGCCCAAGGGTTTCCACACAGTCAGTCATGCACAGAGTACCTCCTTGTCTTGAGCCCTCAGAAACCTCCTCACCAGATGCTCAAATCACCTCAGCTGGCTTTTCTCAGTGTGGAGGTGTAGCAACTCAGCATAAAACCCCATCTGATTTTGAAGCTCCTCACTCTATCACATTAAAAGTTGAATAGAGCAACTTTGTTTCTTCTTTTTTTTCTTTAAACCTGCAGTGCGGAACTTTTATATATAAATGAATGTCTGTTATATTCAAGCTCTTGCCAAACAAGTTCACACAATGCTGATTAAACCTATCACCACCAGGTAAATCTCTCTTTATTTCACAGTATGCTGGAGTTTTTAATCTGGTGTCAGGTTTGACATTCCTGCACTGGCCAGATGAATGCATACTGCACATGCTCTATGGGCAGAGCATGCACACTAGAGACTTCCACTGGCCAAGCCAGCTAACTTCCAGTTAGCTCTCTGCTAACTCAAATGGGGATAAAATAATTTAATTATGTGGCCCTACTAGACTTTCCAAATGTTATCGGACCAAATAGATCAAATTCTGATAGAGAAATAGTCATTTTGCAGAAGTTATGTGACACTCAAAACAATTTATCCACCGTTTTTGCAGCAGCAACAGTGGCAACGGAGTAGGCTAGGGCGGAGCCTATGACGAAAGCATGTGCTGACAGTGTTTTTGTAATTACTCTCACTGCCAGAAGGGGGAGACAAAAGTCCTGCACTCCAGCTTTAAGTCACTACCCATACTGTAGTTCATGGATATGGAAGAAGAGGCACGAACAGGCATCAAACAAGCTTTCCTTTGTGATTGAGCTCCCTCTTCTCTACTACAGTCTGATATGTCTGCCCACATTACTGCGTATCTAACCAGCAGTCACTCAGTTTCACCGTCGTTCCTACACTAGAATCCCTCCACTTGGGGCAGAAGCTATCTCCTCTCATATTTAGTCTACCCTCACATTAATATGATTGGGATGAGATAAACAAAGCATAAGAAATGCCTCTCATTATAATGCAATGTAATTCAGCAATACCACAAACTGCAGCGCCCAAAATTACCATAAAGGTGAATCAACACCTCTCTAAAACAGTTTCAGCAGCATCTCAACTTTATACTGTAACCTTCATGAATGATTGTATGAGACAGCATTACTTTTAGCTTGATGTACCCAATACACTGGCAACTTGGAGTAGAGTTTATGGTTTTTTTTCAGAATTGTGTCAACTATCTGTTTTTTTTAAGTTTATCAAGTATTCAGTTTGTGTTTGTTTGTGTATTCAGTAATATAGTACATGTGTCCTCAAACACAGACAACTGTTTACCCTCATTGTATACTGAATGACAGCAGTCGTACTTTCCCAGACTACAGTGTCTGAATATTCACATCAACTGTCTAGGAAACGATGCATGCAGGATTCATAGAGCAAACAGAGAATGCCTGACAGTTTTGATATGACAACACGTTTCCCCTTGCGTAGAGCACCACAGTCTCAAAATCATTCATTCACTGAGTTCACGAACTCTGAGAAAACTAGAAAGAGGGAGGGAGAAGAAAGCAATGCGGAAGAAATGCGATATGTGACTGAGAGAGAAGACAGAAAATGTGAAGGAAGAGAAGAAATCTTTCCAAGAACTCTATCATTCTTGTGCAACTCTTCAGTGGCTTCCCACTCCTGTGGGGAGAACAGAGGCTTTACTAAGAAGGGAGATCACATCACTATTCAGACGAAGGCATTTTCACTTCTTGGTAGTAAGTAGATCTCACTTGGGACTAGGAGAGGTAGAAAGTTTAGCAGGTAAGCAAGGAGAAGCTAATTATTTTAGAAACAGGGAAGTTTTCCAGTTCTAGTTGCTATGCTTTATTAATTATAGTTCTAGAAATGAATTTCCTGCTATAGGTTCCTTTCTGTCCTACATTTGTGTTATTAATTCATTGTCTCTTTCTCGGTGCACACCAGCTGTTTTGCTCCTCAATTTGGATGAATATTTCATTGGATGATTTCCATTCTCCAGTAGGCAGCTTTCTCCCTACCATAAAGGCTGGAATATGAAAATGACCTGAGTCTCTCTGGCATAGTAAATGTATTCAAATCACACAACATCAATCACAATATATATCTAATATACTTCTATACCACCATCCCTTATTTGCATATGTTTCAAAGTCTTTTACAAATTCAATATTGTGCTCTTACAAGCACCATTTTGAATGGAGGAACGCTCTCTGCATGCATAATGCAGCACAGAAATCCTCATTCAACACAGTTATGTTGGGTTTCCTGTACAAATTCATCTTTTTCAGTGAATGAAAGCAGGATAGCGGGCACAGCGACCATATTTCAGTCAACTGTCGTAATTAAATGACAAACGACTAGGCGGACACTAATTTGTTGAACAGGAGTTGATTTGATGTATTGCTGCAGTCAAGGACACAAGAAGAGTTTGGTGGTACAAACGAGCAGCATGAGTGTCTGCTGGGGGCCATAAATACTGAAATTTGATGAAGTCACATCATTGCGGATATGCTGTTCTAGTGCACTCAAATCAAGGTTAATTTATTTTAACTTTAGATTCAATAATGCTTATCTTTTCTTGTTTTATTCAATAAAACTCTTTCAGAGTCAGCATTATTAGTATGACAAAAGGTGGAAGATTATTTACAACATACAATACAGTAGGTTTTTTTTGTATTGACACACACATTATAGATTTTTAATGACAGTTAATCAGAGAAAAATAAGTAAGAGACTGGAGAAAGAGAAAAAAAACAGGCTGAGAGAGAGATTAAGGAAGTTTGACATGAAGCAAACTGTATTATTTGAGAGAAAGCAGACACATATTTCATCATGTAGAAACAGGGTTCTCCACGCATCTTCCAACAAAAAGCAGCTAAATCAGGTGCTTCTCAGTTTGAGGACAGCAGACTTCAAAAAACAGAGGAGACTGGAGCACACTGATTAATTTGCAGCCTTTAATTGTGCAAACAGACTAACATTTCGACACTACTGTGGGTGTGTCGGAACGTTAGTCTGTTTGCACAATTAAAGGCTGCAAATTAATCAGTATGCTCTGTTTTTGACATATTTCATCTTATTTATCTGCGTAAGTGTTGTGTGTGTGCACAGACAGTAGGTTTTTGCTTGTGTGAAGGCTGGTGTGCCTGTATGTGCTGTTAAGTACAACTCACTGGACCACTGGACCGTGATTCCGTATGTCTGGCCTCAATGCAGCCATTGTCTTTGAGTTATGCACTAGGATTACCTAACTCACTTTTCAATAAGGCAGATTGCTTTGCTCAAAGCACACTTTGTTCCATACAGCACTCCATCTCTCACTCTGTAAAAATTAAAAGCCTGTCTTCAGCGCTACGGTTCAGAATTTGGTGTGGACCACAGAAATGTGCATACAGACTGTGGTGTGGAGAAAGTGAAAACATGGCCAGTGTTATGCTGTTCAATGAGGAGTTTGTGATGCAAAATTGATCAATAATTCTGCCATATATTAAAAATAGGATTTTTCATGCTTTGTCAAATATAATTAGTTGAGAATAATAAACCTACATACCTTGCATATGAAGAACTTCTATTATAATATTTTGTTTATTACATTAGGAAGGAACAACGCATGTTTTTTGTTTTACTGTTTGTTTTTTTGTAATAATAATCCCACGTTAACACAGAAAACCCAAACAGGTGTCCCTAACACTATGAAACTGTACCTGCGAGGGATTTTCCGTAAACAACTGTCATATCAATGTACCAGTGTTCATTTCTGCACAGCTAATTATCCTGTGGGAGAGAATGCATAGCATGCTGGTTTGGATCCATTTCAACGAGCATACCACATGCTAAACCAGTCGCCGTGGGCAGTCGAAATCACCAAAGGACATAGAGAAATCTTTTTGCAACAGAAAGCATACAGTAGGATTAGTGGTAATGGGTTTACCTTGCTGTGAACAGACTTAGCACTTTTGTTTTTAAATTGTTTCTGCAGTTTCACAGCTTAGTCTGATCATCTCACTTTTGATGGTATGATGATAAAAAGCTGAGATCCCTTTGCGTGAAAGCAGTACATTTTAGCCGTCTGGAAAAATGTCATAGTGTACTATAGATCAGTTTGTGTGTGTGTGTGTCTGTGTGTGTGTGTGTGTATATACGTGTGATGATATCCTGATATCATTTTGTGAATCCCAGCCCTCTCATCCTTTGATCCCACCCTACCACATGTCCCTTTGATCAGGCCTGATGTTTAATTACACTAAACAAGATAAGACTGTGTCCTCCATCTGAACTGTTTCAGCTTTGTCTTCCACCCTGCTATCTATCTCTAATAGAAAACAGCTGGGCATATCATAGGGTGGAATAAAGTGTCTTATCCCAAAAGGCTAGCTATCATAGTTGTTTGCGCTCATCTTGTGCTCCTTTGTAGAGGCTGATGTACATCCAGTGCCTGGCAACAGTACTTATGGTTAAGTGCAGTCCATTATCTGAGACTTTGGATGCTTTATGAACACTGATGTTCACCTGACAAACAGACAGAGGGATAAGAAAGATAAACAGGACATAGACATAGAATCTGCTATAGATTCATATGCTATGAAATGTTAGACAGCCGTCTTAAGATTTATTGTATCAAATCTTGTTGTTGACAGAAGCCACAAAATACTCTGCATCCAACCCAAGACCCAACCCATTCTGCATAACAGCCACAGTAGAAGTGAGAATGGTGGGAAGAAAATGTGAGTTATGAAATCTGTAATGAATAGTCTCAATGACACCACTAGCTGCCAGATTGCATAGTTTAGCTCAATCCATCACTAAAGTAACATTTTCAACTCTTCCCCCGCAGCTGAAATATGAAAATCACAGCTACTACTGTCTGTTTTTAATACTGAAGCCATCAATTCACTGGCTCCTATTTCACCACAGCCTTAATTACATGGTATCTCATGTGCTATCTGCCCCCCATCCAAGGCTGGTCATCATTCAGTATGAGATGAGAGAGAAGAGCCCAGTCTAATTAAATAAGAGAGAGAGAGAGAGAGAGAGAGAGAGAGATTACAATACCAATGTGTGCAATATGAGGTGGGTAGAATAATGTCTACATTTGGCTGTCACAGAGTTTGTGAACTTAGTGCTTAGATGTGGAGGCACACCGTTATGTAAGATGACTGGCGTAAGATATGAAACCTACCAAAACAGAGACATCTGCACCAAACAAGTGTTAAAATAACTGAAATATTGCAATATTCCATGCTTCAAAACTTCTTCTTGAGAGAAATTACTCATCTTTCACCTCACTGAGTATACAATTATGCACAATTGCACATGCATAAACAAAGCTAAGGCTTTTTGTGTTAGAAATTAGATTTTTAGCGGAAGAGAATTTTCTGCATATTTTGGCCTTACCTCACTGTTCTGTAAGACTTCTGCACAGTCATATTGAGAGAAAGAGTAATTCTGTTTGCTTTACTATCAACCTTACAAGGTGACTCATAACTGGTTGAACTGTGCTGATCAGATGAGTTTCAGACTAACAATGTCTGAAACTGAATAAAATGTACTAGATCACCTGTAGAGATATGAAATAGCTTTTTTGTGTGTGAGAGCATGAGCACAGCTCCACATTCCTGAGAACAGCTCACTCATGGCCCTGAAACAGTAAACATCTATAATTCCTGGCATGCTCCAGAACCCCTGTCCAGCTCTCGATACCCTGAACCAATCAGTTTTCCTCCATTCCGCGCTCGTGTGAGTGTGTATGTGCATGTGTAGGTGGCCCCTGCCGGAAACTATGGAAGGTCCCAATCCTTGCAAGTGTTATCTCTTAAACAGAGCATGGAACGTCCTGTAGAGCTGACCAGCTGGGCGGCCATCTCTCTCACAGTGGGACACACACACACCAGTCAGAAATCCTCATTGCTTTGCTTTTTCTCCCAAAGCAAATTGAAGAACTGCAGGTATCCTTTAGGGGAAAACAGTTGGAAAGGGGTGATTTTGGTGAAGAAATGTGCTAAAAGAAAGAAGGAAGAAAGTGGAAAATGCAGTTTTGTTGAATACAAAGACATGTTTTCTTCTTGTCTAATTAATATCACTGATGCACATTCCTCCTTCAGTATTTTATCCCCCCAACCAAGGTCAGAATAGAGGTCCCAATAAAAGCTAGTGTGATTAAATCTGACCTGCAGTTTGTCCGCAGTTCATACAACACATCACATGACTTAGGCATCACATGACCGCCCAGGGTGAGGTCAAGAGTCAAACTACTGAGTCCTTGACCTCAGATCACCTCCCAATAAGCCTTCATTGATTTAACAGAGCCCTCTGTGGATGACCTTGGGGGGAATAACAGAGAAGATTTATGAGTTTTCCTTCCTTCCAGGTAATATGGTTTTAGTGCAGTGCGATACACAGAGGTAATCCCCTTAGGAATGCAGTACAGTATCATTCCAGGTCGAATCTTTAAATTTCAGGGTGCTTTAGTTTCCTTTTTATTTGAACTCACAGTACATCACGTCATGTCCTCCTCTATCTACCCTATTGCCTCTGCCCTGCTCTTTCTGGCTTTGTTCCCTGAGCCAAAGACACAGACAGTCGTCACGACAGACAGTTTCACAGCAAACAGTGGATTGTGACTTCACGGTGCTGAAATCAACTCGGATAAGAGGATTATGGGACTGAGGACGACTGAACAGGACGTTTAGTGTCGGTGCCCAGAAACAGCCCGATCAGCAGCTAGGGGTTATTAGGCAGTTCCCAGACTTAAAGACTGGCTCTGTCTCTCATTTACTGTCCTCAGCTTCTGCCATCCTCTTCTTTTGCCTCTATCTCTTTTTTCACTCCGTCGCCTGTTTCCCAGTGTTGCATGACTGTCTGGTTGATTTTATTTCCTTGCTTTGTCTCACATTTGTTTACTCTTTTTATTATTTTGAATTATTATGTTAATAATTTTGTTATGTCCTTAGATATTACTTTTTAACATCTTTTGCACTGTTAGGAGAGCTTTAAACTCAAGCATTTCATTGCCACTAATGCCTGCCATGCCTGTTAATTCTTGTGCATTTGACAAATAAAGGCCTTGAACCGTGAACGTATTATTATGTCTGTAATTTTGCACTTTTTGTGTTCAATTCAGTTTTATCTTACTCCTCTCTCATTCTGCTTCTTCCCTCTTTTCTTCCCATTGTTTTCAGTGACTCATCAATGTAATATCCCAGCTTGCATTCATTATAAACTTGTCTAAAGTGTGTGTGTGCGTGCGTGCATGTGTGTGTGTTTAGGGGGTTATTTCCCCTTCTCTTTTTAGTTCAGTCAATTTAAGGCCAAGAAAATATATGTTCAGCTCTCCTGCCTTAATGTGTGTGTAATGGCCATAAACCATAATTGCACCACATCTGAAAGGAGAAGGCAAAGTGACGATCCCCCAACTACCCCCCCACATACAAAAGAAGATAATTACTCATAGAAAGACAGAGAGACACAGTCGACATCTCGTTCTCCATTGGGTGTATCAGTCATACAGCCTGGATGTAGCCATGGATTGTCTTGTAAAACCGTGAAATCCAAAGAAAGAGTTTGTGCCTGTTAAAACCTTTGCTTCAGGTTGGTCTGTGTTTGCCATATGAGGTGTAATGTCTGATAATCCACAGTTAACTTCATGGTCCTGCTCTCTATTCTCAGTAATAGAATCGACTTTTACCACCAGTTGTTCTTTATGTCACAGACAAACTCACATGAATGTTTTGTCTTCAGGGAGCTTCTTCTTGTTTTGTCTTTTTCTTTGTTTAAGCATTTTAAAATGATCACTGCAGAGCAAGAGGTTTTAATGCTATCATTTGTTTTACCCACTAGCAATATTGGATTACAGATTTACTTAAATGTCCTTTTGCTTATTGAGAGAAGATTGAGCATGGAAGCTGTGTCAGCAATGCCCTGCTTCAGATACACACAGTTATATACCTACATTCTCAAGGAACAATAAGACGAAAAGCTTGTAGTCAGAGGTATAAAAACTGAATTACTTTTTGACTGAAGTGTGTAGCATCAACTGTCTAAAACTATTACATATGAATAGCAAGCTTTCGATGCTTTGTAAGGTCTTGATAAGATATTTCCCAATTGAAGTCATCACTTTGCCAAATGTATATCATTTTATTTCAGCAAAGTTCTTGAGTGGCTGTTTATGTTAAAGGAATAGTTTGACTTTTTGTGAAATACACTTATCCGCTTGCTTGCTGAGAGTTAGGTGAGAGGATCGATACCACTCTCATATGTGTCTTCTTTAAATATGGCAGTAGCTGGTTAGCTTAGCTTAACATAAAGACTGGAAAGCAAAGATAACAAAATCTGCCCACCAGCACATCTAAAGCTAAGTAATTAACATGTTATTATATAAAATATAATAATGTTATATAAACTGAAGTGTAAAAATGACACATTGTGGTGATGGGTGACTGATTTTGTTACTTTTGGACAGAGCCATGCAGGCCCCCCTTTTTCCAGTCTTTGTGCTAAGCTAATCTAACAGGTTGTTGGCAGTAGCTTCATATTTAAACTATTGCTTTAAGAAGCTTTCTAAATGAACAAAAAAAACCTGCTTGTGTCCTGCTTGTGTTTTGGTTACAAACTGCCTCTGTTTGCCATGGATGTTGGATAACTACCACATCAGATATTGCCTTGTTTAAGGGTGCATGTACAGTAGTTGCAGAGTGAGAGCTTTTTTACCATTTATTTTCCCTGCCCTGCTTTTTCCAAATGGTTTGAGATTTATAACGTGTTTCAACAGCCTTTTACTAAATTGACAGTCGATGTGATGAGGTGTTACAGACATGATGCAGAGGTTTCAGGGTTTTTATATCAGCGAATCAGTGTTGTTTCGTTGAGGGACTCCGGAAATCACAACTCTGTCAATTTGCCAAGCCTGGGACCTCCACTCCTCTATAGAGCTAGGAAATGAATCAGACAGCAAATGGAATGAGTTTGTTTGTTTGTTAAGAAGAAAGAGAGAGAGATGGATGAGACTTGGGTACAGCCAATTATGGCTGACTGTATGTACAGAAGAGAGAAGAAATGGAGTCAAGTTGATCGATTGATAAGAGAATATCTAGTCCAGTCTTTCATGTTAAATGTTAACCATGAAGACCAATATTCTATTTCACAGATAAACTGTTTTATTTTGCACACACACACACACACACAATTATACATCTTTCAGTAAGCATTTTGAAATCAAAGCCTTAATCTCTTGCCTGTGATGTTTGTTCAGTGATGTACTGTATTGCCTTGTACATGTGTACAAGCGCACACACACCCATACACAATGCATCTTTAAGCAAAGCTTTCAAAATCAAAACCTTGTGCTGTCGTTTCTGTGATGTTCTTTGCATATACAAAAGCTCCACTCATTTCTAAGCTCTAGTACACACTCAGTCAGACCGCCACAAGCCATTTACTCGCTCAGCAGGGGAGCGAAAGTGTTCATTCCCTATTCCAGTGGCATTTGTAACTCCAATCATCTTTTACTTGTATGTTTTTTGTGTAATTCAGGCAGGAAATAAGGAATTTAGAGGAGGTCTGTTAAAGTGCAACAAACAGTAAAACTACCACTGTCACCTCTGGCCCTCAGCCCTGTGGGGTTCTGTCCTTGTGTTGCACCCTGACAGCTGCCATGTTAAGTGCAATGATGTGGACTGTGCTGTTGAAATTACGACACAGCCTTCACTGAGCTTTACTGTGAGTGCCTCATTATTTACCAGCCCTGTTGTAGGGTCTTCTGCCCCGAATATGTTGACAATCATATAGGCGCAGCCTTCCTTTAATCTCCTGGCCTGTTATGTGAAGTGATATTCCCTGGAAAATGAAAACTAAAAAGCTTTTCTAAACCGAAAAATGTCATCGAGGGGCGGAAAATTATTTTTAGATTTTTCTATCTCCTCAGCCAAAGAAAACCAATTTCGTTTTTATTGTCATATTTCCAGCAAATGAATTGAGGATTTTTTTTTCTGTAGCAGTGAAAAGTTCTAATCCTTCTTGCTATAGGCAGAAAAATAATTGAGTCAAGGAGAGGTCAACACACTCTCACACACACACACTAGCTCTGTGACACATGTACATACACAGATAGACATAATGTACATGCATACATGTGCAGCACATGATCATGTCCACAGACATGCTCTCAAACACATAAATATACACATACTCATGTTCACAATTCTATATACATACACGCATACAAATATTCCTTAATATATTAGGGCTGTAACTAATGATTATTTTTACTAACAATTCATCAGTTGATAATTTTCTTTGATTAATTGTTTAGTCTCTAAGATTTCATTTTAATTGAATTGCAAGGTTACATCTTCATATTGCATGTTTTGTCTGATCAACAGTCCAAAAGCCAAAGATACTCAATATAAAGCAGAGACATTGAGTTAATCCTTATGTTTTAGAAACTGGAAGCAGCAACAGTTAAATTAAATGATTAGCCATTAAATAATTAATCAATTATAAAAATTGCTGTTGATTAATTTTCTCTTGATCAACTAATTATCACAGCACTATTATAGCGCTATATATGTAAACTAAAGATTAAAATACTATCAATGACGCATTGTCGTATACATTTACATGTTGGTGTATCTTATGAAAACAGAGAGTACCAGGGCACCAGCATGCTCTCTGGAGCAGACGTAACCACTGCTGTGTTCTTACTAAATAATATGTGTGTACAGACTTGAATAATCATGCAGTGGCAGCCCCCGGCAGACTGTGGTGCCGAGGGAAATCAAGCTGAACAGCACCCAGCAGGGACCCTTCCATTCCATTAGCTAAAGTACAGGTGGATCAGCCCATCCTGCCTGCATGACTCCCACCGTCACCTCTGCAGAGGCAAATATGTGTTTGTCCATGTTTGTACATGTGTGTGTAGGTGTGTGTGTGTGTGTGTGTGTGTGTGTGCGCACTTGTTTGATGCCTGCGTGTGTGAATACTGGGACAGCTATGGTCACGCTATGTTGCTCGTATACACCTACCCGATATGCAGCCATTAATCATTGAGCAGACCCTATGAATATATCCTAAAGGGATTTCTCCTGTGTGAGAGTGCGTGGCTGTAATCAAGCAAAAGAAGTAGCCCTTTGCTCTTTTCTCTGTGTCTCTTCTTGTTCCTTTCTGTTCCTATGTTGTAGAGGAGAAATGAAGGTTGTTATTGAAGCTTTCACCTATACCTATCCTTGCCTCTCTGATGAAAACTCCCTCAGACCTGAAGAAAAATACCTTGATTGAAGGTGACAGCTGCCAATAGTCATGGATTTTCTTCCTTTGCTCGTAAGCGTGTGTGTGTCTGTATATGAGCGTGTGTGTGTGTGCATTTTTACATGGCTGTGTGTGTGTGTGTCTGCTTGTGCTCTTCCATATGGTTGAACGTGGTTGGTCCGTCTGCCAGCCAGGTTTCAGTCATTAGGATTGTATCCAAGTCACACCAAGCTAAACCTCTCATCTCTCATTTAGCCTGATAGACACCCACTCGGGGAACCACAGAGGGGAGACACGTCCCTTTCTCTCTGTCCTTCTCACTCTGTCTGTTTGTTTGAGCATGCATGACTATACGTGCCTGTCCCTGAACAGCTGAAGGGCACTGAGTGTAGATTGCTACTTTCTTTCCATTAAAATGAATAAAATATTTCAATATCTGCTCACAGATATCAAAATTGCAAAGATAACTCATTCCAGCTGAACCTGATTGGTACCATCCAGACTCATTACTGCCTGGTTTGCCTATACCGCTCAGCTCATGTTCCATGACTGTATGGCACAATATTTAACGAGCTGTGGGCGTAATTACACAAAGATGATTAGAGACTGAATAGGTCAGCTGTACATCTTCTAGAATGGCAACAGTAATAAAGCAGGCACCTACCAGCATTGAAGTGCATTGAAAATGAACCCAGTTTTAAGCCTGACATATCACCACTGTAACAGTATAATAGAAAGGGGTCATTTTAATTTGCAGCCTAAAGTTAGTTTTTAAAATTGAGTAAAAATCTATTTTTCATATTCTGTCTCCATCCCGTAGGTTGAAGTGAAGTGTCCCCTCATCCAAAGTTTCTGCATGCATAAAAGTTCAGCTTTAAGGGAATAATTCAACTTTTTGGGAAACACATGTGTTCGCTGAGTTAGCATGTATGAGAAGACTGATACCACTCTCATGCCTGTCCATTTCATATGAAGCTACAGCCAGGAGACGATTAGCTTAGCTTAGCATTAAGATTGGAAACCTCTGTAAAAACTAGCCTAGCACATAAGGTCTCATAAAACCACAACTTGTCATTTTTACACTTCAGTTTTTGCTCGGATTAAGCAAACAAGTTATAATGTGTTAATTATTGAGCTTTAGAGTTGCTGGTAGGCAGACTTTTTTTTAACAGTGGACAGAGCAAGGTTAGCTGTTTCCTTCTTTTGTGCTAAGATAAGTTAAAAGCCTGATGGATACATCTTTATATTGAGAGTTTAGACATGAGAGTGGTGTAAAGGGGTAATCCTCCACATTTGCCTTCTCTCTGTGAACCAATAGGAAAACAAATTGTATCCTTTACCAGGCAGTGTAATGAATGTTTAACAAATAACATACATCAGGATTGAATTTCGAGACAAAATTGTGTCGAGTGAAAATGATGCACTCATCGTACGACTGTACAGAAATTGTAAAGAAAATTTAAAAATTAATAGAAATTATGTGTAACTGTAAAGCAATTATCTTGCGTCAATATTTACCTAATTCTAGCAGGTTACATGCAAACATGTTTACTTGAGAGAAACTAAATGGAGTTTGATTAATTTTCATTTCAACCCTTCATTGCCCTGGTAGTTGTCATGTTTGGCATCTTTGTAATGTAGCAAAAGAAAAAGCATCAACAGTTGTCTTTCTTATTCATGAATCAGCCTTTTTTACTGCAAAAGGTTTGTCTACCAGTTTTAATTTACTGCTGTGAACATATACTTTTTTTCCCACCTGAGAGTGCATCTTATGTTCTAACTCTTGCTAAGAAAGTGAATATGTATATTTCCCAAAATGTTGAACTATTCCTTTAAGATGCTACTGAGAAAACTGGGTCCTGATCATTTCTATTATTTCAGTAGTGGGAATACTCAGTAAGAACAGTGCTACATGCTGTTACCTGTCCTAGATTACCTCATCTGAAAACATAAATCACCTTCAGTCCATTCACAGACACCTCAGTGTTTTATCTCTCCCATATCAGAGATATCACAAAGCAAAACAATAGCTGCAGACTGATCTGACATCAGCATAATTCATAAAGCTCTGCAGGCATATCACTGTCAGGCATATGCCAATGCTGTTTAATTACTAGACAGATAATCCACAGGTAATTACTCCTTTTTATTAATTTCCATTTTTAATGCCCCCATATCCATTCATTTACTTTGTCGCAGCTGCTGAGGGACTGTGGTGGAAGGCATTATGTATTTAGGGAGGTTTCATTTCAAATTTAGTGTTTTCCCATTGCATGGAGAGGAGCCATTACATTGATGTAAATAATATGGTAATTTTTCAGATTTTCAGGCTCCAATATATTCTATATCCAGCTGCAATATTGTTGGCTCTGTGCCCCAAGCAATTATGTATCAACACTACATACAGTCATGTCTTGATTCCAAATAATAAGCTCTGTTGTGTATTTCTGTGCTTTTTTCTTCATCTTCTCATTCTGCCTGTTGTGTTTTTAAATTAATTTGTCCAAATGACTGTGCTGGATGTGTCTGACATGATTTTTTGAGCTTGACCCATTATTGATTAATAGGGAGTATTTTCTTTTACCCGGGTTGTTTTATTTTCTGTATGTACACATAGAGAGAGGATATGAGGGTCGAACAAAAACAATATAGAGAACTGTGAAGAAAAGACAACGGCAGACCAGTACAAAACTGAGAAAGGTGAAGGAACAGGGAGACAACAAGGAGAAAAGGTTGTGGAGAAAAGGGGGAGAACAGGATCATTATGTCTCACCACAGAGAACCTTCCTTGGACATCATTCTCCCTCTTCCAATTAAGCCCTCCAGCAAACGGGAGGGAGGTACTCAGCTGAGACCCTGAATGTCTCCCACTAGTCCAGTTTCCTTGGATAAGCAGTGGATCAGTACAACTGCAGCGCTGGTGTGTCTGAGAAAGTGGGACCTGCTTTGTCAAGTTGAGGAAGCTCCAGCTGTTCTGTCGCTGTAAGGAACTGAGGACGCTTGCTTACCAGAATAAAATGAGCCCGCCTGGAGTGAACAAGAGTTTGTGGATTTATAACGCACACTTTCAGCACCAGCCAAGTGGCTCTCTAATGTAATCAGGCCCACCATCACAAGACACACAGCTCCTCTATGCCCTTGTCTTGCATCGTAATAATTTCCTTAAAGAGGACATATGCACATGTCCAGGTCTATATTTATACGCTGGGGCTGTACTAGATTGTCTTTGCATGATTTACAGTTAATACCTCCTTATTTATCTGTATACTGACCCTTTATGCAGCCCCTCAGTTCAGCATCTGTCTGAAACAGGCCATTTTAGCTCCTGTCTTTTTAAGGCCCCCTTCCCAACAAGCCCACTCGGTTCTGATTGGCCAGCTTCAGGAAACTGTACCTTGGCTGATTTCCTGCGATTTCAGAGGCTACGTAAACAAACAGTAGTAGTAAGATTCCACTTCTTTTTCTCATTCTTTACTCAAAATGGAAACTTCTCAAATGCATCCATACATGTTTGAGCCCAAATCCGATCCAAAATATGCTAGTGGACAATGTAAACAACTCATGGAACAACCTTAGCAACAAAGGCTACAGAACAGAGGGCCGTTTGTGGGCTTGCACGAACAATCTTATATCATCACAAGGAGGAAGTAGAGGTAACATTGCAAACAAAGTGTTCAGAGTAGGTTGAAGTCTGGCTTTCTATCGTAACTTCACCATAACAATATAAAAATTACAGAAAATCACAAAAAGTATGCCATGGCCCTTTTAAAGGTGAGTGGAAAACCTGACCATGACTTGGCTATTTGTTGATGACTCATCCCAATCACCCCTACTTCCCAACCCATTTTTTTCATCTTCAGGCTGTTCCCATAAATCAGTGGGTCCGCGTTTATGTAACATCCTAATCATTGGCTCTCAGCAGGATATTTGAAACTTTCTTTCTTTGTCCTGAAAACTCAAGATGAATCCTTATGCATTTGGATTTGATCAGCAGAGATGCAGTTGATTTGAGCTCTGTTGGGAATGTACTGCATGTGTATGTGCGTGTGTGTGTGGGGGGGGGGGGGGGGTAAAAGGTGTTGAAGGTGTTCACATCAAGCAATGCTGCGGTGTGTGTACGGAGACAGTAAGATTGTTGCTAGGATGCACATCTCTCTCAGAAGGAAATGAAATCTGGATGACGGCACAGCAGCAATCAATTAATCCTCCATGAAGTCAGGAAAGTCTTACTCACACAAACACACAAGCACACCGGCACACACGCACAGAGATTTATAGCGGTGATATAATACTTTTTCAGACTGTCCTGTGTGCAGCAAGGGACCTGTGAATGAATTCAAGCCTTTAACAGTTTATACCTATGACCTTTGCTACTGAAGGTTTCTTAAGGTGTGTGTGTGCAATATGTGTGTGCATGTGTGTGTTCATTCCAACACATCCTCATAATTAAATGACAAAATAGGTCAATTGTACCATCCACTCCAGAATGACCCATAGGAGTGTTTTCTAATATGCTGCCTCTATCAGCAGCTTTCCAAAACTGTTGCAAATCACTAGGGATGCACGATATTGGATTTTTTGCTGATATCCGATATGCCGATATCTCCAACTCACTGTGGCGATTGCAGATGCCGATACTGATATATGCACATATTTTTTTCCAAATGGCTGAGGAGACTATTATGCATATAATCATAGATTGTAATAAGTATGATCATGAAAGACAAAATGTGAAGGAAGAATTTAGGAAACATTAAAACTTACATGAACCTGCCAAGTGGGTGGAGCAGTAGAGTTTTCATTAGACAGACAGGATTAATATGTAGGATTTAATCTCTGGTCCACACTCCGGAGCAGAAGGTGTCAGTAATGCACCTAATACGCTGGTTGCCAACTGCCATTATAAACCAAAAAAAAAAATTTTTCCTAAACAGTGATGTACATCCTGTCAGCCGAGGTGTTTCCTATCTGTGCAGCTGAACTTAGCAGCTCCTCGACGGACTGTTTCACCCTGACGGTCCCGGTGCTTCCTCCGCAGGCTCCATTTCACTCAAGCTGCACGTCAGACCCACTGCTTCTTCCCACCTCAATTTGAATAACAAGCCGGAGCTCAGTGCTCTGGTTGGATCCACAAGCAGAACCAGGGCTAACGTGAGCTGGGAGGCTAGCAGAGGCTAGCTGGCTGTGCTTCCCTCCGGCCATGCTGTGGCTAACGCTCTGCTAGCCACTCAGCTAACGTTAGCCCCGGTTCTGCATGTGGATCCAACCAGAGCACTGATCCCCGGTTTGTTATTCAAGTTAAAGTGGGAAGAAGCAGCGGGTCTGACGGGCAGCTTGAGTGAAGTGGAGCCTGCGGAGGAAGCATTAGGACCATCAGGGTGAAACAGTCAGTGGCAGGAAGCACAGTCAGGTGGCAGAGGAGATGGCAACACATCGCCCTCGCATAATCGGCAGAAATGGCCGATGCCGATATTTCATTTTAGAGCTTTTATCAGTCGATACCGATGACGTGCGGATAATATCGTGCATCCCTACAAATCACCATTAAAAATTATGTTTTATAGTGTGACAATGCTGTGGTTAAGGCCTGGTTAGGTTTAGGCACAAAAACCACTCGGTAAGGGTTAGGGAAAGATCATACCACTTCCTTAAAGTTAAGCAACCTTTGTCATCATGGCAACAGCACCAAGACAATTGTAGTTATGGTTTTTAAAAAACTGTCCTGACTTGTGGTCGGAAACATGACACTTGTAGTTGGAAACAGGAAGCAAACAGCTCTTGCAGCCAAGTCCACTTTTTGCCATCTATCTATCTAGCTATCCATCCAACCTGCCACCTCCAAATATGGAAATTTGTCACCTATTATAAACGTCATCTGAACTGCTGCTAGATTGCGTCTGTCACTCAAACATAACTAGAGGTCGTTTTTGGCTACTGAATTTATGACCGATACTTTTTTCTTAGGAGGACAGGCTGGTTAATTCACTTATAGGATCAGGTCATCAAGCTAAAAAAAAATGCATATTACAAACATTGGACTGCAGGGGAGAACACCCACAGAGTAACACAATTAGCACACAGTTTATGTAGTAAGTTATTGGCCTTATTGAACCACAAAGTAGAGTGAATCTTAAAGCCAGACAGCTCCAGTGGCTTATGAATAATGATTTCTCAGCAAGGTAATTTGATTTATCATTGCATACTTTTAGCTGGAGTCTACTTTTTCTTCATTGGTGAATCGATTCCCGAGGTTGAGAGACAGTGGAATGATAGTACTCCTGGGTTTGCTTGATCTCTTTTTTTCTTTATTAACCACTGTGTATGAGGCAGAGAATGTGAGAGACACGATGAGACAGCGTAGCATAAACATAAGATAGAATCCATCAATATTACAGCAGCACTAATTATTTTCATAGTAAATGATGTTATGGCACAGTGCTTTGTCTCCTTTACTCCTCCATCTCTCTGCTTGATCCCATTTAATACCTTGCCCAAATTGTATTACATTAACTCTGCAGCCATTTCTCTTCATCAGTAGATCGACTCTTGATGCCTTTTGCACACATTACACATCAGTCTGGCAAGTGATACTACACAGAGGAAGAAAAGCAAAGTAGATGGACACAGAAGAAGCTTTAGTGGCATTGTGTTGAACCACTGGTTGCTGCTTTTGGGGGTCTACGACAGGTGGGGATGTCTTGTCAAAGAAATGGGATGCTTTAATTCTTCTGACAAGCACAGATAGATACAATACTACCAAAGCACAAGGGCTTTGTATCCATATGCAGTGGGGAAAAGAAGCCTGCAAAGTGTATTTTGGGACTGATTCCACTGAGGTGTATGTATACAGTGGCAGAGAGTATAAGATAAACAGTGAATATAAGAAGTGCTTGTTCACCAGTATATCCTCCCAAGAGTATGGTTCCCTTTATACATGACAGGAATATCAAAGGCGTGTTTGATCTCACCGCCGGCTTTTCACCCTCCGAAACAAATTGACACGGTTCAGGGCTTTTTTTTTTTCTTCTGAATAGCTGCTTGTTGGAGTTTTGATGATGAAATGTTGCAGTCTGTTCAAACCCTCATGCTCTGAATTTCTCAGCTCCTCCCTTTGGTGTTCCCTCTTTTACCAGTTCTCTCTCTCAAGTCTGGCTCACTTCCTCTTCACGGTTCAAGATCTCACCTCATGTGATGTGCGGCTATTTGCATCTACATGTGCACCGGGTTGGCAGTTTGTGTATGGAAGAGAAAGCAGAGGTGTGGCAGAGGAGGAAAGAGGAGGGGAGAAGACCATGGAAACAAATGAAATGTAACGATAGAGGGAAATGGAGAGCAATATGCCAGATTAGTTAATTCCAAATGGTTGTCATCACACCCCCATCCAATCTTATTGCCACACAGTCACACTGTTACAGGCTCTTAACGGTTCCTTCTGGTCCAAGTTACTCTCAGTGTGTGTAATGTCCACCAATTAGGCTCAGGCTCATTTTGGACTGAGCATGTCTGATTATTTGTCATTTGTCCCATCAGAGCTGTGTTTCTGGACTCATAACTGCTACTTAATTGGCTCGGAGACAGAACACTGGGTCTATATGGGTGCTTAGCCTGGCTACTGACAGATGATGATGGCTAGTGTGGGACTAAGAAAGCCTATCTGTGGGGTAATGGAGACTGAATGGATGGTGCCCTGCAGATGTCTTATGTTTTCTATTTGGCCAACACAAACCCTTGCGTCTAGACTGTAGGTGCCTATTAGAGGTTACATGGTGGTGTCTGTGCTCTATGATTAAACCTAAACATGGCAGCCACATCGCTCTGCATGAAACTGGAGAGTCAGTATATTTTTTGACAGTACAGACAGATAAATGAACATAAAACTTCAGTAAACAGGGCAGTAGAAGAGTAAAGATGAGAGATGAGGGAATGTAGCCAATTTAATTCCTTGTGGAGCAAACTCAGTAAGAGAAACACTCTTCTCTTACACAGCAAACTATCTCCAAGGTGCCCTTTAGCTAGGCACATAAAGGTACCCAGTATGAGGTTAGGTTGCTTAGGTTTACATTAGGTTTACATTCTGTGTTTCTTACCAAAACCCATTGTGTGTATCCTTGAGACCTAACAAAGGTGTTGAATGCTTTTCCTTCCGCAGAGCATTTTTAACATTTTGAAACCTGCATTGTTGAAATCAATGTTTAAAGGATAAATTTAGTGATATTCTATATTTTTGTGACTTCCAACAAATCCCATGAAAAGACCAAAACCAACAATGAATTTGATCCAAATAACATTTTTTGTTTGTGTGCTTGATATTAGCTTATTCCTCTGTGACAGATCTTCATTGTTGTCAAAAACTATTAAAAGTGCTTCAGTGAGCCACACAATTGCACTGGGTGACATGTCCCTTCATTAAGTTGAACACGAGCTCTGGGCACCAAATTTGCAGCTGAAAATAGACTCCAACAAATGCAATATTTACTCCTGTTTGTGTAATGTTTCCTGAAAAAAATACAGTCCCAGTTGTTTTAGACTTTATTTCTCATTTTTTTAATATATATTCATAACCTATTTTTAAAGATGTGGATCTTTAGTAGAAAGACATGGTTTGGGGGCCAAGTGCCAGTAGGCTGGGAAAGTTTTTGGTCTTTGGTCATTGGTTTTGGTCTTTTCATCAGATTGGTTGACAGTAATAAAACAAATACAGTACAGAATATTGCCAGCCTTATCCTTTACATTTTCTAAGCCTTGTCTTTTTCACTGCCTTTTTCTTGCACATTGCTATGTTTATTGGCATGTTTTTGACACCAACTGTCAATCACAAAAATGGCGGTAATGTTTATAGTCAGGCATTGCCAAACTTTTACGTAAATGCTAGTTTAATTTATCATGATTTGGACAATTTGTCTCCTTCTTCTTTGAGTTTTATGGCTTGCATTCGCTGTTTTACCTTCCTCTGTAGTCAGCAACATTGTGTATAGTGTCATGTGCTTGTGGATGTACAAATGTGCTCTCATGCATGTGAAATACAAACATAACGGGGACCAGCTCATTATAATACTGCCCTGTATCATCCTTATTGATCTAAAATTCAAAAGTCAAAGTCAAAAGTTGTGGTTGCAGTGGAGTGAATAAATGTGACTGCATGAATGTGACGTAATGCAGTGCTGCAGAGGAAGAGACATGCTCTGCCAACTTTCCCTGGGTAAATAATGGTCCAAAATAAACAGCCAGTGTTTTGTCGATTGGGACAGATGGACAGCACCTCAGTAGATAAGACAGCAAAATGCAAACAGATAAACAGAGAGGCTGATAAGAACCATTGGATCAAGTTGTGAATAACTGGATCTGGCTCAGTGTCAAGTGGAAGGAGTAGAGGCAGTGAAAGGAAGAATAGCTGATATGGTGTGGAAATAAAGGACAACGGAGGAGGGGGGCAAGGCCGTTTCCAGAAATAGGAAAGTAGCCAAGATGTCCCTGACTGCAGGTTGGAAGACGACAGGACTGGAGTCTGAGAAAAGAGGAAAGCAACGGCGGAGAACATAACTGCCACTGCAGCTCATATGAAGTCAGACAGAATCTTGTTAATTTCACACCTCGCTTCCATGTCCACTGTCTTCTCTTTGGCTCCTTCATCTTACAAGTTCTATTTTATTAAGGAACATGAACATATTCTGCTGTCCCCTTTCTCGTGTACTGTAACCATAACAACCAGGGGATTGATCATTGTTCTGCTTTTCGACCCTACGCTTGGGCACTGTCTGCAGTGCTCCATTTAAGGGCCATTGTTTCATCTGTTATGTCCAGGCATAATATACTCATGGCCTCCACCAGGAAAACTCAAGGTATCGTAGAGGCATAATACAGTATCATGTGACCAAAAGTTCACATTTAGGTCACGTGATCACACCTGAGCCAACTCCATTTATTATATGAAGTTGCAGATGCGGTTGGATGCTCTGAATTATAAGTAAGTGGACTTTAGAGCTTAGATTACACAAACAACATACCACAAAAGAAATTACTTCTCCTTACCTCTTGGTCTGCGGCAACACAGAGGACAAGCACTTTCAGTGTACCCCATGCACATCAACTATGCGTCAGTTTTCTTGTTGTATCATTAAATGTGTGAATGCTGTTTGTGCTGAATCTGATTACTGTTAATCAATGTCTGACACTTCCTCACCTCTGGCCTTCAGTCATTTGGGACACAAGTTTTTCTAGCCGCTCTTGATATCTGTATTTAACTGTACATGTTTTCCATTTGGTAATCCAGCTGTAATCTCCACCTAAAATATCTTATAAAACTTGCATGAGCTTCTTTAGCTCTGTGTGTGTGTATGTGTGGCATCAAATTGAGACTCTTACCATTATGTTATTTACCCACCACCACGGGGCCAAAAGGGGCTTTGAAAAGGGTAAAGTGAGAGACTTGAATTCAGAAAGAAGAGACTAATAATTGGAATAGATAGGAGGCATATTTGACAATAAAGGACAGGAAGAGACACACAAAGAGTGAAAGAGAGCTGTGTGAGTAATACTAAACCACTCTTATGGAACTAAAAAGTAAAAGGTCAGCTTGTCTGTTTAAGAGCAGCATTCCTCCTGGCTCCACAGCTCGATCTTCTACCCACCTTGTTTTGTGCTCCTGTTTTAATCTACCTGCATTTTCCGTCCTGTTTTTCATCCCTCCCAAGCAGCAAGGGGGCAGTTGGTTTAGGATGGACACACCTGCACTACCGTCAGGCTGGCCTTTGTGGCAGAGGGGGCAATAAAGGATAATAGAAGGAGAATTTCACTGTGGAAGGACTTGTAATGTAAGGGAGTTAAACCATAATGTATACACGGACACCGACATGCCTTTTTCCTCCTCTTTCTCTCCTCTCCTCACCACTCCTCTCTCCTCGGGGACACTAACCTCTGCCAGACAGACAGCAGACTGAATGCTATATCTTTTTTTATTTCTTCTCCCATTCCCTTACTCTCTCACTCTTTCTCTCAGTGCCTCTCTGTTCACTGGTGATGTCATTGATGCAGAGATAAATATGTTGCTTTAAAGACCAGCTCACTGCTGAGGGACAGTCCGCAGTGCGGAGAGGTAGAGGAGGGAGACAGAGGGAGGCTTAGCAGAATGAAACAGTTTGAGATAGACGAACGGACAGAGAAACTTAGTTATAACCCAGCTCCGCTCTAATGGCGCATACTTGCTGTGACAGACAAGTGGACAGACAAGTAGAGAGTGGGTGAGTGGCAGAAAGAGAAGGAGGAAGAAATAGCACTCTGTCAGTTCATGTTTTAAATATGCCTCACTTCTCAGTCACAAATCAGTGGGCTAAGCCATAGTAGAATCAGCAGAAGGGATCCTGTGGTAGAGATTTAAATAATGATCTACAGTATTTGCACACACACACACACACACACACACACACTCCAATACATGCAAGCCACGCCCCTCCACATGCACAGCGGCATTCATAAACTTCAGCAAACGCACAGAGAAAGAGCAGACTGGGTTTCGGTGCGTGGACATGTCTTGCAGTAGAGGTGATTTATAGCCTGCTAGCTCATCCCTAGATGAATTCTCCCATGAATCATTGCACCTGCAGTGGTGATGGCAGACAGGGCTGTGTCACTGGCTGCTCCTTTTGTTTGGCCCTATATGACTTTCTTTTGTAGGATTTTTTTTTTCTTATTTATATATTCTCTCCAAACTAAACTTTATACAACTTGTCTTTGTTTTAATTTCTGACATGTTCAAGTCATGTTCAACCAACTTCCAGCAGGTTTGTGAATAATAGAGATGTGGAGTAAAGCTGGGGATGACTAGGCAGCTCTGTAGTATCACTGATTATACAGCATTGGTGGAAAGTAATTAAGTACATTTACTCAAGTACTGCACTTTAGTACAGTTTTGAGGTACTCGTACTTCACTTGAGTATTTCCATTTTATGTTACTTTATTCTTCCACTCCACTGTATTTCAGAGGGAAATATTGTACTTTCTACTCCACTACATTTATTTGGCAGCCTTAGTTACCAGTAACCAGTTGGTCTACATCCCAACCCTCACCTAAGCTGCTGAAATGAGTTTCCTCCGGAGACCGTCTGGTCTCAGCCTTAGAGATAGTGTGAGGAGCTTGGACATCCGGGGGGAGCTTGGAGTAGAGCTGCTGCTTGAAAGGGGCCAGCTGAGGTGGTTTGGGCACCTGGTTAGGATGCCTCCTGGATGCCCGCCTCTGGAGATATTCCAGGCACGTCCAACTGGTAGGAGACCTCGGGGCAGACCCAGAACATGCTGGAGGGACTACATATCTCTTCTGGCCTGGGAAGGCCTTGGGATCCCCCAGGAGGAGCTGGAGGGAGTTGCTGGGGTGAAGGATGTCTGGGTTTCCTTACTCAGTCTGATGCCACCGTGACCTGGTCCCAAATAAGCAGCAGAAAATGGATGGAATGGATGAATGGATGGAGTTACTAGTTACTTTTCAGTTTAAGATTTTATATGTAAAACATATGATCAGTTTGTTATAAATGCATTGTTATATATTAGACCATTCAACAGTATAATATGTTAAAATGAGATCTACCTTGCCAGCAGTAAAATGCTGCTGACATGCACGTCAATTAATAAGTTTTAATATTCAAATAATATAAATACATATATGTACACTCTAAATTGAGCCATTTTGCATAATGAGTACTTTTACTTTTGATGCTTTAAATACATTTTGCTGCTAATACTTTTATTTACTTTTACTTAAGTAGGATTTGTCATGCAGGACTTTAACTTGTAATGGAGTATTTCTGCATTGTTGTATTGCTACTTTTACTCAAGTAAAAGATCCAAGTACTTCTTCCACCACTGCTATACAGTACTACATAGCTTCCATTATACTTCTGTCGATAGCGCTTAGAAAACATGTTATTTGCTTTACTCAGTCCATCCATGCCTTGAATTATGAATCACTGCCCACCACAGTGCCGTGTGTGTGTGAGCAAGCTTCCAGGACGTACTGTAACAAGAACATACAGTCTCAAGAGGGATGACCTCTGTTTATGTTAAGTGTTAGTGTATGTACTAATGTGTGCTGGGACAAGTATCTGTATTCAAGTACTGTACTTAAATAGAGTTTTGTTGTACTTTTACTCCACCTTTTTTCCAAAAGGTTTGTTCAATTCATAAAATACAGGGTATTGATATAGAGTTAACTACTTACAAATATGAAGTTATCTTTACATTGTGGTATATTGCTATTTTTACTGAAGTAAAGGACCTGAATACTTTTACTGCTGCCACTGTGTACACAGATACACAGAGTGTTCCTGGCTGTTCATAAGAGGGTGTGTAAAAACATTGTGATTCTTACCATATGCATGCTCTTGTTTTGCAGCACAGCCCTCTCTGCCCCTTATTTGCTGTGTCGTTAGCTGTTGTGTCCTCAGCCTCGCTGTGCGTAAATGCTGAGTTGCGTTAGTTTAAGCCCAGATAGACCACAGGCCTGCACACATATTTGTTTAGAAAAACGCAGACGCAGCTCAACTTGGACAGTCTTGTCAGAGTTTGTAGGGAGTGGGAGGCTGAGGAATTTGCCGAAGGATTTTCTGCCTCTCTGTCTTTAATCACAATGCTAATTTAAGTTTACTGGCTAATTGTGGCTGAGATCGTGTTTCTGTATGCTACCTACTTCACTGAGCTAGTGGCTGGTTAATTACATAGCTAATGGTCTATTGGTTGGCTCTGCTGTGGACACAACACTAATGCATGAACTGTAACGTGATGGATTACAGTCTGTGTGAATCAGTCCGGGTCACGCTGGAGCTTCCCAGTAGGTTCAGGCTCTTGCTCCTGCCCAGCAATGAAACTGGTGTTCTGAAATTCATCTTGTCAGTCTGCCACAGCGGTTAATAGTTGTTATTTCATGTCAGATCATAAGACTTCTTATCAACCTGTAGTCTTCTATGCTGCACAGTTAATCCACAGACACACATGTGCTTGCACATGACAATAGACTCCTTTCATGCATGGTCACTTTCTCTCCAGTCAGGTTGTAACATTGACAGCTGGTACTGACAGGCTGATATCCTGAGGCTGGTGCTAGGTGTGTGTAATGTTTTCGCGTTCGTCAGCCATAACAACGATTAATGGGGTTAATTGGGCACAGTGAGGCTCTGATTATGCTGCAGGATGACAAGGAGCTGCTGGAAAGCTGTCAGAGTGCTGTCGGAGCATCTCGATGTACCAAGACATTATGCCTGACTTCTGTCCTTGCAAATCCCACCAGATCAAGTCAGGGTGAAACACAGCGCTTCAAACGAAGATTATTTCTGTGTGTCTTTGTCTTCACTGTGTGTGCTCACTTTTTTAACAATTTTCAGTATCACCTGATCTGTGGAGATCTATAGTGATGGAGCTTTTTGTGTGTGCAGTGTCTTGCGGTAAGCTTGCCTGCTCAGGACATACAACCAGATGTTGTTAAAATGCCAGTCACCTTGCAGGCAGCTGCAGCCATGAGCAAAGGGATGGACTTGCAATGGACATAAAGAACAAATTACACACCAATGCTATATTCCAGATCCAACACTCCTCTACTCATGCGTGCTGTCGCCTAGCTGGATAACAAGGATTTCAAGCGGCATTCCCGAGAAACGAAAGTACAAAACTTCCTTTGAAATCCTTTCATTCAATACATACAGAGTCTCATGTTTTAAAGAACTGATCCAGCCTATGTCTTGGATATGGAATTCATGCAAAAGTCTGAGGTTATTCAGTTTGTTGCACACAAAAGCACAGGGACAGCAACTTCAGAAGGCAAGCCTATTATAAACATGGCCTTCTTTGAATACTCTTGTGTGTCACTGTGCTTGTGTCCTTTGCCTTTGTAATCGGATCACTGTGATGTCTTGACTGTCAGATGAACTAAAGCCCTCTGCAGGCAACAAATGATAAACACAAGGGTAAAGAGAAAGAAGGAGGGAGAGACCTATTTGAATCAGGGATTCCTCTTTCTTCGCTGTGTGCTTTGAAGCTTGGGAGAAGCCTGGTGATCGGATCAAGGATGCTGTAAGAAATGGGATAAAGGATGGGAGGGGAGGGGAGTGGTGGGAATGAGATTTTCCTCTCTCTGGGAATATGGGGATGTTCTGAGATTTCTTCACTTGTGCATGCTGACAGCGACACTAAGCTTGTCATCATGATACTATGTGTGCGCGTGTGTGTTCAGAGCTGTATCACACACTGTCAGAGCTCCCTGATATCAGCGAACATTAGACACACACACACACACACACACACACTGCAGCATGCACATGTCTAATGGCAAATCATGTTTGAGTCCTCATCCACCGTATCAGATCCTTGATTGAATTAGATCAGCATGTTTTGGCCTTAAGAGGATTTCTCCACATGCATTTTGTATGAGACTGTAATCGGCACTGTTACTATCACTGCTGCTATTCAGGGGAGAGGATTATTAGTGCGGATTACAGGCAACTATTTAAGAGATGTTTCAAAAAAACATCATGTACCACCCACAGTGTGAGTATATATTGCAGCCAGAGGGAGAGAAATGATAAAACAGCAAAAAAAAAAATAGAGTAGAAAGTATTATGCTTAGTGTTTTGGCCTTGTTTCCGCTCTCTGATATACACAGTAATAGTGAGATTTTTCTTGCAGTTCCAGGCTGGTTACCCTTTTTATGCTGACCCCAATCCTTTTCTATACGTGTCTCTACTTTAACATCCACTGTTAACTACGTGTCTGTGCCCTTACTGCAGTGCCCTGCCTTGCCCCGCTGTCTGACGTATTGATCAGGACAGCCTCAAGCTCTCTGCATTGAAGTTCCCTGGAGCCCAGATGCTCTATACGGCTCTGTGCATGAACCAGAAGTGTGTGCTGAATTGTATAATTCGTTACGGCCTTGAGTACTAACCAAAAAGCCATATAGATGCATGTTACATACTGCTGATTAAATGAGTACATACACTACCTGTGCAAAGAAACACACAATTCATCTTTTATTCAAGCTTTTGTTGTTGTTTTTTTTCCTTTTGCTTGGCTTTAATCTTTCATCCGGGTGTCTGTCTTTAATTCTCTGTTTAGACTACAAGAGCAGAAGCGAGTTTATCTCCCTCTCTCCGTCTGATCCCCGTGGTGAGTGTGTACCTGCCTCCTGTCTCTCTGTGTGCCTTGAACTGTGGTTTGGAGTAATTACCTGGAGAGGCAGAGAAATGAGAGGGAACACCTGACCTTTAAGTCTTTATCAGCCCGCAGACCTGGAGGGGACAACACAAGCACACACACACCACGTCCTCATATCATACACAAATGCAATTCAGATTTGCCTGGCATGCAATTGAGATAGAGACACACTCATACAAATGGTGCCAGAAAACAATAATAACACACACGAACAGAAGTCTAAAATGAGCATGCGCACACACACACACACACACACAATGATTTTCCCTCTAGAAACAAATGGTGGTGTGTACAGTGGTGACAGGCCATCTTGGTGAGGGATTTGGTCACATCAGCCAGGCGCATATGGCAGGCCTTAATTACACTTGTCCACATACGCACATAATTGATCATGTAATCAATTAATTATGTGCCCCCCAACCCCCCCTTGTTATTAGTGGCCCATGAAGCCCATTTGCTTTTACAGGTCATTAAAATGATGAAGGGCTGGAAGCAAGGTCATAAAAGAATATACTCATGGATAAGAAATGGCAACAATAAGGTAGGGAAATAAAGAGGGTGTGTGTGTGTGTGTGTGTGTGTGTGTGTGTGTGTGTGTGTGTGTGTGTGTTTAAAAATGCCTGGATTATCTATTCCTTTCATTACTCTCACAGAGATCCACAAATACAGAAAGAGCACACATGTACAAAAAAAGTGCAGATATACACAAACATACACACAAGGACAATCACGTCTACTCCCCTCGCACAGCTGTCTACAACTTTAAGGAGTAATCATCTGCATCTACAGCACATGGCCTATTTCTCCCTTCATCCCACTTGTTTCCTCTCCTCTCTCCCTCTCAATCTTTTATAGTTTCTTACTTTCAATAACCAGCTCTGCTTGGTTTGTCAGTTGGCCACCAGTTCTCATTCATACGGCGCCCATCCGGGTACACAAGCACGTGCATGAAAACACACACACACACACACCAGTCATAGGGAGACAGGTGTGTGAATGTGTTGACAAATGGAAATTAATGAGCAAGAAAGCCCTTTTTTTTGGCAATGGGAAAAAAAATCTGGCTGATTATTCAAATCAGACTTGGCTTTGTAACGGTGAAATGAGCTTGGCAGTCATTCAGAGGGATGAAGCAGTTGAGAAGGAGAGAGATGTAAGAAACTTCTTTCTTTTTTTTTTTCTTTTTACAAGATTTTCACCAAACTATCCCATGTGTCAGATAGTTTACCCGAAGGAGGGTGGAGGAAGGGGGGTCGATTCCTTTTAGCTGAGAGAAGAAGGGAATTGTCTGGCCATACCTGTCTATCTTGTTTTGAGGTTACTCAACACTGGCTGCAGTGAGCAGAGGAGACTGAAGCAGTGATTTAACACATGACTGCTGTCTCACTTCATCAGCGTCCTGTCATCTCCCACCTCCCCCCATTCCATATACCCACAATCCAATTCTCCTATTGCCTCATCATCTACTCTGTCTTTGAGATATAGTTATATTTGTCTGTCTAGCTCTCTAACATTTCAAGGCTAAAACTTGGGAACACAATTTTGTATTTTATGATTTCTACTCATTACAGTCAGTATCTACAAACAAATAAAACTGACTCTCCTCACTGGAAGTTAGAGCATGATGATGTCATCAGGTGTCACTTTTTGACGTTGACACATCTGTTTGCTACAGTGTGTTTTTGATACAACCCTCAGAGCACCAAAGTCTCAGATTCTACACACAGTTTGGATTGAAAGTTCATACTTTACCACTGAAACAGTGGTAATTGAAATCAATCTCATTACAAAGTCTAGTAGCTGTTTTGAGGCTTTCAATCATATCACTCAATATTCCTTAGTAGATGGAGTTTTGCCCGATTTTCATGGGAGTGTTGGTATCAAAGTTTTCTGATCACTTTAAGGACTTCTCATCCATGTTGGTTCGAAAGTTGAGACTGAAAGTTCATTTTTGATCTTGGGAGTCACCACAAGGTCCATTTAGTAGTTGTTGTGATGCTTTCGATCATATCAAACAGGGAAAAATCCATACTACAGAGCTCAATTGAAAGCTCTAGGACAGCTGCTAAATGAACCTTGTGGTGAGATTGTTTCATCAAATCTACACAGCCACACTTTTTTTGTAGTGGCTGTAAAATTACCTAAAGCTAAATTAGCTGAATTTCACTGACAAGCTCACATAAATCTTAAAGTGTAAACTTGTAGATTTGTGAGCATTAACTGAACAATCTATCAGTAGTACGCAAAATAAGGTTTATTTGAAGCAGGGCAGTGCATTAGCATGAGAAAGACACTGTATCATTATTCAATTTGTTTTATTATCCATAATCGTATATATTTCACAGTCTTTGGTGCTGCAATGACCCAGTTTCTCCAGGGGGATCATTAAACTTTCATCTTGTCTTAACTTCTCTTGGAGCAAAACCTCAAGGCTCTCCTGAGCTCACCGGCACACTGCAGCCGTATGCAGCCACAATGGCTGAACAACACTTCCAGAGTGTGTTACATTAACATCCATGTCAGTGGAAACAGAGGACAGCCAAGACTGGGGAAAGAAAAGGAAAAGAAAGCAAAAGAGAGGAGAGTCATTACGGCTTGCAACAGTGCTGAATGAGTAATGACCTATCATCTCACCGCAACTAAGTCAAATAGGGAGGAAGTTCGGGTTAACGGGTGCGTGGAGGGTTATTTGCACATTTGAGTGCCTGGGCCAATCATAAACACACAGGCAGAGAGATCCACAGAGTGTGTCGCCTGCCTTTTGTACGGTTGTTGTCACATTGATTCATGGCAGTCCGTCCATGCTTACATACAGTCGATTTGTAATAACATTATCTGCAGGCTAAAGAAATATGTCACCCACCATTTGTATAAGACGTGTAAGAGTATATAGTTAAATGTGTGTGTGTGTGTGTGTGTGTGTGTTTGATTTGCACACCTGAAAGACAAAGTTAATTGCTGCTCAGAGACCTCTGGGCTTTTGAGAAAGCTGCAATATGTAAGACATTGTCAGCAGAAAAAAGAACAAGAAAGAATCACTTACAAGAGGTGGTTTCTGGCAGGTGTGTGTAATGGATGAGCACATGTGCCAACTAACACTCACATGACCTTAATTATGGAGAGGAGAGGAGAGGAGAAAATAGAGAATCTTTGCCATAAAATGAGACTACATCTTACATACTAAAATAAAGTGACTTAAGAAAAAGCAAGAGAAAATAGAGACAGTGAGAGGCTGACAGTGAGAAGATTAGAGCTGCGTAGAGCTGAAACAGGAGAGATCGTGGGTAGGAAAGAAAAAACAATAAATATGTTAAAGCCTGAACAAACAAAACATTACCCATTGAGATCAATGGTCCCGTTAAAGCCTTTAGCAGATGTTCCTTGTTAAACAGATGCAGGCCAGTGCTGCACATGAGACATGAGAAGTATTGACCAGCAATACAGCTCCAATTTACAATATTGGACAACATGTCAAGCACAAAATGATCATCATATATAGTGCTTTTACATGTAAAAGCCTACAAATCAAATACACATACACAAGTAAATGAGGTAAGGAAATATGAGCATAATCAATCAGCATGCCTTTGCTCTTTATGGTGTATGTGTGTGTGTGTGTGTGTGTGTGTGTATAACAGCTGTGATCTGTGAACTCTGCAGAGATGTTGCTGCTGCCCTCTGACATTTGGACTTAGACGGAGTGTAAACTCCAACATAATTTCCTCCTCCAGTGCTAATTACAGTGTGAAACTAATGAAGTAGTCTCAGCATGTACAGTACGTGTGTCCTTATAAGGAGGAGAATTTCATGCACTGATGTTCATGACAGGAGCAAGAGGGCAGTGGCGTGTGAGAGAATAGAGGAGTGGAGGAAATGAATTTGGAGGAAGGGAGAAAGTGGCTGATGGAATTCATGCTGTTTATTATTTATGCAAACACTTGTCACCCCTCCACACCTGATCCTCCACCAGCTTCCCTCACTGTGGTCTCTCATTTCAGAGCCCAGCAGACACAGTGTTTGGCTCGTTGCGCACAATAACACTTGTTACTCCCTGGGAGCAGTAATTTAAGTTTTTTAATTTTATGATGAGTCTTGCTCCCCATGTATTTACACCTTTTAGGATTTTTTTTTATGCCTTAAAACTGTTGTTGGCTGCTTTATACATGAACTTTAGTATATATTCTTTTTATCTGTGCTCATTTCAATGTGTAGTGGAATAATGTTTACCTCCAGTATATTTTTTCTAGACAGATACATCAACCAATTTGATGATCTCCATCCTGTGAGGTTAAATGATTAAAACCATAAAGTACAATTTAGCGAATTTCAAATTGTCTCTCTGGATGCAGCCAAGATATTTATGCATGCTATAAGCCTTTCCCATATATAGATTATTTTCAAATTTGTGCCAGGTTTATAAACTTTGTGTGCGCTCACTCAGTAAATTCTATTAGATCCTCCAGATTATCCTCCATATGACATTGTAACATACCATTTCATACGCTGCCTTTGGGCAATCAGCTTTCTCTGCCACAAATCAATGGAACACCCTGTCTGACGACGTGAGGAGCTGCAGCTCTATCAGCACTTTCAAAACCAACTTAAAAAGTATGTTAAAAGCTGCTCAGCTCTGCACTCTCTGATTTTGATATTCTATCCTATGGTGTGTGTGTGTGTGTGTTTGTGTGTGCTTTTTTTTTTTGCTCTGACCTGCCAAGGAACTACAGATGCGAATTAGCCTGAAGCTATAATCTGGTACGGTACGGTGCATCAAATGGTGACATTTATGTTTGAGCTGTACACTGTCCCTTTTAAATAAAAATAAATAAAAACAGGCTGGTATTTCATGCTCGAAGAACACTTGGAAAAAAAAAAAAGAAAAACCCTATAGGTCGTAAAATCAGTCACCAAAAACGACCTGTAGTTGCATTTGTGTGACAGACGCCATCTAGCAGCCGTAGTAATTATGACCTGAAGAGGTGACGCAGTTAAGGTGATGTCTGTATAAGGTGACTTCCTTATTAGAAGGAGGTGGTTTGGGTGGATGACATAGCTGCAGGAGACTGCCGTTTGCTTCCAACTGTGAGTCGCTGTGTTTTTTTAAAAAACTGTAATGTGGTGTTTACTGTTGCCATGACGACGAAGGTTGCCTAACGAAAGTATTAACCATGTTTCAAGTGAACATTTTAACACAAACCATGATCTTTCCCTAAACAAAGGATTTTTGTGCCTAAACCTAACCAGACATAAACCGCAGCATTGTCACATCATAAAACATAATTATTTTTTAACAGTGATTCGTAACGGTTTTGGAAAGTGGCATTTTATGCTCCAATGGGTCGTTCTGAAAACGCTCCAATAGGTCATTCTGGAGCGCAGGTACAAACAATTTATGTGGTCGTTTAATTTGGAGGACTTGTTGAAAGGCTCATAACATACCCTTTCTCCTCACTCTGGCTAAGAGTGCCTGAAGAATATTTCTTTTGGATGACCAGTTTTTTCATCTTCAAGAGCACCTTAAGGTTGTCTGAACTCGCTGTATCTTAAACTGATTGAGCACTTAGCCTCTGCATTTCTCTGAGTGTTTGCTCTTGTCCTTTTGCTGAAGTGGGCACTTCAGTATAGGGTGACATTGTGTTTTATGTGGTTGCACTGGAAAGGTTTTACAATTAAAAACAGAGTCATTGTTATCCTCATAAAATCAAGGTGGAATATTTTCGCCTGGAGAAAAGAAACTTTCACATCACAGAGGCTCATTCTTGCGCACAACAAATGATAGGGCATTTTCTTCCTTTCAATTAAAAACTAATTATCAACTAATTATAATGACAGTGACAGTGACATTGTTTCTGTTAAACCTCAAGATGATAATTAGAGGGGTTAATAACAAATATAATAACTTTACACTCCGACCAGCTGCTATTGGGAAATGTGTTTCTTTAACACGCTGCAACTCTGCTATAATAAATAAATAAACACACTTTAATTTCAGCCCCTTTCATTTATGGATATGACTAACACTTCCATCCTTTCTCTTTCACACACTAGTAAGCTTACATCCAGCCTCCCAGCTACACACACACTCATACAGTACGGCTTTGCTGAAAGACAGACAGACACCTCTCTGTCCACCCTTGACCAGTTGACAGTGGCAGAGCTGTCATCCATGAGAGGGTGTCTCTCTTTTAGAGTTTGCCTCTATAAATCACTCAGCAGCAGGATACCTCACGGTCCTCCTGACACAAACACGTCTGACAATCAATTCATCATGATAGGGACTTGATACGGTGGGGGTGGCGCACCACAAAACTTGTGCTTATTGAGAGAGACTTTTGCCATCATCAATAGAGCAGACGTCATGGGGGGCTCCTTTTTGGATAGAAAACCTCAGATCCTATAGATGTTAATGCAATTTGACATGTGTTTAGGTGAGAATTTTGACTAGTTTGCATGCATTCATTTTGCGTTAAACAAACCTTTGTTTTATAGACATGTCTAGTAATTATTTTGCTACCTTGCCTGAACCTGAGCGTTCAGCCTCCCTCCATCCAAGTGACCCAACACAGTGGCTGGACATTGCTTATCTGGACATCTACACATATTTTTTTAAAGTTTATTACTAACTCCTAACTAGTAAAGACTAGTTATGTTACTTTGTAAGTTATAAAAGAGATCACCAGTTATGAAATGTTTCCCACACACATATAAAAGGGAAGACACTGAGTCCCATAGCTTCCCCTCCTTATCTTGTCTCCGGATAGCTTGAGGCCATAAAACTCTCCTTTTAGGATCCCTTTCTTCTCCAGGAAGGATGAGGAACCGGAGATCTGGATTTGTGCGTTTATTTGTTTTACAACCTGCTACACAACAGCTTTTCGGCATTTTCCTGTTTCTCACATTATGTATTATTATATAAACAGATGAAGTTGTTTCTGTTTTTTTTCTGTGCTGAATGTGAAGCTGTGTACAATGAAGTCTGTGTCATTTTATATGGATTCACACTTATATTGCAGATCTGCTGTGTGTCTTACTGTGAGTGACCTGGATCACTGCATGACCGTCACATATGATTAATTATAAACCTGTATGTAGAACCATCCACTAACAAAAAAGGGCATTCATAGAAGAATGTTAAGAGACTGAGAAACACAGGGAGAAAGTGTCTCATTATCAAGTGTCCCCTCTGTCCTCCCTGAGATTCCCAACATCAATGCTTGACTGGTGTCAGATAAGTTAGGCTAGTGTGTACATATGCTGCAGACACGCATGAGCAAAAATACACACACAAAATCCAACATAACAATCCTCAGCTAATAAGCAGAGCAGGTCTGGGCCTTGAGTGGCCTTGGGAGCCTAGTTAAAGACTGCAGGGGAAGGTTTGTATGTAAATAGATCTATTTGCAGCAGGAGCAGGGTCAGAGGGGCCCTGTGCTGTTTAACATTACCAGCAGCACAGAGCATGAGTCAAGATGTCAATGCTCCACCACCCTCTAATCACCTGTAGAGAGACCATTAAATGTCTGGCACGAGTGTAGTTAAAAAGGGAGGTTTTCTGTCTAATTTATGGTATGTCTCTGTATGTACAGGTAATGTATGTATGTATATATTAGGATTTGTGGGGGTGGATTGTTTGTTTGTTTGTTCTCTGTCCATTTCTGCATGTATTTCCATCTATGTAGGTGTGTGTATAAGTCTTTCTATGATGTCTTAGCGTCTCTCTATGGGCACATGCATGCTTGTGAGTCCCCGTGTTGGTTAACATCGACAAAGCACAGCATTTAACAAGGAAGATGGGAGGAAAATAAATATAGTGCCTTTGACAATGATTTCATCTCATCCTTTTATTGCCTCTCATTTCCACCCATTTACTGTGTGGGAGAGTATATATGGAAGCACAGAGAGGGAGAAAATTTGAATCATTACACCCCAGTGTCAACATTAGTTTGTCTTCTTTTATGCGTCTGTTTCGGCTTTATTCATTCCTCTCACTACAGCTGTGCACTGTGAGCTCTGTTTTTAACATTAGGAAACTGCCGTGAAACAATAATACAGTTCATGGAAAATACGTCCCCTTTATTGTCAAAAAAGGATGAGTAAATTGCAAAGAACTCACAGACCCGACATTATGCATATACGTATATATTTCTGCACAAGAGGTGACGTTTGTAGCACGTCACCTTCCTCTTTGTCTACCTTCCCTGTGTAGCAGCAACCTCCCTTTCCTCATGTCGTATTGTTAATTGGTTTGACATTTCCTGCCTCTGACCTAAAGAGAAACTGTCATTAGATGAGCTGACCAATGAGAGTGGCGGAATGTGGCCTGTCTGTTTTTCTGTGTGTGTGTGTGTGTGTGTGTGTGTAGGTGTGTTTGATTGCTAGTTCGAGAGGTCAGAAGCTGTCGGCATGCCAGATTGTTCTAATTTCCTCTCCCCTTTTTCACTTCCAGCAGATAGCATGGTGAGGTTCCCTGCACTTCCTATGTTTGTGTTTCACCGTCCTATATCGTTTCCTCGTTTATAATTATGTAGTGTTAGATGTAGTTGGCAGGGTCTGAGGTCAGCTGTTGGAGTGAAGGATTGTGGGATTCCATCAACTTACAAGTAAAGTACCCTGTAATTGTGTGCAGAGGTCTTGCACACAGGAACACAGTACAGACGGTTTTTAAAAACCGGCTGCAAGATGGTATCTGTCACTCAAAAGTAACTACTGTATTTGTCATATTTGGGCCACTGACATTATGACCTACTGTGTTGTTTTTCTTAGGAGGACAGTCTCATTAAACTGTAAGACAACAACAGTGAGGCTTGGCTTAACCCCTGCATCATCCATTACAGTCATGAAACATATAACTTGTCAGATATTATCCCTTACGTAAATTTCTAATTCTTTAGTGGTTAAGTAAAGAAGCCTCAGATCAGCCAGTAAAATCCATTATCTATGATTTATTCAGTGTAATAGCTAATTACATCTTGAGCCATAGTTGCACATTTTATTTCAAACATTCATTTCATTCCAGAGAGATTGTTATATGTGGCTAGTGGGCTCTTAATTAAAGCTGTTCTGTGTGTGAGGTCAGAGCCTACAACATTAGGACCATTACCCCAAGGAGCTGAGAATCAATGTAGAGGGAGAGGAGCATTCCTCTTTTTTCTTTAACTCTATCGATTCTCATTTACCCCCACCCATCCACCCACCGTATACCTCCACTGCCCAGTTCGATCAGGACAAGTGTGCACAGAGCCACTGGAGGTGAAGTCATGGACTTTGCAAGTGCGTGTCTGTGGGTGGGTGGGTGGGTGGATGGATGTTTGGTCCAGATGTTTAAGTAATGCTGTATTTATTTTGATAATTCCCAGATTTCTCCTCCATGGTCTGTCTCCATCTGCTAATTTTCCTCAGACAAACATCACCTGCTCTTGTTTGCTGCCTGTTCACTCACACTGAACCCACTTTCTGGCTGCGCCACAGCTGGAGGTGAGAAAACAGTATGTGAAAGTACTGTATGTACCGTGTTTTGCCTCAAGCCCTTCTCTTGATCTATCCTGCACTCCATGTTCACTTTTCCCCCCAGCTCCTCTTCCAAGCTGTGTTGTGTGTCTAAAGTATTGCTGCATTCCTCTTTGCAATAGAAGCAGGAATAAAAGGACACATTTCTACTTTTTTGTTTCTCTTTTCATTTATTAAACACATATCACACAGTCTCAGAAATGAAACATTTTTCATTACCTGTCTCCCCCTCTCTCTGGCCATTTTGTAGGTGTTGGTATAATATACAATTGAGATGCAGCAAGTAAGAAAGTGGGCAGGAGTCTGGGCCTTTAACTGGTCTCTTGGTATATTATATGTGACATGTTTACAGCTGTCTGCTTTTTTAAACAACACCTCAGTCTTTCTCAGAAATGAGCTGCTGATAAACCTCTGAATTAAACCACTCTACCATGTGTAAATGTTAAGTATGAAATGTTTCCTTTACATTGATTTAGCTGTGCGCAGGAGCAAAATCGCAAATGCAAACTAGGAGTTGACCAATATGATTTTTTCAGGGCCATTACCGATACCGATTATTAGTAATCAAGGAGACCAATAACCAATATTAAGAACCAACTGATATACATGTACAGTTCAAATGAAAACCTTGGTGTCAAAATTTAGAACACACGATTTTAACGCACAACTGTGCTTCATTTATTACAGCAAAACTGTAGTTGGTTTCAATTATTTAAATGCAGTAATAGAAAGTAACTAAGTACATTTACTCAAGTACTTTACTTAAGTACAATTTTAAGGTGCTTGTACTTTACTTGAGTATTTTCATTTTATGCTACTTTATACTTCCACCCCAATACATTCAGAGGGAAATATATATTCTACTCCATTACATTTATTTTAAAGTTTAAGTTATGAGTTACTTTTCAGATTAAAATTTTACATAAAATAATATAATGATGAGTTTATAAATTACAATACATTGATAAAGATTAAATCAGTGGTTTCCAAACTTTTTGGCTCGTGCTTCTCAATGCTGTGTGTGGCATGCGGAGCCTTCAGTGTTGATAGGCTGTTACTCATGACATGTAATCAATCAGATAGGGCCGTGGGCGGGACATTGCTCGAGACCACAGAGTACTGACCACAGAAAGAGGGAGGCGGCTGCATCCGAGCCAAAGTAGAGCATATTAGCAATCGGATAAAAAAAAAAAAGATTCCAATACTTGTAAAAATGCTGAATATCAGATCCAATAATATAATATCCAATAATCTGTTGACCCCTAAGGTGTCACTTCTCGGTCTGCCAGCATATAATCATGCAAACAACTACAGCGTAGTTTGCCATAAATGATGGCACAAATAAAAACACAAATAAAAACTGCAACACCTACCACAAACTCTGTTTATGTAGAGGGAGGAGTGAGGTTTATGATTCACTCCAAGCAATTTTCTTGATCATATGATTGATAGTCACACAGCATCAGTATGTTATTATGAGTATCATCACTCATCCAGGCAAACTGACAGTAAAAAGGGGCTGTAGGGGTTTGTGTTTACTCAGAATAATGTAGCAATATTAGCAATATTCTTTATACACCCGCACTTAACTGTCTGCACTATGCATGCACTGTTTGTGTTTGTGCACATGTGTGTGCAGCTACAAGGTTATATCAGAGGGTAATACTTACATACATTAGCCCTGGATCTGATCACATATTCTACAACATCACTGCAACCCGGAGTCTTGGGACTTTTTACAGCACATTTTTTCTTTGAGTTGGGAAATAACAGCCATTATTCAGGTCACGGTTATCAAATCTGACTTTTAAATTGTACACAAACACACATCACACATTCAGTGACATCTCCTTTCCTCTGCATGCCCTCAAATGCTTTCCATTCTATTTTCTCTGTTTGCTGTCTCTCCGGGGAGGACTCGTATGAAAGGTCCACAGCCCAGGGACATGCTCTGTTAATAGCCCCCCTAAATGAAGCCATCCATAATGTTAGACCCCTTCCGTACACACACAGATACACTCACACATGCACACACAGCAAAGACACTCTCCTCTGTTTGCCCCGGGACATATTGGAAGTGGAGTCTGTTGGGATGGGGTTGTAGGAAAGTAGATTTGACTGGGTAAGAGAGGAAATGATTGAATGAGTGACCTTGGAATGGTAACAGAGATGAGAGACAGACAGGTTGAGTTTGATTAAGGGTTGCAGGAGGTGAAAGACAAGCTTGGGTTTAGCAGGGGGAGAGGAGTGGCAGGGGATGGACAGGAGTAATGGTAAAAGTCCTTCAAGATGAGGAAGCGATTGAGGGGGAAATGTTGTGAAGGAGGAGTGATGGAGGTAAAGTCAGTCAGTACTTTCCTGCAGAGGAATAAACTTATTTTTCAGGTTCACATGCCTTTGCATATTCATATTTGATTCTTTGTTTGAAACAGTCATTAAAACATGATGCAGAATTTGCATCACAAATGCATCAAACAATGTAATGAGATGTAGCAAATAAGTTATTTTTGGTTTCTCAGGAAACTTGCTCACTAATTCTAAATTTGTCTCTTTGTTTCATAACTTTGGAAATGAATATCAAAGCTGGCCCCAGAAACGAGGCTTTAAGCGGAGCAGAGTTCTGTGGGCGTTGTTCCAGCATTGCAGCTGCGTTACGTCACTGAGAGCCGGTGTTTCTGTTCCTGGTCTCTCTCTGGATATTTCACACTGCCGTTCACTCCTGGGCTCTCTCAGAGAGAAAGGGAACCATAATAAATTGTGCTCTGCCACGTCACCCTACTTCCCTCTGCCCCACTCTCTCTTCCTCTTTCTCCACCTATATCTCTCTCTGTTCTCACCCACACAGTTTCATTTGTTTTCGACGTCTGGCTCTCAGTCTCCGTCCCTTGATTCTTTGTCTCTGTTCTGCTACTACCTCCTCCCTACTTCCCAGTCAGAGTGGTAATGGGTCTGAAAGATCTATGTGATGTAATCCAAACAGACTGCAGTTCTGTGTCAGGGATGCCGCTCCCTCTGCTCCTGCCCCCCCCCTCAGTCCACCTCCACCCACCACTATCCTGCAGTCTCCATTCAGACACAAGAAAGCATCTCCTCTGTGCCGCTGTGTCTCTCAGGCTTTACTGTACTTGTGTTTCACCTTTTGATCGAAGAAGTCTGTCCAATCTGTCAGCCTTTCACAGGCCAGGAACTTTTCATGCCCCCATCTATCAATTAGACTAAAATATATCTTTATAACTTAGGCTATATATTTTTTTTGTTTAGGGCAAAATTGTAAAGATGAAGTCTTTAAAGAGGCATCAAGATCATTCACTCATGACATTCAGCAGTCTTGAGGCTGTTACTCCTCATCCAAATATGGCAGCATTTTTTGCAAAAGATGAATATCTCCATGTAGGATCAAAGTGTTATTTTTACATTGTTAGTGCATAGTGACAGTATTTCTGTTGCAAACCGTACAGCTCTGATGTTTCAAATGTACAAACGAATTGCAGATCATTGCATGGCTGACCTTATGAACTGTGGTGGCCCTTGGGGCTGCAGACAGGTGTTCAGCTGATCAAAGGGCTGCAAAAACGCAGTGAACTTTTGTACCTGCATACATCAGCCCTCTCCTCTTTCCGTCACTCACTTACCACTAACTTTCTCTCTCTGAGGAGGAAGCAGCCGACTGTGTCTTGTCAAAGAGCGACAGCGCTTTTATCTGTTCATATAAAGTCAGGCAAAAGAGGGAGTGCAAGAGGGAGATGATGTGGAAACAAAAATGTGTTTATGCAGGGACCAAGAGGATAGCTAAAGAGAGAGACGGAAACCAATAGAGGGAGACCAGCAGTGAGAGAATGCAAAGAGCGGAGGTATGGAGAAAGAAAACAGATACTTTTAAAAAGCCATATGTGAGTAAAATATGCAGTTAAATATTGACAACAAGGAATGCTGGATTACTTCTGTCTATCACTACACACCTACTCCCTTGCACACACTCTCTCTCTTCACTTCCCCTCTATTTTAATAGTGTTAAAGGACTTACCCTGCAAAAGCATCCTCTGAGAGACATCTTTGCATCTTAGAAGACTGAATGATTGAAGTCTGACCTCCACTGAGACAGGTTCTCCCTTCTTTTTCTGCATTTCATCTATGTCCCAATCTGCATTTTTGTCTGTCTCTGTTTTTTCAGAATCAACCAGTTGCTCTTGCTCCTGAAAATGTTTGTGGGTGTGACTTTTTTAAAGAAAGCAAGACATACTGAACTTCCTCAGTTGTTTTCTCAGAGTGATTTCTGAAAGGTTAAGTTAGTGCAAGCTTTTCTCCTCTTCTTTGTTCTTCTTCTTCTGTGCTTTAAATGCACATCCCAAGTTTCTTCTTTGAAGCCAAGATATAAAAAACTCACTGAAGCACGTTTATTAATGATTTTGCCAACAAAAATGCCTCTATTCTTATAGAGTATTCACTATGTCAGCATTGGTGTCAACCACTCTTTTAATATCATTCTCAAATTTTTGCTATTTTATATTGACTCTTCATTTTAATGGATTACAGGTGTTTGCATCTGCTGTTAGTTGTGTGAGTTGTATTGAAGTCTAAATATTTAGGCCGTGTTCTGTGGATTTGGGGAAGTGGTGCCCATTGCTCTAAATCTGTTGCAGGCCATGAAACCATAATTATGGCTCAGTAATCTAGTGGCTCATTGACATGCTGCTCTCCTGCTGCAAAGGTCTAAGCTAAGCATCGGCTAAAGTGAATGCAAACAGAGACACAATGCATGGACTTCAATACACATATAATCTCCTCTCCTCAAAATAAACACCCATACATGACAAAAACAAAAAAAATGTGTTCCCAGAGAACAAAAGCCCCCACCAGTACTGTGTGGCAGTCACACTGCAATGCTGCAGATTTGGGTCAATTGCTGGATGGTGGCCGCATGGCTCTGGAGCTGAGTTGCGGCTTTTTAACAGATTGGATTTGCCCTCTCTTCTGCTCACGGATGGGCACTTACTGTATTTCACATAATGTTTTGAGCGAGCGGATTGGGCAGCAGAGTAAAGCATGAGAGGAACAGGGAGAGAGGGGGAGATGGAGCTGGACACCTCAGGGAAGTTTCTGAATAATTACCAAGCAAGCATCAGCTTTTGGCAGTCAAAATAATAGGATGGTTGGTCGTATTTTAATATTTCATACTAGGAATGACAATGGTGTTTTGTACCCCAGTGTTCAATCAATTAAAATGTTTTCCAGAATGGTTAAAGCATAAGCAAATTTCACACACACAGGTACAAATATTTATTTACTAATAATAATAATTGAAAAAAATTATATTAAATTCAATGAACATTTGCATGATAATTCTTAAAGTAATTCTGTCATAATCTGTAATATGTTACTTTTACCAGATTAGTGCTGTTTTTGCAGCAAACAAGTTTTCTACAAATGTAGTAAACAGCCTGTTTGCTACATTCATATTCTGAAGTGCTGTGTCCATTAAGCCCCTACTTTAGTGCACTGTGTTGCCCTCTTTATCCAGATTTACTTTCAGTCTGTATGTTGTTAGTTCTGTTTCGTCCAGGGTTGGCTGTATTTGTACTGCCTTCCAAGTTACTCTATGATGCTGACAGGTAATCGTTTAACTTATTTCTTCCACATTCAGTTTCACTTGTTTCATCATTGTCAGAAACAGTGAATCAGTGTGACAGCAGCACTCTCATTCGCCTTGGCAGAAGATATCATGTCAAGGGCAAGTGATACAGCTTTTTTTTTTAAAAACATAGGACAAGTGGTTGTTGACAGGGGCAACCAGACCAGATGAAAAACAGTTTCCCAGCAACCGTTACTGTAAAGCTATGCCTTTTATTGTTTCTGTTTCTTTCTTGCTTTCTCTTTTTCTTTCTCACAAATAGACAAGTTTTATTACTTCTTTGTCTTAATTTCCCCTCATCTTCACTTTTATTCTTGACACATGTAACACATCAGGTCTGCTGCTTTTCTCGGGCACGTCCATGTGGCACAGGAACCCATAACACATCCACTCAGCCTGACCTTTATACTTGCCACAGGCAGGAAATCCCATTTTGAGTTTAAAATGCTGAATGTCTTTTAATTAAAAGTAATCTTAATTTCCAGAAAGCTCACACACATACTGTACACATGCTCACAAACTCACCAATCGTCTCCCTAACTTCTGTCTGGCAGGACGTAAAGTCTGTGTGATAAACACTAATACTATCTCCTCTTAGTAATAGATAAATCAATGCCGCACTCTCTGCCAATCAGACTGCTGCTTGAGCCCAAACTGATATAGCAAGCGCTCATTACTGCAGTAACGATTGGACCGCCTTTGCACTGACAGAATTGATATAATGTTATAATGTTGACGCTGGGATCATTGATTTCCTGTGAATTGCAGACAGGAGAGAGAGAAAGGAAAGGAAAGGTAAGGAAAGGAAAGGAAAGGAGAAAGGAGGGAAAGGTGAGGAGGAAATCAGAAGGAGGGAGGGGGTAAATGTCTATTCTCCATGTCAGAGAGCATTTCACAGGATTAAAGGACCAGTGTGTAAGATTTAGGGGGACAAACTTGGCAGGAATGGAATATAATATTCATAAATATGTTTTAGTTAGTGTATAATCACCTGAAAAATAAGAATTGTTGTGTTTCGTTAGCTTAGAATGAGCCCTTTATATCTACATAGGGACCAGTTCCTCTTTCGCGGAGCCCGCCATATTGCACCGCCATGTTTCTACAGTAGCCCAGAATGGACAAACCAAATGCTGGCTCTAGAGAATGCCTTTCGCATTTTTTGGCAAGTTTTGCAGCCGCCGTAGGTTCTCCTATATGCTCGGAAGGTGAGGGTGAGGGGTATTCAGTTGGTTGCCATGTGCAACCGCACTGCTAGATGCCACTACACTGATCCATTAAGAAAGACAGAGAAAATAAAGGAATACAGAGGGTGTCATTTTAATTCACTGACTAATACCATCAGATGCTAAATTTCACCTTGAGGTTTCTTTATGTAAATTGAATTTGGTGTCACCTAATTCTTTCCCCAACTCTGTGACATTGCAGTAATGAGCTGCACTCATGCCAGAGTTCAAATCAAGTCTTCAGGCTATTTGGTGGGTGGTGGAGTGCACAGAGTGAGAGGACAGGAGCTCAGTCTAAACAATGTGGCAGAGATTTGAAAGCCAAGAAAAGCAATTTAGTTCATGCTCCTTTTTTGTTTGTCTGAATATTAGCATCTTGACTTCACATTCAGATAGAGATACGACAGGAGGGTACTATTAAAAATAAGAGACCTTTTAAAGTAATTGTTGCTTGAAAACTTTCCAAGGAGCAGAATCTTTTGACCTGCAATTTATATTCAACATCCTCTTGTTTCTGGCACGGCAGATTGAACCCAAGTCCTTGAGCTGATTGGCAAGCTCTTTAATCATTATGCTACTGCGCAATAAAAGAAAAATATGAAGATTGTGTCAGTGCTGTATTGTGTGACGTTGCTATAATGTGCCAGTGCTAGTTAAGCAGGTCAAATTCTGTCTGCACCCGGTGTGCATGGTAAATTACTAGAAAAGTGTTCATTGACAGGCTGCAGTGGCTACAAGCTCGAACACAGTTTCCTGGGAAACCACCTCCTCCTCATCTAATATACGATATTGAATCTACTGTAGCTTATATGGTGTCTTCTACTATTCTCTGCATCCTCACTAGGTTGTGTAAAACCCAAACCAGAAATTAGAAAATACAGTCTAACAAGTAACTTGTCATTCTCTGCCATGCGATTATTTGCTCGCATGACCAAAGGTACCATATGGGAGTATTAGTGATTATATTCAAAGCCGTCGTAATTTCAGTATCTTCCTTAAGACTCAGAAGTTATTTCCAGGCATATCATAGCATGTAATTTGTGTAAATTCTATTCACAGAGACCATATGTGGATTATTTTCACTTAGTCTGCAGTCTAAATTTACTGTTTCATGCATTTTCACAGTTAAGCAAAAGTTGTATCTAACTCGCCCACCCCTCATATGAATGGCAGCTGGTTACCCTGCTTAATTCTGAGCCAGAATCCACATGGCTTGCCAAAACTAATCAACAACAAGTACACAGATGTACTCAGTCACCCTTTGCATAGCCCCATGATGCTAGAACATGTGACTGGCTTCACGCATGTGCTGCAAAAACATTTTGTTTTTAATTTGAGATGGATGATCTACTTTTCATTTATCTCTTCACAGTTAGTGGACCAAAGTCTCATTGTGCATATCATGTTTAAAATGTAGAGTAACAGCTTACACCTATAAAAGAAAGATTTCTTGTCTAACATTTAAATTCGGTATCTCTCAAAGACATTGGAAAGTGCATGTTTGCACTTGTATGTGTAACAAGGTAAAGGTCATAGCTATAATTATGATTGTAATCAGTATTATATTTGTTGCATGTTTGTGTGTCAATTTCTTAAGTGGAAAAGCAAGTTTCCTTTGTGTTTTTCTGGATTTTTTCATCATTCTGCAGAGGAGCTATGAATAGTAGCATGTTTTCGCTCTGCCTGCTCTTCTTCTATTCCAAGCCGAACTCTGCATTGACAGAGACAAACTTTTCTATTGATCTGCTGAACGCCTCCCCTCCCCTCATATCCCACAGGAAAATTAAAGCAGGATAGAAAAGCTTATTTTTTTCTCCCTCCTTCCCTGTTTTTCTTCTTTGTCCTCTCTGCACTGCTGCCCCAGACAGCCCTGAAGTAATTCAGATCTTTGACACATGCACTGTCTTTATGCCACAGTCTCCTCTCTATGTGTCTTTGTGCGTTAGCAGCTCTAATGTGTGGGGCGTGAGTCTTTTACAACATGTTCAATATCACACCACAGGGCCTCACAACCCAGACAACAACTCTAACGATGCAGAGAGAGAGAGAGAGAGAGAGAGATGGAGGGATGTGAGGAGAGATGGCACTGGACTAACAGCGCAGAGTAAACCCATTTGTCTTCTTCTTTCCATATTTGCAACACCACCTACAGCCTATAAAACATACCACACACAAACAGACCCACGCACACTAACAAAGAAATATATATCTTCCAAATTCCACATTATACATCCCACAGAAGCTGAACCACTCAGATTTCTAGACACACACACCATTCTCCCCAGGCTATGCCTCAATTACTAAACCAACAGGGCTGGAAAGTGGAGACAGATATACAATGTTTGGACCATCTGTGTTGCCATACTGTAGGTATTTGTGATCTTGTGATATCTGTGAGTGCAATGTGGTAAGAATCATGACTCCAACAAGACCATTTAATGCTACAATAATAACATATATCAGAAAATGGGAATGTATTCAGAATTAAAATAGTGTCCCTTAAAGGAGACATATTATGCTTTTTGTGATTTTCTGTTATTTATATACTGTTATGATGTCGGATATCTATGCTAAACATGGTCAAATTTCCAAAGCTTGAGGTGAATGTATGTAAAAATGCTTCCTGCAAGTCAAAAGTCCAGGCTTCAACCTGCTCTGAACGCTCTTTTTTTTTTTTTTTTTTACATTGTCGATGAGCTGTCATCAGTTTATGGGCATTGCACATGCCCATAAACTGCTATAGCCTTTGTTGCCAAGAGTGTTTCTAAGAGTTTCCCATGTTTGCATTGTCCATTCTCATATTTCAGATTGGATTTCAGCTCAAACATGCACAGATGTATGTGAGAAGTGGACATTGCAAATAAAGAAGGAGAAAGAGTAGAGAAAATATAATGCTATTATAGTTTGTTTCATGGTTTGTTGATGTAACCTCCTGATCCACCATTGGCAGAGACACAACTTAGCTAACTTATCAGAACAGAGTGGGCCTTATAGAGACAGGAGCTGAAATGACCTGTTTCAGACACAGGCTGAACTGAGGGGCTGCTTACTGTAAATCATACAAAGATATTCCATATTAAAAATATAGACCTGTACATGTGCATAATATATCCCCTTTAAGGTTTTGTTTTGACCCAAGAAATGGACTCGTTATGCTATGTTGAACTATGTTGCTTGGAAACATTTAGATAGCAACATTTCAGAGTAACAGAGTAACTCTTATTTAACGTATTATGTTAAACCTAATTGGTCCATCAACAGAAAGTGATAATAAATTCATACAAAGATAATATACAATCATAGTTATTGCCATTGTAAAACATTTACAGCTCTTGTAGAATTCAAGCTTTAAGAGCCTATCAAGGTTAACTGGCATGGCGCTCAGTGGACATGGACATAGTTCCCAAGTAGATTAAATTCCTAATACAGACAGACCCAGTGATAGTCTGTCAGGCGGGCGGACTGAGGGGAGATGTGTGCTAATATTTGCCTGGTTATCCATTGATCCATACGGGTGAGTGTTGAGGCTTTGCAGATTAGGTGGCCTGCCTCGGGGCTCTGTGGAAATCAGCAGGATACACTCTCACATCAGACCGACTTAACTGGCCTCCGCTTGTTGGGGGATTTAATCTCACTGTCACAAGCCTGAGTAATAAAGGTTTTAAAACATTGGAAAGTTGTTAGAGTGACTGAATGATTAACAGTGGCTCCCAGATGATGCTGGGGAACCAATACGCCTTATATTGAATTAGCGGTCACTGATACTCTGGTAAGAGATGTTTAGCTGCCTTTTTGAGGCTCAGCTCTGTTGTGAGTTAGCTAACTGACTGATGTCTCCAGTGGTTTTTGTGTAAATGCTCATAAACACTGATGATTTGACAAGTCGGGCTGATTACTCTTCATTTAATGGTGCTAAAGCTGCCCATGGGGTAAATTATCATGGGAGAGAATATGATTATTGTGTTTCCCACTTAGTGATATGGCTTCCTCCAAAGGGGGTTTCTAGTATTGATGCTGTGTCAACAAACACCATCTTGTTGTTTTTTGTTTTTGCTTGCCCCGCAATAAACATGTGCACTATCACCATTTCCATTTCAGGCTCAATTAGGAACACATTGACTGGGCGATGGTCAAGTGAGCACAGGCGAACATGGCCTATAGGGAGGGGCACAAGCTGATCATACACAAGATGACAGCCTGGGGTGGGAGCGTTGTAAAAAAATCAGAATGGATATCGCTAAGGGGCTTGGTTTCTCTTTTTTTCCCCCTCTATAGCGACTGGTTTTCCTTAAATAGTGAATGAGTGTGTCGTGTTTGTCTGTATGTTTGTGTGTGTGTGTGCGTGCAGGATGTAAAAGCAGGACAGACGCTGAGTACCTCTCAGCTCTCCTTATTCTCACGTGTTCCCCAGAGATGCATAGAGGCTTGTTTTAGAGTGCAGAAAAAAAAGCGAGAAGAAGCCGAGGGAAGCAAGAGATTTTGTTTTTTTAACCTACAGTGTAAGGTGAGTTATGTAAGCAGAAAAATAGTGGGGTTTTTTTCGTGTTTTCAGTCCCCATTCCTCCTTTTCTTCCTTCCTTCCATTTCTCCCCTCATTCCTTCTCCTCTCCGCCGCCCACGATCCTGCCCTCACTTCTTCTGCACTACCTGCTTGCCAAGTTTCCTCTTCTCTCGCCCACCTGAGCACAACACCTGTGTGAGCAGTGAGTTCCAGGAAAGGGGGCCAGGATGCCGTCGCAAGCAGCCTGTCACGAGTTCTCTCCTGCTGGGTAGCTACCTCACACAGCCTGCTTGCCTCCCCTCTGGAGAGTCAGACCTACCCCAGAGAGTGTATTTCTGGAGGGGGCTTTTTCTGCACACTCTCTGTATTTAAGCAGCTGGGGACTTTCTTATCTGTCTACTGCACTTACACATACATTCACACTCAAACACAGCTGGTGTGCACAGCAGCACACACACACACAGTCACAGAAACACACTGTACTCTTAACGTCTTCCTAAATGTGGGCTGCTTGGTGGTTGCGAGTCATGATAACCCTCTCACCACCACCAGATGGCCTGCTCTCACTCATCAGCGTAATGATCTGGCACCCAATCACAGGCTATGTAATATTCATGAATGAAAACAAGGCTGGATGGTAGTGTAAAGTGTTTGGTGAGGAGGAACAGACATAATGTTTGTTTCTCTCATCTATTCAGATTGAGAGCAGTGCTCCCACATTTAATGGTATTCGGTGTGTTGATGTCATCCTGAAATCATCTCAGCCCATGATGTAGGAGTGCTCATCGGGTTGCGAAGTGTAAACAAAAGCTGGATTCATTTGTCAAACTGGGCTGCATCATCAGCTGAGTTAGCAACATTATGCAAGATAAAAATGATACTGCTGATACTACTTTGTAATTCAAGTTGTTTATTGACTTTTCCAGACTGCAACACAACACCTAATAATAAATAATTAAATAAATGATAACAGAGCAAATCTGCACACATAAAAGTAGCTGATACAAAAGAAATAAAGCAAGAAAAACAAACATAAATGAAGCAGCACATTTTATGACTTCCTATTATGTTTCCTTTTAGATATATATATATATATATATATATGATTATTAGTCTTAGAATGAGAGATTCAAAGAAAGGAAATGTCCTTTTTTAATTTTAACCATCCAGCAAAATCAGGCTTTGTCTGACTTTTCGAATAGTGGAGAATAATCCTTGAAGCTCCGCTAAAGCCTACCGTTTCAAATCCAAATTCTTGTTTAGTTATACCCAGTGGAAGGAGAAACCTTTCTCCTCGCTCCTCACTGGGGAGATTCTGGCACTCTTCAATACTTTTGATTATTTGTTTCCAAAAATGAGAGGCAAAAGAACATTCCCATATTAAATGGAGGAAAGTACCTGCCTCGTTAAGGAATCTGACCTTTATGTTCACCACAACATGCTGTAACAGTATAGGGCTGCAACTAATGATTATTTTCATCCATTGATGAAAATGGTAAAATGCTTTTACCAAGTCCATTTGTTTTGCAATTATGATTATATACAATAGAGAAATTCTTCCATTTCAGGAAATAGAACCGGCTAATGCCATTAATTTCCTGTTGCACAATTATGAATTGAATTGACTTAATCGATGAATCAACTAATTGTTTCAGCATAACTCATTCATCCAAATGATGTTGTATTTACCATCATCGCAGTGATTTATTTTTATTGTCCTAAATTTCATTTTAAACAAGCTCAAACCCAGCAATGGAAGCAAGCAATGGAACGTGACACTGCTTTGTTGTCTGTGGCAACCAATTAACTTCATACATTCCCACCACGCAGTCACACAAATATGAGTAAATACACAAACGTGCCCGTACAAAGGCACGCATAAACAACATAAAGCTGTAGTGTTATCTGTGATATGCAATTAGGCGAATATTTGCCATTGTGCTGATGGTAGCAGTAATGACTGGAGTATTAATCTATTAGTATGCACAGGCTGTCTGTGATTTGCTCTGGAACACTACCTTGCATTGTTAAACAGTGAGAGAATAAAGTCTGCTGCAATTATTTTCTCTCCTTCTTTGTTTCACTATCTTCCTCTTCTCTGTCCAAATAACATCTCCTGTCCTTTTTCTCCTTTCTTTTTTCATCACATTCCTTTTTTCTCATTTTCAGTTTCTCTGCTCCATTCTTTCTTTCACTAATTCACCCTCCTTCTCTGTGTCCCCTGTCTTCTGTCTACACTGAAAGCTTTTCATTCCCAGGTACTGTGTATGTGGCCATTTTTTAACAAGACTAAGGGCCAGGGAGACTTACCTCCCAAGAAAAAGGACAGAATCAGTCATTAATGCAAGTTCCCCAAAATGTCATGTTTACATTCAAGTGACAAAAGCCCTCTAGCAGCTGTAGTAATTATAACGGGAGCAAAGGAGGAAATCAGATGGTATAAATATATAACAAAATACCAAATTTTTTCCTGTTTCCAAATGCAAGTTTCACATTTCTGACTGCGAGTTAAAACTGTTTTTAAAAACCATGACCACAAGTCGCTAACCTTAACCAAATAGCTATTATTGTAACCATGGCAACGAAGGTCCCCAAATCTTGAAGAAATAGTTATTTATATCCAAACTGCAATGTTTCCCTAACCTTAACAAATTGCTTAATTCAACCCAAACAATGAAACCATGATCCTTTACTAAACCTAACCAAGTGGTTTTTGTGCCAAAACCTAACTAGACCTTTATCATAGAGTTGTTACATCATAAAACAAACTTTTATTTTCAATAGTGATTTGTAATGGTTTTGGAAGGCACAGATAAATTATGGCATCCTGCTGATTACTGCCCAGATCAGATCAGAAAATGCTTCTATGTGTTGTTCTGGACTGCATGGACCAACAATGTATTTTGTTGTTTAATTTGGAGAACCTGTTGTGGGTTTGAGGCTTGTTATGCTAGAAATGAGCTGGTTCATATGACATGTTATCCAACTGATCAGAAATCAAAAAAAGGCAGAGTGAAAAGCCAGCCGTCATAGGACAGGAAGAGATGCAATATCATTTAAATATGGGGAAAGCACACTTACACATGTTTACAGTCTTTCCTGGAAATAATTGAGAGTTTGAGAGAAAAGTTAAAACCCTGTCTACTTTCTCACCTCCGTACAGCGGGCCAATCGGTGCATGAAGTGGGTGTGAATGTCAGATTATCAGTTTTTAAAAGTTGCAGAACTTTTTGGACACAACCCCCCAGTTCTGTCAGATGTTGGAAAGATGTGGTAGGAGGGAGTATCCAAAACTATTTGACCATATGACAAGCAGTTCTGATGGAGTATACTGGCAGCTTAAGAGTCTACTAACATGAGATAGCAGCTCTGTGTGGCTGTACTGAGGCACAGCAGTGCTCTGAGTTAAATGCAAATGTAAGCCTGCCAACATGCTCATAATTGCAATGCTAACATGCTAATGCTAATATGCTAGTGTTTGTTAGCATCTGCTGATTAGCTCTAAACATAATTTACATTCTTTGCCAGTAACAGTCCAATAAAGTTGGAAAAATGAGACTGGATGATGGTGCTAGAGGAAACATCAGGGGATCAACAAGATTATTAGGATTCATCCTCTCTGTACCATGGATAGCTGTACCAAATTTTATGTCTTCTGACCAAAGTTGTGATACTGTCCAACCAATGGACCAACAGACAGAATGACCGACATTGCCATCCCTAGAGCCATGCCACTAGCATGGCTAAAAAGAAATGTTCATTGTTCACTACTATAGAAAATAGAAAAATGTGATTTTCAACATCTTTCTTAGATAAAAAAAAAAAAACAGCGTAAGAAGAACATCAAGCACAGTCAGTCACAAGTTTCTCTTTCATGTCAGCAATCACTCTGTTAAGAGTAGAATATTCTGTTCTGGAGTCAACCTTTTTACCTCTTTTCTTTCTGCCCTCTTCCTCCTCCTGCTCCCTCACTCTCCCTGGGGTAATGACTCATCTAACATGCTCAAGTCCAGCTTCCAACCATGCCACTGGCCTCAAAATCGCACACAAAGCAAGGCAAGCTTGAACCTAATCTGTACACCACAGCCAGTCGTCTCCCTCAAACCAGGAAGGAGGGATGCCACAGACAGAGAGAGTGAAAGCAAGAGGTGAAGAAGAGGCTGCGATCAGTCACACACAAGCACAATGAGAGACAAAATAGAAGAAAACACAAGTGAAAGAGACAGAGGGAGAGCTCATATGTCTAAGAAGAGACTGAGAGACCTAACTTAGAAAAAGATGTTAAGAGTTTAAACACCAAAGAAAGTGTACATGCATGTGTGTTTACTAGTGCCAAGTCTACTTACTGTATAATTCTACACGGCCAACCCAGTCTCACATCAAAATGTGTTATAGCTATGTCTTTTCTATTGGCCTGCGTCCATGGCACATGACTTTCAAGTTTCTGTCTGTTCAAACAAACAAACAAAATGGCTGCCAGTCCTTTTATTCTCAGTGGAAAATGCAATATATTAAGATAGTTTCAGCATCAAAATGCATTTGATAACATTTTTCAAAAGAAATGTGTATTTTATTTTCATAATCTTCATTCAGTCAATGTATATGATGTTTAGTTTGTCAGTTATAACAATTTTAACAGATTTTTGCAGGCTTTCTATCATTGCTATTTGTGTTACTTTATGTAACTGTTTGATGATGTTCTTTCAATAAAAAATATACATTTTAGTGCACCCCAGGGATGAACTGAATTTGAAATCCAGAATTTGAAGCTTTGTGATTGGCTGACCGGAGGACCTGCCTGGAAGTATTTTCCTCACTGTCACTGTGTTAAGGTTTTCTTTAAATGATATCTTTAATATTTTTCAACACAAAAACATGAAAGTGTTCTTGATAACTCAACAATACGATAGGTAAATGTTATGGCCAGAAATAGTGCTGCTCCTGGCACTAGATCAGTTTCCCCCACGGTTAATGTAGACTTTACAAATTATGTTACCATAGCAACCGCTCTGAAAACAGTTCTAATTGCAAGAAAGTTAATCTACTGCAATTGTTAACATATTGGTAAATATTCAGGAAACAGGTTAATACATGCATGATGTGCCTCAACAAACATTTTGAATCCATAACAAACAAGCTCCTTAAACACAGTTTGAAGCGCTGCATAACCCCCACCGACACTGAACACCAACCCAAAACCCCATTTCTACTACAGGCTATTACTACTATTACTACAGGTTAAGTATTAGGGTTAGGGTTTGGGTTTGGGCTGAAGAGACCAACCCGTTCTCATTCATGCTTAGGCTACTATTTACAAAACCCTGGAGATTTGCCCATTCAATCAGAGTCTGTTTTACTAGCCAATGCAAGCATACAAAGAATGTATCTTGGCGTTTGCTCCCAAAAAGCGCAACATGGAAGAATAAAAACAGACCAAAGTATGGTAATAATAATAATAATGACATAAAGTAGTATTAAAGTTCAATTGAAATTTTAAAATGTATTTACACAATGTAAAAGTAATAGTTTTTAAATGGGATATGAAATGAAATACTGACTTTACCAAGGAAATATGGACTGCGCTATCGACAAAGAAATATATGAAGGTGACAAGAGCAAAACTGAAATGTGACATGTGCATATATAATTAAATTATGTAACAGTGAAGGTTGAAAGCACATTGTAAAGTCCAGTTTGATGAAATATATGAAAGTGACAAGTGCAAGGATTAAATGAGGCATGTGAAATGTAAAGTGCAGTTTGACAACCTCGTCTTCATCTCGTTCATATGGCCATGGTACAAGATTTAATGCGCACACACACACACACACGTTGGATTGCTTGATTGGATGACTTGGCCCAATATTAATTGAGGAAGACTCTATGTTTTAAGAAAGATGATTTCATAATAAATATCCTCAGCCACATATTCTTGGAAATATAAAATTAAATTAAAACTTCACATTTTACAATCAGAGGCTATAAAACTCCTTTTCTTAACAGAGATAGTGGCTTTTGGGTTCAGATTGCAGCTCCAACACGCCAAGTTACCCACAACACAATGCTCTTCTGTAGCTTTCCGCTATCCAAATCTGACAAAAAAAAAAAAAAACATTATCAGAATCAATGGAGAAATTATTAAAACTGATGGCCTTAACATTAACCTATCGTATAGTTGAGTTATCAAGGACACTGTCATGTTTTTGTGTTGAGAAATGTTAAATTTATCATTAAAAGAAAACCTTAACACAGTGACAGTGAGGAAAATACTTTGGGCAAGTCCCTCAGTCTGCCAATTACAAAGCTTCAAATTCTGTACTTCTAATTCAATTAATCCCTGGGGCGCTCTAAAATCTACGTTTTTATTGAAAGAATATCATCAAACAGTTACATAAAATAACACGAATAACATAACAGCTCAGATAACTATGCAAAGACAATGATTCAAATAACATTCAGCTATGTGGTTTCAGTGATATGTGGTGGAAACTGCCCTCACATGAACAAACAAATGTGTCAGTGAATGTGAAAAGATAACATTTATGTCTCAGTTCCCAGGGAAGTTAAAAAGAAGGCTAATCAGTAATGTAACATTTGGGTTCTCTGTGTGAGATGTCTTTATTTTGAGAAATGTGGAAGATGCTGAGAGAATATTATTTCTAAGCCAGATGCAACTGATACATTTTAGAGAAGTCAGAGACACCATTGTTTCTAAGATGAATCATACTTGGATCATTACCAAAGCGTCAAGGTCATTAATGAACTCAGCAATATTGAAAAAATAGTTTTGAATATGGTAAAAAAACGAGGTGGAGTCTAGAAAATAAGCTCCATAATAGGAGGGGTTATGGAAAGTATATAGTATCATGTTTTATGATTTTGCATTAGGTTTTTTATCCCGAGATAAAGGCCTCGGTTTGGTTTGTATTGCTTTTTATGCACAGTAAACCTTAATGCTAAGTTGTGGGTGACCTGAGAATTTATTGGCCCATCTGACGATTTCTCACGACAGATAGCAGCGTCCGTAGCAACCACCATAGCAATGACAGAAAGCCTGAAAAAATCTTTGTAATAACTAACAAACTAAACATTATATACATTCACTGAATGAAGATTATGAAAATAAAATGCACATTTCTTGCTAGAAATGTTACCAAAACACATTTTAATGCTGAAACTATCTTAAAATATTGCATTTTCCACTGAGAATAAAAGGAATGGCAGCCATTTTGTTTGTTTGAGCAGCACTTAAAAGTCGTGACATGGATGCAGGCCAATAGAAAAGAATAAGCCAAAAAAATGTAGGCATCTCACAATTTTAGAGCTGTTATTGTAACACTAGTACATTTTGCACTGTGGACCAATGTAGCGATTACACATTTTGATGTGAGACTGGGTTGCCTGAAACCGACTGATCTCATCCTCAGTAGAGAATTACAATCCACCCTACAGCACAAGAAAATACAATGAAGAGGACACTTAATCCATGTACACACAGAGTGGGTGGTGAAGGTGTGTGTGCAGCTGGTGAAGCATCTGGTCAGTCCGAGGCCACCATGAACTGCACATGAACCAATGACCTGCATTTCTCCCAGTAAAGAGATATACCACTGTGTTTGAAAGATAGCCACTGAGGTGCATTAGATGGCAGAGGGATGGACTTGCTAAATTTATGTTGTATTGATCTTGCGTTAGATGTTTTTCCAGTCCAGTCAGCCAGGTGTGAAGTGTATGAGAAGATATGAGACAACGGTGTTAACAGTCTACAGCAGAGGAGAAAATGAGTGTGATTACATAGACTGAATGTGAGATGTAGCAGGTTGGTCAGACTCTAATATTAAGAATCATGACAGTTTAGAAAAATGTTATCTGAGGTTAAAATAAACCCACAATTAACTATAGTTTTGTTTTGTATCAAAATCCTTAAATAAAGACAACAAGTCAATAGATTGAATCTAAAAAATCTAAATATATCTATTATCAGGAGCATATCATGACTGTTAGGTGTAAACCATGTATCTCCAATATTGTTAAATGTTTAAGTTTTCAGATAAGTTGAAGAAAGACTATATACAGGCAGGTGACAAATTAAAGGAAAAACCAGTACAGGTCTCAATGCTTGACCCCTACAGTGAGGGGATCTGGTGGCTCTGTTATACTGTGAGGGGCGTTTTGCTGGCATGGTTTGGGTCCATTTGTCCTCTGAGAGGGAAGGATCACTGCAAATCAATTCAAAGTTGTTCTGAGTCATCATCCTGAGTGGTCTCTTCCAGGATGACAATGGCCCAATTCATGTGAATCATACGCTATGACCTTCTCAGTCACCAGATCTCAACCCAATGGAACACCTATGGGAGGTTTTGGACTGACGTGTTAGACAGCGCTCTGAAGAATGGTGTTCCTCAGCCTTGGCGTTGATTCTACAAGTCTGTGGACCTCTTCTTGAGGGATAAACACCATTCTTCAAAAAGATATTCCCTCATTCGGTGTTTTGATGATTGTGACGGAGAGCACTGTCTAACACGTAACATCTCACATAGGTGTTCAGTACTGTCTAATACAGTTCCCTGTGAGAAGTAAAGTTGTAAGTAGTGCAGTATTAGCAAAATCACTTAGGAAGGCAGTCTGTGTGAGTGGTTGGGCTTAAACAGCATAAGACCTGACTGGTTTGCATCCCATCTCCCACGCACTCAAACCTGGTTTGTTTTAACCATGTCGACCATGTATCCCTAACACTTAATTACGCAGTTTTAGTTGCCTAAACCTAGCCAAACATTTACCACAGTGGTGATAAGACGGTGGTAGGACAACACTCATATATACAGTGTTTGCAACCACCATGGGTTGTTAAGGCACCAAACGAATCATCATCCTTGTCACTTGGATATGACCACATGTTGATAGAAGGATCACAGGGGAAAAAATCCCCTTCTTCTTTTGCTCTTAAAATACTTAAGAAATGTGTTGTTACGAGGCATAAAAAGACTTTTTTTTAAAAAAAAAAAACAACTCCTAGACGTAGACATTTTCAAGATACATGGTTTTCCTCAAAAAGTGCCAATATTCTAATTTTCACCTTGAGTCCTGTTTGTGATTTAAAGATGCCCCCCCCCCCCTCAGAGGAATGAGTCAATGGTGATATTAGTAGTCAAGATAGAACACGTTTTCATAGCACAACTTTCTCCTCCTTTCCAAAGAGTTTCTTGGCCTGCCATTCTATCTGTGGAAGAGACACCCAGTATTGATCTGGCTCTGACACATCACCAATGACTCACTGAAGGGGTGAGAGAGGAAAATATGCGTGTCACTGTGTGTTTGTGTGTGTGTGAGAGAGAGAAATAGAAGGACAAAGAAAGATGTGGGTCGTCACAATGATCCCTGCAATCCGACGATGTCCTCCTCTGTTTTTTTCATAATAGTTCTAAGTTAACAGCATGTTCAGATCAGACTGCCATGTCAACCCAGTCTCACATCAAAATGTGTAATAGCTACATTGGTCCATAGCACAAAACGTATTGGTTTCATAATAACAGCTCTAAAATTGTTTCAGGAGGCCTAGAGCAGTTTTTCCACACAACACTTATAATCCTCGTTCTTCTCTGGGCTCTCGCTCTAACAAGACCTATAACCTGTGTTTCCTCTCCCATGTATCTCCTGTACTTAATATGGTTTATTCTCTTAATCATATCTGTAGGGTATGGATATTACAAACCCTTTCTGGAATTCTTAGTTGGCTTTTTGCTGCAACTCAATATCCCAGCTAGGGTGGGGAAGTAACTGCTGATCAGCTTCAGAGTGGAATTTTAATGCCTTTCAGGGTGATTTTAGTTGAGCAGAAAAATAAGTCTCGGATAAGGCTCATCCGTCTTAGTTGTAAGAAACCAAACCAGATTTTTTTAAAAGGAGACTGCCTTTCACATACTGAAAAACTACTTCAGCAAGCTGCTGTTCACCATAATTTACCATAAATGAGGTCTTCTTGCAATGAGCACAGATCAGAATTTCTTACTGACATAAAAGTGAAGAAAAAACCTGTGATAAATATGCAGCTTTTTCACAAGAGGAAGTTATTTTAAGATTATTTTTTGCCTTTATTGTACAGTTGACATTGTAGTAACAGACAGGGAATAAGGGGAGAGTGATGGGTATGACATGCAACAAGGATCCCTGGCTTGAATCAAACCGGGGACGTTGCGGTTATGTGGCATGCACAGTTACCATTTAGCTACAGGGGCGGTCTTCCATGCATCACCTACAGTGACCCATGGGAGGTCAGTTTTCACATTCATGCCTGAGTAGATAAAAGCTCAACAGAAAAGCCTGAACAGGATGAACAGCAGAAAAGGTACTCCAAATGGTCAGATATTTTCAATATCACAGTCAGTTTCAAGTTTCAAGGGACCAGATTCCCACATTTTCTATTAGAAAAGCAGCCCTATTAGAAATCTGATGATTGTATAAAAGAAAACTGGACTCTCTTTCTCTATTCCACTGGTGTCCAGAGAGCCTGTCTCTAGTAGCGCTGCCGCACCACAGTCCTCCAAACTGCATTACAGTATAATATTTGATGGGAGAGTCTGAGAGACATAGAGCTTTATTCACAGAGCGTGAGAAAGGGTGCGAAAGCGTGTTGGAGATTTAGTTTGAAGAGAGACAGAACAAGGGAAGAGCAGAGTGCATGAAGAAGAGTGGAAAATGAATCAATTTGGTTTCCCTCACATGCTTCAAATGTGGTTCTTAATCATCAGTAGACCTTTTCAGAGTTAGATGAGAATCTGCATCATCATCATCATGGCCATCTTTTTTTAGACAATCATCTGTGTGTCACATGCCGCAGCTCCTTGGAGTTGGAGAGGCAGAACACGTCATCTGATATGGAAGTCATATCACACTGTAATCTAATTCATTTAACCTTCTCTTTCCACTCACTTTCTCATTCGGCTTCTTCCTTCCTACTCTCTACCTGCAGAACATGTACACACACACACACTCACACACACACACACACACACACATATGAGCCTATCACACCTCTCATTTCTGCAGTGCTGGCTGGGCTGAACCACATGCCATTGATCTGTTCAAGTGATTGATTGCAGCTGCTGAAGGGTTTCTGTCACTTTTTTCACCTTCACATGAGCACTCATTTGCACATGACCATACACACTATGTTTTTGTGCATTAATGTACACACATACACACACACACTCCATATCTGATGATGTTTAGGATTATGCAGAGAGTTATTATGCATTGTGTGGGCTATATGTGTTGGGAACTGGTACAAGTAGATCATACAGTATATAATTTAAACACAGTTTAGTGCTGTTACATTAAAATACCAGATTTCACTGCAGCTTTTTATCACCATATGTTGTCATTCTGTGCTGTTGAAGGCTTTAAGTCATATAGGCCAGAGGACATGGCTCTGGCGTTATTGGTTCATGTGACAAACTTATCGCTACGAGAAAAGATAAAATGCAATTCATTCCTGTTTATGGGAAAACAGAGGGCAGGGGAAGGTGGATATAGTAGAAGGACGAATGGTGATGAAGTAGACATGCAAACATGTCTAAGATTCCTGATAACACACAACTGCTTTGCTTTGTGCACTTATAATGCAACTGTGTGTGTGTCTTTGTACTTTACATTTACCTTTGTTAAGGGCCATATGTCCCCACAAATATAATTAGATGAGAAAAAATGAGGATCATACTACCTCTGGGTTCTTTCTGTTTAAGGGTTTGGTTTTGAGGTTGTATTAAGGTTCAGCATTAGCATTCAGTTTAGAGTTTAGGTTTGGATAACATAGTCACTTTTTGAATTTTCTAAGAACAAAGGTCTTGTTTAAGGTTAGAAAACAAATCAATTTAAAGCTTTTGTTAAAGATTTGCGCCTGAGAGTGCTGCCTCATGGACATGCAAAACTAGGATCCAACATCTATAAAGCTGAGGTGTCAATCAATATTGACCTTTCAGCCTTTTCTCCAACAGTTAATCCCTGACTCCAGGCCACCCAGGACCTGACTCGTATGAACTCATCAAACAACTCCCTGTCGCTTTGCCTTTCTCTCCCTCTGTCTTTCTCTCGTTTCATGCCTCCTCTATCCTCTCATCTGTGTGATTGATGTTCGACTCAAACCCCAGTTCTCCCTATGACTCTCTCTCTCTCTCTCTCTCAGTCTTTCACCTCTCCTTCCCCTTCTCTCTCCCTCCTCTTTTTTTCCAGTGCTAACCGCCTTTTTATAAGTATGATAACAGCAAAACATTCTTTTTATGTTTCCTCTTGCGTTTCATCTGCCTGTCTCCGTCTGGCTGCCAACGAGTTCAGGTTTTGTTTATTAGGGATTCCTCTGATATCAAATGCTCAAACACATAAAAAATTGATGTAACGTTATTTGTGAATTTCAGGGTCAAATGCAGAATCATTCATTCACTCAGATACCATCAGTGTTTACATTCCTATAGATAAACGGTGTCCTAAGTACATTAGTATCTTCTTTCTATTCTTTCAGAATCACTGGAATAAAAAATGCAGAGCAGTAAAATGCTGCAATAAGTGAATTATTTTTTTGTGTGTGTGTCAGAAAATGCATTATTTATTTAATGTTTATTTGCAGAAGGACAAGTCTACAACATGAACTAATGCCACATACCACAGCATTTATAGCCTAAGCTAGTTTGCAATGCTAGTCCCAAGATGAATTAAAATGGTCTGTTCCACGTGGGATTACAACATATAAATAACAACCTCCAGTGATTGACCTTCATGCTCCAAAGAAAAACAAATTTTTGCTGCCAATAAAACATTTATTGGCAGCAAAAATTTGTTTTTCTTTTGCCTTTAATCTTTGGGGGGGTCTTATAGTTAGTATAAGTTTTATATAGTTTCATATAGTATGTCTTTATTTAAAGTTGCTTAAATTTCAATGATATTCAAAATGTACTATTATCTTATATTTACTTTTTCTCTCATCTTTGAATATAAATATTATTGTTTAACTTTTACATTTACATTTTCATAAATATCTTTTATGATCTTAATCACAAATACCAAAAGCTCTAGAAAAAGTAAGCAAGTGGACCTTGAGTTAAGATCTTACTTTGTGTCCAAGGCCAAGAATGAACTCTCACACTTCCGGCTGATATATCAAATATCCAGCTGATATATTGTTACCATATTTGTATTATTCCCAAGCACCAAAAATCCAGCAGCAGTTGAGCTCTAATCAGAACTGTTCAATTTACATTAAGATATTCAATATACAGTGTCCTTAAGCTTTCACCTCATTGTGGTTAATGTACTCAGGCTTCCCTGTTATGAACTGTCATGTGCTGAGGTCTGCTTGGTGCTTTTGTCATCTGTCCTCCTTCCTTCCTCGTTCTCCCCTTCATCAGGGCTAATAATAATGACTTCCAATTAGCACTTTGTAATTACCTCGTCACCCAGAGAGGCCTGATGCTGATTGGCTAATCAGGAATGTGCGTGTGTGTATGATGAGAATGTGAAATTGATTTGGAATCTCTTCACACATCTTTCTTTCCTGTTGTCATCCCTTTCACTTCCCCCTGCAGTAGACAGTAGAGTTTGCCGTTTGTGTGTTTTGCGTCACTGAGGGAGGGAGGTGAACCAAAAACCTCTGTGTAGCCCATAGGAACCAGAGGCCACACGTATTCTTCCTCCAGAGGCACTGCTGTGCACTTATATGTGCACACACATACACACAGAGGCATATGTTTATTCCAACTGCTTTTCCCATCAGGCCTTGGCAAAGTGGTCATCTCTCTCAGATGTAGTGAGGCAGGCGGCTCCTCTGAGGTATCACGAACGCACACACACAACAAATCCGCTCAAGGTGTTGATTGTGCACATTTGTGTGTGTGTTTGTATGTGTGCATTCTTTCAGTCTGCTTCCTGCATCAATCATTGTCCACCCTCTAATGAGGGTGAAAAAACAGACTCATTAAAGCACCTCATTCTCCCACCAATAGAGCCAAGTGAAGGGACGGGGGCTAGAGGGAGAGAGAAAAACTCGGAGATAGTGGTAATGAAATAGAGAGAAATGGAGAAACAGTATTAGATATGGAGTGGAGAAAAGGTGTGACAGAGGGATGACTGGCGAGAGAGACAGAGTTAGAGGTGGGGAGGAGAGACAGACATGAAGAGCTGGAATGAAAGACAGCCAGACAGAGGGAGGGATAGGGGATTCTTGGAAGGCGACAGAGAGCAGGGTTGGTGGGGGTGCACATGGTGGATGATAGTTTCGTTTGTACAGGCCTCTTCCGTGGCAAATGGAGAAATCTCCCAGATTTCCTCTTTTTATGTGCTGTGTTTCTGATGCGGTGCCAATCCGTCTGCCTGGCCAAAACTCAAAAGACCCATTTACTCCCTTTACTTCTCTCTCTCTCTCTGGTTTTCTGTTCTCCTCTCCTCTTTCTCAGTGAGTCAGAGGCTTGTCGAGAGCCTCTTTAAACCCCGATGTAGGCACAAGGTTTTCATCGGGTTTCTTATAATCCTATCAACCACATAGTGTCACATTGTTGCACCCTATTTTCCTATTTGTAACCACACTTTATCATCAAATCTGCTGCCTAACTCATAGTATTACTCACATTATATTCATATTCATGTGTTCACGTTACTTGTTCTTTCGTTCATTCATTGTTCTTTCATGTCTTTCATGTCAGAACTGTGAGTGTTTCACATTTAGAGTGGTGTTCTTGTGTTGCAGTGTCCATTTCTGCATGTGTGACAAAAAAGGGATACCACACATAGTCACTAAATAATGCAAAATATGTTTAAATTTAGTAAATTAAATAAGGAAAGGCAACAGGGTGTGTCCATTAGTATGTCAGTATGTATGCAATGTCTGAGTGTGAGTGGGGAGTAGTATTTGGGAAGGTCAGTTGGCAGGCCAGGGGAAGAGAGTGAGGGGATTTTGCAGGTTTGATTTATAACCTCCTGAACCCAGCCTGCTCAGGTGTGTTGCATCTCTGACAAGGTCTCAGCTCCACCCATCACCTTCCTGGAACAAAGAAAGGCAAAATAGGGCCAACCCTGGGGCCTTCACTCCCCCCTCATAAGAAAGAATATCTACTCTGGACCTTAACACACTGGCCGAACACATATTTACACAACTTGAGACTCGTCCCTTCTCTAGACACAGCACCTCCCACCTCAGCAGCCGTAGCGCCTAGGAGCAATTTTAGAGGAAAGGAAACAGAGGCTGCAGTGTAGAAAATATGTTATTAATTAAGTTTTGAAGAGTTACAAAGATGCACAGGACAGGGCATCCGCCAAAATATTATCTTTCCATTTAACATGCCGGATGTCTAAGTTGAAAGGCTGCAAAAACCAAGCCTCTCATTTTGGTTCTGCAGAAAGTTCGAAAAGGTGAGTGGGTTATGGTCAGTAAACACTACAATAGGCATTCCAAGGTAGAAATTGAAGTGCTGCAAAGCCTAGATTAATTCCAGTGCTTCTTTTTCTACCAGTAAGTAATTCAGCTGGTAGGTGTTGAACAGAACAAGCTGGGCGTACCTTTTTTGTCAGCTTGAAGGAGTACAGCACCTGCTCCAATATGGCTTGCATACACATGAAGCTTGAAAGGCTGATCCAAGCAGGGAGCTAACAGAACTGGAACAGAACATGGCAAAGCTTTAATGTTAACAAAAGCTTGCTGACATGGTGGACCAAATTAATTTTGATTTTGCCTTCAGCAAGTCAGTCAGAGGAGCCACCACAGTCGAGAAATTCCAGCAAAAACAGCAGTAATAACCGACTAAACCCAAAAACTTCATTAATTCCTTTTTAGCGGTGGGAACAGGAAACTCATCCATAGCTGAAACGTTGGCATGGACAGGCTACACATGACCCTAACCCACAACCTCATAATGATATGTAACAGTGGCTTTTGCAAACTCACAATTTGTTACGTTTACTGTCAAATTTCGTTCAAACAAAGCATGAGTACGACTTAGACAATCCTCCCAGGTGTTACTGTATTTCACTACATCTTCCAAATATACAGCGCAACCTTCCAGTCCATTAATGACCATATTCATGAGTTTCTGAAATGTAGCTGGTGCGTTACGTAAGCCAAAACCCATGACTGTATAAGAAAACAGGCCAAATGGTTTAAGGAAAGCAGATATTTCTTGAGGTCTTGGGGTTAATGGCACCTGCCAGTATCTTGAATTGGTTTTGCGTCGCCCACGTCAATGTCATGTTCAATGAAATCCATTTTTGACAGCATGTCCTCAGATAAGGATGGATAACTTTATATCAGTTGAGCCAATTCAGTATGCTTTTCAGCAGTCAGGTGAGCTAACCAAACATCTAAAATTTGAAGCAATTCAGAGTTCTTCAAGCGACTACGCAGTAAAGAATCATCAGGCACTGCTGACCCCACCATCTCCCACCCTCAATAATTGCTGACTGCACAACTGTACAAGCAGCCAAAGCAGGACACACTTCTGAGGAAGAGGATTCTGAGAGATCAGACTTAACCTGAGACGATGCACGAACATAATATGGTCTGATCTGGATGGATGCCATCAGGCCCAATATTGCCCTGCGGAAGACAGAAACACTCTGCTAGAGGATTAACCGCTGTTTAAGCCCTTATGTCTGGGGCTGCTGCACTCTGTGCTCTTTGTGTGTGCGTGTGTGTGTGTGTGTATGATTTTGTGCATATCTGAATGTTTGTGTGTGTGTGTGTGCGTGTGTGTCTGCTCTAGCACGCCAATGTGTCTGTGCTGCAATGTCTGCTGCTAGCAGATTAGCACAGAGAATGAAAACAATGGCCGAGCTCTGAGACAAGAGGAGGGGGAAAAAAATCATGAGAGAAGAAAAGCAGTGGAGGAAAATGGAGAAATGATGAAGAAGGGAGGGGAAATATTGACTGATATTGGGAAATGACTAGATGAATAGAAGAAGGGTGGTATTAAATAGGAATGAAAAGAAGGTACCTCTCAGCACAGAGTAAATGAGGTTAGGAAAGGGTTGATGAGATTTGAAAATGGAATGGGGAAACTCAATGAGCAAAGATATTTATGAGGAATGCAGGCTGAGCTTTAGATAGAAGTTTAGAGACCTGTGTCTGTGTTTGTGTGTGTGTGTGTGTGTGTGTGTGTGTGTGTGTGTGTGTGTGTGTGTGTGTGTGTGTGTGTGTGTGTGTGTGTGTGGTGCATGTGTGTCTGCGTGCGTGCATGTGTTTGTGTGTTTGTGTGTGTGGGAGATAGATGGACAGATGAAAGCATAAAAGGCTGCAGATTTAGGTTCACTTATCTGTGAGGCAGCAGTTAAAGTGCCTGGGGCTTCCCTCTCGCTTCCGTCTCTCTCTCTTTTTCAGTCCACTACCAAAGGAGCCTGTTAATTCTTTGGGATCCAACATGCTCATCGCTGTTACGCTGTTATGCATGCGTGCACACACAGATGTCTGCTTAAACATTCATAAATTCACAGTGTGAAGCTGTACATGTGTGATAGATTTGTCTTTACACAAATGGCACACGCAAACACAAATAAACATACACACACACACTTACACACACACTTAGTTGCCACCATCCATCAGGCCCGTCCTCAGCGTGTCCTGTTCTTGCCCATGGCCAGCAGGTGTCATATCGAGAGGAAACTTGGCTCACGCTGAGCTGTTGGCAGTGGACCAGGCTGTCCCCATGTCAAACACATACACAGAGACCAGTATTCACACACTATGCTTGCACACAAATATACACCCGCTAATGTACACACACACACAAAGAAGGTGACACACACACACACACACAGCTGCTGGCATGCCTCAGTTTTCTGACAGGCTGACAGAGGGCTGCTGGCTTTACACCCACACAACTGTGCTACCCACTGGCCTTCAACTCCATCAATCTCTGTAACATAAAACATAAGCAGACACATAAGCCCGCGAGCTTACAGTATGTGTGAAGAGAGAGGAGAATTTATTGTTAATTTTTTATTTTAGTGTTAAATATAAAATCGTCCAGTGTATCACAACATATTTATTACATAATGTCACACCAAATTATCCAAGCGTGCCACTCTTCTACAGCTGCTGATTCACAACTTTCATAAACTGCAGTACCTCTAATCTTCAGCGTTAATTCAATCAATTACCAGTCTGACAGATTTTTATGTAGCCTAACACTCCAGTATGCATCCAGACCTCTGATTTAGCACCTCAGTCACAAATTTTGTTCATCAATTAGTTAAGCAATAGTGTTCCTCTACATTTAGAGAAAGCCAATTAGCACCTTTGTGGGTTAGGAACATCCTCTAATCATCCCAGATCATAAAGGGCCAGGATCCAAACAAATATGTTGCAAAGTGTGGATGAAACTGACTCACTTATCAAGGCTGTTGTAAATCGAACAACTGAAATAACAGCTTTTATATATGAGCAACACTGTGCATTGAATGCATTTCAGCACTTCAGAGGTATGGTGTTTTTGCTGTACTCCCCCACAGATTTCCAGAAAAGGTTTAATTCATCACTTGGCCCCTGTGGTATTCGAGGAAATGGTTTGCAAGGATTTCATGTTTATAGTTCCCTTGATCACCTTGAAGTGAGATTAAGTGAAAAAAGATGAGAGCCTTGTCTTGACAACAGCATGGCTTTGAATTCACAGCAAAAACAAAATAGTGAATACTAAATAGATAAAGTTTGCTTTAGCATGTTACAAATAATATGGGACTTTGTGCAACTTGATAAAGCTAACTGCTCCTATCCACCACTAAAGAAGCTTCTGTGTCACCTGAAAATGACCAGATGGATGCAGCAGCCACAGGAACTATTTAGGGCAAAATAAACCCAACAGAAAATGGCTAACAAGAAGCCAGTGTCAGAATGATAACAAAATGGCAATTCAGAGAACATCATGGTATCTGCAGGAAAGGAGGACCCACAGTTCTGTGTTTATAGGTCATTAGCATTGAGTATGCACTGTTTACAAGGAGTGTGCAGGAGATTGTTATTATTATAGATGTATTAATGCAGATACAGTGTAAATGCGCTGTGGATAAACATAATTGATGTTTCTGGCACCCTCCAGCCACATTACATTTTCATTTTTACTGCACTTGTAAGCAGATATTGTTTCTCACGATGGAAAATGTGTCCGTTGGATTTTTTTTCTTCTAATGTTAATTAGACAATTAAATTAGTCAGTGCTGCATTATGAAATGAGGAAGTCAGAGAAATAAAATCCCCTTCATCCTTCCTGTCTGGTGTCTGGTGCATGATTCCTCATGTATTTGCATGTATATGTGCATACTTCAGTATTTTACCAATTTAGGAGCAGGACATTCATAGATCCACCCACTTCCAGTCTCATACCTACCCATAGACAAGCATGCATGTGCACACACAGACACACACCTAAATGACAGGTGTCCCACCTTGGCGGCTCCCCATTTGGGGTTCGAACAAGGTTAGTGGCTCTCTCATTATGTGCCATTTACTGTTTGGCTGTTTGGATGGGGTATCTGGCAGTAAAGCACAACTGAGGAAAGCCAGGAAGTGGCAGCAGTCAGAAGTCAGCCAGAGACCATGAAAAGGAAATCCTGCCTTGTTTAGTGGAGAGTATGTGGCAGCGAGTCCCTTTCTGCCCGCTGCTGTGGTCAGTATTCTTTGTTTATTCTGGAGCTTTGTTGTTGATGTTACTGTTTTTGTCAAACTCTTGGCTGGAGAACAGTCAGTAATACTCTTCATGCAGCGCATTTGATGGACTGACTGAGCAGCTGGGCAGGACGATACAGCAGAGGGAGAAGGCTGCAACTGATTGTTAGCTGAAATGAAAGACAGTTGAATCCTTGGTTGAATTACATTAAAAAAAAAAAAACAAACATATGCATTAAAATACCTGCATCCTCAATAAATTTTGTAATTTGTGGGAATCAACAGAAATTAAGGGGCAACATAAAAAATATCGAAAACCAAAATCATGACATTTTTGTATGCATTACCGTACAAAAAATAATGAACGCACAGTAAATGAAACAGGAAGTAACATGATGTTTTGCAAAGCAAGGCAGAGGACTGAAAATTGGATGCTATGGAAAGGGGCAGAGACGATGGGGGTAAAATGGTTGTTTTGGAGTGATGCTATTGTTTCAAGAAGTGACAAGAGTTGAAGGTGTGTTTAGGTGAGCCAGAGTGCGGATGAAAGTGTTGTTTAAAAGGCAAATGGAGGATGAAAGACAACTGTGACAAAAACCATGACAACTTAAATTGTTCATGTAATTGCTAGAGTGAACATAGTCTAACATCCAGGTACTTTGCCGCACAGAAAGAGAGAAATAGAGACAGAGGTATAGCGGACAAACAGTGGTTTGCCAGATGATACAGACACTGCATTAGTTCATATTTACATTAGAGAAATTATCACAAAATATACGTTATATGCAATATACTGTATAATGCTTACGTCTTATGCACATATCTAATTTCCACCAGTGTGGAAATAACAGAAATTCAGGAAAAAGCAAAAGTATCAAGTTTCTATGCTTGTCTTTCTAATACATCTTGACATTTCAGTACTTGCCTCTTCTTTTTCCACTCTAGACAAAACATTCACGTTATGCTTCCCTGCCTCTGCTTCACCAAAGCTTAAAAGATAGGAAGATATAAAATATAAAGAGCGTTAGGGGTATTGTAGGTGTACATGAGCCCAACATCCCTGGTTTGAGGCCAGACAGGGGCACTTGTCGCATGTCACCTCCCCTCTCTATCCCAACAGTGGCTGATAAAAACACTTCAGTGTCTGTCTCCTCCTAAAAATTACATTCATAGACGATTAAATTGCAATAGCAAATACATTTTGCTAGAAACAAGATGCTGACTGAATTACTATAATACTATACTCTAATTATTTTCTCTCCGCATAATGAGAAACTGTTGCTAATTAACATGTTTTGCAAGTTGATAAAATGTTGATACTGAAATATTCAGAGACAATGTAGTTCTTTATTTTGCCACTAAAATATCTGATCTTGCAGCACAATATCTGCCAGTACAGCAATGTTAAACTTTTTATGGTTATGTTTAGACACTAGCAGCTCTCGGTTAAGGTAAGAGAACAATTATGGTCTTGTTTAATACAGAAAAAAGTCCACAATGACTTGAAGCACAACATGTTAATTAACATTTAAGTGAAACCACAATATATACTGCAAGTACATCTGGCAACATAACATAATTGGGAAAACAATTTAGTCATATATGAGAGTAATTTCTAGGAGACAGGCTCCATCTTATATGGAAAAGCAGCAGTGAAATTCCACAGTTACTGGTGCTTGATTAATTATGTAATCTTGTCATGTCCTTGAATATATTCACACAAACGTAGTTGATGGAAACACACACCGATGCATGAAATTTCACAGTAAACTCGCCCAACATTTTAATGAAAACATAACTTGTAAAACTTTACCTAAACATCTGACATCTTTATTTATTTACTTTCTATGTATTAGTCACCGTTTAATGCACATGTTTCTTGGCCATCCGTATGTCCGCTCTGGCTTTTCTCTACAAACCATTTACACACACAAACACCAACAGAACGGAAGCGAAAATCCATTCAGCAGCTCTTTTTGCACAGATCTCTCACAGCAAATCCATAGTTAGAGCAAAGTGGGACTGTGGCTGCAAATAACAAATGAGAAATAATAAAACACTTGTGTATCCTATCAATACAGGAACATCAGGATGGGAGAGGATGTGGGACGTAGTGATGGGTAGCTGAAAAGGTAGAATGAGGTGATCAACAGGATGGGAGAGTGAGATTCCCTCTGCAGTGTTGAAGGTGAATACCAATGCTCTTTGGTCCAGATCAAAGCGCTGGCCTCCTCTTATCCTTCTGTTCATCACCCCCTTCCTCACTTTTCCTTTCCTCTTCATCACTCCTTCACTCAATCCCCTCCTATACTTTCTCGGGTTTTTCTCTCATCCAGCCCTCTATCTCATCTGTTTTTCTGCTCTGACACTTTTCGCCTCCCTGCATTCATCACCGCTCACTCTTTTCTTCCTCGCTCACTTTTCCCTCTTCCTCTGGTCACTTCTACCTATACCGCCCGCCCTCCCTATTCCCACCTTTGATTCCTTCTATTTTCTTTCTTTACTTGTTGTGTTGTGTGAGGAATGGTCCACACTCTAGCTATCTCCTTCATATACCTCAAGCCTTTCTCTCTCTCTCTCTCTCTCTCTCTCAGCTGCGTGTGAGGGATTGTTTACATTCAGTAGCCCAGCTATCTCCAAATAGCCCATAAATCATTGAGGCTTGGCATGGCGGGGAGAGACGGCCATCCAGGGCAGAACTATTAACACAGCTGAACCACACTCATCATTGTCCCCCTCTCATTCTCACCCTCCTCTGTCCCTCACAAACTCCCATTCTCACTCTCTCCTGTTTTGTCCTCATGCCTTTCTCCTCCGTCTCACATCAGCAACAACTCTGCTTCTGAACAAGACTTACTTTTCTGTGTTGAGCATATATGGTGAGTAGTGTGATTATAATGCTGTTGGGTGCTGAAGCAATTGGTCGTTTTGATTATCAATTAACCATTTGAACCTGCATTAACTGATTTTTTTTTTTTTTGATCACTTGGAGGCAGCGGAAACAAGTTGTAAACACAGCATTGACATATTATCACATCAGGTTTTCCAGCAGATAGGGAGCAACATTAGCATTAATTTAAAGTTGTGTTTCTGGCCACAGATGAATGTAAATCCAATATTCTCTCTTGTTTTCATTCTGTTTTTTGTCTCCACTAACTCCTGAGAAAAATATTTAGCTCTTTAGTTGCTAAATGGTCTGCTATGTTCACCAGCTAGTCCCTAACTTTTTCTGTCTACAGTTCGGTGTTGGGCGAGTAGTGCACAATGGGTTTTATAGCTTTTTTGCTGAAAACAGCTGCTTGCTGGGTACCAAACAGAACTGAACTAAATCAGTAAAGTTGCACCTGAAAACTTTAATTTGACTATTAGTTTACATCCCTTTGTCAAAAGTTCAAGAACCGATCCCACTCATGTTCTTTATGGCTACTTAAACTAATGCCATCAGGAAGGTGTTTTACATTACCTGTATGTAAAACAAACAGAAGGAAGTTTGGTTTTTATTCCAGAAACCGTTAGACTTGTGAACAGACAGTACAGGAAATGGTCAGTTTACCTCATGTATAGGCTGATAAATGCACTTTTGACACTTTTTACATAATGTGTGCCTTTGTGGTGTTTGATATTTTGGCCAGCTACAGACCGGCCTCTGCCATTAATCTTTGTGTATTTGAACTCTTTCTAACATTGTCATATTTGTATATTTAGATTGTCTTTGTGTGTGTGAATGAACTGTATATGTGTACTTTGTTTGCAGACTCGCTCGCCTCAAATTGCCCTTTGAGGACAATAAAGTATTTTGAATTGAACTGAATTGGAAACACAAAACAATGAGCTGATGCTAAACAGCTCTGTAGACGTGAAGGGAAACTGCTCTGTGAGTTCATCACTACAAGCATACATATAATCATGTGATCTATTGTTAATATATAAATATCAAATATAGTGGCTTTAAGTCATTTATCAACTAAAAACGCCAAACATTTGCCAGTTCCAGCTTCCTGAATGTTAATATTTTCAGCTTTTCTCTGTTTATATCTCTGATATTTTTGATTTGATTTTGAACTGTTAGTAGGACAAAACATCCTTTCATTGACTAAAGGTTTAATCAGTCCATTTAAAAATGATTAATTGTTAATGAAAATAATTGTTGTTTACAGACCTTTACAAAATGAATAGTATTGTTCATGTATGACTGTTTGTTTACACTCGCAGTATAGAACTATTCAGCTCCCACATTGTCCTTTTCCTTTGCAAACTAAAAAATGGTGCTCCTCTCCGAGCCACTCAGTAAGACGTAGGAAGCCAACATGTTGAGCTCCAGCTGAGCTCCAATCAGCCAACAGATGGATAATACGCCACCACTGTGATGCATGGCTTTCATTTACCAGTTTGCTGAATGTGTTCTGTAGTCACTCATTGGTATTCATTGCTCCTAAATGCCTCTCTATATGATGGCCATTTTATTAGGCTACAACGCTAAAGTGGGGTTCTCCCCGCCTAGCTAATCCCTGTGTTGGTGGAGGACAGGGAGCCATAATGCCAGCCTGTTATTGAGCTGTAATCCCTCATTCTATCACTCCCTCCGTTTTCCACATTAAGAAGAGAAAGAGGCAAATAAATTAATGAAGGCGTTCGCTTGTGTGAACAAGATCATTTCAACAGGTGCTGCTGAAAATCAGATACAGTGCCTCTCTTTCAGCAGTCTTATTCATCAGTTTTATTTCCTCTTAAGTACCTCTTAACCTTCAAGCAAGAAACCTGCTACTGTGGCGCAAAACTCCACAACTCCCAACTATTCCAATAGTTCAAGTTTGTGGCCCATGAATGAAATGAATGGGAAACTGAGAAGAGCACTTCAAGCAATCTCTTCAGCTTTTCAAACAGATGCTCAGCTTGTCAGCGTGGGACAGACACTCTAATACATTGGTCTGGAAGTGTCAGTGGTATGCAAATTCATATTCATTTAAATATGTGCTTCTCATCGTCAAATCATGGTGTGCAGCCCCCTGACACTGCGGCCAGCCCATCTGTTAGTACAATGCATATTCATATATACTCACACAGTATACATGCATCCTCAGATAGTTACTTTCTCTCTGTCCTCCTCTTTTCTCCTTCTCTCTCTCTCTTTCTCTCTCTCTCTCTCTATCTCTCTCTCTATCTCTTTCACACCCATAAATGCACAGCCATATTAAAACTCTTACATTCAGTCATGGGAGTTTGATTGGGAACACGAAGAGAAATTACTGATATTGTTTAATTTCCCTCGGGTCCACTGTCTTAGAAGAGCCCAGAAGCATATGGCTGCCTGCCTGTATGTGTGCTTATGTAGACCAGCATGCATCTGTGTGTGTAACTATATATGTGTTGGAGAGTGGTTTCTTTTGAAAAATTGACAGCTTTTGACACTCCTTTTCTGTGTATTGTGTGTCTCTGTCAGTTTGTGAGTAAATGTTAAGTGTTGAGCTTTACATTCCCTGTTTGACAGATGGGTCAGGCAGTTTTTGGCGACCTCTCCATGTGTACTGAACCTGGCAGCCCGTGTCTCTCAGCCACCTGTGATTTCCTGTATAGCTCATGTCCCATAGGACTGGGATGATCGATATGTCAGGCAGTTTGCTGGCCACCTCTCAGGTCCTCAAGCCACCGAGGTCCCATCCCTGTGGTCCAAGGATGACTGATTTGTCAGGCAGCTCTCCAAACTGGGTTTTTTGCATTCTGCTGGGCCTCATGTGACCAGTTGAACAGACTTCCTGGAGGGCTGTATGTCAAATTTCACAATATGGATGATAAATGCTATATGTTCTCTCTGTTTTCTTTGTTTTTTATACCTTTTTCTTTGGCTTCCTTTTTTATTGTCTTTCTTCCACCCTCCCTAGCCAACTCAGTCTCTGAATCTCTTATTAGTTTTTGTCTGAGGGAACTGGCATGTAGAGTTATGATTTGTCTGGGCATAGTTGCAAGTTCTGCAACCTGTCAAAGAAACTTATCCAGACACAGTAACACACACGGACACACACTTTTTATCTGTGTGTGTGTGTGTGAGATACATCATGTTAGAAGATAGATAGAGTGTGCAAGTGCACACATACATGCACGCACATTTCAGCATGTACATGCGCAAACACTCATGTGCATGTGTAATTGGATGTAAATGAGGAAGGTTTGGGCGGAAGGTGTTTTATCTGACAGCCTTTGGTATCACTGGCATACCAATCTGACGGCGTATTACCCCGAGACTGGCAGATCTGTCCATCATCCCTCGGTTACAGACCTCTGGGGAGGAGGGAGGGACTTTGGGGAAAGGTAGATGAAAGTACAGAAATAAAGTAGATAAAGTGTGTTTGAGAAGAGCTGCAAATGGAGTGAAGAAGAAGGAGAAAGGAGTTGCTGGTCACTGGGTTCAAAGAGAAGAGCCGAAATGTGGAGAATCACTGCTTATTATCTTCCTTGTTGGAAATCTATACACAGATTCTCTATTTTTGATGGCTCTGAAGACGCTCTGCAGGTGGAGTACCCTTTCTGAGTCATAGTTACTGTAAGTAGTAGACAGGAAGAGGTTAGTGAGTATAAAGTTGCCCCTCATCTTCAGAGTTAAAAACAGCCATCAGGACGGAGGCAGAAGCAGAGCTGGACCTGCTCATTAAACATGACACACACACTCTGTTGTCCGTCTCCCCTCTCTTTTTCCACCCTTCATTTTGTCCTCTAATCTGCTGCCACAGACTGACAAACATCAGCTTTCACAAAGTTGCCTCCTCCTGCTTGTGTTCACCGAGGAAATACGTTGTGTTGAATCCTCGCAGTGCTGCTGTTGATCAGATAGTTATGCTTCCGAGGAGAGTCAGTCTGGAATAACACTAGACTGATAGTGGAGCCTTTTTGGCAGTGAGGGCAGAGATTGAGAGCACACACAAACACACACACACACACATACACATATATACAGTCACACACTCCCCATCTGAATCTGAACTATTTGCCTCCTACGCTATTGTGGAAACGCTGGCCAAGAAATGGCAAATAGTTATAATTATTTCACAGCCTTATCTAGCATATACACATGGAAACACACACACACACACACACACACACACACACACACACACACACACACACACTTATACATTTATAAAGGGACTAGGTGAGAACCACTCCTCCATTATGAGCCTCACATGTTCCTAACTAAAACTGGCCTGAATATGTGTGTGAATGTGTGCGTGTGTGTGTGTGCATCTGTTTACATGTCACATTGCTTAGGCTCAATTTAACTAGCAGCTGCCCTGTGCACATCACCCTGCTCTCTCCACACACCCCTGACAAGATCTACCAATAACAGCACACACACACATACACATAAAACACAAGCACAGACCAACATGCACACCACCTTTTCTAAAGTATCCTCCAGACAGTGGGTGTTAGCCTGCAGCAGTTTAAGGGAAATTAATGAGCTCTTATAATGAATGCATCACTAACCTGTGTACTGCTGCCTATGGGAGGACTACAGAAACACACACACACACACAAACACATATCACAGCCCACAGGGAAGACTAGATTAACAGACAGAGATGGAGACTGCTCAATCACTATGGTTACACAGATGGGCCCCAGAGAGAGGCCGGCCAGCACTGAGGCTGGAAGGCAAATGACACACTCTGTAAATGGTCACATATTTGCTGGAAGTTGTCCCTATTCTGCTTACTCCCTCTTCAAAAGGTAGAATTTGTGAATGAGAGTTTGGTGAAGCACAGTAATCATTCTCTTACACAATATTTTCTCACTTTGAAGGATTTATTTTGACTCACCCAGACCCGATAATGTCATGTTTGATTTGGCATTTGTGACCTCTAACCTTAATTTTAATCTGTTTTTGATCTTTAATCAGTGAAAATTTATTGTATTTAAAACCATCCATCATAAAATCTATAAAATCTTGTTTATGTAAATTGATTTCACTGATGTCTTTGTTTCATTTATATTCTGTCTGGAGCTTATACTCTGAAGTGTCCCACTGTGCTTCCCTGTCCTGTCTCTCTCTGTGTATTTAACTGAGCCTTTAGGCCTTATAGAATATGGCCTATGACAGCACGGCAGACACAAACTCTTTTCTCTTCACACTATAAAGTTTCATTGTCCCTTTTCTCATCAGGGAATTGTAGTAGAGATAGCATTAAAGTGAACGATATCGCTTGTATGTGCTCCATATCCGCCGGGACAGGCAGGGAATATATCACTTTGAGGAAAAGGGAATTGAGGCGGGGGAAGATGGTTTAGGACTTTCTGTCTTCACTCACATATTACCTTGTGGGGTTAAATCACATCACAGTCTATAACTCCTTGCACTTCTGTACTTCCTCTCCGTCCCCCGTTCTGCTTTCCTATCGCTCCTTCTGTGCCCGGCCGATCCCTGAGGAGACATACAGTACGTTGTCATCCCTCCCATCTCTGAGGGCTCCGCAGCCTGACAACCCAGCAGCCTGTTGTCCCCTGAGGCCAAGGGTGCTGCAAGAGCAGGAGGAGAGATACATTATAGGCCTGTGGAGTGAAATGGGAGAAGGGAAGAGATCTGGCTGTGGCTATGGTCAAAATAGAGTTCGAGACGGGGCACGTGATGTGCATGCAGACAGGAATTTGCGAGTTAAGTGGACGCATATAAACAGAAAGGCTGTTTACACTTCTGTAAGGCGGTGAGATCCTGCTGTGTGTGAGCTGAGGTCATCCAGTATGTGTGATCATGAGCTGAAAGGCTTTCTCAGTGAGTTTCTGCTTCAGACACATGACTGACTATTCTTAGCATAAGAGACGAGACACTGAAATACTAGCCAGTCTGTTTATTGGGCTGCAGCTACACCTGTCTGCACTGGGACTGAGGCAGGCACACAAAGAGAGAGAGAGACTTCACATATAGGCTTATACAATTATATAGTTTGTAGGCCATATGTTCCATTGCAGTTCTTTTCACTGGCCAATATTGTGCTCATCTGTTCTCATCCACTTGTTCTCTGTAGCTTTATTCCCCTCTAACTCCATGCATTCCTATGTTTATTTTTCCATAAATCCATGAATCTCTCCTCTCATTCATTTCTTGGTTCATTTGTCATCATTGTTGTTCATATAGAGCCAGGTAATAAATCAATATAATATTGATACTGTAATAAGATTCATTTGGTTATCATGATGTCAAGACGCATAACAAATTAAAGCAAAAAACCATTCTTCCAAAAAGTATTCCCTCATTTGATGCTTCAGTGACCCTCATGCTTATTAAGGCACTATCTGCATTTGTTCTGTTTCCCCACTCATTTATTCAGCTTTTTTCTTCATACTGGGCCCTGTCTGTATATGTTAACATTGTTCTTTCAGGATCTTTAAAGGCAGAGGTTTGCTGATGCGATACGATGTGACAACTGTGGCAAAAGACAAAAGTGTTTGTAGATATTCCAAACAGCCACACTCAAAGGTGGGAAAAGCCTGCTGTCATGTGAAGGGTGAGACCCAATAATCTTTCAAATGGGGAAAGAGGTGCTCTTTTCTCGAAGATATTTATAGTGTTGCACTTATTTGAACAGTGTGACAAATTTTTTAAAAAAACCATGCTTACTTTTTCACCCCTGGCCAACTGCAAGTAGGCATGCTAGTCAAATCATCACTTTCTGAAAGTTACAGTACAGAACTTGCTTTTCAATGCTTTTCACATTACGGTTTATTTAAGTGTTTCCTAAAGCACCAATACTGTTCACCGCATTTTATTGTTAGATATTGATGTCAAGGTATTTGTTTTAAGATATCACAATATTTGAGTTTGTCAATATTGGCCAATGCTCGTTCCTATTTTATAATATCTGTAGACAGTTTCTCAATTGAATTTTCTGAGTAGCAGTACTACTTCATGTTATATATTGCTATTGTGATATATAATTGCCCGCCCGTATCATGAATCTGCTCGTCCCTATCTTTCCTCTCATCACCCATCCATCCTTACATCGTTCCTCTCATCCATCATGGCATCCGTCCTTACAAATAATCTTCTGTTCATCCTCCAGGTCTTCATAGCACTTTTGCCATCTATATTTCTCTCACAGATCCGTCTTTGCATTATTGTATCTCCAGTTTGTAGTGAGCATGAGGCAGGGTGAGGGTGACAGCGAAAGACCCTGCAGCAGATCAAATGAGTCTGTCTCACTGTGACCAGACCTGGGGAAGTGGTGGCCTTGTCATCAGCATGTGACACGGGGACCGGCTGGAGCTGCCAGACAAAACCAGTCAAGTGCGAAACTAATCTACCTATCCATTTGTCTGAGAGCAGCAGAGGCAGGCGGAGGTGGTATAATTGTGCTCAGTGTTATAAGTATTGTCACTGTTGTTTTTTTTTTTCTCATGGTTATGGAGGCCGAATTTCACAGTCCATTTTTAAAGCGCTCTGTCTATCTCTAAGCTGTTTTAGATTGCACAGACATGCTGATAATTGAATGAAAAACAGGTCCTGAGTAGGAAGGTGTGTATGTGTGTGTGTGTATGTGTATGTATGGTTTAAAGGCTGGCTGCATTTATGAGCAATAAGCTGTTGTTTGTGATCCTCTGCGGATGCATAGATAATGTGTGTCTTAGTCAGCAGACTGGTTGCCTCGATATTATAAAATTGTGTTCAGGGTAATTGACTGAAAGGAGGCGAAACAGCGGAATAGAGGTGAAAGATAAAGCCAAATTGGGAATAACATATATATTGATGATACCATCAAAATCTAACACATCATGTCTCTATCCAACTTGAATTTGAGTTTACACTTTCACATAATCTGTATGATGAAACTGTGTCACTCGAGTGAATAAAACTTACGACTGTATAATATCCCTGCTTTTCATTAGCATCCCTCTCCTTCCATTTGCCCTTCTGACCAAAGCACCTAGGTAGTTAAAATGTTAATGAGTTGGATCAGTTTAATAATGTCACCAGAGTAAGGCTCATCAATCACACCTTCATATGGAATACCATAATGCTGGTATGAATGCAGACTCAATGCAAATTGAGTCATTATGCCCCTTGGTTTCAAAACATAGCAACTTTTACTCATGCTCATAAAATGCTGTATGTATGACGTTCCTTCCATCCCTCATACTTCCTTTTATACTTTTCTTGTCTTTCGACTTCTGTTGCAGCTTTCCCGCCTGTCTCCTTTGAATACACCTCTTCTCTCCAGGCATTCCTTCTCAGTTTTGCGCCACGACTTGCTGTCGTTTCTTCCTTCAGTTCCTGTCTATCTGACAAGGCCTCCTGTGCAGACTGTTTCACGTGTTTTTTTCTACACACTGTGCACTACACACATGCATACAGAATGCATACACATACAGTAGTAGCGGTGGTGTCGCAGTTTCTATCTTTGTTACTATGACGGTGCTGTCGTTCCCATCTAGCTGTCAGTTTAGATGGGTTGAACCAAGATGGCAGAGCATACAACGTCTCTCTGGTCCTCTATACTGTTGGCTTTGAGTGACTCTGTGTGCGTGTGTAAGTTGTTATAGTACATACTGTAGTGAGGGGTGGACAGTATGACAGTATATACGATAAGATGTTAAAAATGTATCAACTGTCAGAGATTTTGCCATACAATTTATACCTAGATAGCTATGTCTTTAATTCCTTGTTGTATTATGCCATTGTGGGCAATATTATTCAGGACTACAGAATGGCAGTACTATACTTATAGGATTTTTGTATCTCAATTGAATTTCTGGACTATTTACCGTAATGTGCAGAGTCAAACCAATAATGAACTCATCCTGATTAAGTATTGTGTATGTATCCAAAGCCTGATATATTGTATTCCTCTGTGCTGTAGACCTCTGTTGTTGTCCAAAAACTATTAAAAACACATCAGTGAGCCACACCGTTGTACTGGGTGACATGTTCCTTCACCCCGAAGACTACAGTTATGGTAGTTTGTTTAGAAACAGCTCCAAAGAGTAATAACAGTGATCACATTTTCAGTCTCAGGCGAGAAGTTCCTTCTATGGCGCCACTGCGCATGCATGGCAATGCAGTTCCATTTACAGAGCTTTGCTTGCTTTTGTGCTACATATCACAATGTTTTGACTTAAATTTCTATAAGAATTTAAGTACAGAGTCAAGAGGTTGTGATATGTAGCACAACAAGCTACAGAGGTCTGCTACACAGAGGAATACAATATATTAGACTTTGGATACACACATAATACTTGTAAGTAAGATCAATTCATTCTTAGTTTGGCTTTGCATATGACATTTGTTGACAATAAGAAAAATATAGAAAATTGCCAACATTATCCTTTAAGCTGACCACAGCAGTTGACAAAGCAGTCACAACTCAAGGTCCACTTACAGTACTTGCTTTTTCCTCAGCTTTCAACAGTATTACATGGTCTCCATCAGCAGATGTAATTTGCTCAGTTGTCATGTAATTGTAGATGATAGCAGCAGGTTGCATTAAGCCTGTCAACCTGAGGTCAGCAGTTCACGCTCTGGCCGTGTTCTCAGTCTAATCACAGTCTGATGAAAATCTATAATCCAGACTTCTCACTGCTGTAAGTTAGTTAGTTACACACTAATCTTTCCCAGGAGCATCACTGATCCAAATAAAATACTGCTGTGATTTTCCTCCTTACTGTCTTTCATCTATTTATGTGTGTGTGTGTGTGTGTGTGTGTGTGTGTGTGTGTGTGTGTGTGTGTGTGTGTGTGTGTGTGTGTGTGTGTGCCTGTGTGTGTGTGTGTGTAGGTGTTTCATGTTTATCCTGCAATCCCATTTCCTTTTCCTCTGAAGCCTGTGCTCAATTCAGGTCAAGATTATTCACCTGACTTTCTGTCCCAGGTGATGAGGAGAGCGTATGAAAAACATAGTTGTAGTATAAGTGTGTGTATGAAAAGATATATTTGATACTCCTGCGGGTGTAGTTTTGTTCACATTTGTGTATCCCCTGTATCCCGGCATACAGCAGCACTTCATCCATTCCTAATTAGTGTGTGATCGATAGCTGGTTGTTGTGATGCTGTGCGTGGGGAGCCGTGTCGGAGCAAGAGAACAGTGACATTTCAGCGGACAGGGATTACTCTGTTGACCTTATTGTTGTGATTAGAATTCAGCCCCAGCTCCCCCAGAGATGACCTCACCTTGTTCATACTGCACTGGGATGCTGGAGGTTGTTCAAAACTCGTTCCCCTCCCTCCTTTCCTCCCGCTTCTTCACCTCTGCTGTACACTTCTGAAACATCCTCTGCTTGCATTTTTCTTTTTTATCTGTTTTTTTTTACTTTCTCAATGTCTTTCTATTTCCTGAAGGGATGGCTGCATCCAGCTTTTAAATTATTGCTACATCCATCTCTACATGTTTGTGGAGCCTTTCCATGTTTCCCACTCATGCCACACTGTTATCTCAAGATTATATATCACAAGATTTGCAACTTCAGTTATTTGCAACTTTCGTGCATGTGTGCATACATGTATGTAGTTTGCAAAAGACTAGAAAGAGCGAGAGCATGACGCAGTATCTGTGACACGTCTTGATGATCTTGTGTTTTCAACAAGCCGATGTGCTCTGTCATTTTCTCACTGTCTTTTTTTAGTTAACTCTGATGTGTTCTTAAATAATCGCCAAATACAGACAGACATCCCTCCTCCATGTTGTTCATTTTTCTCATGTCCCACATGAGCTAGTGAGTAGAGGAAAAGGAGTTGGTGAAAAAATAGAAGACGGAGGGAGGAGAGGGGCAAACAACCTCCACTCTTGGAGAAAGTGCTGAATATTTTGTCTTACATTTGCCCTATCTTTCCTGTACTCCTCTTTTTTTCTCACTTGTCCACGCTACCTCTAAGTGTAGTGATTACAGATGATTTAGATGGTGTTGTCTGGCAGAAACAGGTAGAGATGGACCGAGAGAGTGAAAACGTGTCATGGTCGAAATTACATTTGGAGTTCCACAGAAAGATATCTTTGCTTATCTTCATTCTCACCACTTTATTAATACAGACACTAAATTATCTCAGGACAAGACCCTTCTTGGACCAACTGAGGAATCCATTATCCACTACACAAGAAACAAATGTTTTTCATATTTTTAACACAGAACACCTCAAATCTTAAACAAAATTGACCCCAGCAGATCCCCTCAGATTTGGGACTCTTCTAAAACTGCTAAATTCTGGTCATGTATAAAAAAGGAGTTGAGGTGATTTTTTCTTCTCTTTTATTTTATTTTGTATTTTTTTTCACTAAGTTATGTAATATTCATCTGTTTATTATTTTATCAAGCTCAGGCCTGTAACAAAAAATGATAGTTATAATTAATGTGGAAAAAATGATCTAATCTAATCTAATCTAATTATTTTAAAAAAGAAAAGTGATTTGTGTTGTATCAATTTATCTGAACTATACAGAAAATTTGGGGTGGACCACACGTATATTTATAGGCTGTTCCAAACATTTTCAATATTTTCATTTGTTGCTCCACTTGAATTATAAAAAAGGTAACAACCTTTCACCTCATATCTCAAAATAACCACAAAACTGAGTTTAAGGCACATATACAGTAAATATCTGGATTAGTGAGACATTGTTTCTAGAAAGACACACTGCTGTTGAGCTCTCTAAATATATATATTTTTAAGCTTTGAGCACCATAAACAAAACTGCATTTACCCTTATTGTGTTGCATATCAGTAATCTCAAAACCTGAGCAAATAAAACCAAAACAATCTTCTGAGATAGATACCACAAGAGGTAAGTGGAAGAATATGCCTTTTTGTAATTTAGGGGAACTAAATCAAAATGGTCAGGAAGGCAGTCTATACTGAGCTAAAGATGAATCTGTCATACTTTCCAGTGCAGTACGTGTCATTCACAACTGCTTTTAAACTGCCGCAGTGATCTGTATGTATGTTCTCTCTGCAGCCTCTGATTTAAAAAGAGCCATGCAGTGCCTTAACACACATCGGTTACCTTGACTAAATCATGCACAAGCTGCACCAGGCTGCCAGAAAAAACAGTGTTTTTCAGTACGCTTCAAATAGTTTATTTTCCTTTTTTTCTCTCTCTCTCATTTTATTTTACTTCAAGATTGAGTAACTGAACATGTGGTTATCTCGTAGATGACTGTGTTGAGAAACATGATGACCAGACATTCAATCATAAATTCAGCTTTAAAAGCCTTTTTAAGATCATCTGCCCTGGGCTGTATTGTTATTATTTTGCCATCTGTTTGCCCCTCACTTCTTTGAACCTCCCTGAGAGCAAACTCACTTTCCTGTTGGGAGAAGCTCTCACAGTGAACCATGTTCATCATATCCCATTGTGATTATCACAGCTGTTTGAAAACACATTTGAAATGTGACTGGCTAGAAGGACGGTCATTGATTACCACATGCTCTCACTTATATTCCACCAAAACCTTTTGCATTTAGTGTGTTGTGCATATATCAACAAATATACACACTTACAGTCCAGGCAAGAGGACAACAAAACTAGTAAACTACCAAAGCTGACCCCCCTCTTCATGCTAAAACACGCACTACATGTGTGTGTCAGCCTGTTTGTGTATTTGTAGAAGCACAGTGGCTCGTTCGCTGATGCTCACTCATTCATATTTCTTTTGATGACATGTGCACTCATACAGAGTCTGGAGGGGCATAGCTGTTGAATGGCAGTGCAGGGTTGTCATCATCGTCATTGCAGAACCACTGGGTGACTGGCACACATATGTGGGATAAGGCCTGGAGTGGCACAGTAACTGTGGGGGCGTATAATGGAGCGCCAGCAGGTGAGGGTGCAGGATTGTGGATTTAGTTGCGGCATTTTGGTTCTGCCAGAGGGGAAGGAGTCAGTTGGTGGTGGGGAGAAATACAAACCTGTCACACCTATTTGAAGTCCGCTCTGCTTATCAGAGAGTTTTTCCAGCTCGCAGAACACAGCCAGTCTGTCACTGTGGAGAGGAGAGGAGAGGAGAGGAGAGGAGAGGAGAGGAGAGGAGAGGAGAGGAGATTGTCATGGCACACACACGTTGGATGCAGGGAAGGGATAATGGTATAATGGTTACAGTAGTGAGGGAGGAGGACAGCTATGGAGCGATGGAGGTAAAAATGGAGATGGAGCGGTGGAGAGTTGGATGGCACTGGGGGAGAATTCCTCTGTAGCTTCCCACTGCTGCCAGCTTAGTGATAACATGCATGAGTAGACCTTAGGTGAAAGAAGATGGGAAGATGAGGAGAGAGGGAGGATGGGAAAAGCAGGGCAAAATTGACAGATTCAAAGGAGCAAAGTGGTCTGAAAGGCTCCCACAGCCTCCCTCCTCTCTTCATCCCCTCCTTTACTCACAGGGGCGGTGCTGCTAAGGACGTCAGTGTCCATTAAAATTGCAGCATGTTTGCATAAAACGAACACCGCCTTGCGCTGTCTTTACCTCCTACCTCATCTCACCCTCCTACATAAGACACATGTAAACATACTTCAGTGTATATACTGTACAACCAAAACTTTCAAATGTAAATCAACATACAATTTAAAGCCTTTCATAAACTCTCACCAACCTGGCTTTTTGGTGAATTAGCACAATCAGAATCAAAGTGCTGAAGACAAGAAACTGTTTTACATTACTTGCGGTTAGCATTTTGTTAAATGTAGCACAATGTTGCATCAACACACACAAACACACACACACACACACACACACAATTTACCTATCAGCTATACTGATGTACTATCCTGTTTAGCTTTTGAATGATTCAACACACTCTAGTGCAAGGTCCATTTGCTGTCTGATTCCTTTTGTCAGGGAGGTTTTCTCAATATTCTGCTGATGATCCCCCACCCCCCCTCTCTGACAGTGTGCTGTGGGCTTGATGCCCCATGCCTATACCTCCCAACCTCTTCAGCAGCGATCTCTGATGCTGCATAGAGCATCAGAGATGGCACAGAGAGCCTGGAGGAGAGAGATGAAGAGAGACTGTGAATGTAGAAGTGAGAAGAATAGGGCCAGTGGAGATGCGGAAAAGACATGAATGTTTCTTTGAGAAGTCCTGATGAAGGAAGGAACACAAGGAGAGCAAAAGGGACACGATTGCAACTATAGGGAGCTGAGGGGGGAGAGGGAGGGGGTGATGGAGGTGATAAGGCCCCCTCCAGGTTATTCTGTGCCAAAATGGCCAAAGTAACATCCTCCCTCTTCAGTGCCAGGGGCTTTGCATGCATCACTACTGGAGTGGCTGGTTACCATTACGGTTCTCTCAGCTCTCAGTGGCTCACGCTGGATTGCCTTTTGTACTTTTTGGCTTTTCAGAGGAGAAAATGTTCAAGCCTTTTACTGCAGGTGCACTGGATGAATTTGTCTTATTTCCAAAAGAGCAAATCCAGCACACAGCTCTGGCTCAGTATCATTTTAATCACAAATATTTCAATCCTGCTGGACTTCATTCAAAGCAGCTCTATGATTATGGCTCTAAACAGTTGCCAGTTAACCTGCTATTAGTTAGCAAAGCAGAAGTGTAATGACCAAGCCAGTGCTGGCGGGTCTGATATTTACTCCGGTCTCTTCAGAATATTTTCATTAATAAATGACAAATGTAATTACAGAAACCAAAACCATCATTTTATAAAAACTCTGGCAATCTATTCACTGATTCTACCATTATCCATGCTCTGTGGTCATGGATTAGCTCTAATCATCACTGTTGTATTATATAATCCACTTGAAAAAGAAGGCTATTATGATTTAAACTGCTATAATCTGATCTCATTTCCTCCACTGTCTCCCCAATTACTTCATCATTTAGCTAATCTCTGAATGTGTCTCCTAACTGCACCGAAATGGGAGAGTGTGAATATGCTGCAATAAAATTATACTGATTTGGAGTCAGTAAGGTTTTTAAACACTTACCGTGGCAGGGATAGTTGTGGTACTAAAGTCAATACGAGATAATCCAAATACTCATGAAATATGCTGCCAAAGCCTGAATCATGAAAGCAAAGAATTTGTTTTTATCATATGTAAAAAAAAAAATCTTAAAGAAAAGAAAATATTTACTAAATGTTTAAAAAAAAAGAGAGAAACTGCTGTTAGATATGTAGTGGTGACAGGGACCATTGACCGTGTTATGGTTTCATTTTTGAACATCGATGACCCCCTGAAGTGGAGGTTTTTGAATTAAAATATTATGGGTAAAATCAGCACTGCTATCCTATGTAAGACAGAAAATAAACTGTGGTAATTGGAGTAATTACTGTATATCTTGCAGGTATAATTAATGTGTATCTTATGCTGCATTTGGTAAGCAGGAGCAGGTAAAAGGAAAACAAAAAAAAAGGCTAGAGGTAATTATTTTGATTTGTATGCCTCTACAAGAGCTAAGGTAACAATTAGATATAGGCTATTAGCTGAGAGGATAGAAATAGTACTGATACTCATCAAATAAGAAATAAGATGTTAGAAGAAAAGCAATGACTTTAAATTAAAATTATAAGATAAAGAAATTAACCTAACCTATATCACAGACAAATACTGTTACAATATAGTCCTATACAACTAAGAAGATGAGAATAAGTCCAATCAAGAGTATTATAGGATAATATTTTCAGAAACAACATGGTAATTTACTCCCGCAAGACCCAAGTAACATGTAATAATCTGCAAGACAGTAAGATGGAGAAGATGTTAACAGACACATGTAACAGGTTCACTTTGGAAATCCATATGGGAGAGCTATTACCGTCTGCTAAAAGAACATTTAACTGGCGTAGTCAGTGGCAAACACATGGTGATTCTCTGTAATTACAGTGATAATCAAAGAAGGCTTAGGCTGCAGTTTGTATGTCATCTCGTCAGATAATCCTACTGAGTGTAAAAGTTTCTCAGTGACTGATGATGATTACACCTCATATTATTTACTGCAACCAAATACAGATCTGAAAAAGAGAACTCTTAGTATAATAGACTGTACACGGACGATTAACACTCAAACGCTGATTTTTATCTGAGATGCTGAGAGAGTTTTTGTTCTGGGCTATTATTGCTTCTTTCTTTTTTTTCTTTCTGTGGGCACATTGTGGTTAAAACAAAGGACTAGATTACCTGCCTTAAATGTTAAACAATGAATTAGGGTCAACAGCAATTGAGTGTGTGGTGAGTATGTGTCTACAAGTGGTATATGTTATAAATGTGTGTAAATGCAATGCAAATTTCGAAATTTTGACATGATGGATAGTAATGCCCACAAGTGACAGCAGTATCCTGGGAATTATTTTCATATTGGATGATTCTGCAGTGCACAACTCATATCCAATGCAAGAGTTTAGTGCCAATGCAGGATTACGTACTGAAGCAAAAACTTTGAAAGTCGGGGTAGTGGATGAGCTTTTGGCATGTCCAACTTTTATGCCAGAGTTTGCATCCCATTACACACCAACTGTACAAATGCAACCAGAATATTTCCCTAACTTTAATTAATCATTTTAGTTGCCTAACCTTAGGCGTATTGTAGTTGCCCTTGCAGAGATAAATAATCTAAAAATATAGGCATTAAATAATCTTTGTAGAATAACCCAACAACAACAAAGTTGCTGCTGGAATGAAGATACACTTATTCAGTTGCTGCTCGGTCCTTCGCTCGTGTCATCTCTGTGATGATGAGTTATGAGGCCACGTCTGAGATGGATGCAGGAGTATCTCACACCTGGCAGTCCAGGATCAATAAATGATCTAGACAGTGTACCACCACCTGTCAGGGTCCCTCAGGGTTCACATGCACACGTGTATTACCAGAAAACACAAACTCACACATCTTTTTTCTCCTGTTACTCTAATGATCTATACACCACCAACTCAGGTATAGCCGATCAGATGTCAGATCGTGCTTAACCTCGACAAGTCTGTGGTGACCTGGCAGACTACATGGTTGCCTCTAAGGTCAAACTGTATAAGCTGTAGTTCATCACTGGCTGGTACTGAAATCTGCAGACTACAGTGTGATTTCCACAAACAACCGTGTGCTCAAAGGTAGAATCTTATCAAAGATATGTGCACATAGGAAGAGGATTTGCTGCAAAAGTAGAGGACAGTCTCTCCTTTTTTCATATCCACCAACAACCCTTTTCCCTTCTTTTTGTGTCTATGTCATACAGCCCTTCCCGGTTTAATTTGCTCCTTAAATCAACTCCCGCTTCCTCCCTCCTCTCTTCCCTACAATCTTTAGATGTTTAGTCGTTTATGAGAGAAGTTGGAGAACAGCAGGTGCGAGGCCTGCACAAAACACCAGAGAAGTGATCCAATTTGGTGTGGGCAGTAAATTGTGTGGACATCTGCGCGCTGCACGGCGTGGAGCAGAGCTGAGCTGAGCACAGGGCAGGGTGGATGCATATCTCTGCCTGGCTGTACTGCTGACAGGGCACAGAAACAGCATGGAGGGGTGCCAGAGAGGCTGGGGATTGAGACCTGACACACTCTCAGTCTCCGTCTCTATATCTGACTTTAACCACTGCGGATGTTTTCTGCTGCGTTGCAGAAAGAGCAAAAGGAGGGGGCGATATGGTGTAGAAACGTAAAGATGAGTGAGAGCAGGAGGAAAAAAAAAAAGACCAAAATTCATCCAGCGTGTCAGAGATGTGTTTGAAAATTAATCGAAAAGCTTTAGGAATCTCAGAAACCTCAACATGACCATCACATAAACCTTAAGGACTTTCCCCTGTGATTCATGAAAATAGTCTTCAGCAACAGCACACGGTCCCGGGCCTGAATCTCTCATCAGCCCCACAGGATGCCTCTCCAGGATGGGCTAATTGAACAGATTACAAGCCTTCCCTTCTTTCCCTCTAATTAGCATTAGAGTGCCATGGACTAAATGGGTCTGGAGTAGGTCTCGTTCCTCCACTCTTGCAGGCGATTAAGATCTCCTGTCACAGCGGTGACTCTGGTCATAACTTCATTAACGACTTGGCTGACTTTTTCCAACTCTGCTGGTTCCAGTCCCTGGGGGAAGTAGGGTCTGAATCTAGCTTCCCTACAGCATAAAGATCTTTGATTTGATTTAACATTTTTCTCAGCTCCTAACTGTTTCAGGAAGTGCCTCCGCTTCTTTATTTTATCCAATATAAATACTGAGATGTAACCAGACCGTATTGTTTTTGATTAATCATGCTTGTCATCATGATCATCCCCTCACTTGTAACTATAGTCTTAGAAACTATCATTTTCATCAGCACCAGCAGGGCCGTAATCACTCTGATTTCTGTGGTTATGTGGTGACGTTATCATTAGCAACATTTTCATCTCCCACACCTTCTTCATCACTGTAATTCTCCTCCTCCTCCCCCTCAGCAATACTATTGCCTCCTCCTTCATTACATTTATCACTGTTTATTTTCTGCCCTCACTTTCTTTATGGTTATGACCATATGTACATATCTTGATCTTCTCTGTAATTGCTAGTTTGGGTTTAGGGCTTCTTGATGAATGCTAAGCTGTGTGAAATGCTATCTACCACCGAAGGATCCATTTACCCTCCATAAAACCGAACTAGATTAAACAAATTTTGTCTGAGTCTGTCGTCACTGTGCGACAAGTTGTACCCTGCACATACTATAGTGCAGACTGGAGCCCGACGTGTCTCCCGTTTACTGTAAATGAATCTAATAGCTGTGAGTGCTTGTATATACATTCGACAAGATGTTGCCCTCACAATTCATTTCACACTTCGTTAGCAAGTGAAATTGTTGGCGGGATATACAGTATGGAAGGGAAGATCAATATATTACAGCCAGGTATTAGTGGTGCAATTCAATACAAGCGCTGGGGTTATATAGCACATGAGCACATATCAAACACAGATGTACATACACTTGCATATAGTTGCCTGCGTGCACACTCCTCTTTGTTGCTCCCCTTTTCATTCACCCAGTGATTTGAATGGAGCAAATCATCTTTGTGTTCGCGAAGGAGATTGATGGCTGGTCTCAATGGTTTGGCCACCCATTCTATTTAGAAAGGCAGGTCAGTCGGCCAGTTAAGGATCCGACCTCTATTGTGGCCATCTGACATCTCTATTCATCATCACACAGTCTGCATCCTGCTGCTGCTGCTGCTGCTGTCTCAAGGCACAAGCTGCTTTCTTATAGCTTGAGGGTGGCACTTTGTGTACATGTTGCAACAAATGTGGGGAAAAGTGACTGTCCACATAGGCTTGGTGAAAAAATGATATATAGTGTATGACAAGATAAATTTGTCAACCGTCAGACATTTTGCTGCACTGTTTATACAGCAGGATATTTCCCTTTAATAATAAGTCAGGGTGTACCAGGTCAGTGCAGGCAAATCAATGAGCAGAACTTATAAGAATATAAGATTTTTGCATTTATGTGATAAAGTACTGTGACGTACGTTAGATATTTTAAGTTCAGCATCAGATTTCACCACAACACTAACTGGATGTATCATACGAGATCTGTCCGTATTGGGTTTTAGTCATATACACCCAACATAAACTGTGTTTACATGCTTCCATTCACTTTATAAATATGATTAGACTGTGGGCTACACACACACAACTGGAGTTACATCCAGGTAACTTCAATTTGGTCTTGTCTCGTGACTTAGTAGGCTTCTCCCATTGCGGTGAGCAGAAAGTTTGCACTGGAATTGACTTTGCTAGATGTGTGCTGCTGCTGAAAAAGTCTTTCTTCAGCTTTGTTCATGTTGTCTGCACTCTGAACAATCTCCACTGGCATCAGTCAGCACATGCAGACAGTTCTTGTGGTTCCCACTTGGTATCTCCATCGCCTCCATAGCCTTGACATATAATTGCATTTCTGCAGAGGCACGTTTCAGTTACAGCGTAGGTACAGCGCCTACGCATGTAGCCACCACTGGTACGGAATAATGCACATCCATAAATCAAGCTTTAATGTAAGCATTAGTTAAAGTAAAATGAGTTCTGTGGTACAATGTGGCTAAATTACCTCTTCGAATTGGCTTATATGCTGAGCACATTAAATTATATAAGACCACGGTTGTCAGGAAAACTTAGCCAGGTTTTCTAGTATGTTAGCAAAATCCTTATGCACACAAGATTGAACATGTGGGACACAGAAAGCCCTCTCTTTCTCAGGAAGTGATGATTTGGTAAATGTCAACAATTTTCCATTTACTTTTACATGCAGGCATCACTTAAAGCCAATTACATACTGTAGGACTGTTCTTGGCATTAGGTGATAGATAGTAAGAAGTATGTTTAGAGGCAATAACGAGTCTTTAAGTGGTAAAAGTATGTTGGTTTCTTTCATGACAGCCAAGATTGGGTCTTCTTTATCTAAAAAGACTTGACATGTAGAGAGAGAGGTGAGTCTTGAGTCTATTGACTGGCCTCTCTTGGCTCCGTGTCTCTCATAACCAAGCAGGACATTTCCCATCTGCAGGTCAGGCCTTGTACCACAGTCATGTTTCTGACGCTTCATTTTCTGTCGTCTGGTTCCACCCGAGCTTTATTTCAAGGTGAGAGACGGAGAGAAACAGAGGAACAGAGAGAGGGAGAGAAATCCTCCAAGGTCACTTTCAGTGTCTCTCCGTTAGAGTTGGTGAGTTCCTGACAAGGCAGAGACAGTTTCAATTTCTCACCGACTGTCAGGAGCTCCCTGTTTTTTAAACGCCTGCGAGACAGATATAAGCAGAGGAAGATGTTCCCTGACTTTTCAGTATTATCTGAGGGGCATTCTTTTCTCTGGCCTTATCTCTCTGTCAGTAATGGGCCTTCGGTGATTTCTGCCAGATAGTTGCTGTGGATGGACTGTTAGGCAGGCAGATAGAGCAAAGCTTTCCCAGATACTGTAGATCTAGACCGGGTTGTTTTTCCACGATTCAGCCCCCTCAGTGATCGGTAAATCCCAATGAATGGCAGTTTGACAGACACCACACCTCTGCTTCTTGGTAGAGTGGAGGAAAAAAACAAAACAAAACAGGGGGGAGTGATTGATCCGAGGTGCCTGAAGTGGAGCTGCACATCATGTTGAGCAGTGAACTTTCTTTGACCACCTCCTCAATCAAAAGTACAGTAAAAGTCATCTCCTTCTTCCAGGTGTGATGAAGACATGGAACAGAGAGCTTTGATGTGTCACATGGACAACTTCATCCTGCCCTTTTGACACCAAGCTTGTTGCTGCTTTTATTGTTTTGTGAAACAATTCGCTGAGGGGAAGGATGCCATGTCAACTGTTTTTAGAGGCTTTGACGCTATAGGGAAATGGAAACTTCAAAGAAAGCAAACTGTGTGTGTGTGCATGTAGTGACCTAAACAATATTGTCCTCCTGTTGACAAGTTAATGATAAGTTAATTGCCTGGTGAACATATGAACTCTTAGTCTTCACATTCTCTCCAAGATAAAACCCCTCAAAAGTGCCTTATCCTCCTTAAAGGCATTCAGTTAACTCTACAACTCTTCACTTTACTTCACTATGACCGATTAATGTTTTGGGAATTGGGGAGGAAAAGCAGAGGGGAGGAGAGGAAGAGCTGATAAGAGAGTTGAAAGCAGTGGTGGGGAATGGAGTGGTAGCAATAGGCTGGACTCCTGCTGGCTCCTCTTTGGGGAGATCCCCACTAGTGCTGTCCGTACTGTAGAGTAAGGAAAGGCTCAGCCAAGGGTCTTTGAAGTACTGCTCTGTTATTACATGGATGAACTCCTTTGTGCTGCTATTATATATTCAACGCGCCATATCTGAAGACAGCTCCCATTCTTCAAACAACTACAAATCTAGGCTGCGCCCAGCCGGCCGTGCAGAGCAGAGCAGAGGAAGTTGTGGAAGCAGAGTGACTCACCGAGAGGTTCCCAACATCATCACTGGAAGACAACACGGCTCTTTTGTATTTTCCAAATGTTTGGCTTTACACACTCAAGAGACAACTATCCAATTCCTAATCATAACACTTGTTATACAAATGCTTTGGAGTGCGTTTTACTCCTGCTGTTGATGAGATTGGTTCATCACTGACATTTATCTTGATATCAATTTCGGAATATGTAAATTACCAGCTGTTGCACAAGGAAACAGAATGCAACATGAAGATATCATACCATGTTGGTGTTACAACCCTCTTCAGCTGTGACCCTGCAGCTGCCATCTGCATGTGTTTCTGCATGGGTGCATGTGCGTGTTAACTTATGTCTACTACAGTGCTTTTATCCTAATGTAAGATAGAATAAAAGTAATGACACTAGTAGAGAACACCAAAACAACACTGACATCTGGTGCCATCGGATTTACAGTTATGAATAATAAACAGTTATGAGTTTATCACCATCAACTTCAATTTACGGCTGCAACTAATGATTCTATTCATTATTGATGAATCTGTTACTATAATCGTCAAGTCTATGAAATGTCAAATTTCTCACAAACTCTCAGAGCCCAAGGCGACGTCTTCAAATGTCTTTTTTGTCCAACCAGCCTACACCCGAAGATTTTCCATTTGCAATCACAGTCTGGAGAGTCTGGAACCAGCTCATTTTTGGCATTTTTGCCTGAAGAATGACTGAAAGGATTACAACTGTCAAACAGTTGATGATTACTTTCCTGTCTAATGACTAATTGATGTATCAGCTAATGTTTTAAGCTTTACTGCAATTTTTCCACTCTATTAAAACTTGTCTCTCTGAAGGTGATAATGTTCCGTTTTTTGCTGACACTGTGTCACTGAGTCATCCTTCAAGCTGTAGTTAGTGATGTTGTTGCACTGGGAGATGTTTCTAGTATTATTTCACCTCACAAAAGGGTGTACTAAAACATTAGAAAACAGTAGAAACACCTGAATCAGAATCAGAAACAGATTTATTGCCAGGTAGGTTTGCACCCACAAGGAATTTATCTTGGTGTGGTGCATAACAATCAAAAAATAGAAGGTAAGAGAAAATACAACCTATACAAAGTAAGAGAAATACAATTCCCACCAAAGTCAGGTGATCACAAATAATATAAATAAAATTTTACAATAAAAAGAATTGATGTTAAGCCTTTTAGAACAGAGCAGTTGAATCCACCCCTGTGTGACACAGTCTCGACTCAAACTGAATATTATAAGCTTCACGAATGCAGGATTTTTTGCAGGGATGTTGCAATGGATTACATTACATTGTACAGGTGTGCCAATAGACTGGTAATTCAGTGTAAGAGAGACATGACAGTCTTTGCTTTAAAATTGTAAAGCCGAATAGTAGATATAACAGCAGAAGGGTCCTTGGGATCCCTGCGGTTCTAAATATGTGATAGCTCGAAAATGGGTCTAGAAATATTCTAAATTCAGAACACCAGAAGTAGCCTATATGATTAATAATTCACTTAAATAGCCCCCCCCCCCCCTCTCTCTCTCTCTCTCTCTCTCTCTCTTTCTCTCTCTTTCTCTCTCTCTCTCTTTCTCTCTCTCCTTTCTCTCTCTCTCTCTCTCTCTTACTGCCATTTGCAAGGTCAGTGGGTGCAGAAGGTTGGGCTTTAGTTGTGTTTTGTCGTCGTCACTTTCTCCTCTCCTCGGAGATGCAGGCTGCGACAGAGAGCCGGCTTTACAGGAGCTGCAACAAACAGAAAACCTGTGCCAGGCATTGGAGCCGGAGCTTGTTTTGCGCTTATAATTTTAAGTCATGCTTCTGTCTAATGACTGAGTTATAAAGGCCGCCTGGTTGGGTGTGAGCTCTGAAACGTGCGCAAGCCCACAATATAAGGGGACGCACTTAACTCAGAGCAATTTATTTTCCAGCTGACGTGGGAGCGAGAGAGCGCAGGCTGAACTGCTTGGTTGGGCATCTCTCTGTGTGCCGGGGAGGAGAGCAGAGAAGCGGCGTTAACCTGAAGGGATTTTAAGGCATCCACGTTATTATTTTTTTTCCATCAGGACTCAGAGACTCCGGTTGGCTCCTCGGTGGACAGACTACACACTCAGAGCGATGACTGTACTGAATTATCCACCGGCTCTCTGTCATTTCTCCGGCGAAGCCATCAGCCCCGCCACCCGCCCTTAAAATAAAGCTGCTGTGAAACAAGTCAGCACCATCACCGTTGCCTAACAGCTGGGATTTACACTTTACCATGTCTTGAGACGCGGCGGGGAAGCTACAAAGATGATGACAGTGAGTATAGCCTCGTTTAAACGGCACAGATGTTGCATCCAGGCTACTTTTAGCACGTCTCTCGGGGACAGGTTTTTTTTTTTTTTTTATCCAGGCAGGCGGTGACTTTAATTTTGACCGATAATAGTGAATCGAGTGGGGGTCAGCCTGGTCGCAGCTGTAGTGGGTGTCACCCGCCGTGTGATAGTGTGATGCTGGGCGTTTCTGTCACCGCTGTTGCCGGGGGGATATCAGGTTCCTCCTGGGACTTTTTTGGGAACATGACATCATTTGAGTAGCCTATGAATGACTCTGCAAATTGAAGAAACGCACGCGCACTATGTTTACGTTTATAATCAGAATAAAATGTGTCTTCTCAATCCATCCCCCCCTCCTCCTCCTCCTCCACCCGTGATAAATAATAGCCTATATGTAGCCAGATGTAATCATGCAACTGTCACGCGTGCAGAAATGCCACTTGGAGTGCGCTCGATGCATGCAAAGACTGGGCGTATGCGATGATGCCCCTTTGCGAACCATCTCTACCAAACGACGGGCAGAGTTGTGAGGGTAGTCTTTGACGTAAATTAAACGCCCCCCTCAAGCACCCGCCCGGCTGCGGGGTGGGGAACGGTGCAGCTGTCAATTTGCATGTATTTTGTTGGCCAAATCCAGCCTGTATGCTGCGCTTCGGTTAATCCCACAGCGGATCAGCTTTACCGCCTGCCGGGCCGTCTTCCAGCGCCTTCCTTTCTCTCTGTCTCTCTCTGTCTCTCTCTCTCTCTCCCTCTGTCTGTCATAAACACACACTTTAAATGATTACATTATTCTAATCGGGCTCATGTGACCATCATGTATTGTCGTGATAATATTTGGATACCAGACGCTGCTTGGAGGCTGCACACATCGGGATACCACGTACTTCCAGAGAGGATCGGTGACCGAGATTTGAAACGCGATCGTTTTGGATACTCTTTTTCTACTTAGCGATCTTCCCACTTTTGGAAAGGAAAACCCACCCGGTTCTTGAAGCCGGTTTTTATGTTTTCTTTTTTCAGTAATTAAGGGTGACCGAGCCAATATGACAGGCTGGCTCACACACCAGAGGGACTGGTGACCGCGTAGTGATCCAGCGCGTTTGATGAGCACGTCGGTAAGGTTGTTTTCCGATGTGCTGCTAAATTGATACATTGTATGGTGAAATAGGAGGACCCGTGCTACATTTTATAGCCAAATTATTTCTTGTGATAAATTCACATAATCGTGACCGAAGCCTTTTTGCTGTAAAACACCAGGTCTAAGCGATTTCAGAGTGTTAGGCCATAAGTAGGCTGGTAATAAGTCCTCCCCCTTTAGTTGTAAACCCACAGGGGCTCCTGGAGTTTTTCATGTCAAGGACTCATAGATTGTTGGAAATGATCCCAAGGAGCTGAATATAGGGTGGTTTTAAATGTCATTTCATTATTGTCTAGACAGAGGGATAACAAGCAAAACTGTAATCATACATTCTTGCAGTGGGCTAATTCATCAGTGGGTAAAATAATACTTAAAATAATAAAACTCTCCCTCTGGAACTCTTGGAGGTCCCAACACGCCAGTGGCATATAATATGTTCCCAATGCTCTTCTAATAACACTGTTTTGACTATGTAATGATGCCTCGCCATTTAGTCAGAGCAAAATGTGGCTTTTTGTGCTTGTATTTGTGCTGCCAGTGCCATCCTCATCCCTGCAGCAGCTCCACTTCTGTTCTCTCCGACCTGTTAGCATTTCATGGAGAAATGTAAGTTCCTTAGCACAGTGTAAGTTATGTCTCTACACTGCATCAGCAAATTTGTGTATCTAGTCTCCAAGATGCTGAGTCACATCGCTTCGCCCATCGTAGATATTTTCTGCACTGTCCTCTGACGTCAACAGCCAGTGTCTGCACAGGTGTGGTCTACAGGAAAGCTTAATTTGAATGTGTATATATATATATATTTATTGTAGCTTTTCCCTTGAATCTTTTATAAGAGGCAAAACTACTTTGAGCCCTTGTAGTGTTAACCAGCAATCAGCAATGTTCATAATTAATTTCTTTTTTAGAGCAACTCATAATGTGGATCACGCAGCAATCTGTCATTAATTTGTCTTGTCTGCCCTGAGAGAAATTTTGCTGCTCCTTGCTTTTCATTAACTTTTAAAAGTGGTGTGAGGCGCTATGATAATGTGCTCCTGTGGAGAAAAGACTGATAACTCTGCAAGAGAAGGCTCAGGTCAGGGGGATATTTGTGGAGGGTTGTAAACAACACGGACGTTTTCATTAGGTGTGAACTAATCAGTCAGGCGGTGATTGGAGCTCTGCGGGAGCGACACAGTCACTCTGGACTCATCTGTCCGTGTCACCGTTTGGTGTTTTGTGTAGTGACATGTCAGTGTCACTCACTCTCAGCCCTCATAACACCCTGTTTTGTCCCTGTGGTGCTGTGCAGATGTAGCAGTGGGTGGTGGGATATTATTCTGACACATCCAGCCACATAGACTCCACCTTCACTATGTGTGTCAAGTGTTGCGCAAGACCACACACATACATGTTAATATTTGCCAATACAGGAAAAGAAAAGAGATTATCAGATTATCAGCAAAGTCTAGCAAGATTGAGAATTTTTGGAGCACTGCTTATTGCCGGGGAGAAGACCAGAAAACAAGTCCAAGAGAGACAGTGCCTGCAAAATTCTTGTAGAAAGGAAGTTCCTGCAGGACAGGAAGTGCTTTGTGGTTGCCGGTCTCAAACCACAATACTGGTGTGACTAATCAAAATGAACACACTTCCCTAAATAATCTTTTTCTCAATAATACATTTTCCTCATCTCTCCTCCTCCCCTTTCTTATGTCTCGTTTGAACTCTTGTACTTATATGTGTTCCTCTCTCCTGTCCTCAGTCTAATTCTATCTGTCTTCACCTCTGTCATTGCAGGATTACCGGGAGGATGGCATGGACCTGGGGAGTGATGCATCCAGTCGCTCCAGCTCAGAGTCCAACTCCAACAAGGTTACACCTTGCTCCCCTTCTCTTGACCTGGCTACTTTGGAGGACTACAAATCCTCCCCCTCTTTGGACCTGGTCACTTTAGAGGACTATGAGGAGGACGAGGACTACCAAGAGTATAAGAAAAAGGTGATAGAGGAGTGGGAGAGCGAGTATGGAGAGGACTACACCTCTCCACAGCCTCCTGGTCAGGAGGAAGGCAGAGGAGGCGTCATGGGGGTTGACAGGGTTGGCGGAGGCCACAGGAAGACAGTGAACAGCCGCAGCCTCGCAGAAGAATTACAGGATGTGAAGGCCGTCCCACCCCTCCCGGCCCCCAGCGGACGCACTGCCACTTCAGCCGCAGCTGTCCCTGAGGAACTGAAACAGAATGGCAATCTGATTTTGCCCAGGAGCAACCAGCTCCACTCCCCCGGTACACCACAGGGGGGCACAGGGACTCCCAAGCCCAGACACCGCAGCTCCAGTCAAGGCAGGGGGAGCCGCAGCAGTGGCGGAGGTGGCAGTGGAGGAGGCAGTGGAGGGACTGGGGGACGGATGGGGGGATACAGAGAGGAGGAGGGTGTAGAGGAGGAGCCTCTGCCCACCATGGACTGGGCAGCCCTGGAGAGGCACCTGGCGGGGCTGCAGTGCCGAGAGCAGGAGAACCAGAACCTCAACCACAACCAGAACCACAACATGGGCAAGACCAACTACACCTCAGTGAGTGTGCAAGGATTTTACATGTTTCAGTGTGTTGCTGTTGGTCTTTTAAGATTTTCTGCTTATGTGTGTCAAAGGTTATCCCACACATATTTTTTCTTATTTTTCCCATGCTCTGGTGGGCTGCTGTAATCCAGCAGTTATCCGTGTCAGATGGACCCTGGAAAGTATGAGGTCAGGTTAGCTGGAGTAAGGAAGAGGGATTAGTCGGCTAATGTAGCGCTAAGCTATGTGGCCCAGCTATTAACCTGACCATCATGGAAGTCTGGGCTACACAGCTGGAGGGAAGTGGAGGCTGCAGGGGGCAGCAAGGAAAAAGGAATTCAGTGCATCTCACTGCAGATGCAAACAGACATCAACAGTAAGAAAAAGTTAAACTGTGCAGGTAATCTGGAAAAACTGGACTCCCAGAAATGTGACTGTCATATTGTTATTAGTCTGAGTTTAAATAGCACATCACCGTTATTATTTGATTACTGTGGATAGAAAACTACTGCAAAGGCTCATGGCTGACCTTAGAGACTTGTGCCAGTGTAACCTATTTTTTGAAAAAGCTGTTCCTTTTTGTGGCCATGTGGTATTTCTACCAGAAGAGGTCAGTGTTGCATTGACACTCTGCAGAGAGCAGCCACAGGCCGTTCATGCCTCACCAGCAGCTCCACTAAAGGCTTTTCTGATTTACTTGCAATCTCATGACATCACTCAGTTTTAATCACAATCAAAAGCAGTTTTATGTTAGTCTGTGGGTCCAAAATGGTGTAGCTTTAAATCTGTTTAGGGAGGAGCAGGAGAAAATTGTTTACAGCAACCGCAGTTTTAGTGTAGTTACTTATGTCACTGAGTAAAACTGAGCAAGGGTGAGTGTGTTTGAAAGAAGGGAATTGGTGTTCCTTTTGGTATGCGAGCACCAAAACCTTTTCCTCAGTGCACACAGACAATGGCTGCAGCCAGTGCCATTGTGAGTGTGTTGTGTGTGTTGTGTGTCTTTGTTTGTCTGTCCTGGAGGCCCCCTCTGTCTCCCTGAGGCATGTCAGGAATGCAGCGGGAGAAGTGGGGGATGAGAGGAAGGAAAAAGGGAGGAAAGGACAAGAAGATGGTATCGTTGGGATCAGGCAGTTCAGGGTCACATGGCTTGTGTGTTTGTGTCAATGTTCATTACCTGCTGTCCGTCTTAAACGGGAAGGTCACCTCCTGGTATGCTTTAGTCTGGGGAAAGTCTGGTCTCTCTCCATAGGCAGTGGTCTGTGATATAATTGACCTGGGTGGAGGAAAATCCCTTGAAAGAGAACCTCTGTCTCCACATGGAGCCACTATCTTCTTACAACACATATGCACACACATAAATTCACACACATGCCTCTCTCACTGTAGAGACATTCTTGGTCACTGCTATGTTTGTGCATGAAGCTATAGACTTGGCCCTGTGTGGCAGATAGAGATAGACTTCCAGCTGTCTCTCCCATTACAAGGAAAACCCAGACAGGCCTCAGATTTCGATGGTCCTGTGTAGATAAGAAATTGGAATTAGCCGTGTAATCCCACCTGAGCAGGGAGCTGAAGAGATATACCAGAGAAGACCAGAGACACACGCTCATACCCAGGACAATCCCACTCTCAAAATCATCTATGTCATATGGATCACATCAATACAGTCCGTTACTGAACTCCCGATTAGTAATTTGACCTTTTGGTTTCCTGCATTCCATTTCTGAGCCTCCCCCCTACAGTAAAAGAGGACAGTGCTAGTATTGACCCCCTTTCTAACCTGTTAATACAAAAGCACAAAAGCAGTCAAGTGGCAATTTAGGAGCTGAAACACTGCTGGGAAAAGCTCCAGCCCTCTGTGACCCTGCAAAGGATAAGGTATAGATAGTGTATTGATGGATGTTCCCCTTCTCCTCTATGCCAGGGGGCATCTGAAAGTCTTCATTCTCACATTTGCAGGACTTAGCAGACACCCTAGAGGGAAAGGGGGGGCTGGTGCTTTTAAAATGTTGTTAAATATTTAGGCATCCACACAGGCGGGACCCACCAGTGAGACGGTGCGTGTGTTCATGTATGGAGGGGTCTGTCTGTCTGGGATCTTGCTGGGGTCCAGCGGGACAGATATTCATGCTTCACTAGAGCTTCAAAAGCATCTGTGCTTTCTGAACAAAGGGACACAGTGAAGCTCTAGGCTTATAATCAGTACCGGTCTCTAAGTGCCTGGAGACTGGTTTGGCTCACACACACTTTTTATTGTGCTTAAGATTTTTTTTTTTTTTTTAATACGATTAATTAAAATCAGTGATACACTAGGCACATTCACTGCATCTGACAGGATACACAGACACTAATGTCAAGACCTTTTCCTGCACACTGGTTGTCCTGTCCATATCTTCATGGCAACAATCCCCTGTCTGAGTTACAGTATAGGAGAGTCTGGAGGTCTTTGAAAAGTTAAATTGGCTTCATTTACATCCTTAAATTTTTTAAAACACTCTTGGTAGAGGTAATGTTTTTCCACTGTTCAGTGACCCTGCACTGCAGGTCTACATTTAGAGTAATGGTACTGTATGGTACTGCATTTTGCATTGTGTTTTATCCCGGTGGCCCAGTTTTGTATGAATGAAGTACAGTAGTCATAGTGGTGCAGGTGTGTTTAGTTAGGGTGTGGTTTCTGGCTGCTATAATCTAAACATCTGCCTGCAGGCTGAGGGTGTTGGGTCAGGAGGATTCATGAGGATGAGGGGCATGGTGACGGGATTGTAATTTGTTTCTAATGAACTCTGGAGGCGCGTGGCAGAGAGGGGCCCACAGGGACAGGGGTAACACTTCCCCTAACCCTTCATTAAGCTCTGCAGCCCTGAAAGGTAAACAATGATATTATTGTTTCGAGGTCTTGAGGTAAAGGAGGCCAAGAAGGGGGGGGTTCGCTCACAGCTCAGAAGTTTACCTGTATGATTTCCAAGGTGCATACTGAAAAAAGTATTTAGAAAATATCCATGCCTGAAGGCTACTTTTTTGAATCTCAGAGTGCACACACCCAGACACAATTTAAAAACACCCCATGGGTAAACTGAGGTTATCAAGATAGGGCCTGTGCTGAGACTTGCAGCACCACTCCCACTTTAAAGAGACAAGCTTTCTCTCTCTCTCTCTCTCTCTGTCTGTCTCTGTCTGTCTCTCTCTCTCTCTCTCTCTCTCTCTCTCTCTCTCTCTCTCTCTCTCTCTCTCTCTCTCTCTCTCTCTCTCTCTCTCTCTCTCTCTCTCTCTCTGTCACACACACACACACATACAAGGAAATTTGTAAACAGCCAGTTGACTCAAATACTCCTCACTCAGGTGCGGGCTCACACATTGGCTCACTAATGCCTCAAGACATCTGTGAAATCCATATTATATATATATACATATATATTCATATCTACAGTACAAACATTAAGTATATTGCCCCTAAACCAGTGAAACACCTGGCAACGCTTACTACATATTGTCTGCAGAAATCCCACCATTTCACACTGCATGACAATTTACTCAAGTGTTGTCAATGTTTAAGGGCTTCCAGATTATGACTGGATCTATTTATTTCCATCTGGCGCATTTGAATGGGATTTTTTGACCTAATATGATTAGAAATTCTCTACTATTATACTGATTTCTCTTACATGTGAGATGTATATGTTTATCCACCTTTTAAAAAGTTGGACAACTTCTAAATGTTTATCTGTGCTGTTAGAGCAGATGTGACAATTTACCTTTTTTTCAGCTGTCAGGTCGACAAGTATCTACTTAATAGGAAAGCGTCTCTTAAGCACACCATATGAACAGTAAAAAAGGCCAAGAGCCAAACCAAATGGTAGAAGTGTGGACACTGCCCCAGAAAAGCACTCAAGGGCTGTGGAAAATAAAGGGATAAGAAAAAAAAATGCAGAGAGAAGTTGGAGAAAAAGAGCAAAGGCGGAGAGAGGTTTCTCTGTTTCTCTCCACTCTCTGCTCTGTGATTATGTACGAGTTCAGCAGTTGAACTTTACGCACCCTCCACTAACTATTACCTTCGCTCAGTACTCAGACGTTGCCACGTAGAGGGAGAGAGAGCAAAGGTAGGAGAGAAGGAAGAAATTGTAGGGTTTGAGAAGTGGATAGTGGATATAAATAACAATGAGTGTAAAGAAGTCACAGTGGACTTGGGTCCTGACTGGGAAAAACAAAGCAGTGAGATCTGAATTCAGGAGAGTAGCGAAACCTCCGGGCATAGAGAATGATAGCTGGGATCAAAAAGAGGAGGAGGAAGGTGAGAGGAGGTATGTGGGGTCAGAGTTGTGTTTGATTGAATGCCAAAAAGGGAGGGAATTTGGAGGAGTAGATCGTCAACGTATACATGGGTAGGAAGTGGGAGGAGGCAACAGAGGGCTTTAACCAGGTGTGGAGAGTGCCTTCTGAGGCTCCGGCGCCTTCTGAGGCTCCGGTGTCTGGTTCAGCCCCTTAGGCTGAACCATTGCTCCTCGTGTGTGTGCCGGTACCAGCTGAAACATGCCCGGCCCTCTGCACACCACAGCTCACACACACACACACTCTCCTTACACTGCACCGCCTCTGCTTCAGAGTCAGGCACTCCTCCTGTTAGTCTTCACACACACACACACAGACACACATGAACACACTCACGTCACTAAATCAGAGGATATCTTTTTCTTCTCGTGGTATTCTGACAGTCTGCCAGTGTTGGTAGATGTTTTTCCCTTTTTTATCAGTGGAGTATTTTTCATCTCAGCTTAACCTTGGATTCCTCACAGCAAGTCGGGCACTTAACTCAGGTATAGCAAAATATGATTATCTGTAAAAAAAATTTTAGAAATGTGCTTTCTGTCCAGTTTCAGTAACCCTTTTTAATTTTACATGTAATGTGATGTGGCTGTTGTTAAACTGAGACAAAACTTGAGTAAGATAAATTGTTTTGCAAAAGCCTCCACATGTAATTATAGCCTAGGGCACTACATTCCTCTGCTGTCACATGTTGTCTTTTGAGTTTATATGTAACAGAAAAGTCAAATATTTAGCGACGGAAACATAAAGAGCCAGACAGCTGCACATCTGTCCATGCATCTCTGTTGACCCTCTAACAAAGAGCAGGTTCATGCTGGCAGGACTCTCTCACCATGTGGGTTGCTGCTTGGTAGCATTCTCTTTTCTGACTTTCTGGCAAAGAAAGAAAAACATCAAATATGCCGTGCACATGTATTTGAATCCTGCTTTAAATAAGCAAAGTTTTGTGCTGTACACCTGTTTTGAATGTTCTTTTACCTTGAGCCGCAGAGAAAGTTCATACAGTAAGAGCTCTGACACACCAAACCGGGCTATAAGTATTAGTGATGAGAAAGCCCCACTGTTTAATGATTTTCTGTCGCCTCATAACACCTACAGTACCAGTCAAACGTTTGGACACACTTGTGGGTCCAAACCTTTGACTGGTACTGTATGTCACCTCAGGCCTTCTGTTAAAGTTGCATTTAAACGTACTGTAAAGACTACAAGTGACTGGCAACTGACCACCAGCATGTACATACATTGTAGGAAACTAGTCAACAGGTCTTGTTATATGCTCAAAATACAAATTGAGAATATGTCAAATAAGAAGTTGCGTCTGGCACTGTAAAAGCTTGGCTTTGCACTGGTGTTGTCAGTCTATGGTCTTTTGCTCATGGAAGAAAAAAGGAAAAGGCAGAGGCAGAACTTAATAACAAACTACCTTAAATGGGTAAAATCAGTGATTCACAAGGCTGAACAGTCAGTTAGCTCTCTCACTGTTTCTGTTTCAACATGCAAACATGTCTGCTTGGAGTGTTAAAGATATATAGGGACTTAAAGATATATACTAGTGTTGTTGAAGAGTATTCATCACTGAGAAGCCTAGCGTTAACCCCGTGATTATTAACTGTGGTTGAAAAAAATGAAGTCAGTGTGACAAGTCAGGTTGTCTGCTATACTTCATTTGTTTGGATTTTTTGTGCAACAACCCTGTCAAAATCCCCCCAACCAACAGAAGGCCAGGTTTAGTGTTGACCAATGAAATGACCCCTGCCTCCTTGCGGGCATGTTTGCTTTACTTCTTAGAGCATCCCGTACGGGCAGCTAGTACCTGATGAACCAGGTTTATCGGGTTGCGTTTTTCCAAAAGTTTACTCTGGCTCACCATTTCGGCAGCAGTCCTGTGCAGCGCCACAGTGGCCAAAACACCCGCAGCCAAAACGCCATGTTGTGGCCATAATTCAAATTCATATTGGTGTGAATGTGACAGTTTAACAACCAAAGCAGTGGGATTAAAATCAGTTTTTATGACGGTTTTATTAGCTGATGAGTGTTGAGTGAATCGCCTGTCTGCGATGATGCATCAGCTAGTTTTGTTCAATTTCTTAGAAAGGATCCCTGATTAACTTTCACACAGCTTCGTAGATACAGATTTAATTGGCTTGCAAGCTGCTTTGCTTATTTTCCTCACTAACATCGGCTGTAGCATGTGCTAACAGGCTAAGCTAACAGTGTGTCAGTGGCTTTGCACTAGCAGCAGTCTGGATGGAGGAGCTGCTGACCAGCCTGAGAACACTACAACTGTGGGTCCTAATAAGAAGTAAAACTACAACTGTGGATCCGTGTTACGCTTATTACTTCAATTTTCAAGTTCAAGCGACCATCTTGCCACTCTCACACGGGCTTAACCATAGAAACGTTTATGATGAAGGTGACATCGTTTTCTCCTCCAGCACACCAACAGGCGGGTGCTGTGCTATGTGGCTACTATAATACTGTATGCAGCTACTATAGTAAAAATCACAGGTGCTTGTGTATAAATTAACCGTCCTTTTATTCCAAAAGTCGTAAAGAAAGCAAGGGAAGTACATTTAATAAAGCCCTGGGGGGCGGGAGTGGATGAACCTGGTTAAAGAGTACCCGCCCATAGGACAATCTAAGAAGTAAAGCGAACATGCCCACAAGGAGGCAGGAGTCATTTCATTGGTCAACACTGAACTTGGTGTTCTGTTGGTTGGGGGATTTTGACAGGGTTGTTGCACAAAAAATCCAAGAGCAAAGAAGCAATCTGAGAACAGAAGTTCCACGAGCGCACAGAAGCAGCCTGAGTGCGAGGAGAAGAGCTGAAGCTGGAGCACTGGAAATCTGTGCAAGCAACATTATATTTGAGTGCAAGCACACAGTTTGAGCAGAAACAGAGCACATCTAAGCGCAAACAGAGGCTATTTGAGTGCGAGGGCAGGGTTTTGAGGGACAATATTACAAAATTTGAATGTGAAATCAATAAATTATGCTCTCAAATTGATATACCACGCTCTTGAATAAAGATAGGGAAATAGCTCCATATATGTATTGTTGAAACATACAAACTGTAACCAGTGGAAACACAAAGGTCATAGAAATAGTGCAGGGGCATAAGTTGAAATCTCTGCCTCAGCAGTAGTGGTGCTCTCTAAACTGCTCTTATCTGGTGTCAAAGTACAGTTTGATCAGTTGCATAACAACCACTCCTCCTCTAAACTTGTAAACAAACACAGAAACGCACGAACACCTTTGTAATGATGAGTAATATTGCTTCCCATCCAGTTGCTTGGGGTCGAAGGTGTGTTTGATGATCCAGAATGATGTCACCAAGGCAAGCCAGCATGTTGTGGGTAAACTAGGGCTGAGTATTGTTTAAAAAATTATGATACCAGTACCAATACCAGTACCCTTAAAGTGATACCAATACCAATAGAGTACTTCATTCAATACCTTTTTTTTCTACTTCGTTCTATACCCATAATATGAATGGAAGCAATCAATTGCGTGAAATGCCATCACTCCTCCCCATCCAAATTATTTTTACACAAATACATTTTGAAACTGTACAAAATTGTACAATGAAGTATTATCACCACAGACTGTATGGGTTGTAGCTCCTGCGGTAGTGGGCCAATCACACGTCACATTAAATTGAAGAATGCTTGCAGTGATTGACTGCTAGCAAAACCATACAAATACTCATTTTTTACCACATCTGGGTACAAAAAGGATCGAATGCAAGTATGGTTTGACTGGAGAAGTTTCAATACTACTTGGTACTCAGTTATTTCGGTCGATAACTTGAAGGTATCAAGTACAGATACCCAGCCCTAGGGTAAACCAAACGGAGGTGCGGCTCTGATGGGAGATAAAATGACAATATTTTAGGTAGGGATAGCTTACAGTGAAACATTCCACTACAGTTAGTCTGGATGATCATCCTGAAAGATACACAAAAACTATCACTAACACACCCTTCCTCTTATTCATTCACCCATGATTCATTGTGTACGCGTTATATCGAATCTGGCATGCATGTCAGAACACACTCATACCAAGTCTCCAACTCATTTTACTACACAGTTGCGAATCTCCACCTTCGTCTTTTTCTCCTCCTTATTCCCTCTCTCTTCCAGACATCTCCTGTCCTTCACTACCATTCCCACTCCTGTTCCCTGCTAATTGTCCTCTTCCTCAAGCTGTCAGGAAGCATTATAGTCTAATGTTCTCACACAGCCAAAATACAGCAGGAGACCATTTTTTCCCCTCCGCCTGCCTCCCCCTCTCCACCCTATGAAAACTATCAAAGAGGGGGTGCAGGCTGTGAGTGGCAGAGCGTGCTGTGGAGGAAATGGGGATTTATGTAGCTGTGAGGAGACAGCCTCTAATGTTATAGCTCCGTGTCAGTCCTCATACTGCACAGTCACCACAGAGCAACACACTTGCACACACTTTATAAGTAAGAAGGAGGCGAAAAAACAAGGTTTATTTCAAGAGGGTAACAAAAAGAGAAGGAGAGTGAAAAATTGAGAACACGGAGAAAGGTTTTATGTTTTCCAGGTAGTGAAGGATTTTAAACTCCTATCCATCACCTCTCATGTCTGCAGTTGGAGTCTAATAAAGCCTTGAGTCAGACACACATGCAGAGGCCTGTGTTTGTGCTGAGTGTGTGTGTGTGTGTGTGTGTGTGTGTGTGTGTGTGTGTGTGTGTGTGTGTGTGCGCGCGCGTGCGTGCGTGCGTGCGTGTGTGTGTGCGCCTGTGTGGACATGATCATTCATTTGGGTGGAGTTGAAACATGAAACACTGTTCGTCTCTGCTCCTAGTTATAGAGCATGTGTGTGTTTTTGTGTGTGTGTGTGTGTGTGTGTGTGTGTGTGTGTGTGAGAGAGAGAGAGGTAGAGACATGGGTTGTGAACTTGTGTCTTTATACCGGGGCTAAAAATACTGACAAGCCATGTGCAAATCACATCTACACACACACACGCACACACAGACTGTAAACAACCAATGGTATTTTTGTCTCTATGTTTCTCACTCTTGTGTTATCTAAGCCCTTCATGTGACCGTGTGTGTGAGAGAGAGAGACAGAAAAAGAGACTTGGTGCCAGGTCATGCTGAGAGCTTCATCTGTTGCTGTAGAGAACTGAGCACAGAGCACTTTCATCTCCTCACATACCCATAACACAAGAATAATCATTCCATCAGACTCAAGCAGGGCTGCAACTTTAATTAATGAAATGTTTAGCCTGTAAAATGTCAGTAATATTTACAATATTCCTCTGAAAATGACTAAATTTCCCTCCTGAGACCCATTACAATTTCCTAAAGCCTAATATGACTTCTTCATATTGCTTGTTTTGTCTTAATAACAGTCCAAACCCCCCAAACTATTCAGTTAACTATCACATAAGAAAAAGAGAAGCGGCAAATCATCACAGTTGAGAAGCTGGAACTAAGGAATTTTTGGCGTTTTTTCTTCTAAAAAATTTAAAGTGATATCAAAATAGTTGCTGATCATTGTTCTGTCGAGCTAAATGACTAATCTAGGGCTGCAACTAATGATTATTTTCATTATGATTCATATTGCTGTGCTAAAATCCACAATTTTTCACCATGACAACATTTTCTTTTTTCTGACAGTCCAAAACCAAAACATGATAAATTTACACTGAGAAAACACAGAGAAAAACATCGTATCCTCACATTTGAGAAGCTGAAGCCAGAGAATGCTTGGCATTTTTGCATGAAAAGTCTCTGCAGATTGATATACTATTAATAAATTAATTAATTGACTAATTATTTCAGCTTCAAAGGTGCAGTGTGTAGAATTTAGTGGCATCTAGCAGAACATACTTTGCAGAAATGGAATATAATATTCATAAGTATGTTTAATTAGTGTATAATCACCTGAAAATAAGAATCGTGTTTTCATTAGCTTAGAATGAGCCCTTTATATCTACATAGGAAGCGGGTCCTCTTCAACGGAGCCCGCCATGTTGCACCACTATGTTTCTAGCCCAGAATGGTCAAACCAAACGCTGGTGCCTTTTGCGTTTTTTCGCAGCCACCGTAGGTTCTCCTACACGCTTGGAAGGGGAGGGGGAGGGGTATTCAGTTGGTTGCAATCTGCAACCTCACTGCTAAATGCTAGTAAATCCTACGCACTGCAACTTTAAGCTAAGTTAGTTTTTTCTACTTTTTTGTCATTTACCTCTTACTTTCCCCCATTTTGTATCTGCAGTCAAGACATCAAGAGGCACATGAACATATCTGTTTTATGTCTTAGCTGCTTATTATTCACTGTGTGTCACAGCTCCTGTTTCATAATAGACTGTGTCTGTGGTGGTCAGCTACTCATTTAATCAGTTGGTAGGCTACACAGTTTTGTTGTGGCACATTTAAAAATATGAAACAAACCTTACTACAGCCTGGTGGTCACAGCATGTTCAGTCTTTCCACCACCAAAGGCAGACATACAGTCCTCGTTAGAATAACCTCTGGTGGCTGATCATAAGAATGAGCACACACAAACACATACACACACACAGAAACACACACACACACACACACACACACATGCACTCCTTGGCCTTCCACATCAGTTCCTCCCTGTCAGAGCGAGCTCATTACCGCCAGAATCTGGCCCTCACACTGAGCCAACCTGCTTTGCTATGCAGTGTTTTTACACTGGCACAAAATGTCAGCTCGCTAAAAGCATCTGAGCTCCCCTCTTCCCGCTGAGAGGGAGAGGGAGAAGGAGGCAGAGAGAAAGAGAGGGAAGGAGGAGGACGATCAAGAAAAGTAATGAAAAGAAAGCAAATGTAGTTACACTGAAAGGCCAGAGAGAGAGAGGAAGGAGGGGTAGATGGCAACGAGGCTAAAAAAGAGAGAGGGCAAGCTGTTTGTCAGAGAAAGGGAGGAGGCATCACAGCATGACTGAGATTCATGTATTTTCCATGAGCTGTACGGAGTGGCACAGGGCATTATTTACCACCTACAGTATCATTTCCAGCTCTTTCTATATCCCACTAGTTACAGTAGAGTGAACCACCATGTTATTCACTTGGTGATCAGTGACTTTTGATTAAGTATTCATTATTTCTGTTTGCATCTATAAATAAATCCACATAGCAGAGTTAAATACACAGAGCCTGACATGAGTGTTGTTTTGATGTGCGGGATGAGAGGAGATGCTCCAGTGCTCAGTGTGCACTACAACGCTCCCTCACAGCAAAAGTGACACGCATAATAGCAATTTCTCCTACTCTAAGCAGGCGTAATTGACATGCTACTGTTGAAACCCGCCATTAGAATCAGCATACAGCTATGTTTAGTGTTCTCTTTTCCTCACTTTTGTTCATTTTCCTATCAGTTTTCATATTTAACACCACCCAGCTCAGCCCAGAGGAACATCTCATAATGTGGCCAGTGTGTGGGAGGCTAAAATGTGGTCTGCCTGCCTGTTTGTCTTCACTAAATAATATTTGTCATCTGTGTTGATTTAGGCCACTTAAATAATCACAGTTTTTGGAGTTTGTCTGTTTTTTGCTGCTTATTTTTTTGTTATTTGAGAATCAGGGATTGCACACTATACATTCTTGATAGTGTTTTCTGTTATATTGTGAATAAAGAGGTGCTTTCTCAGTCTCCACCTGTGCCGTGACTCAGATTGTAACCTTGACAACAGTGTGAAGGTCAGCAGGGGGGTGTCTTTGGACTGACTGCTGCCATGGTGATAGAGGAGAGACAGGGGGTTGCTGTGGCTTCTTATATCAAAGCATGGCTCACAGATGTTGGACATCAAAGATGTTTTTCTTTTTGCTCCTGTGTATGCGTGCGCCTGCCTGAGAGCACATGTGCATCAGAAAGAGAAATCAGTACCACGGATTTGTGTTCAGAAATGGAAGGCATTAGGCTTTAGTGCATCTGAAGCTGTCAAGACTAGTGCACACAATCATTGACTCACTACTTCAGGGTTTGGCTTCCATTTTGATTTTTTTCACTCATTAAATCTATAGCCCCACTAAAGGTTGGGGTATGCTTGAGACAAATTAGTTTGTACAAAGTGTTGTCTGATCACATCTACAGGCAAAAGTCTTAAGTCTGGTTGAAAAGCCTGCCATCATAGAGAATGGAGAGATGCCATGAATCATACAAATGAGAGGCACTTATGGTGTTACACTGCACACAAAAAGTGAAGAAAGTAGATGTGTGAAAAATGAAAAAAGAGCACTTCCTCATACCTGACCAATCGCTGCATGTGCATTGATGTTGTATCGTCTGCTTTTTGTAAGTCTTGTTAGGTTTGTTTTTTTTAATGTATAACATAAACCTACCCAGTGACTAAAGATAAAATTTGCTAGTGGCTAAATTTGTCACATTTACATCATACTGATGTCAATTAAAGGACCAGTGTGTAAGATTTAGTGGTATCTAGCGGAACGGACTTGGTATAAATGGAATATAATATTCATAAGTATGTTTTAATTAGTGTATAATCACCTGAAGATAAGAATCATTGTGTTTTCGTTACCTTAGAATGAGCCCTTTATATCTACATAGGGAGCGCGACCCTTTCCACATAGGCCGCCATGTTGCACCGCCATGTTTCTACAGTAGCCCAGAATGGACAATAGTCAATAGACAATTAGTCAGTCCAGCAAAGCATGGACATGGCATTGAAAAAAAAATAACCTCTCTACCGTTCTACCTCCTGAGCCACAACCGCCCCTAGAAGACTTATCACCTTTCTGACAATGTCAACAAAAACTGAAAATACATAAGCTTTGTAAAAGTAGAATCAATGGCAGAGCTGTTATATTGGATTCCATTAGATTGCACAGGTGTTCCCAATAAAGTACTCGGTGAGTGACTTAAGCAGCCACTTTTTTATTCCGGCCCTCTGCCATTTCTCACTAAGCTTTACTGTTTTTCCCCTCATTTACCGTATGCCTGTAAACTCAGCATACGCTTAAGAGTTCTTTTAAGAACCGCAGTTAGTAGCCTCCAGTGTAAGGAAACAACTTTATCACAAGCCAACGTCATGCACAGATAATTATATCCAAGGTTAGTGTGGCAGGATTGGCACCGTTCCACTCTGCTCCAGCTGGGCACCATGCGGCAGGCCAAAGCAAAGCCAGTGATGTGCAGGGTTTGAGCAGAGAGATCAGAGCAGGGAGCACATCGATCCACTTCCATGTCATTAAACCCAAGAGTGGTGTTATCGGGAAAAGCAGCGTCACCCAGCAGACATCAATATCAGATAGAGAGATCTAGCCAGAGAGGAAGGATGAGATAACAGGAGGCGTATGTACCTTTCCAAAAAAGACAAACATCAAAAACTCAAACAGATGTGTGATTTAATTGCATCAGGATGTCACATTCTTGTGCAAAGCTGTTCCACTGCTTTAATGGGAGCGTTGATAGAGGAGCAAAATAGAGATGCAGAACTCTAATAGAAACTTCAAACATCTTTGAGTAAGTGATTCATTGTGATTATTTTTTAAGTATATTGTGAATGCCAAAAATTCTGTGTTTCCAACTTGTCAAATGTGATGGTTTGCTGCTTTTCTCTGATTTTTCTCTGATAATTAAAATTGTAAACCCAATGCTGATATCTCAAGATGGAGAGACTCTCAGTGAGATCAAAACGAACAGACAAATCAGACAACAAAGAATCTGATTTATAACATTGATGGGTAGATGCCAGGATGGAGATATGGATGAAGAGATGGAGAAGGGAGAAAGGATTATGTGAGTAGGTTGGCCTGTGTGTGGATTACAGACAGGCCATCTGCCATCACGAGATTATAATCCCACAAAGAGACAGACAAAGAATCAGGGGAGGCTGTGCATACCATGCAATACCCAAATACTGTGTATACTTTTACACAGTGAGAGAAACACATCAGTGAGACATCTTTATCTAAATAAAATAGTCTAAAACGGGCAAAATGTTAGTTTGAATCAGGAACTATCTCGTCAAAGAATGAGTGAACATTACTAGATATTCAATACCAGCTTTTTGATACTTGAGGTTCAATACCCAGCTCTACTTTAGTTTTATGACTTTATAGCATTGCATCATTTGTTTTGCTAACTATTCATGCAGTGCAGATAGGATTAAGATTAAGGTTAAAGATTTAAAGTCATTCCTCTGCCCTTGTTCCTCTCCGCTGTCTCTGTGTCCCTGTCTGGCATGACTCCATATGAAACAGCAGAATGACATCCCAACACTGACCCGCGCCACCCTCCTCTCTCCCTCCCTGCTTTTTCCACCATCCCCTCTCCCCACTGGCCAACTCTGCATACACTCAGTCCACCAGCTCCTCCCCCATTTCAGTCCAAACCAGACAGAGAGAGGCAACCGGGAGTGTACTCTGCTTTTCACTGTTCCCCTCCCTCTCTCCCTCTTTCTCTCTCTCTCTCTCTCTCTCTCTCTCTCTCTCATTCTCACACCCCTCCTCCAGTCTCTCGCTCCCCTCCCTCTCTCGGCTTTGGGGAAGCAGCGATCAGACCCTGCCCTTCTCTTTTGACAAACAGACAGACCAGAAAACAAGCAGAAAACAGAGATAGAAAGAAGCAGTGAAGACTGAACTGAATGGCAAGGAGAGGCAAGCAGGAGAAGTGGTGATTGATTTTTTGTTAGTTGGATCAAGCGCAGGGCGGGATCCTTCCTCTCCTCTCTTCTCCTCTCCGCTGGAATACCACTGCAGGGCTGGGAATCTTATCCCAGTCCCACTCCAGCTCTCCCAGCTCAGCCAGCTCCGCTCTAGGATGCTGTGAAGGATGGTCCACCAGGAAAACTGTTCTTACCAGGTAGTTCTCAGATTAAGATGACATTTAAGTTAATTGCTAATGTCTTTTTTTCATTTTGACACAAGCTGCTGTGATTTTGTTGTTGGTGTTAGCTTGGCTGATTGTGGCACTATCATATTTTGTCAGTTTATCATAAATCCTTAAATGTCATATTGAAACTAAGAAATTGCTGCACAGCTTTGGACTTGTGTGTCATTGCGGAGACTCAGACCTGTGTAGGAGCTGTCTTTTGTGTTACGTGATTGTGTTGTGAATCTGATGGCTGGCTGGTTGCTAAGAGAGCACTTGACTCAAGGGAATAATGTCCTACCTCCCCTCCACCTCCTCCTCATCCAGCCTCATCAATCCCTGTCAAAGGAGGCGATGAGGTGTGCAAGTTTTTGGTGTCATGACTGAACTCTGTGTGTGTGTGTGTAAATGTGTTCTGTGCTCTGAGTTTCATGTAGATGATGCGTTAATTATTAAATTCGGACAGCGTGGTGAAAAATAGGATTTAAATGTGAATAGTTGCTTGGAGGGGTTGTGCTTGTGTGTGCATTCATGTCTATGAGTGTCTGTGTGTGTAATTCCTGTACATGTGACAGCAGTGTCCCACTTTATCTAAAGAGGAATTGGGAGGGATGAAGCAGTCGTGATTAAAGGAAAGCAAACACATCACAGCTGTACATCCGATTTTCTACAACCAGCTCTGCGAGGGTAGAGAGTCTGCAATGCAGTAGAGATGGAGAGTGGGAACAAGCAGAGAGGTAGATGAAAGGCAAAAGAGACGAGCGGAATATGCCAGGGGAGGCGTTGAGGGGGAAAGATGGAGCTTCTTTGATGGGGAGAAGCAAGTGCAGAAGCAGGGAGGGAAAAGCTGCAGAGGAAGTGATGAGAAAGAGATGGGTGGATGGGCCTTTTGGGTGTGATATCAACATGCAACATGTAACATGAAACTTGGAAGTCCTAATTCTGTCCTCCAACTATGTGACTTTCCTTTGGGGTTTAATGGAACAGCGTTTGAAAAAAAAGTGAGAGTGATCTATGTATTGCTGTTTCTTGTGTGGGATTTGTCTTAGCGTAGCTGAAGGGCTTCAAACCGGTTGCTAACAATTGTAAGCACTCACCTCCCTGGCATTATCAACAGTTATAAAAGCTGATCTCTTGTCAGCTCCATTCACATCCTCTTAAAGCTCAAGATTAGGCTTAGGATTTAATAAACTGCCCTCAGGCCTCCAGTTTGGGATTTTTGCGGTGAGAAAACGACTCACATTATTTAACAAATAATTTGTATTAATCTTGGTACATGTTCTACATATTTGTATGTCAGGAGGGTGGATTTTCTGTGGGTGAGTGAAAGAGCGGTTGTGTAACAGGATAAGGATTTCCTGCCGTGTTTAGTGTAGATAAAAGCTAGATGGAGCAACGGAAAGATGGACGGAAAGAGGTGAAGATAACATGCCGAAGGGCTAGTGTAGAGATAGCGGATGAAAGGCAGAGATGAAACAGTAGCAGAAGAAGTATTGACTATACAGCCTGAGTAAAGAGAAGCAAGAGATGGGTAGAAAGAGAGCGATGAGAACGGCGTGCAGCTTTCTGAGCAGACGAAGATTATACATGATAGGGAGAATGGAAAAAATAATGGACGCCAGTTTAATCTAGGGAATGAAAATTCAGGGGGATGCTGAAAAAAAGTTTATTGACAGTGGGAGAATGGGAAGGAAGTTGTCATATTGCAAGGAGTGAACCAGAAAAGAGAGATGGAGTGAATAAGAGAAAGAACGAGAGCGGCGGTAAGCGGAACAGAGGGTTCTGGCTCTGATAACAGCGACTCTCTGGAGGCCCCTCAATTAGACTGGTAACCTGGCAACCAGCAGTGAGACAGCGCCCCTCACACATACACATACACCGGAGGATGGGAAGAAGTAAAGGGTGATGGGGGAAAGAACAGAGGACTAGAGGAAGAGAAAGGATTAATGAGAGGGAACGAGAGAAGGGTTTAATTAGGGAATAAAGTGAACAAGGAGTGGTGAAGGCAGGGTGTTGTCCCTGTGTCTCCGTTTGTCTCCTGGGACAGTCTAGTCTATGTCTTGGGGCAATCTTTGTTTTGGTTATCAACAGCGCTGTTTTCCTCCACTTTTAGTAAGGTGTGGTGTTCATCTTACTGTATTTGGCTACTGGTGGCTAAGAGATGAGAAAAGGATGAAAAGTAGTGGAAGGAAATGGAAAGCGTCTGTCCTTCCCTGTTTGTTCACCCTGTAATGTTAAGGCAAGCTCCCTCCCACTTAATGTCAAAAACCATTAGCCAATTAAGTCTCAGGCTGACCCAAAAAAACCAATAAATTGACCATTTGACCCGTAGTCAACCAAAAACCATCCATCGATTTAAGCCCTGTCAGGAAGGGTAGATGCATCATGGATCAATTTTACAAATAAACTATGAGAGCAAAAAGGACAAAATAAAATGCTCATCATTATATCACAAGAACAATCAATCATCAGCCAATCTACTGTCTGCAGCCATCTCCTTCATCTCGATGCAGCATTTCATTTTATTAAGTGCTTAAGTGAGCTGAAACCATGCTTTTGTTCATTGTGTTTACTACAGGCTGAGGTCTCAATATGTCATCCTGTTTTCAGATTCTCCTGTAAATCTATAAATCCGGTGGAGCTGTTTTGCTGTCAGCAGCAGCAGCAGCACAAGCAGGGTGAAGGGTGATGGTGAGATTTATCCGCTTGGCCACAGTATGTCATCTCGGGCCGTAGGAATACTGTCAGCTTGCCAAGGCCTCAGGAACTCTGATTGAATGTTGGATCCTGTCACACACAGCATGTGTATATATGTATGTCTGTGTGTGTGAGAGAGAAAGTATGTGTATTTATGTTATCCATATGTGTATACAAGTGCATGCAGTTTTTCAAGCTGGCTGGCAGAGCGATGAAGGAGAGCTCCAGTGTCAGAACAGTGTAACAGTGTATGAGGTGTGGCCTAATGAATTATAAATGAGGACTAGCAGCACAGTAGATACCGCTGATGGATCATACTAGAATGACAGAATTGAGGGTTGACAGTAAACCAAATGTATGGTATTATTGATATCCAATAAATGGTCTAAAACCCATGTAATTAAACTGTAAATAACTCTAACAAACATTGTTATCTAACCAGAAGTTCATCAGTAGCGAGACAACAGAAAAAGAAACATCATGCCATGATGCCATGCATATTTAAACAAGTCATGCTAGCAGCTCTGTGAGGCTGTATTTTGGCACAGTAGTACTTTGAGCATCCGTATGCTAACATGTTCACACTGATAATGCTAACATGCTGATGTTTAGCAGGTATACTGTTGACCATATGCACCATCTTAGTGTAGCATGTTAGCATGCTAACATTTGCTAAATAGCACTAAATACAAGGTCTAGCTGAGACTGATGAGAATGTCATCAGTTTTGCAGGCATTTGGTTAGAGAAATTATCATTTTGATCTGATGATGGCACTAGATTGAAGGTTAGGAGATCACAAAAGTTTATACAAATTCATCCTGAGGGGGATATGAATGTTACACTACAATTTTTATAGAAATCCATCCAGTAGTTGTTATGACATTTCACTCAAAAACACAAATTTGAACCTCATGGTTCTAGAGGAGAAAAACGTGGATCACCAAACACAGTGGTACACATTGTCTTGGAACCAACAAAGAAAACTGATTCATCCTCCTGGGACCATGAATTTCTGCAGAGAATTTCACGGCAATCCATCATAATAGTTGTTGAGATAGCACAGTCCGGACCAAAACAGTGGACTGACCAACCTATAGACTGACATTGCCTTCCATAAAAATCCTAAAATCCTAAAATAGTCATTGTTCCATTTAATGTTATTGAGGTAAGCATGACAGCTTATCTTGATGTAGACTTCAGGACTGTCCAGAGCACTATTAACCAGTGTCAGATTGGAAAAGAAGAGGACTATTACCTCTAGTACCTACACAGATTTAACAAGACACAAGTATTATTTGTAATAAAATTGTTACACATAGTACATAATTTGTCAAAACTAAAGCTCCCTCAAACACTGGCCTCTATGACACAGTGTGTTTGAGTTAACGGACTTCCCGATGGGCCGCCCCGTGCTCCTTTCGCAGCCCAATTTGTTTGGAACACAGAGCATTGCCATGGAGAAATTCTCACCACGTTGCTATGGTAGCAGCCCCCATTCTTTTCCTCCTCTTTCCAAAATAAGATCGGATCTGAGTCTCTAGTGTTCCTTTCAAATGTGGCAGGAAATGTGATATGCTGTTATAATATCACACAATTATATGCAGAAACATCACACATGCATTTGCAGATACAGAAACTCATAAACAAGCATGAAGCGGGACTGACAGAAAGAGCGAGGGCATCGCAAGTATAGGTGCATTGGTATCAAGCATATGCACGTTCACACACATACACACACACACACACACACACAGTGCCATTGGCCTTGGATGCCAGGCTTACAGGAGGTGCCAGGAACCCACTCTCCCACAGTCACCCTCTGTTCACTTGGAACAATACACCATTCTGTGTCTGTCTGTATGTGTCTATCTCTCCCTCTCTCGCTCTCTCAGCTGACCTGACAGTCAAGCCATCATCTACATCAGAGGAATTAACCTGTGTGTGTGTCTGAGAGAGAGTGTGTTTGTCTCAAATAGTCAGCTGAAAGTATCCTCAGTCTTTGGTCTTGAACTGTGATTGAGGCAATATATTCATGTACACATTTGTAAGTGTATGTGTGTGTTGCCTGCTTCTCATGTCCAGGTAGCCAAGATACCCCTTCCCTCTCTACCTCCTATCCCATTTGAATCAGCAGTGACTTCACCTTCACTATGAAGTCAGCCTCAGTAATGAAGCAGAGAACCAACGGGCCCCACCCTTCAGCCCCAAACAGGCCACTCTCACACACAACTAACACCGGTTTTATTGGCTTGTGTGTGCCTGTGTGTGTGTGTGTGTGTGTCTGTTGTCTATATTGTCCCCGGCAGCAGCAGTCCAGCGTGGGTGGATTCAGGAGAGAGCCAAACAATTCGCTGTACTCTACCCATAATCCTTAGGGATCAACACTGAATCAAACCTACTTCCTATTTTTTCATTTAACCCCTGTGTGTGTGTTGGAGTGGAGCATGCATGTTCAGATGAGCTTTGATGTTGTCAGGCAAATGCTTTTTCCCCCAGCTGTCTGATTATTTTTCTATCTTCTCTCTCTCTCAGCAGAGGAACAGATGAATGTGACTCATGTTCATCGTGTATCACTTGGCGTTCTCTTCCTTAGATACGTTTGTCCTTGGCTGGCTATTTTATTTCTTATCTGATATCCTTGTCTTCCCATTAGATCTCTGACTGTCTAGTATGATTCATCTTTTGAATCAGTCCACAGGTGGAGGTTTTGATGCTTTAAAAAAAAGACGGAAACAGTATAGAAATTTGAAACGGCTCCTGCTCCACTTGCAGGCAGGGTTAAGGTTTTGCGTATTTCTTCAAAGCTTAAAAGAGCGTTATTTTTTTAGCGTGTTTATATCTATAGTAACTTGACAGGTATAAGATATTTTTCATTTCACCTTGCAGCAAGCCTTGAACATGTGTATATTGATTATACGTAGCCTCGAATAGGGGATGACATGCACTATCTGCAATGCAGGTATCATTACTGCTTGCAGGTAATTGGTAATCAATAGAACAAAATGCCAGTGTATGGTATATAAATAAAAAGTAAGTGTCCAAGGAGAAGATTAGACATTTCTTATTACAGTATGAGAGCTGGATATTTTTGGAAAATTGCCAGTACTGTTGTGTAAGGTTTTTGCAAAACTAGGACTGCAACTAATGATTATTTTCATTATTGACTAATCTTCTGATTACTTTTTTTGACTAATCAATTAATCATTGTGGTCTATAAAATATAAAAAAACAATTTCCCAGAGCCCAAGGTGATGTCATGAAATTGATGATGTCATATTTGGCATTTTTGCTTGAAAATGACTTAAAGGATTATTAATCAGTTATCAAAATAGTTGCTGATTCATTTCTGTCCATTGACTAATCAATTAATCGACTAATGGTTGCAGCTCTACACAAAACCCTTTTTTCTGCTTAACAAAATAATCTACTGCTCTCAAATGCATTACAGTTGTATTTAATTTTGTCTCAATAAAAGTGGGACATACAAGAATAAAAATATAAAATATAGTCTAAATCTTGCAAAATTATCATTTAAATCTGAAAATATCTGAACAAAGAATGAGAACAACAACGATGTTCTTGATGCCAGCCTCCAGTGACCAGTTTTCGGTAGTCTGTTGTGAGGTTTGATACCCTACCCGCTGCTTTTGTAGCTGTATACACTAATGTAGTACTAAAATGATTAGTTTTACTTCTTCAACTCCTTTTATTTCTCAAATATGATGCTTTGCTGCTTTTCTATGTTTCATATCATTTTAAATCGACATATATTTGGGATTTCAACTGTTCATCAGACAAAAAACAATTTGAATATGTCACCTTGGACTCTGGGAAATTAATAGATATCATAGACAATTTAGCAATTAACTAAAAAGAATCAACAGATTAATCAATCAAGAAATATAATCAGTAGTTGCAGTCCACACTAAAGTGCATTCCACTGATTCATTACACACTGAAAATGTTGGCTATGTGATCCCCTGATGTGGTGATTATGAATTATGGGTATCCATAAGAACATAATAATGGTTTTACAATCCCTGTCACGCCTTCCATTTTTCTGTGTAACCAGTTGATGGTTTGTGTTTGTGTGAAGTCATGTTCCCAGGCAATATGATTCTGCAGCCATGTGTGGATATAATTTTCTGTCTGGGCGGCTATGACAAATATATGAGTCACGGGTCGATAGCGTCTCGCAAAGATGAGATCATTACACACCGTGGAGAGCTCAGATTGAAAATGTAAGTCATTGATACAAGGCTCAAGTTAGTGGTGACTGTGTGTGTATGTGTGTGTGTGTGTGTGTGTGTGTGTGTGTGTGTGTGTGTGTGTGTGTGTGGGTGTGGGTGTGTATGTGCGTGCCAGACTAATGGTCCATTGTGCTCTGTCAGGGTTTATTTAGCTGGCCGGGGCTGTGGGGCTGCTGGCTTTGGAGTCCAGACAGGGCACTATTTTTACCTCAGCAAGGGAGAGAGCACAAGACCTCCTCTGTTACATAAACACACAGATTTTTCACATTCGTTTCACTTGAGATATGAAAGTTAATCTACATTCTCTCACACAATTGTAAGCTATTCTAGATAAGAGGGTTAGGAAGCTTAAAAAGGAAAAACTCAGAACGAGTCCTGGGTGTGACAGAGGTTGAAATAAATATAGACTGGGTCCAGGAGATACGACAAGAGGCTCCAGACACACCAGGAGACATCTAACCACACACACACAGACACACAAACACACACACACACACACACACACACACACACTGTGGCTATCCCGTCGCTGTGGTGTCTCTTTCCAAACTGGCTGTGAGCAGCTGCTGCCCTCACGTCAGGGCGTGAAAACGGAAAAAAACACCAGAGTGAATTTCTCCCTCTCCCTCGCTCTGTGGCACTCTCTGGCTGTGAGAGGCCGCCCTGACCAGAGGGTGGAAGGTAGGGAGGGTCTAAAGGGGCCTTACCTCTGACCATTGTGCTTTCTCAGTCCTGTGGGAGAGGCAGAACAGCAGAGGAAACCCAAAGGAGAGTGCAGGGAAATGAATGAATGTCACAACATGTAAGAGAGGAACAGGGAGAAGCCACCAGTGGAGGAGTAGATTTTTTCTGGCTGTGTGTCAGATCATGGCAGGGGTGAGCCGGCGGGGAATATGATGCGTACTGACTGGACCCAACGTCAGGAGTCGGGTCTGGACTAACCTACTGACTTGGGAGTAGAGAGGAAAAGACAGGAAGACAGAGAGAGAGAGGGAGGGAGGGATGAGGGAGGCGCTGGATACCATGGATGGTTGTGGTGGAGTGGATGATGTCATCAGGCAAGCGTCCGGCCTCTACCTTAGTGACGACTACAAAGAGGTAAAGGACCATGTTGCTGTTTATATGTGTCATATTCCAAGCTTAACTTTTTCAGGAGAAATCTGGTGGTAATCTATATTTATGTCAACACAGATCAAAACTCCTCATATGTTGTTTGTGGCCCATTGGTTCCTACTGAATGCTTGAAAGCGAGCCATAAATATATAGTTTCTCTTTTTCAAAGGCTAAATAATTCACTAAATCCCTTAGGCACTGTAGTTTCTAGCAAACGTAACCTAAACAGGAAATTGTGCTTTTTTTGTGTGTGTGTGGGGACTATTTTCAGATGTTTATTTGGTGCACTGCTGAGTATTTACAGCAGCAGGATGGTCTATGTGGGACTGACTCAAAATAAATTCACTGCTCATGTTCATGATAATGAAGGACCATGTCTCTCAGTGCAAAAGTGTGGCTCACTTATGTGTTTTTAATAGATTTTGGAAAACAATAGGGTTAATTGGCATGTAGGAATGAGCTATATCAGGCTATTTCTACAAAGAATCCTTTAAGCGTACGTAATCGAAAATGCTGCACGCTGAGGACTCACTGACATATCTGTGTAGTCAATAGAGGTGGACGTGAATGTGTTTACTTTGATGTTATACTTCAGGCTTTAAATATGTTACAACCCAAAGACCGAGGCTGACGTAATGCTTGGGTTTAAGTTTGGGTGTTTAAGCGCTTAGATATTTGTGGCAGTGCTATGACATAATACTGTGAGTAACTTAAATCTGCTTCATTCTTTAGGGGGTATAAAAACAGATTCCTCTACTGAATCTTTTCCCACAAATCCATCGTCTGGCCCTCTCGCAGAGAGAAAGCTCAGATGTCACTTGGAGACCCATTGTCCTGTCTAAACCCACTTCATGCTCCCCATATCCCCTCCCTTCTTTTGTCATTCTCCCCCCTATTCTTATTTTTTCCTTTATCCCACTATCGCCCTCCCCCCACCTCTTTTACCACCACACACACATTCACAGCTTTCTACCACTTGCTGAGTTGTTCTCCTCCAATCTGAGTGACAGGAACAGCCTTTTACTGACCTGCAGCTGAACTGTAAGAGGGGTCAGAGGTCAGGTCCCTTATCTGGGATAGAATGTTGCACTGCCTAGATAGACAGATCTCAGATAGCACACGGAAAGAGGAAGGATCTTACATACACACATTTTTAGACTACACGGAGAGGCTGTAGACTTTCAGATTGTATATTTAAAAAGAATATACACAGACTTCACTCTACATTTCCAAAAATATGTACAAGTTGATGCAGTTTTAGAGTAAACTAAGCCTGCAAGAACATCTGTGTGAACGGGGAGACTATACTGCACAGTCAAAACACACACAGAGAGAAGACACAGTGACCTTGTATCTGTTTGTAAAGCTGTGAGCTCAGCAGCAGCTCACTGTCAGACCTGGAAAACATATCAGTGTGAAGCTGTCCTCTGCTTGGATTCTCAACACCACACACAGCCAAAACACAGCAACCGACACATACACGCTTAGTACAACCATACCTTAACCTCTTCGACTCCACTCCCTATTTTGGAGAAAAAGTAAACTGAAATACTCAAATTAAATTGTCTGTAGCTCCTGAACTACAGTGACTATATGCATAAATTAGGTCTTGCCAGAAAGAAAAACTCCCAAAGTTTATAGTGAAAGTGTCAGAAATACTCTGAGTGATACAGAAATAGTGCAGATTACCTTTGAAGTCAGTAAAATTTGAAAAAATTTGTCTGCCTTATAAGCCTTTGTTTTTGCCTGTAAAGGTCGAGGGCAGTGTACCTGTCAATACCTGCCTCACAAAAAGATACATAGCACACAGTATGACCATTCTACAGTGAATGTTTTTTTTCATTAAAAGGTCCAGGCAGATTTCCAAAAAAGATATTTGGAGACTCCATATTTTTGTAAATTACAGCAATACCACAATGGGTGTGACGTAGAGAGGCAAGAAAGGGAGAGAGGGACAACTAGTTAATGTGGGTTTTTTTAAAAGCTCTCTGAACTGTTTTCCACATTCACAGTCCTATTCGGGTACTCTGTAATGTTATACTTTTCACTGTTGCTATACTTAAACAGACACATAGCCTGTGCTCACAAGACCTAGTATTCGTGTGTGTGTGTGTGTGTGTGTGTGTGTGCGTGTATGAACAGCGGGTTCTTGTCTCCAACCAGGGGGTGAGGTCTTTACCAGTGAAAAGCCTCCATTGTGCAGGAAAAAGGAGAGCACTTAGAGAGGAATGGAGGGAAAAGAGAAGAAATGGGGAAGAAATATTAATAAATGAAGGGGTGATACATTTTAAAGGACCTCCTCCACATTTTAATATTTTTTTAAACTTAAGATACAGAAGGAAGGCTAAAAAGGAGACTGAAATCAGAGAGAAGCAGAGGACGGAAACCCACTGGCATGCAGAGACATGCACACATTCATACTCTTCTCAGATCTTAACCACTAAACAATTTCTGGCCACAAGAGCCAGCAATTTGGGGGAGGGCGAGGGAGGATGCTCTTTGTTAGCACAGATAATTAAATTCATCTCCCTTCTCTAATATAGATATTCAGGGAAGATTTGAGGGCTCAAAACAAGCACCCCGTCGTCCATTGCCAGGGCTAAATCACCCTCCAGGCCCGTGAATGAATAGTTGTAATGCAGAGTGGAGGAGAAAATGTCTTTATCAATAAGCATTTTTCAACAGAGGAAATTGCCTGGTGAATTTGAGGAAAAACACAAATTAGCCTAATTGTGTTCCTCCCAATCTAATTTGGACAGTGATGGCTGTGGTGTTCAAGGCTAGGAAGTGAAGGAGGTGGTTAGGACTGTCATTCATTCTCTCTCTCTCTCTCTCTCTTTTCCCTTCCCCACATGCACATTAAAATGTTAATGTAATGGATCCAGCAATTTTCCATGTCATCATCGTGTGGAAACAGGCACTCAGACAATTTGCCGTCTGAGGATTTTATAAGACTTCTGCAAATCTCCCACCAGAGCGCTAGTGGGAAATGAGTGGGAAAGGTTACGATTACTTATTCATAACAGTTTGAATGGGTGACCCAGTCAAAAGAGCAGAGAGCTTATGATTAAGGCATGTGACATGCAAGGTTGGCACCTAATTCATCCAAAAACTGAAATAGAAAAGTCACACCTGCAAGGCAAGCAAAGGAATACAGATTGCTTCTTGTATTTAAGAGACTCAGAAATCTGTTGCTTTACTTCCAGCGAGAGAGGTATGTTTTCAGATTGATATGATAGCACATGAGATTTAAAAAGACAAGAAGATGAGGTAGAGCTGTCAGTATGGATGATAAAGGAAGTGTGAAGAAAAAGAAGTGAAAAGAGGAGCTTGTATTTACTACCCATTCGCACGTCCAACCGTAAGTGGCGTATTCCACACCTTTCTAAATGGTTTATGGTGCTGCTATGATGACTGGTTTAACACACACAGCCCACCCAGACACAGACAAACAACACAAACGAGCTGTATAACAGATGATGTTTAGACAAAGACAGGAAGTTTTGTTGTCAGGCAGGTGTGAGATGCAGTCCTACTTGCTAATCCAGTGACAACTTTTGCCTTGGTGGTGCTTTGAGGGTTTTATTCTACTTATTATGAGAACGTAATGATGTGTTACAGTGTTGATTGTGTGATTTAGAGCTGAAACAATCAGGTGTTCAGTCGACTAGTCAATACACAGAAACTTAATTGGCAACTATTTTGATGTTAGTTTCAGCCATTTTTAAGCAAAAACACAGAAAATGCTTTACTCTGTTTTATATGATTGTAAATGGAATATGTTAATGTAATGTCTATGGCTGTCAGACAAAACAAGACATTTAACTGATTAACTGATGATGAAACTGATGATGAAATAATCATGTGATTGAGAAGTTACCAGTCTAATCAATGCAGAAGTGATGCATTTCACCCTGACTCTCTCACAGTTCTATTATTAGTCTATTTAAGTATAACTGATTCATATCAAGCACTATATTTAACAGATTGTTCTCACGAATACATGTAATTTGTGGCCTTGTGTAAATGTGTGCCCTTATGTATCCATGTATATATAAATCATGAAATATTATCCCAAGGCAGTAGTTAGGTTGCCCTTGAGGAGTGATGAGCTTACCAGTGGCAGTGTATGAAATATTTCTCGTTTTAAATCATTGCAGCGCCATATGCTCTGTGTTCCGCCTCATTTCTTTAAACATCTTTCACCTCTGACCATAGAGCATGAAATGTGAATCACAACAAAGAAGTGTTTCATAATGTTAATGGCATGACTTTAACTGCTTTTGCGATGGCAGACGAAAAACTTTTTTTTTTGTTTTGATTGGGGAAGTGAAACCAATGACCTGTTCAGACAGTTAATTTGTGTCTGACTACCACTGCCATTTCCACTTTGAGAACATAACGGTGAGCAGTGTGTGTGGTCTGTCAAACTGTTAAAACTACGCTTTAAAGTTGATGGCGATGCTGTTTGATTACACAGTATTCTAATGCAAAACATCCAGAGTCCTCTTGAATGTGTCACACTTCCTCCCCAGCTGCACCTCAGCACAGCCCCCATTTGTGTTTCTTCTTAGCCCTCACCACATGAGGTGAACAAATGGTTAACAATGCCCAGTGAACCAGTGTTCTGTGTAGTAACTTGACTGACAGTGTGTCAGTTGTACTGTAGTCAGGCTTGTATGAGTGATGTACGCGTACATAAATGTGTTTGACCTGAACTGTACCACGCAGGCTACTGTTGCGCCTATGGAGCATTGAATTGAAACTCTCAAGTGTGTTCATCTTGACTCCCCAGGCTATCTTTCTTTTAAACACACACACACACACACACACACACACACACACACACACACACACATTAAGGAACAGTGCCAGGTCCTCTACATGCCAGTGTGTGTACTGGCAGTGCCAAGTGCGTCTTGCCGGGCTCTTGTGTGGAGTGGGATTATGTTAATTTGTCCTTGGTGAAGGCACTCTCACCAACGCCTGCACACAATCGTCAGGAGAGACAGACAGAGGGAGGAGAGAAAAGGAGGGAGCAAAGGAGTTAGAGAAAATGAGTGGGAGAGAGGTGAAGGTGTGATGAGGGATTTGGAGAGGGACGAACAGAAAGAACCGATGAGAGATACAACATGAATTGTGAAGGCCTGCGGGCAGACGGAGAGAGGTGGAGATGGAAGGAGATGACTGGAATTGGGGATAATGAGGGAGAGAGAGCAAGACGAATGACTGGTGATGCTGAATCAGGTGGATAAAGAAAGCATGGAAATGTGTGGAACAGAGATGGATGAGACAGGTGGAAGATGTGTAGAGGATTAAGTGGAAAAAGGAAATAATGGAGAAAAAGACGATTCAGAATATTCCTCTATACCCCAGGCCATTGGAGTATTTCCTGTTCATCACCTTCTCACCCTCTCACTTTATTGTCATTTTGCCTTTAATTAATAGGGAAAGTCAAGATACAGACAGGAAATATGGATGGAGGGAGAAAGAGAAAGAGCAAAATACTTCTTAACCATCAGGCCATCAAACGTCCCTGTTAACCTTTTTTTAAACCTACTCAACTTTGAGGTCAGAGCTCTCCAAGGTGTTACAAGATAATAATGTTAGGGATCACATATGGTTAATAAGTTAAGAAACAAGTGGAAAAACATTTTGATTCATAAAATGTATTGCATTAAGTTCATTGTATCTCATAACCAAGCAAGCATGAATGCCTTATATCAGGTGGAATTTGTCGTTAAAGATAATTATACCCACATTTAATGGATGTAGTGTTTTATTGTCAATCTACAGCATTTTTACCCATCACATGATCAACTCAGTAATTATACTACAGTCTTGAGCTGTTCAATGATGTGAGCACTCACAAGTCACAAACATGGGAGTCTTTCTTATCTCTGTCATGCATCCCATATGATGTGAACACAGTATCAGTATGCGTTGTTTGGCTATAAAGGGTCACAAGCCAAAAAGGCTGGGAAGCTGTGTTTTAAACCTTCAAAATGTTCTTACAGCTCACATCATGTAAACATTTCCACTCTGTCCTTCAGGCGTAGTGATTTCTCTTTGAGAGGAAGTCAGGAGCTCTGCAGTGGCTGCAGTTGAGGCAAACTGTGGTGTGTCTGACAGACTGAAAGCCTCTTATAAAAACAACAGAAAGTCCTTCCTAAGTCATAACACGTCCTGACAAAAATCTGGGCTTTAGTGTTTGTGTGCAACAGTAGCACATGTGAAAAGGTACTTCAGAGAATGTAACTCTTCCCAGTTGATTAGAAACAGTCTGAGCCGTTTGTTAGTTGTTTGGACTTCAGCTGAATGTGTTTACCTGCTATCAGCGTAGACGAGACGTCCTATGGGGACTAGTGTTTGCATGAACATGTGTGAAGTGCTGCCAATGCTGAGGCGACGCTGAGTTAGGAATTCAGGATTGGGAGGTGGCCAAGTGAGAGCGACTCAGGAATTGTGTAACGTTGGGATTCTTGCAGATTTACACATGTATGAAACTGGTATTAGTGCTCTTCCTCTGGAGTTTACTAAACTTAATCCTGTTTGAGTCCTGCATGAGAAGGCCTACTGTGTATGTGAGTGTGTGTATGTGTGTGTGAATGAGTGCTTACTGGTTGTTTTCTGAGACAACAGCACCACCTGCCTGTAAAATACTGCCAACATGTAATGATCCCTGCTTAGATATTTCACATATTTTTTCAGTGCTTCAGCTGACTCCACATTTTATATCAGAGCTTGTTAAGATGACACTGAACCTCTTCCTGCAAATTAAGATGAGTCTGCTGCTATTAATATACTTGCACCTGTGATTTGGACTGTCAGAAAGCACTCGGGGGAAAAAGTGCTTCTATTTGCACAAGCAGCCAATCATAGAGAGAAAGGGGTTTCAGGGCATGAAAGGAAACTATATAAGTACCTGTGTTTAAGCTGCTGAGACGACAAGCATCCACCCTGCTGAAGCGTCTTTTAGGAAGATACATAAACCCTTCCAGCTTGACCCTGACCTTTCACCTCATTGTGAAAGGGAGTGACAGATATCTCTGTTGGAAACCAATAAGTTAAAAAAGTAAAATTGTAACCATCTCTTGTTAATCTCCTGTTGCAGGCCCAAAAGAATGAGAGGGAGTCTATCAGGCAGAAGTTGGCCCTGGGCAGTTTCTTCGATGATGGGCCGGGCATCTACACCAGCTGCAGCAAGAGCGGCAAACCCAGTCTGTCCTCACGGTAAGACTTATGGCATCTGTCACATTACTTACTCTCTACCAATAAACATGTGACCACTTCCTGGGAAATACAAAATTTGGGGTTTCTAGTATTTTTTGTGGTCTCATTATTCCCTAAAGAAGTATGTACAGAAAGGGGAACCTTCACAAAGACAAGTAGTAGCAGTTGTTTCAATGCTAAGAAACATGAAATAAAAATAGCATAAATGAAAAATAACATGAATAAAAGTAAAATAAATCTGAGAGTGCAGATTTACTGTAACGGGCACCTGTAATGAAGAAGAGAGAAGACAGGAAATAGAGAGGATTTGTGCAATGAGCCAGATATGATCAACCCTTGGCTTTCACTTCCTAAAAGACCAGTGCACACACACTGCTACTACCTCCTACACTATCTTACTGGAACTAGATGCTCTGTAAACAGTTAAGTGCTCTTTGGTTTTCTGTGATTTGAATCACGTGGATTTCTCAATATTGTCGTGACAGATTGATGACTGTGGTGATAAATGCCTCACTGATGATAATAATAGGGAAATAGTCAGATGACAGTACTGTGAGGAAAAAAAAAACAACACAAACAATGTGATGGAAAGACTATTTCTAATCTTTCTTTGGCATTTAGTGTCTTTCTACTTATCCGCTAACAAATTCTCCAATACAAATATATCTGCATTAAGCTCATATCAGCCAATATATTGAATATCAACTTGTCAGCTTCTAGTCGTCAAAAAAGTTAGCAAACACTTTAGTGGCTCGTATGTTTGAGCTACAGGAGCTTTTTGATGCTGCCTCCTCTGTAAAATATAAAAGCAATCGACCACTCCAGTCCTATTTTAATCGGGACTGATTGGATCTATGCTGTGTAATCAATCAGCTCTGTTTGTAATTACTGCATTGAATAAGCAGATTATTGATCCACAGTGGGCTGGTCCTACACCTAGTGTTATTCCGCTCCTCGGTGGCACAAAACACCCCCACTGGTCCCAGGCAGATTGGATCAGACCTACTGGAGGCATCCTGGATCGATCCATATTGAAGACAAGAGGGGAGATGATTAAAAACACAAGCCCTCCTTAATTCTACCCTCAGCCAGCACTTTGCTCTGGTAATAAAGGCAGCTAGTGGCTGTTGGCTCTCCATTTTTACCTATATTTTTGTACTTTTAGTGCACACAGTACTTAGTGCATACAGTACTCACAGCACTCTAAATGCTCCATTGAGGTAAAGCACTTTGTTGAACTCATCATAGGTCATTTGTATTAGCAGCAGTGGTATTGACATTGCTGTCTGTTTTGGCCCTGGTCCGAGTCAATTACTGCACAAGCAGCTAACACTGAACTGATGTGACTCTTATTTGCATTTATTAATATTAACATATCTACGTCTGTTTCCATCTCTGTCTCTCCCCGCAGGCTGCAGAGCGGGATGAACTTACAGATCTGTTTTGTCAACGACAGCGGCAGCGACAAGGACAGCGATGCAGACGACAGCAAGACAGAGACCAGTCTGGACACACCTCTGTCACCCATGGTAGGCACCGTTGCGCGCCTTGAAGCACACACAGAATTATTAGAGAATTTCTCCAGAATGCAAGAATGAAAACAATCCTGAAGTCACTACGAAACATGTGTTATGATATACAAAACTGACAGAATGTGAAAGTGATTGGATGTGTGAGCGATACTGAGACAGAGCGAGACAGAAAGCAGTTGAGGTAGATATTCATTATGAATCAGGTTTAGTTGCTGTATGAATGTCTTTGCTCACGTTTTCTGGCCTGTTAACCAATTCATGGGCAGCAAATGAGAGGTGAATTGGAATACGCTCGCCACGGCCATGGATGAATGGCCCCATTAACCTCCTGTCAGCCTGAGACACGTTTAAAGTAAAGAGTGGGAGAAAGAGAGAATTATCATCTCTTTACATGTTCATCCTCACTCTCTTCACATCCCAGCTGATGTACAATGACATTCCTGTCTATGTATGAAATCTACATACCTAAATGCCAAGAATATATGAACATTCATGCTCTAACCTGGTCTCTTTTATCTTTCTCTTTCCCTTCCACTGGTGTAACCCCCTTTCTCCCACCTTTACTATACATTCTCTCCCCTGCCGTGTTTTCTCCCTCATTTCTTATTCTGTTCACATTCTCCTTCATATTTAATTCCACCTCGCCATTCTTGTCTTTTCTCCCTGTTCCTCCCACCACCACCTCCCTAAAGTCCAAGCAGAGTTCATCCTACTCAGACCGGGACACCACGGAGGACGACTCGGAGTCTCTGGAGGACATGGACTTCCTGAGTCGACAGAAGAAACTGCAGGCGGAGGCGAAGCTAGCGCTGGCTATGGCCAAGCCCATGGCTAAGATGCAGGTGGAGGTGGAGAAACAGAATCGCAAGAAATCACCAGTGGCCGACCTGGTCAGTAGCAGAATGATACAGTGTGATAGTATAATGTTGCCTTTTACAGTGAAGTTGTATTTTAGTAAATACTCAAAAAATGTGAAACACTAATTTTCTGTATTGCTCCCATGTTCTCTGACATTTTAGAATGAATTTAGAAAGAATGGCCAGTTATGTAGTAGCATACAAAAATAACACAAAATTGATTACACTGGAACCAAGAGATCCACTGATATTCAGAATGTGTAAGAGAGTAACTCCAAAAAAAGGACAGACGCATATTTTCTGTTTCAAGCTTTCGGTTTTGCTTTAAAGCAGCTATAATCAATACTTGTGTATTAACAATGGATCATGTGACTACTTGTAAGTGAAAGGGGTTTTCTCGGAGTGAGAATTACAGCCCGACTCTGCTGTTCCCTTCAACTCTATGGAGCTTTGTAGCCTCTTAAAACTCACTGTTTTAATTTTCTGGTTCATTCTCATCGCTCTCTTAAGTGTCGTTTCTAGCCAACAGGCAGCTTTTTTCAGAGGAAAAAATACTCTGAAAAAATCTGCTGTTTAGTACCTTCCCAGCACCAAATGGCAGCTAAAGAGTCAGAATTTTTCTCAGGAGTTGGTGTTGACAACAAACAAAGCTATAAGGAGTGTTATAAGGAGTTCGCCATATCAACACAAATGGTGATTATATGTCAGTGTTGTGTTTACAGCTTGTTTCTGCTGCCCCTGAGTTGCTACAAAATCTGCAGGTTTAAAACTGTCATCAGGAGAAGGTAGAGAGGATTTTTGTACAGTTTGTAAGATAGAAAATCAACACATGTCAACATCCAATGTTCCCAATGTCATGTAAACAATTTCAGTTCTTTTGTTTCAATAACTTTAGACTTACTGATAGCACTGATAGGCCTACACTAATGAGAACAACATTTTGAAATTAGCTTTTGAGACTGAAATTAAAATAACCAACAACCAAGTCAGTACAATACTGACCTTTTCCTGACACAGCTCACACTGGCCGGTAATAGACACAAGTCACATTTACCGAATCTTACACAAGTCTTACATGAGTCTTACTGTAAATGAGTAATACAGCTAAGTGGAGCAACCAGACATAATATACAATAATACAATTAACTTTTTTTTGTTTCCTTTTTAGAGCAAAAAGTTCATATTATGGTCAACGTGCGTCATGTGACATATTTTTGTCAGTATGGCGGCTTTTACAAGTGTCAGTCATGTGGTCCATTAGTCACAGTATATGAGAGTAGATGAGTGTTTTGTGTTTCAGTAAAATTAGTATCAGGTCAATTATATGTTATGATGATGTCACAGGATTCCTCTCTGTTCCTCTCTCCCTCTGCCCCCATTAAGAGGAAGGAAGGTGATGACGACCCTGTTCATCATTATTTCATCCTGTTTTATCTGCCTCGCTGCCTTCTCGGGAGCACACACACTGGCACACTCACACACCCAGGCAGTCAGACTTACACACACTATACTTCTACCCGGACTTACAGGCAGAACCGTTTTACTTATTCAGAGAAAAGAAGGGCAGCTCAGCCCAGGTCCATTTATAATTTATACACAAAGCATTGGCTGTGGTGTTTAGGGATGTAGCAGTGCTCAGCAGTCAGAAGACATCACTGTCACATCTGGACTGGACATACAGTGAATTTTGAGATGTGTTAGAGCTACAGCTGCCTGCAATATCCACAACACTGGAGATCTATTAAACCGCAGAAGTTTCATGTGCTACATGCTTCCCCTAGAACAATCCCTCTGCTGTTATACTGCTGCCAGTTAGTTTAAGTCAGCTCCAGCTAAACTGTATCGTCCTCCCCTCTTGCCAAGGGCAAAGCGCGGGAATTCAGCCAGCACAGTAAGCCTGTGTGTGTACTGGGAGTATGGGTTTTCCTAAATCTGTACAAGTCAGAGAGAGAAAAGAAAGTGGAGGAGAGATTTAGATACCAATATAAAAACAAATTTCTCTCTGTCTGCTTCATTCATTCAGAGAAGAATGTAGTTCCTTAATCTGATATTGAGTCATTAATGGTTGAACATTTAAACAGTAATTTGTATTCTTCATTAGTAGTGAGACCAATGTGTGACAGAAACTCACTGAGCACACTAGACCGTTGAGTCAGGTCTAACACTTCTTTATAACCTTCCCCGTCACCCCACCCCCTTGTATTGCCTTTTGACATCACATTTCTCTCTATGTCACTCTGCTCAAGTCCAGTCACCCAAAACTGAAACTGACACATGACAGCCTCCAGTACAGTTGCATCAGTGCCGATGTGAAAGTGAAAGAGGGGTGAGAAACGAGCAAGAGCCAGCCAGATGCCCACGCACACAACACTTATAGTGCGGCGCATGCAAAAAGAGAGAGAGGGCTCGCCCTTTTCTCGCCTACTGTTTGTCAAGACTGGAAATAAAAGCGGGAGGGCGGGAGAGAGAAAATTGGTGTTGGATGGAAAGAGAAAGAATGTAAACCGGTGGGACCGGAGTGTTGTTTGAGGGAATGCCGGGTAAACAAAAAGCAAATGATCTGCCTATGTGTGCCTGTGATGCTTTGTGATTGTATTGCATGTGGTGGCACAACTCTGCGGTTGACCTGAGAACATGCTGCAACTGATGGTGTTTGGAGCTTTATTTGTTCACATACTGGAAACTATACAGTGCTGCTTGAAAGTTTGTGAACCCTTTAGATTTTGCTCTATTTCTGCATAAATATGACCTAAAACGTGATCAGATTTCCATTCAAGTCCTAAAACTAGTTAAACAAGTGAGACAAAAACATTACACTTGTTTGTTTATTTATTGAGGAAAATGATCGACGTTACATATTTGTGCGTGGCAAAAGTACGTGAACCTTTAGGATTATCAATTTATTTGAAGGGAAAATTAGAGTCAGGTGTTTTAATCAATAGGATGACAATCAAGTGTGAGTCTGGGAGGCCCTACCTTATTTAAAGAAGAGAAATCTGGGTCTTCACTATCAAAGTCTGAGCTTCACAGTACAGGTTTGTGGAAGTGTGTCATGGCTCGAACAAAGGAGATTTCTGAGGACCTTAGAAGAAGAGTTATTGATGCTCACCACGCTGGAAAGGGTTGGAAAAATGTCCTGTGGATGGATGAGACCAAAATCGAACTTTTTGGCTTGAATGAGAAGCGTTCTGTTTGGTGATAAGCAAACACTACATTCCAGCATAAGAACCTTAAGCCATCTGTTAAACAAGGTGGTGGTAGTATCATGGTTTGGGCTGCTTTGCTGCCTCTGAACCAGGACAGCTTGCAATCATTGATGGAGCTATGAGCTCTGAGTTGTACCAGCACATTTTATAGGAAAATGTCAACGTATCTGTCTGTGAACTGAAAGCAAGACAATGACCCTAAATACACAAGTTATTCTACCAAAGAATGATTATAGCAGAAGAAAGATAATGATTTGGAATGGCTGAGTCAAAGTACTGACCTTAATCCTATAGAAATGCTGTGGAAGGACCTGAAGCGGGCAGTTCATGCAAAGAAGCCCACTAACATCCTCTAAGCTGATAAACAGTAACCAGAAATGTTTGTTTGAAGTTATTGCTTCAAAAGGGGGTCACACCAGTTGACCTAAAAGCAAGGGTCCACATACTTTTACCTCCCACAAATATGTAAGATTGGATAATTTTCCTCAATGAATAAATAAAAAAGTTTATTTTTTTGTGTCATTTGTTTCATTGGGTCAACTTTATCTAGTTTTAGGACTTGTGTAAATATGCAGAAATAGAGAAAATTCTCAAGGGTTTACAAACTTTCATGCAGCACTGTAATTGGCACAAAGAAAGGTCCAAAAACTCCAGGACACAGATTTTTATTTTCACTCTTAGCTCCTACTTGTTTTTTGATGACATAATAGATGTTTTCTCTAGATGAGCGTTCCTCAGATTTGATTGGAAGTTCCTGTGAAAAGTGAGATCATATTGTAAATGTTAGAAGGGAAATTAACCAGATTGCTGCAGTCTGCAGGTGTGGGCTCTCAGGAACAGCAACACCATTGCAGGCCTCTACCGGCGAGTTAAATCTCGCCACAGTCACAGAGCTCATCTACTGTGAAATTACATAAAACATTGCTACACTGTTTGTGACCAAACAGCAGTGTCAACTTGTACTTCCCCAACTTTACAGTCTCCTGATGCAAAGTGATGAACACCTCAAAGGAAAAATGATGTTTACTTTTGTTACAGGGGGGAGTTATCAGACGCAGTGAGAGACTAGAGAGTGTTAGTTTCTCACAGAGAACGCAACAACTGAAATACCAACTAAACACATTAGTCCACACAGCAGACGTGTCAGTCAATTAAAGCAGCTGACTCAGTTACAGGTTTCATTCAATTTGACTGATCCTATTCTGCTCACAATTCATCCCATTGTAGTTTAGGGTTTTTTTAATTTGGGGTTACAGTGAACAACCATATTCATTATGGAATAACCCTCTTACTATTCTTTTTTTGTGAATAGATTAATTGTTGAAGTTCTTAGAGCCAAAAGTGACATCTTGGAATTGCTTGTTTTTGTCTGACCAGCACTCCAAAAACCCAACAATATTCAATATTTTCTTGATGAATTATTTAAATGATTAATCATTGGTCAAAATTGTTGTAATGATATGTCCATGTATTTTCTGATGATAATATATCTATAAGTTTATAATTGTATATAGCAGACTTTTGGACCCCACTGTATATTATCCATAGTATTTGTTGCAATACTTGCCTTTAATTAAATATCTGAAAAACTAGATATTAAGACTAATTTTTGTAGTTGAACTTCATTCTTATCCATCTCTATATCCTCACCAAAAATCGGTTGGCAATATCCTGATGATGACGTGTCTTTTTTTCATGTACTCATGTCTCTGTGTGCGATTTCTTTCGGCAGCTCCCACACATGCCCCACATCAGTGAGTGTCTAATGAAGAGAAGCCTGAAGCCCACCGACTTGAGAGACATGACACTGGGACAGCTCCAGGTTATAGTCAATGATCTGCACTCCCAGATTGAAAGTGAGTTGACCGCACCAACCGCGCACACACACACGCACACACACACACACGCGCGCGCGCGCACACACACGCACACACACACACACGCACACACACACGCACACACACACACACACACACACACAGTAGAGTACAGGCATACCCAGTGACTGACCTCTACTTTCAATTACAGAAATGAGCAAGAGAACAAGTGGGGAAAAACATACACATGCATACTGACCCCTACCCTGCTCAGTGGATGTGAAAGTACTTTTATATATGTTAGTCAGTTCAAAGAACTTTACTAGTTCAAAGCTTCCCCTGAGCATTTACTGGTACCATACTATACAGATCATTGATCCTTGTACTCAGGGATGAATAATCTCTCATCTTACATAAAACTGTTCCAAAAGTCCCCATGAGTCCAAAATCATGAGCTAGTTTTTGCTTACAAAATAGACTTTCCCTTTAAAATCTCTTTTGTTGGTGTTTCAAATGTTCTTGGCAAAGCGGAGGGAACAATAGCTGGAACATGTGACGTGAAAACAACCACAGACTGTCAATGCTCATCTTTTTTTAGATGGCCGTGAGAAAAAAAATCATAAAGCCATTGCTGTATTTGATGTGTTTTAATGGACATCTATTAATGAAGGTCACAATAGATGATGTGTCCACTGTGGTGTTTAGAATATTTCCATACTGTATATCATGTTGAAAATTCCTACTTATAATAACTTCTTTAACTTTCATTTCAGAAACATTTTCATATTTGTAGTGATAGCTCTGTAGCTTGACACCTTTTTTATATTATTCTTATACTTTCTACAACTCCAGGTCTGAATGAGGAGTTAGTACAGTTGCTAGTGGTCCGAGATGAGCTACACATGGAGCAAGATGCCATGCTGGTTGACATAGAGGACCTCACCAGGTGAGGAAGCACTTTCAAAGAAATTAATTCACTGCCTTTACCCTTATTATTTCACTCATCTGGTGTAGTTTCTTCCTGACATTTTTATCACATTACAGAAAACACTTCAAGCTAACAATTGTCAATATTTGTGTTATTCTCAAGGAATTTTGTGAAGAAAAAGACCAAAACTAACTGTGTTTGTGTGTCTCAATACTTTCTGAATTCCCCACTCAACCCCATGTCTATTTGTTCATGCTAAAGATGGAAAATTTTTCTCAAATATATACTTTCATTTTAAAAATAAAAACAAAAAAAAAACGGCTCAGTAATTTCCTAAAAGAGCTGAACACTGTAACAGATTGTAAAGAGCGTCTTTTTAAGGGTCTATTTTCAGCTGCGGACTAACGAGTATTTATGGCAGAAGTAAGGTGTATGTGGAATAAACTACAATACCCATGTTCACGGGGATAAAGGAACATGTCACCCAATACAACAGTGTGGCTTCCTAATGTGTTTTTAATAGTTACTGGACAACAATGGAAGTGAATAAGCTAAATCATACACAGACAATACTTGTCAGTCGTTGGTTTTGGTGTTTTCATGGGATTTCTTGACAAAAAGAAAAATGTGGAATAGCGCCAGGCTCATCTTTTAAGTGACTGTATTTATTGTTTCTCCTTCCCAGGCATGCTGAGAGCCAGCAGAAACATTTGGCTGAGCGGACCCTATCCAAATAAGATGCCCGTCCCCACTCCACCCCGTTCCCCTCTGCCAAAAACCGAGCTGAAACCCGCTCCAAACCAGACTTTTCCCCCCTCCCGGCCATTCCACCTCTCCCCCCCGTGTCGATCCAAATCCTGCCCGCTTGTCCCAAGTATTTTGCTCCTCGCTGCTTTCCCGTTCCCCCATGTCTACCTTCCTGTCTGACCCACTGATTCCAGTGGTAGCAGCAGCACAGAAAACGGCCACCCTCTTTCATTTGCTTCTGTGGTTTTATCCCAGCGCCAAGTGCAGAGGAGCACCTCCTACTTCCTGGGAGAAGAGGAAACTGATTGTGTGTTGTTATGGATTCTGTCCCCCAGCTTACTGTGCAGTGATCGGCTTTGCTACTGTTTCTTTTTAACTTTCTACATTCGCCACTAAATTATAACTGCAAAAAAATGCAAAAATTGTGATAAAAAATAAAATAATAGTGAAAACTTTAGTAGAAAGTCAGTCATGAGAAAAAAGAAACAACATTGTATAAAAAAAAACGATGGAAAACTAACTTCTTCAGACCATTTTAAGTTGGACAGTAAAGTATTTCAAAGTCGACCTGTTTTTATTCTGCACAAATGGTAGTTTTCAACTGAGAAATGTTTATTTGAAGGTGCTAAAAGAGTGTAAAGGAAACATGCCTGCCTTGTAGTGGAGTCGTAGCTTTTGGTAATACGTTCACTCTAATTGCTCTTCAACATTTTGTGAATGTTGATTTTCTGACACGAGTCATTTTAAATGAATAAGTGTGTTAATATCGTTTTCATCCTATTGTATTCAGAAACTTTATTTGAGGGAAGAAATGTTTATGTACAGATATGTAAAATAAAGAATAAACTTTGTTTCATAATTTGTTGGTTTGTCGTACACTATGTTGAATTTTTGTGGTGGCATGTCAGCTGGATGACTGCTCTTTCATGTATTTCCTCATTCTCATTCTGATGAATTTATGAAGTGTAATGAGCTCATCACATTTTATGTCGTGTAACTCATTTCCCTCTGTTTCGGTCTTGCCTCATCAGGACACAGTTTGTGTCTTATTCTTTCACTCAGGTTGGGTCACTACTCTTCAGAGGAATATTAATTTGGACAGCCCCTTTAAAGTCACAATCAGGAATTTTTGTTTCAGATGAAAAATGACAGCATGTAAACTTGAAAAATAAATGATGGTCTCCAGTGGCTGTAAATAATTCTAGGTTTAGTAATGAATATGATGCTATTTTTCATGCAATAGATGATCAACCTTTCTTTCAGGAAGTCCCCCCTCCCAAGTGGTGGGTCATCTGTCAGGACTGCTGGTGAGTTTCATTTGTTGATGGTCCTTAAGTAAACACAGAGAGAGGCCAGGAAACTCCTGTTAATCACTCAACACCACTGCAGTTTCTGAGAGCGCACTACTTTTCAGAAGTGACTTCAACACAACAAATGGATGGATCATAGGTCCTAAAATCTGGCACTGAGAAGTGTAAGGAGAGGATAATGTCATGCTTTATGTACTGATGAAATTCCACATAAATTTTATTTTGACAAGCAGTTGACAGATACTGAACAACAGATATGACACACATTTGCCAAAAGATATATAATTTTAGCCTATATAAGACACAATGATCAACTCTCAAAAAAAAAGTCTAGAATAGTGTTCTTGCAGCTTTTACATGGATTAGTACCAATGGTGGAAGAAGTATTCAGATCATTTACGTCACAATTACCTGTAAAAGTTCTGCAATTAAAAGTTTTAAAGTATAGAAAGCATCAAAAAATACTCATTATGCAGAATGGCCCTTCATAATGTCATTTTATCATATTTGTTATATTATTTGATTATTTTCGCTCAATGTATTTAAGCAGCATTTTGATATTGTAGCAGGTTGAGGTGGAGCTAATTTTAACTACTTTATATACTGCTGGGTCTTTAAATCTACAGAAATGCATATGCACATATTTATATATATATGCAATAAGTATTGGCACTTGTTTTTAATAAGTTTTTACTGTGTTTGCTTTTGGTAATTTTGATTGATTTCGGTGTATTTGCGTGATCTTTTGCGTGAGAGTGAAGGAGTCACGGACCCACCCACTAGCGCTGGGCAAAAATAAAACAAAGCCTCCTCCATGCTGACGTCAGTATTGACTGGTCTTGAATTCCAGGCCAGTCAGACAAGATGGACATCCCCTCGGTATCAGTTTGAAACACAATTGATACACCCAACAATAATCATCTGTTGAACAGAACACCACAAGTGAGTAAAGTGGCCTACATAATGTGGCTGGTCCCAAGGATGAGGATGAATCAGGGTTTGCCCGCTCTTTAATTTACCGTTACAGCCCTGAATAAAGCGTTATTTCATTATGATCAATTAACCATAATCCAGTCAGACAGAATGACCTCACTATAGCGCTGAAAACACAAGCAGCCTGCTGCACATGACGACATTGATTCTGGTGTAAGTGCATAAAATGAACTGTGTCTGAATTTGTAACACATTGCTTACACATGCTTACATTTACATGCAATTCATGTTTAATTGTATAAATAATAAGAATAATTGCACAAACTTATGCAGTTTATTAAGATTGTTTAAGTATTTGATGTTGTATTGCAGATGTTGTAGATGCCTCTCAGATAATGGATGAAGGTACAGGTATAGGTTATTCTACTCATCAAAAGCCAATTTCGAGTAATTACACGTCAAAGCATGACACGCACACGCACACGCAAACTCAAACCATTAGTTGAATCAATCTAAATTTATCTCTGTCTATTTACTCCACGCCTCGCAGTCTCTACAAAACTTCCTTTTTTTTGCCCAATGGCACACACGATGAAACTACATTTGTGACGTTTTAATTTCACGTTGAGCTCCTGAGGCAGAATCAGGGAATCTCCCGAGGGTGAATATAAATCATAAGATAAAGAAAGCAGCATCACAGTGCTACTGCAGACACGACCAGAGATCTCTATCTGATCAGAAAGATGGCAAACTTTAATTTCTGTAAGTCTGCCAGCCTGAAACACAGATTACCAAGAGATAAGATACCTTAGCCAACTGCTGTTTTCATCTTGGTTATATTGTGTCTTTTTATCATGTAACTTGAATATGGTATTTGGTCGACTCATGAGACGTATGTGTTGATGGTTATCTCTCTCTTGTCTTGCAGACTTCGTCAGCTGTGTGCTGCTCCTGACCCTGAACTGGCGCACATCGACGGGAGTCCCGGTGCCCACTCTGAGCGCAGAGAATTGCGCACAATGCTCAATGCTCTTCAAGAGCCTCTTGCTAAACATAACAGAGCTTCTCAACAGTGTGAGTACAATTCATTTCATGTTGCAATACTGTAGTGGATTTTCTTTTCTTGTCACACCTCTGTAGTTTCGGAGTAATTAATATCATTATTTTTGTTTTACAGGATGTTTTGTGTTTTGGCATCACATCTGATACAGTGGTGCTGAAGAGTAAAGCGGATACAGCACTGGCCTGCGCACCCACGCTGACACAGGTGAGACTTGATTTATTAGTCATGTGAAATATGAATTGATATTTAAATGTTGAATTGAGGATAAAATTGTTTTTAGACATACTGTGGAAGGCTTTCGAGTCAGTTTTGCATTAAGTATCTTGGGGACAAATTTACTGTTGGTCCATCAACTTTTAATGGATCAAATTTATAGTTCAGAGATGTTTATGGGCACCTGGTTGGACCAGTAACACAGCAAATGTCTAATGTTTAAAATGTGTTTTTTAACCAACAGAATTCAGGTTGCGCAATGCAAAGAACCTCTTCCTTCAGTGAGGTATGCTTCAGTTACTATTTCTTTTAAAATATTCTTAGGATTAGAGCATACTGTATATAAAACTATAAATTACATAATATTTGTTGTTAATCTGCTATTCTATAGACATATTCAATCAGTCATTCCTCTTATTTCTTATATGCATATATAATGGAGACAGATGACTAATGTGTATTTTTTCTTGTTGGTCTTCACAGAGTGAATGTCTAAGTAACATCATGAAGGACTTGGCCTACTATGATTCTGTTATCAAGTCCTACCTCAAGTCCCCACTCAGAGATGCTGAGCAAGAAACTGCACTTCTGCAACCAACCCTGGGAATTGTACAGAGCCTGAGGAAGGTGTGTTTATTATGCATGTGTAGGAGGGGTAGAAAACCACACAGAGTAACAGAGTCACGATTTAAAGACAGATACAGCGTGAGAGAATCTCCTGGGAAATAACATTTGAAAGTTGCCTGACAAAATCTTCCTTGGTTTATACAGAACTGCTCCCCAATGCTGAATGGAGGGAGTGACTCTTCAGAGGTACTTTCATTTTCTTTTTTTGTTTGTTCCCTATTTAGTCATGTTTCAGTCTTTTAGATCAAAACCAATACCAATAATTCTTTTTTTATTTAGTTTGTAAAACTGGCAGTTCATTCTTCTTCTGTCTTTTAGGAGGTCACTGCCCCGCAGTGGGAAAGCAACACTTTCAGCAACAGGCAGGAGATGTGTAAGATGATGAGAGGCTTCCATATCCGAACCATCACCATCAACAGAGCTATGGGCTACATCTCCTCAGGAGACCACAGGAAGTAAACATCATCATCATCATCATCATCATCATCATCATCATCATCATCATCATCAAAATCACTCTACAATCCTCTTCTATGTCACCACTAAACAAGCCCTCCTGATCATTCACTACCATCATTTACAACTACCGACCAAGTAGCGTTGTATGCTGCATGTCTTCTCTGTATGATTAGTACTCAGGCATAAGCTAGCTGTCTAGTCTCAGTTAGAGCTGAATGACAGTCCAACTATTGCTAAGGTTAGCAGTCGAGGCCATGTTGGCCAATTCACATGAATGTATTCCAATATTTGGGGAGAATGTAATGTATTTAATTTATTTAAGGTGTATTTATTACATATATTTATTTGATGACATGTGATGTTATTTATTGTTATTTATAATAAAGTGTTTGTTTGATGCAGAAAGTGCAGAAATGGAAGTGATTTTTTGAATGAAACTGGGTGCAAACACACAATACCTTGTCCAAAATAACATTCAAAACTTACTGATGCAGTGGAAGAAGCATCTAAGCTTTTACCTAAGTAAAAGTAGCAAAACCACAATTTAAAACTACTCAATACCAGTAAAAGTCCTACATTTAAAAGTTTACTTAAGCAAAAGTAAATAAGTATTAGCAACAAAATGTACTTGAGCAAATATACTTACAGTACCAGTCAAAAGTTGTGTGTCTAAAGTGTGTCCAAACTTTTGACTGGTACTGTTGTTGCTGATGACAATTTATAAAAATGACAATGAAAAAAACATGCAGGGGATCATCTTTTGTTTTTATTCAGTCAACATTTGTTTCTTTACCATTATTACAAAAGTCTTTGGAGGGACTCAAACCTGATTATAAACAAGTGCAAAAAGGATGGGCTGTACTCTCAGTGGTAAAGCATTTAAGGAAGCAGCCTTGCTCTCTGAATGTAAACATTACTGCATAATATCGACATGGAAGACCCTAAAAACGCTCCTAAAAACATTACTTGTGCCGTTTCTGAAGCTTTTCCAAAATAGTGTTGTTGAGATCATTTGTTTGAGTGTCATTTGGAAGAGAAAAAACAGAGAAAAAGATCTAACTATACCATTTAAATGCCAAGTATGTTGAGAAATTGTAACTGAAATATTTCCACAGGCGGTTTATAGCACATTTTGTTAAATATATGCTCACATTTCGTAAAAATAAATCAGTGTTGTCAGGCTGTAGCTGCACTCACACATGTGGAACACTTAAATTCAGCCTTGCACCAAAATGCTTGTGATTTGTTTTGTTTTTTTCCACAGTGTACACTTTTGTAATACACACAAACAAGATTTATACTTAAACAAAAAATGTGTGTTCCCGTCTAAAGTAGGAATGGACTCATAGTTCAAGTTAAACATAATTATGGACATCTGGCAACTCTTTTCTATTTTACAGGTTCAGATTTGACAAATAAAATATGAACAGGCATGAACAAATAAAAATGACATAAAAAAAATGAAATCACGGGTTTGAAAAACAGGTAAAAAAAAGATATATACAGTACATAGTGAGTACAAATATAAAAATGTAGTTCAGTAATTCACCATGTTATGCTTTGGACAGTCACATGCATGTGATGCAATGCCTAATTGTTTTATAAAAAGTCCCACAAACATAACATTTTAAAGTGAAACAAGATACACGGGTTGGATTTTTCCCATTTTTGCAGTTTCAACACTGCAGCACCTACATTTACATCTAGTACTGGCTATATAATTAGCTACTGAATATTTCAATGACCTCTACCTCGACTGGTCATTCTTTAACCTGATAATGCTAAGCATTACATTTCTGGCTACATAAAGGTACCTTTAGCTACAGCTTGACAATTCTGTATTCGTTACAAAACCACAGGACCACACGTGAACAAAATAAGGGGAAAATGCCCGTCCAAAGTTAAGATAGTGGCCCTTTTTGTGAAATGCAGCAATACAATAACCCATCCATCATTTTAACATTCGGAAAACTTCTCAAAAGAGAAACACAAACTGAGGGAAGAACTGATGTTTGGTCCAGAGATCAACTCTGGCTCTCTGTATTCCTGAGATGTTTTTTTCTTCCAACAGTCAGTCTGAGTCAGATCCCTTTCACTTAGCTGCTCGATTGTGCATCATTCCTGAAAATAGACACAAATAGAAAAAAAAAATTGCCTGTGTGGTCATCAGAACTACAATCAATCTATAGATTTTTAGTTTGATCAACAATTAACTAGTTTAAATTATAAACATACAAAATGTAGGAAATTCAAAATAAGAACAAGTGCCTTTTTTTCCCAGAATATGGACATTTCAGTCAGAGATCTGCTCAAGATGTAATTTCAGAAATACAACTGATTAAAACTGTAATCTGACTTATATATCATCTGGCCACCCATTTGGGCCTTAGACCTAAATTTTTAACAGAAAGTCTGCTTTACACACTGGAGGTCTGCATTTTAGAAGATGTGGGCATTAAGAAGGCAGGGAGGCTCTAAAGAAGGATGCTGTTGAGTTGCATTATGGGAAGTGTAGGATTCAGTGGTTTCAAAGCTTATCCCATACTAGGGACTAAAATCAGGACATCTCAGCCTCTGTTGCTTCTACTTTCTTTTCTTTAAAAAAAAACAAAAAAACAAAAAATAGTTTCTCTAAAGTCCCTCAGCTTCTTGGAATTGCAATAACAGAGGAAATAAATAATGTTTTTTGTTACCTTACAGCCGCAAAACGTTTTTTTTTTTTCTGAGTTTATAGGTTGCTAAAAAGATTTCCAACAGTCTGGTGAGTTCGAATTTTCACCCTGTAACAAATTTTATGAGCAGATCTGTGACTGAAATGTCCAAATTCCAGGAGATTGCCATGCAGGACTGTAATAGTATGACAGCATGTGAAGCAGTATACATTTTTGGATGAGGGCTTGTAACCTACGTCATATAATAGATTATCTAATCCGACCAGCAGGTGAAAAAAACTGAAATTATTAATTTTATCACAATGTAGGACTGAGAAAAGAGGCACATTTCATTATTTATGAAGCTGAAACCTGCAAATGTTTTAGTTTAAACATTTACTAGAAGTAATCAAGATTTTGACCAATTGACTTAGAGATTAATCTTTTTTTTCATCATTATCATATGTATTAGAGAGTGTTTATGTCAAGAATGTCATTACCTCGCAGTGTCTGTTGGACCTCAATTGGCAAGTCATCCAGGTCCTTCAAAATGCTCCACAGGTGGGACACTGTGGCCTCTCCCGGCCCCCTCCTGCTCTTCCACTTCACTAGCATCTTCATCTTTTGTATGGCCACGTCTTTCTCTGATGCCTGGATGTCTTCCAGCTCTTTGGTGCTCAAGTCAAGATAGATGGCCACCTGCTTCCATTCCTTGCCCAGCTGTTTGGCCACCTGCAGTAACTGTTTGTCTGACATGTCCTGGCCCTGAGTCGTTGCCATATTCACTCCATCTGGAAAAAGACACACACACACACACACATACACACAGGTACTTAATTTCAGTATAGTTTTAGACAGACAGGTGCATCTGGAAACAGTGCCGTGTTCAGGTGCAAAACAAAGTTGTGCCTGAAGTTGTAGTCAAATCAGAAGTTGGTTAAAAGAAACAAAAAAACAATAATAAACAAAACATGGAAAGTCACCTGGCATGTCCTGCTGTCGACTTCTTTTACAGTCCGGTTCTTCTTCTGATGGGCTGCTGCTCCTCTGTCTGCCTGTGAATGAGACACATGTGATGTGAGTCAACCTGTAGAGTTATAAAGCTGAAAGCATGTTATGATGGTAAAAACACATGATTAACAACAACAAACTTACTGTTTGTTCTTTTTCTTGGCCTTTTTTCTGTGGTATCCAAACAGTCACCTGAAAGTATCAAAAACAAGACAAAAGGCATCACTACTCTGGAGTACACCCCAAATTACACACTCTGAAACACAATAATTAGATAGACGAAGCCCAGAGGTTTTGTTAATTTGCAGGTGAAAAAATGTCCAGGTTTACATCTGGTCTTTTTATGGCTTCATGTGTGGCACCACAGTCATTGAAAAGCCACTAAAACAATTACTGGTATTATAAGTTAACTGGCAACATGTGTCTAAAAAGCTCCAGGATTTCAATCCTGCCAAACATCACTGTTGCATCTTTGTGTCTCTTTCTGTCTTCCTCTCTCTTGCCATGTTTCCTGTTACTGTTCCCTGTCCAATAATAAAAAAATGTCTGACAAAACACTTTTCACCCGCAAATCACCAAAAGTTTGCAGTGGGAGACTAAATGCACTGATACCTTCTCTGATGATGGCGGACCATACAGTCTCCTCAGTGTTAATCTCTATGAGAGACAATTTAAAAGGAGGAGGCTGCTCAAAGAAAGCTTCAAAGTAGCCTTTCATCTTAGTCACTGCAAGGGTGAATTTCAAATCCTGCACAGAGACACAAACATAATTTAATTGTGTAGTCAATGCATAACAAATGCAAACTATATGTATACATGAAGTTGAAATATAAATGAGTCCATGTGAGCATACACGCCATACATGCACATGCAAAAAAACACAAACCTCAGGTTTGATCTCCCCCTCTGGCTCGCTCATGAGACGATACGTCCCCTCATCCAGTTTACAAGTGGGAGGCTTCTCTATCCGAATGTAACGGTTCTTGTAGCACCGCACCTGCTTGGCTATGTCCTAGTTAACATACGGCAGGAGGAAAACATGAATTAGAAGTCTTACAGACGATAAGCAGGCTGAATTGTGATTAACATTCAATAACACATTTTCCACAGTCAGAGTGGAAAAATTGAAGGCATCTCAGAAGAACAAACCACAAAAACACTTGCCCTGGTCAGTGATGGTTAGAGCAACATAATGTACATACATGCCAGTCATTTTTCTAGGTTACAATAAATATAGTATGATTATTCACCAGTTGCATCCTGCCAGACACTCACAACCACAAACGCAAACACATTTCCTGAGTTCCCACAGCAGTGCAGCATTTAAAAAATGACTTGGCATTATTGTCATGTGACTGTCAGATTTACGTGGCACACTTACAGTAATTCCAGCATTCTGACACATACTGTAACAATAACATTTTTTTGTTGACCATAAAGGCTATTCTAATAAAAAACTATTAACTATCCTGCAACACAAAATTACTATATAATACTGTATCACCTCAGCACAACAAATTTCTTTCACATCTTTGCTTTAGTTTATTACACAAACATAATGTGGGCGTCTACTGTCAATTTCACAAAGTCTGGAAACATCAAATCCACAACAGTTACAAAAATAGACAAGAAGGGAAAGTTTTTGCCTCGAATTCACTTCTTATTTTTCTTATATACCATTTCATAGGTAAGGCATTTTGCTGGAGTTTTATGTGGTAAGTAGTTGACATGATTGAAAGTGATGAATGAAAAATTGGGGACGGCTTGGATGATGGTCTCATGAATTGGAGTTTTTTGTGGCATACATGTAGAGAGGGTGTTTTATTTTTTTGCTTCCCTCCTTCAGAAAAAAAATTCCTCAAAACACAAAATGTTCAATTGACGTGAAAAGTCATGAGACTGTTATCGCTTCTACAAAAAAACAAAAAATGGCTCATTCACTGTATTTTAAAAGTGGTTTATGAAATGGCTCATATATATATGTGTGTGTGTGTGTGTGTGTGTGTGTGTGTGTGTGTGTATTTATAAAAATATAAATATGTCCTCAATAGTAGGACATACAGAAATGTTACTAGGTCCTGAGTTTACAGATTGCCAAAGCAACGCTTACAGAAAACGAACCCAGTGTCTTTTTTAAAACATCTAAAATTGCAGACATTTGCATGTCTGTCTGAAAGGGGCTTCCTCGGAACTGGGTATTATAGATATAAAATAAAAAAGGATCCTGCAACTACAGCAGGTTTTAGGGAAATTTTGTTTCCAAAACAGCTCATTCATCAGTTTTAAAAATTCAAACAAAACACCAGTGACAATCCAGCAGATGTTGCACCTGTCATGTTGGGTGAAAGGGAGGGCTCATGTTGGTCAGAAAACTGTTATTTAATGTAGAGCTTACAAAGGCTCCAATTAGGCTCCAAAGCACTTTGAATTGCCTTGTTGTTGAAATGTGCTATACAAATAAACTTGCCTTGCCTTAAAATGATTAGGAGGATTTTTTGAGCTAATTAGGTCCATGCAAGTGATGAGATGGTCTTGCCACTTTATTAGTTTAGGTAATTGGAAAAAAAGCTGTAAAAGTCACAACAACCTGAACTATCCCTTTAAATGATCCGATCACCAGTCACTTGTGATTGGTGCCATTAAGATGCACACAACATGAACTCTGATGTCATTAATTAATGATCTGACTCCGGCAAACTAGAGCCCTATTGTGGAATCTGTAATAGAATCATTAAATAGATGGACTTTAATACCAGTCTCCTTAATTGGCGACATTAACATCTTAAAAATTAATACATTACCCAAATTGCTCATTTTGTTTCAATCAATCCCCTTATCCCCACTCAAGTTATTTTTCACTCGAGTCAAAGATTTAATTAAGTGTTTACCAACTTCATCTGGAACAATAGACACTCTAGGATTTTTTTTTACTCTACCTTACTTACAACAGAAGGTGTCTAAAACTCGCCAGCCTACACTGGTACTACTGGGCAGCACAGCTAAGAGCAGCCATGTGCTACTTCACTACTTGTTCCCGGAAGAACCTCCAGCCTGGATCAAGTCTGAGACATACTCAACTACCTTTACTCTTCTGAGCCAAACAAGCTGGGGAAAAACACAAATAAGCCTTTCTTAGAAATACTATGTACATCTTGCATGAGGCCCAAAAATATAATGGGGAAACCCAACAACACCCCCCCCCCCCCCACTGTCACGTTTCATGGATCAATAGCAAATTCACACCTGGAAGAAAAGATTCTGGTTTTAAGACATGGGCAAACAAGGGATTAAAGACGATAATGGATCTATACAACGATGCAAGGCTAATGTCATTTACTGAACTACAACAAAAGTATGAGCCACCTCTCTCAATGCTGGAAGACATTACAGTAAAACACGCTGTTGTAGGGGACAGGTATCACTCCTGTTTGTGGATAAGCCATCTGAGTCTTCAGAAGATAAACTTAAAAGCTAGAGGCTAGATTTACAAGAAGAACTCTCAGAAGAGGAATGGTCTGAGGTATGCCTGAAGGCTCAAAAACAAACAATTAACACGCAGCTTAAATTGCTACAATACAAGTGGATTTAAAGAAAATATTTAACACTTTAAAATTATAAATGCTTCAAATGTAACAATGCTAAAGGAACACTCTTTCACTGTTTATGGGAATGTGATCAAAGGTTTTTGGTAGGGGGTTCTTGATATGGTTAGCTAGAACTGAAAATCCCCTGTCTGCCAAAGTTGCGCCTCCTGGGTATTTATCCAAGGGATTTTATTACTAAGAAGAGTGACCGTGCACTATCAGACTTGTGTCTCTTACAAGCTAAGAGAGCAATAGCTATGGGATGGAAAAATGTGACCAAAACAAGAATGAATCCAGATATTCAGGTTCTATCCTCATGTGTTGCCATGGGAACTAACATGCATTACTAAAGGAAAGCTGGGAATTTTTGAAAATATCTGGGGGAGCTTCATGGAGTTTTTGAAGCAAATGTAGGTAATGATTGATGAAGTCATAGACTGGAGTGGGGGCGGGGAAACCGGGATCAGATTATAAAGTGGAGTAGCCCATGTGATCTGCAATATTTCTGTACATTGTAGTTACTGTAACATCTGTATATTCACTTCTGTTTCTATGTTTTTGTTTACTTCCCTATTCATTTGATGGTATACTGTATTTGCTGCCAAGACTGACCATTTCAGTCATATTTACTGTTTGTTATAATTGAAAAACCCCAATAAAAATCTGCTAATAAGAAAAAAAAAAAAAACCTTGATGTCAGATGAGCTGTTGGTGGCCAGGTAGATGTGGAAGCTGTAGTTGTTGTTGTTGTTGTCATTGCCCAGCTGCTTGTAGACCAGGACCACCCCGTGGTGCTCTACAGGCTGGCTCTTCTGGATGATGGGACCCACGGGTGAGAGGGACGACACACGCCACTTTACATGGCTGCCTGAGTGGTCCACTGTCGGCTCAATGAGTGGACGGTTGTCCTTTATGTGCAGGACACTGAATGTCATCTCATCATCTGGGTCTTCGTGAGGAAAACAGGGATTAAGAAAGTGTAATGTTTCGTTTTTGCTTTAGTGAATGTTTTAAAAAAAAAAAGATTATTATAAATTTAATTAAACTTTACTTTGTACGTAAGGTCACACATGTCTTAATTGATCCAGAATTCTATCTTTACTTTCATGCCAGGAATCAATTTGTTAAGTAGGCATGCATGTTATGTTTTTTTTATTTTAAATGGTGAAAAAAATATCATGGAAATGAACTGTTAATTAAAATCATGACAGCCTCCCGGTGACATCTTAATTGGAAATACTTGGCCTTCATAAAGTTGCCTTATGGGCCAAGATCTTTATTAACAATCAATTATTGAACATAGAAGACACCAGGCCTGAGATGACCTTGATATGTATTCTCACCAGCCAGGCAGACAGAGTGAGGGAACTGAATGGACTTAAGGACGGACGCATCCTTGTTGACTGTGTCCACGTTAAATATTGGCCCAGCGAACTTCCAGGAGTCCCGGAGGAACGAGCCAAACTTGGACCAAGACAAGACGGAGTACCGCACAAGGACCCGCTCTGATGCTTCAAACACCAGGCCAGTGACTGTACACTCATAAGTGCCCTCTGCTTCCAGCTGCACCCTGAAACACACACAGAGTCAGTGATGCTGCACATACAGAAATCATTATGACTGTGCACACACCAGAGGAGCATGTAGAAGGTGCCTGCATAGACTCTTCATACTCACTGTAATCGTCCCTTAGAGATCCTCCTAGGAGTAACAAGCTCATTGCCATGGCTCTGTCAAACAGACCAACACAGCTTCAAATTAAAACATCATCAACTACAGATGGATATGTTCAAAGGAAGAGAAGCTCACACACGGCCCTCCCCAATGTCAGGATGTCAAATACAAGTAAACAAGGATAATCAAAAATATCAGGCAGACAACACTGTGAGATGAACATTTGGTTTCTGAGCTCACCTGCTGTATGGCTTTGCATTTTTCACAGCATAATTTGAAGGGCCTCTCATCTGTCAGGATGTATGACAGTAAACGGGATGTTATTTACAAGACAGGTGCAACTATCTCCGGTACACCAGTTGTGCCGTAACATCAGTTATAATTTTCTTACCTTTCCCATTTGGAACCTCTGCTTCAGTTCCAGGGATCAACTCTAGAAGGTAAAATAATTAATGTCCAATATTATTACATGGAATTCACATGACAGAGGCGGAAAACCTTGTGTTAAACCTCTGGCAGATACCCTAGACAAAACTTTTCACATCCTTGGTCAGTTTTTTGGTTGTGAGCGAGGGTGGAGCATGCTCAATTACATGTCAAATTGAATTCTGCATTCCAAAAAAGCCCAAAGAGTCCAACATTTTGTGGCATAATTACGTAGTGTGGCTGCCATTAAGATGTGGTTGAGGCTATATTCCGCTCAGCTACCGCTAAAAGCCATGGCAACAAGCTGACATGACGGACTGGATGTAAACAACAAACAGTCAGTTTTTTAAAAAGCAGAGTAGTTGTTCAGTCTAGTAAAGGAAGTTGTCAATAAATAATTAATTAATTTGAAGTTTATCTAGACACAATGTTGTTTCATGAAGTGTCTCACCATTTTTTGACTCCTCAGCATCGGCTTCTTCATTGTCTGCAAAAAATATAAAGGAGATAAATTGAGTGAAACCGTTCTAGCAATGTTCACTATGTTTTGTAAAATCACTGAGTTTCAGGCATCCCATGAGACTCTTCAAATCATCCTGTATGTTGAATTGGATATATGATGTTAGTTCTTACCTTCTTCTCCTTCATCCTTCTCAGCACAGGCTTCTGGTTTAAGTCAAAAAATGAGAAAGAAGGGATGGTGAGAAACAGAGAAATTATAGGACAAGTTTGACATTTTTAGATGCGTGGTTATATATGCTTTCTTGCTGAGAATTAGATAAGAAGATAGATACCACTCTCAGATATGAGGGTGTCTTCTCATCTTACTCTCAGTGAGAATGCAAATACGTGAATTATGAGATGTGACAGAGTGATGATAGACTAACCCGAGTCCTCTTCCTCTTCCTCTGAGCTTTCCTCAGTGGATGTACCTGTGTTCTCTGTTCAATAAATCCATATGAGAGGGACACATGAGAAAAATTTTCATTGAACATCCAATGAATGATGAGCAAAATGTCACAAAGTTTTAATTTTACAAGAAAAAAGATTGAAAAAGGGATTAAATGTTAAAAAAATGACCCATTTTCTTTTGCATGAGTTATATGGAAAGAACAAATGACTTTCACTGGTGTGATGCTATATTTGTGCTTACCTGAACTACTGTTGTCACTTTCTGTCAGATTATCTGCAACAAATTAGTAATTGTTTTGAGGTTAGTATTGTTTGGTCTGTAAAAACTGAAGCATTAATGTCTAATTGTGAGGAAAAAGTCCCAGTACACTTCTGTCTTATTAGTCATTTCTATTGCTACATGATTAATAAGGTTTGCTTTTATCCATATCATGGTCATCATTATGGGACGTTCATTACTTTTAAAGGTTTGATACCATCATCAAACTATTTTTGTGGTTATTATATTACCCAGCAGTTAATGTATGACCAGTTCAGGAAGAGTTTCAGGAAAAGTACATTTAACCTGTGAGTGGGGAAAGTCACTGTGTAGTGAAAAGAGAGCACACAATCATCTGTAAAGCTTGTATACATACTGACTCTGTAGTTTTTTTCTTTTTGACATAACAAACCCTACTTAGAGCAGAGAAAACCTCAGCTGCAGTGACATACCCTGTTGCTAAACTCGTCCACTATTCATCACATTCGCACTGTTTAAAACTTTACGTACAAAAGGAAAGTGACAGGGTGAAATGGACTCATGTAGATTTAAGTGTCATAACAAGTAAGAAGTACAGAGTTTTAGCTTCTGTCACTGGGGCTCTTCCTTTAACAGGTACAGCCCCAATGCTTCTACCCTTGTGTACTGTGTTTTTTTTAAAAAAACAGTCTAAATCCATATTAGTCATCAAAAAAGCCCTTAGCAGGTCAGACTTACATCAACAACTTTTCATTCCCTAGCAGCTTAACTGTGGCATCCTGCAAAGAAGTCTGTGATAAGTGCCACGCATTAACATTCTGGCACATTTATACATATGGGTCCAAAGGAACTGTTGCTCCTCTCCTCCCAGTAGCAGCGAATGTCCATGGACCGGGCCATCTGGCTGAGTTCCTGGTCGGCTAATGGATGGAGCCCATCCTCTCTGGCCCACAGAGTTTTATCTTAGACTAACAAGCAGATGCTGCCATCGCTGCTCCGCTCGCAGCAGCTCCCTCATCAATCTCTCTCCTCCACTTCGCTCTATCCGTCTGCGTCACCTCTCTCTGCACTCTCTCTCTTTCTCTCTCTCTCTCTCCACCATTTCTCTCTCCTTGTCCTCACATGACTCCTCTGGCCAATCTCTTTCTCTGCTGCTGCCTCATCTAAGCCAGCAGGCATCCCTCATCACTCTGGCATGGCCGCTTCCCTTCATCAGACTGACAAACAAGGTGGAGAACAAACACCTGCACAAATACACACACACATGTGTGCACACACACACACAAACACACCGGTCACACTACACTTCACACACTTCACAGCTTCAAAGGTTTTGGGTAGTTTCATGGGTGTTGCCTGCCATCTGCTGGTCTAAAAAAACAGGGAAACCAAGGGCATAAAGAGAAGGGTTGATGTGTGATGTACAGTGGTTGTTTTTAACATTTTAGGCCTGTGACCCCTTAACCTCTTAACATACAGTTTTCCCCTTTATGTTAAGGTTGTTAAACTCAACTTATTTCACACTATCTTAGAATCTGTATCAACTTATACAGAGGCAACAATATACAGACAGGTGATGAAGTTAAAGGAACAACTGGTACAGGTCTGAATGCTTGACCCCTACAGTGAGGGGATCTGGTGGCTCTGTTATGCTGTGGGGGGCATTTTGCTGGCATGGTTTGGGTCCACTTGTCCCCTTAGAGGGAAGGGTCACTGCAAATCAATACAAAGTTGTTCTGAGTGATCACCTTTATCCTATGATGAAACATTTCTATCCTGATGGGAGTGGTCTCTTCCAGGATGACAATGCCCCAATTCACAGGGAACGAATGGTCACTGATGGTTTGATGAGTATGAAAATGATGTGAATCATACGCTATGGCATTGACAGTCACCAGATCTCAACCCAATTGAACACAACGATGGGAGGTTTTGGACTGACGTGTTAGACAGCGCTCTGAAGAATGGTGTTGGCATTGATTCTACAAGTCTCTGGAGCTCTTCTGGAGGGATGAACACCATTCTTCCAAAAGATATTCCCTCATTTGGTGTTTTGAAGATGGTGGTGGAGAGCGCTGTCTAACACATCAGCCAAAAATCTCACATAAGTGTTCAGTTGGGTTGAGATCTGGTGACTGCGAAGGTCATAGCATATGATTGACGCCATTCTCATACTCATCAAACCATTCAGTGACCCATCGTGCCCTATGAATTGGGGCGTTGCCATCCTGGAAGAGACCACTCCTATCAGGATAGAAAAAGACTGCAAAATATTTTTTATTAAAAAGTAATATTCTTAATGTCTTGTGCATTATTTCAAATACATGTCCCAAAAATTCAGCCTGACACTTCTATCTTTATCTATCTTTATAAACCCTGGTATATCTACTAGCATTTAAAGCAAATGTATGTGGGTTTGAACAAAGTGTGGATGCAAGAGGTCACTAGGAATGCACCACTCTAATCCGCCGAGCCAGTATGTAATAACTTATCATCAAGCACATGTGACAGATTTTTGACTTTTGTAGTTAATGTCACTGTTTCAACAATCAATTGCATTCATTCAGTGATGGTGGGTCACAGCATCCTCCTGGCTGTGGATGAGTTCCACGCAGTGAGGTATAAAGATTTTGTGAAATGTGAGAAAAATAGAGCACTCATACTGGATCAGTAGTTGTATCAGGAGACACTTTGAGTTGAGGTATCGCAATCGATATTCAGAGAGAAAAAGTCAGATCCCTGCATTCCTAATCATCACTAGTTGAATGTCTATCTATTATGACTAGGTCAACTATAGAGGGATTTTTAAAAAATGTTAAAAAGACTAAATATTAAAGGAACATCTGAAAAAATAAACACATTTTTGTGTACAGTACAGGTGGTACGGTGTGGCATTTTAAAAAGCAAATGCAAATCTGGGGACACAGATGATTATGCAAAAATCTTGTTGCCCTTTAAGGCAAATGATATGGGAAGTAGAGAGGCCAAGCAGTGAGAGGACAACAGAGACAGGAAGGAAATCAAAAGTAGTGACATATAATAGATGGGGATGCACACCTTTTTAATATTAAAATGTTCCAGGGGACATAGTACAGTCACCAAATTAAAAAAAAACCACACATCTGCTCTGTGAGAAAATGAAAGGAGAAAGAGTGGCCAACAGCGAGGGGGAGGGAACTGGGTAGAATATGGGTTGATGTTTACCTTTGTTTTCAGGCACAGGGATATCTCCGTCTCTGTAGGGCAGAAGAGATAACATTCAGACAGCTACAAATTACACAAGAAGCATGCAAGACCGTCTAGCATGTGGTGACAATCTTTGGATGAAATGTAGACGTTAGAAGTTATGGCTCTTATTATTGTGCAGCTGCACGTTCTTGTAGTACACCACTTCTGCTTTCAAACAGGAACACACGCAGTCGGGTGAGCTTGAGAAAACAGGAAATGTGTGCAAGCTGCCGCATCTCATTTTTTCACACTTCTGACACAACCCATCCTGCCATACTATAGATTCACCTTTCCACCCAAACTACCACTCTGACCTACTTTCAGAGCAGTGCTGGTGGCTGGGAAACCGGCCATGGAAAGATACCAGCTGGAGACTTTTGCCATTTAACAAAAGTGTGGCTGAATGATTCATATTCAATATAGTCATTTATCTAGTTTCAGTGGTATCATATTGTGATGATATGATATGGTGTCATTGTTTTTACAAAGTTCTGGTTTCCAAATAATTGATTTCAAGAAAATTGTAATTACAAACTAATAAAAATTTCTTTTGTTTTACAAACATGAAAAATTTTGTGATATATATCAATGTATATATGTATACATTGTGTATACAAGATGTATAAAATATTACTTAAGTACAAGATTTGACACAATGGATAATATAACAAGCTTTTAAAATACAACACATTGTTAAACTCTATATGAAGTAGTTCAAACTAGCTCCACCTCCAGCAGCTACAACAGTAACATGCTGCTCAAACACTGATGCTTCAGTATTAATAATCTAAAGATGTCATTTATAATAATACATCAGTCAGAGGGACAAAACGAGTACTTGTGCAGCAAAATGTACTTTTACTTAAGTAGGATTTTTCATGCAATACTTTTGCTTGTAATGGAATATTTTTACAGCGCTGTATTGGTACCTTTACTTAAGTAAAAGATCTGAGCACTTCTTCCACCACTGTATATATTAGACATCAATACTAGTTCAATCTGACTTTTAAATCTTTTGATATGTGCTACATTGTCCGAGGAATTTAGTAAATCATTGAGCCATGTCCAAGTGCCATAGTTTAAATGTTGTGTCAGAGCAGAAGACTGGAGAAACCTGTTAACACAGTCTGAGCTTTAACAAGAGGCAACATGCTTGAGATCTGTCTGGGGAAATCCAGGGCGGGCCAAACCCGCAAGATGAACAATTTCACCACCAGCAGGCGTAGGTCACACATCTAACTGTGCATCTGTCTGTGTTGCTTTTCCTGTTTCGCTCCCTCTAGTTGTAAAACTGCAGAACTAGGTCATAGAAGAGTAAAATGATATGTCAGAGGATGAGGGATATTAAGGTTGACAACATAACAGTCTTTTATTTAGTATGTGTTAATTTGTGATAAGGCACCGTGGTTTCCTGTTGTTTTCAAACATCTGCGCAGGAAACACCGTTTCCTACTATTCAAGGTAAGCCTGTCCACAGCTCTGCCAGATAGCCACACCACAACGACATGGAGGCTCATTAGTTGCCATGATAATCATCTCTTCGTCTTTGCAAGCTTTGCTTTCCGTTGTTCAAATGTGTTCAGACACAATGTATTAACTCCCTGCATGAGTTCTTGTTTCTATCTTCCTTTCCACAAAACGCGATAATAAAATCTTCTGTGAGCGTCTTGGTCTGTCTCTGGTTTAAAGATAAAGGCCACAACATTTACATGCTTCCTACAGCTTCCCATAAACACAATGTAGAGAGAGGACATCTGTTTGTAGATAAACAACTGTCAGTTGGCCTGCGTCTACTGCACAAGTTAAAAAAAAAAATAAAAAAAAACTGTTGACCTTTAATACTTCCACTGATTGATATTATAATGCTCTACTTTCACCGTGATCTTCACAGGGTCAAAGAATGCCTTTATTCAAAATATGATCCTGTAAGCTTATATCATCCTGCCACTGCTTCTCTCTTTATATTAAACTACTTACATGTCCCTTATGCACATTTAATTTCACTGAATATTCCATAGGCTGTAGTACAATGTTTATAATACAACATGTTATATTATATTGTTCACTTAATGACTTTCCCAGGCCTTATCACTTACTGAATGGCCCCGGCAACAGCACAGCAGTACTCACTGAGGACAATGAGTCATCAGTATCACCTTACCTGTCTGCTCTACACAATACAACTGATAATAAATATTGTATAACTCTTCAAGATTGGTGGATGGGTGTGAATAAAGAGTTTCACCCTCTGTTTTGCATATATCTATGTAAAATAGTGAGACTTTCAACATTTTAAATCATCCATAATGATGAACTGAAAGCAGGAGGTTATATTTTGGTGCTTATATTAGATAAAGTGCTTGTTTTTAGTCGACTCTGTGGTGAGGTTACATTGACAAAATAGCGCACATGGCGCATGGCACCTATTTTTCTCTCCTACAGTATCACTATAAGCACGTGTGTGTTTATTTTCAACAGTATAACCTATGACTTCATGTACGATTATTGTCAATCCTAAAAGGTCGTTTTCAAACAGGCTGTTTTGCAACATGATACATTGTAAGTGAGTCATCACAGTGTATCAACACAGCAGCGTGCAGAGCAACAAAGAGGTCACTGCTTCCGTACTATCGTCTGTTTGGATCCATGTTTGTTTACATGTGATTGTTACAATGAAGCAATGGTTGCACATTTACTTCTTTTACTTGAAATGCATTACACAGATGGCACCAGGCAACGACAGACACAAAAGACTCCATTTCCTGTATTATCGCCATGCAGTTTTTCGCGCTGGTTTCATCCACTGCAGTGCAAACTGTACCCACACAAACACAAACACTGATATAAAGCCAGAGATTAACAGTTTATATTCTTTATGTTGACATTAAAAATAGTCTTACCCGTCCTCCAGGTGACAAGCCGCTCCGCAGCTCGCCATCTCCGCCACCATCCTCACTATCTCTCTCTCTCTGTAATCAAACCCCGTTATACTTTCTGTTCTTCACGGCGTGCAGCGTCTGCGCGTCAAAGCACCTGAAAGGCAAATGATGCAACCATTGGCTATCAGTGTTTCCTTAAAGCGCCAAACAGTAATTGGCGAATTAGTGGTCATCAAAGCCCTCGTTGCTCGACAACTTCTTCACATCACTTGTCCATTTGAGTGCAGCATCCTTTCATCGGAAAAAAACAAAACATCTGGATGTTACCAAAAAAAAAGGCGCTTATAGTTTCCAAAATCCAAAAACAAAACAGGCATCCAGCCTTTTTGCAGTGTAGATATGGATGTATTGTTTGCCTTCACAAATACTGCGCTTGTTGTAGATGCAACAAATACGACACAGATCTTATCATCATGTTGTTCAATACTGATCTGTTCACTGCGGATGGCGCCGCTTTCAGGATCTGCGGTGCTGCGCAGTTGCGGCGCAGCGCGTGAACGCACATCAATAGACGCAACATGTGGGCGGGAGAGAAGCATCGCGCCTTCAGCATGGGCTTTGTAAAGTTATGTTGATGAATTACAGTCGGATCCCCAAGTCCCATCCCAAATCCCCCCCACACCCTTTTTTAATATCAGAGATAACAAGAATACGGAAAGAAGTCATTGATTAGGGGAGATACACACCCTACACAGCAGCAGCAGCATCTCTGATGTTTGTGGAAAGACAACACAGGATAAAGTGAAATCACTGAACATTTTAGACATTTGTAGAGTCTACATCTGGTCATCTTTTTCCATTACAACATAAAGATTTATCCTAAAATGAACTATTCCAGTAAAGGAAAGAGCAAGTAGTTGGAGAATCAAGCAAACTGTGATCGTGTTTACTCTTCTTTCCAAATAAGGTGTCTGTATTAATCTTAGAGGGGTTTTTTTTTCTTAGTTGCACGTTTTCTCCCACACAGAGAACAGCACAGTACAAGTAGGTTACTTTAAGCGGGAAAACATCCACATCAATTACCAGGCTGCATTACAGGCAACAAACCACCAGATGTCACATCAGACAACAAAACAAGTACCAGTCAGCAGCCACTGCAAAATATCCTTGCACCGGAAGACATATTCAAACTTGATTCATGTATTTGACATTGCAGAATTAAGTTAATAGTGACATGTGTAAAGAATCAAAGAAGACTTAAAAACTTCAGTCAGTATCTATCACAGCTCACTGTCCAGCAGAGAGAGCAAAAGAAAGGGAGGGAGAGCTCTCTGGGAGATGTCCAGTGGGAGGAATGAGTGAAGGATCAAGGGCTTTCCTATTGATCTTCCACTCATTGATCTCTTCCCTTGTTCCTCTCTCCATCCACCCGTCCAACTTTTTAAGGATGGATATGCAGTTTGCAGAAGAGAGGAGGGAGACAAAGAGAGAGAGAGAGAAAGAGAGAGAGAGAGAGTGAGATGCCGCAGACTAACAAGGACGCTATCCAAGTCTGAGAGTCTAAAGGGAGAGATCAGCTCCTCTGTGCAAGAGGAGACAGCACGACATCAGACTCAGTGGCGAGACGATACCCCCAATACCTCAGGAAATTAGAGGAGATAAACTGAGAGCAGTGGAGGAGAGGAGGGGGGAGAGAGAGAGAGAGAGGGAGAGAGAGAGAAGAGGACAGGAAAGGTCAGAAGCACAGGAGAGAGGTGGATGGATGCGAGGAGAGGGAGTAAGAAACAAGATGAGGAAAAAGAAAAGGACTCATGCAAATCTTGACTTCCTGAAGACTTGAATTGATATTGAAAGGCAAAAAGTTGAGGAAACTCAATATTTTAAAATGCCATATTGCTGTTTCACTCACATGGATTGTTTTGATTCACTGCCTGTAATTGGACGTTCAATGCACTGATTCCATTAAAGAAAGGAAGTATTTGTTATGATTTTTGGCTTTTGTGCTACTGTAATTAGCATACTAAGCACTGACAGACTGGAAAGACTTGCTTTTTGACTTGCAAGTCAAGTATCAAAGAGTTGGACTTGATCCCAAAGCCTTAAAAACAGCTCTTGGAATTATGTCCAATGTGTTGTAATCATACATTTCTAAAAAGCAAGTAAAAAAGCAACAACTGACATAATCTTTCCCTCCACTGCAGCTCAGTTAAAATAGCATTTGTGTGTGTGTGTGTGTGTGTGTGTGTGTGTGTGTGTGTGTGTTATGACAGGGCTTTTTTTTTTTTTTTTTTTTTTTAACAGATGGACTAACCTGTTTGGAAACGATGATGTCAGACACCCTAGAGGGTTAATATGAGCCTTCATTGTGCAGACTCATTATCCATCACATAGACACACATACACACACACTCAAAATAACACACCCACACACACATACACACACACACACACACACACACACACAGCCACTCACGTATACGGATAGAAAGAGGAAGAAAACCCATACCTCTGTGCTCAAACATCCCCTTTTATAACATACATGTATTCACACACACAGATGCACAAAAGGTGTCCTCTTACTCTGCAGATGAGGAACGCCACATCCTTTCAATTTCAATGGGCCATTTTGCCATCCGGGCTGAGTTATCACTGGAAAGATCCATAGTAACAAAAGAGCCGTGCCTGCTGCAGCTCTGCATAAAGAAGCCAGAGAGACGTGAACAGGGACAAAGAGCAACACCTTTGCATGGAGAAAATGGGAAAGAGGCTCTGGAGATCATCCAGCCATGAAAGATTTCAGAGGGAATCTCTTTTTAACCCCGTATAACGGGGCCCATAGGCCCATACATAATGTTTAATGTATGGGCCTAAGAGTTGGCAGTTTTCTAAAATTATTTCCTGAGCAATCAATAGAATAACCTCCCTGTGTGAAAGCAACACAAAAAAAAAAAAACCCAAAAAACAGTGCAGTGTTGTTGTACTCTGATACAGGGTTTTGGATCAACAAGGGAGAAATGTTTCATAAAGTGTTACTTAATAGCAGACAACTTTGGACTTGGATTCAAACGCTAATGATTTGCGACTGAACTTGTGACTTCATTCACCGAGCCCTTTTCCCTTTTGATTTCATTATCTGAGGCCGGTGTTTGCTTGTTTTATGTCTTTTTTGTTGTTTTTCAGCATTCACTTCTGTTTGCTGTTGCCATCATCTCGTTTTTGTTTTTTGTCCTTTGGGGTTGAGATGTTTTATGAGTCTTTTATTTCTTCATCTCACCCACATAGTTTATACTCCTTTTGTTCTCTATTTTCAGAGTTTTGTGATTTAAATGAGAAAATAAACCTAAGACCCCCCAAAATGATTGTTTTTGTCACATTTCTCAAAATGCTTTACAGCAACAACAACAGAAGCTGAGAGGCTGTTTTGACATAATGTCCTTTTATTTCAACTGTTGATGAGGATAATTCATTTTGAAATTTAAACTCTACAGTGCAGTGTTATGTAAGAGATAGTATGATATAGCAACTAAGGTTAATGTAAAGCAGCTTTGTGAGGCTGTTTGCAGCGATGCTTTGAGCTAAATGGTAAATTTAGCAATGCTAACATACTCACAACTATAATGCTAACTTACCATCACCTTAACATTTGCTAATTAGCACTAAAAGCAAAGTACAACTGAAGCTGGTGGGAATGTCATCAGTTTGGCAGGTATTTGGTCATAAACTACAACTCAAAAATGTCTGACGTGATGATGGCGCTAAATTAGAACTTAGGGGATCACCAAAGGTACTACAATTCATCTTGAATGTGTGCACCGAATGTCATGTTGGCACTAAAGGCAAAGTCAAGGGATCACCAAAGTCAGCAGGATTCATCATCTGGGAACCATGAATATCTGGTACAACATTTTATGGCAATCCATCTTACAGTTATTGAGATATTTCAGTCTGGATCAAAGGGGCGGACAGGCTGACTGACATTGCTATCCCTCCCTAGAGCCATGCCGCTAGCTTGGCTAAAAAGGTTTGACCACTTAAACCTCTGTGCTCCTAATATTCACTTTAAAAGGCAGCTTCCAAGTCAGATAGTCTACGTTTTCAGTAGAGTTTAACAACATTATATACTTCCTATATTCTCCATCTGTTTGTATCTGATTGCTTTGAGGCTATATCAAATTTATTAAATTAGATACTCAAATCTAATTTGCTGTTCTCTATAGATGCATTGTTTTGATTAAGTGGAAAATTCCACTGTACATCATTTACACAAATTTGTCTTTAATTTGGCATGCAATATTTAATATCTTTGGAAACCCTGGCATCTTGATTACAATGCAAAATAAATTTCTGCGGATATGAGCTTTGTTTTCACACAAGTCTGCCAAAAAATCCAAAGAGCTGAAGAAGTCATAATATACAAACGTCTAATGTACAGCATCCCATGTATGGATGTTCATTTTGTGAAAGACATCAGAGTTGATCCAAAAACATTTTGTATCGTGTAAATTCTGTTTTCTAAGATGACATGCACCACATCTGTTCCTGATGTTGTCAGTGTGTGGATTTGACACCTACACAGAATTCTAATACTAACCCAGACGGGATTGGCTTTAATTGTTGTACATTTCCACATATTAACAGATTTCCTGTCTCTGGACATCCATAAAACTGGATGGAGGGTTGGAGGGAAGAGACAATGAACGAGGAATGGAGGCCGTAATTGGGGAAAAATTGGGGAAAAAAAGAGAGGTTAGTGCCTGCATGTCTCCAAGGAACTCGAGTTGACTACCCCCTCCATTTCTCCTCTCACATTAGTCTACACCCCCCACCCCTCCATCTCTTACACATACTCTGCACTTATTTCTCTATATTACTGTATACTTAGCCTGTCAGCATTTCTGTATAATGTGTGTTGTGTCATGGCCTCTTTCGCTTTTTATCTTTCCCTCTTTTTCTCCGTGTTGTTGATTCCATATTTCAGAGCCCTCGGGGAAGTCTGTGCATTCAGAGGCCACAGAGCGTTGAGTCCTGGGACACAACGTGGGCGTTCTGGTAGGAGGGACGCAACTGAAGACTTAAGTCTAGTCACCTTCTGAAGCGCAGACCACCCCTCGCCCCCTCCTCTTCTATGAGTGACTCAGCGCAGTAGTGCGGAGGCAGGGGGTCAAAAATCCCCTGCCCTCCGCCTCCAGTCTCAAAACATGTGGTAATGGGAACATTTTATCCTATATTTAACCTCCAGGTGTCTGTCCGGTATGTATGAGTGTGTGTATGTATGCGTGTGAGTCATCTGCAGTTGGTTGTTTGTAGACGGGTTATCTTATAGGGAAAAATGAGGTTGTCCTGGTCCTTTGGATTGGTTGGGGGCTTTTTGGCAGTCGTGGAAAAGCTGTGTCTGGCCCCCCCAGGGCTCCACAGTCACCTCACTCTGATGAGAACTATTAAATCTGTCTGAGGGCGAGTGTGTGTGTGTGTGTGCATTAGATTTGTGTGAAATGCACTGAGGAAAAGAGTCAGGACATGGGAGAATAAAGTCAGTTGGCTATCACTGTGTAAATGCAGTAATACTGTGAATGTAATGCCATTGTTTTGCTTTGTCAGCTAAATAAAGTTGCAGTTTAGTTCAACATTTCTCAGACAGAATATCATTAGCCATGTTCAGAGTCTTGATCTCGCAGCAATAGGCACCCCTGTGGCAGTGTGGAGGGGTAGTATTGCCAAAAAACAAAAAGACAGGGGTTGATATATATCTGCATAAATCTATCCAGGCAAAATGATGTTCCCATTTATACAGAAAGCAGTGATGCTGAGTCAAATCACTTAGTGCAATTACCCATCAAACCTGTCTAAATGATAGAAGTGTATTATGCCCTAGGATCATCGTAAGAGCAACCTTATACAGTTATTCACCATACTGTCAAAAAGCCCAGCTCAGCAGAAACCTTCCAGCTCATCAGATTTATTAAGAGCACTGAAAGTGATTCCCTTGAGACTGAAAAGGGGATTTTACCCCTCTCTTTTTGTTATGGATTTTTTTGGCCTCTTGGAGCAGGTTTTCTCCTCAAAGGAAGTCTGAATTCTGATTCATCATTGAGCCAAAAGCTACACAACGCTGGGAGAACAAGCCACATAAAGGTAATAGGCGCCCACTTTCTTTCAAACATGTTTGCAAGAAATGACCACATCCACACGCTTGTTCAGTGGAGTTCTGACTGGAAAAGCACAAAGTTTATGCAGTTAAGTCTATCTCATGACCTGTGTCACATGTCATCCCTTCTCGCTTCCATTTGCCATCCACTCACCACCACACTTTGTCCAGTAACATATAAATGAGAAAAAATGCTTGAAACTTTAACCCCACAAACAAACTACAATACAAATATAGATGCCCCATACATAAAAGTATGCACGCTCCTCTCAACGCACGCACACACACACACACACACACACACACACACACAATCCCATACACTTAAAGACCTCTGAGCCAGCAGAGCGATAAGATTAGAGGAAGTACGTGGGTGTGAAATAGCTGTGGTGTGGGACTTTCTGGATTCACACAATCTACACTGACTGCAGGCCCTGCTTTTTATTAGAGTTCAAGCTGATGGGAATACACAGACGCTGATGACACCCACACACGTATCCTGCATTTCTGGGCCTAAAACTGCATAGATACAGTATTTACACAACATTAAACAAGCCAAAAATTATGCACTCATCCTCCATAGTCTGCAATTTCCCAGACACAACTATTATTACATATGCTTACACAGAAAGAGATTTTTTTAATATAATCTGTGACACTATATGATTGATTATATAACACAACAATATATCATACGACGTAAAGATCAGATTGTTTCCTTAAATACAGCAAGAAAAGACGACAGAGGCTCAGGCTGGTCTCGGGGCAGTAACCCCGAGGTTGTGACTTCTGCTCTGGTGCAAACAAAGCAAAAGCCAGAACCATCAGTGGGTCCATTAACAAAGCCCAAGGCCTGACAAGGCTTTCTTTGTTTCATAATTAATGCAAACGTGATAACCGTGACATTGACCGTTGGGAGGTCCGTACATCAACGTCTCTGACACATGAAAATGAACGCTGCCATTCATCATTATACAGAGCTAATGGACCCCATAAGACTGAATTATTAAGCACAACACAAGAGACCTTTGTGCCAGATTAATGGAAGCATACAGCACATCTATTACAGTGATGCACTAGAGTCAGTGTGTTATCATTTTAATTGTTAGCCATACGGGAGGCTACTACTTCAAATTATCGTGTCAGTTAATGCAACATGAGAACAGCTGCCATTGTGTTGCTGGTGTTAACAGATTTGTGTGTACATACTCCTCACTGTTTCATCTCAATCCTCTCTCTCATTCTACATCTGTCTATTGAAGTTCATGCCTCAGTGTGCATCAAAAACCCATCTGTTAAATTACAGAAACCCCATTTTTGTAAATATACTACCATGCATTATTAGAAAAAACACAGAACACTTGTCCTAATGTCCTTATTTGGTCTCCAATTAGCTTGATGTGTTTGCTGAAAGCTGCTCCTGGATGGACTGAGGACAAGAAAGAGGGAGAAGATAGATAAAGACAGAGAATTTTTTATTTTTTTTATATAAGAGCAGCACTTTGTGGTGGATGTAAGGGAAAGTGGGAAAAAGAGGCAGGATGTGAGGTTAGCACACTCTTGAGGAGGAGAAATAATGAGATAAAGAGGACAAACAAGTAAATGAGAGGAGAGGGAACAGATTATAGTTTGATATATTGTCGCAAAATCTCAGTGATCAGTGAAAAACAAAGATTTAAAAAAAATGGAAACATTGAAATGCACCCTGCTTTCATAATTACTTAGACTGGTTTAATTTGGGTTGCATTACAAATCTAAAGATCTCAAGCTTTCCTCTGGAGAAAGCAGAATTTGTCTTTACTTTCAAGAGACAGTGTATATTGAAAGCTGTGGTCAAAAATAGCAGTTGTTCCCTTTACATGTCAATAAGTGCCCACTAAGAAGCAGAATAGCAGAAGTGCTGGGAAAGCCCTCGAAACAATGGACCGAAAAGGGTTTCTGAACTCAACTCTCAGAGCAACTGGCCACCAGCTATTGATTGTGTATTTGTTTATTTGGTTAGAAGGACGCCCTGCGATCACGTTTCCGTAATCGAGGCAGATTACAGAGAGAAATATGATGCTGCATAAATTAGGTTGCATGATCCTGCCCTTCTACTGAATTTCACGTCATAATTCTCCAGTAATTCAATTTGGTATATTGTGCATTAGGCCTTGTTTGGGAAAGAAAGGAATACAGACTGGCTATTAGCGATAAAGAGTAACATGAAGACAAAAGGGGCTAAAACGTTCCCTAGTTTAAAAGGATCCGACACATGATTTACAATGGAGACCTCACAAAACACAGTGAGACCATATCTCATCACTACGATCCCCTTTATCTAAAATATAGTAACTGTAGTCTTCTCTGTTCCATCTAAATATCATAAATCCTGTTTACTGAGGAAAAGAGGGAGAGATAACCCTTTCAGATTCAATAAAGACATTAAGGCTTCCAGAGTGACCTTTGTCAATCTACTACAGCCACTGCAGAAAATTATTCATACAGATGCTGATTCATTGCAATACGACAAATTAATCAGATTGGCTTAATTAATCAGTTAATATTCAGTATTTGTAGCATGGCTTACTGAGCCGTCTGTCATACTTGGATGTTGTCCAAAGGAACATCTTTAATGTAAATTAACACATTGGGCGAGGAGACTATCGTTTAAACTGGAGATTTAGTTTTATGGTTATGTTCTTCAATGCTGCAGACACATAGTCCTCTGGGGTGATGCTGGACTAATGTGAATCCAGACACTCTTCTAATGGGGGGCCATTACAGCCCACATTGCGAGAACGATTCATTTTTTATGAGAGGGGTAGATCTGTTGGCGCCTTATATCAGGGGCATTTACCCTTATTGGTTACATCTGGCACTGTGTCCATTCAAGAGTCTGTAAGGATATATGTGTAAAGCATGGTTCAGCCTAATGGGGGCAATGGTCCCTAAAACGGGGTCTGAGGACTTGTAGGGATCCTTTAGGGGGTTGCCCCCAGTGGTGAAATGTAACCAAGTACATAGCCTACACTCAAGTACAAATCTAAAGTGCTTGTACTTTACTTGAGTTGAGTATTTCATGCTACTTTACACTTCTACTCCACTACAACTGAGAGGATATTATTTTATTTGACAGATATAGTTTTCAGTTTGGGTACTATAAATATTAAGATTTTACATGCAAATCATATTTATTATCTTAAATATGTGTATACATGTATTAATGTGTAAAATGCTATTTACACATGTGTAATCATGGTCCAATAATATAATACATAATAGTGTAACGTTTGCAGGGGTCATAACTTTTAACTTTTCAAGTACTTTTTGCTAATAACACTCATGCATTTTTACTTGAGTGACATTTTCAATGCAGGGCTTTTAATGGAGTTTTTTTTGTATTGCTTTTACTTTTAAAAGGATCAGAATAGTCCCTCCACCACTGCAGAATGAGGACCAGTCAGGTTTGACAGGCTATAATAGCGTAAAATGTTTTCTCACTCTCCCATCTATGCTCGTCACCTCTCTTACATGTACAGGATTTTCTACTGAATCTTAACATAAATCATGGAGCTCTGCAGCAAACATTGTCTGATGAGGGTTACTGATATGAAACTGTTGGGGTCACAAATCTCTTGGGCAGTTTAGATAGTGCTGGATATGACAATGTCAAGTTATAGGAACCATATTTGTGGGTTGCACTGGGAAAAGGCCATGTTAGGAAATTTAGAAAAAAGTCTTCACGCAATAATGATGTAAGATTATTCATGATTCCCATCACTGCTCCCTCCTGACAGCGCTTTTGCGCCACTCCTATCGCCCATGCAACAGCAGACAGGTCGTCCTCAGCAGGGGGCGGGGGTGGGGGGCTGGAGGGGGCACCTGCTGTCCTGCTCCGCGCTGCAGTGGCTGTGAGAACACATGATTAGTGCACAGCTGGAAAGAAAAGCAGACCTGTAACACCTGAACGGACTGGGACCGGGGGGACGCAACAGACGCGCACTAACTTTCCATACCTGGAGATCCAGAAATGATGCCCCGTCTGCCGTGCGGCGGCAGGACGACGTGCGGGACCACTGGCACCTTTTTGTGGGCATGTCTGGTCTCCGCTTGTCAAGCCCTCCGAAGCTGCGGGGGGGTCCAGTGCGGCGATGGGCAACAGTGTTGCCCGCCCATCGTCAACGGGAACGGCAATGCCAGCTCCGCGGTGCAATGCTGCAAGCTTCCCATCCACATCTTCTTCGACAACGTAAGCTGGTTTACGCGGAAGCTGTCGGGCATCCTGATCCTGTTGCTGCTCTTTGCCATGGGCTACTTCATCCAGCGGATCATCTGCCCGCGGCCCCGCCGGCACCCGCACCACGACCGCAGCGAGGAGCCCTCCCTCTTTCACGGGCACGCATCGGCGTCCCAGGACTCCCTGCTGGACCGGTACCCAGAGCACAGGCTCGGTGGCTTCGCCTCTCCGAACCTGCCAGCCTACGACGAGGTCAAATATTTGCCCACGTATGAGGAAAGCATGCAGGAGATGCACAGAGACCGGTCCGATGACAACTTGCTGTCGGAAAACGAGAGGAGCTGTCAGGGCAGAGTGAGAGCAGCCGGACCGAGAGCTGGAGAGCAGAGACGGGATGTCCTGGAGGTGTCAGGACAGCAGCACAGCCCAAGGACATCTCGGAACTCTGTCTGACGGGAAACAGATCTTTGGCAATGCTACAGAGACAATATAGCATTCTTATTTTAATATCATCAGGGTAATTATCTTGCAGAGATATAAACTCAAGTGCAATTATAATCCTGAATGTTAAGAATAAAGGAGGAGGCTGAGAAAATGTACGTGTTTTGCAAGATTATAGGGGATTACTCGCCTTTTGTATGCAAATGACCGCTTGGGTTAAGTAAAGGAGATTAGAAAATAAACGAGGGCTGCTGAAATTGACACTCTTTGTGTTTTTGGGACAGCTCATTTGGCTCCGGTACAATCGCATTAAGTTTTACTTCAGCAACTCAATTATAAGTGGCACCGTGAAACAGTTCTTACTCATAATGCTAAATATGCTGCTGGGCCTGAAAGACTGGCTATTCTTTTATTTATTCTATATCAAATTTGCATCCAAAAGGAAAAAAATATTTAGTTTTTTTTCCCCCTCAGTAACCTGAAATGTGGGCTGAAAGGGAGAATGAAGGGGTGAATCTCAATTTAAATGCTGTCTGAGGAACATGTTTTACCAGCCAGGTTAGGAGCCAGTTAATTTATCAGCATGAAAACAATATTCTCTCAAACTGCTACATACACACATTTCACAGAGAGCTGAGCGTTTTATCAGTGACCTGAGCCGTGTCTGATATGCCCACTGCAAAAGCTGAAGCCACAGCATAGATGTGCAATTTTTTAAAAACGCTCTGATCCCGAGAGCCTTGCTGCCTGAGGCCATGTACAGTACATCTATCAGTGTCTTCCAGGTTCTGAATTCAGGAAAACAAAGGCAGAGATTACAGCTGGCATACTGATATGGTTTAAGCTGCCAAGAAAACAAAGTTGTATTTTGATGATAGCAATGTCAGACAAGATCCCAACTGCTGCCCTGAGCGGCACTGATGATGTACAGGTCACACCAAGCGAAGGAGGAGACAAGGGGGCATCTAACAGGAAATAAGCGTGATACAGACAGGACTCGCATGTCATGTTATGTCTTTGTCCTGGCAGATTGATGAATACATTCAGATCTGCCTGTATGTTTGAACTTAGGTGTTTAACAATTCCCTGCTAATTTGCATTCCTGACGAATGAGACAAGAAATGGCTTTTTTGCCGCTACAACCAAACTGACACCACACACACACTTCTTTCTATCAAGCTCAATGACCTGTTTACTTGGATTACATGTATTGGTGCACTTTCCATTAACTGCCCATTAAAATGCCTAATTGTTATAATATTGAAAACACTCATTTGTCACTAGGTGTCACTTTACTTTGACTTTAAGTGAAGTAAACAGTCACACTTGCCATATCCTCTCCTCTCCAACTCAGACGTGAAGAAATGTTAGCGCATCATTAGTCCTCTGCCAAATGAGAAGCAGAAAAATGTATTACAATGAGAATATCCACTAGATCAAGCTCTCTACTCATGGCAAGCAAGACTCATATATTTACCCTTCCTGAATGGTGAAGTGTAAAGTGTTGATGGTATTTGAGCAGCTGTAAAGAGACACAGAGTGACCCTCACCTTATCAAATCAGCTAAAGTGATATATCCGAGGAACCTCCACAGTGGTTATGTGTCACTGGAAAGGCCGATGTATACTTGTTTGGACACTTTTTTAAGAGGCAGTATATCCATTATTATTCACCAGAGTATACAGAAATTAAAAATTCTATTAGATGATTAGCTATTAAAATGCGAAACAGAACCAAATCAACCCAATTGAAGAAGTTGATGCTAAAGCATCTGTATCTGCAAAAACGAGACTTGACAATTAGAGACCTTGAGCTCCTCTAATGCCCCTGACACTGAAAATCTGAGTGTGATTGTGGTGGCTTGTGTAATCCAATACTGCCAGACCATGATGGTAGATAGTGAACAATGATGGCTTTCCTTTCCACAGGGAAATTTGTGGCTGAGTGGGTGGTGTTTGCACTTAAAAGCATTCAGTCCATGCTCAAAACCCACTGATGGGTGGATGAGATGGAGGATGTGACCCCAAGATGCATGAAGTGTTGGCTGTGTATGAGTGCTACTCGAACCATAAGAGGTGTGAATGTTGAATGTCTCTCTCTCTCTCTCTTCCCTTCACAATCATTGCACTTCAACATGAACTCCATGTCTGAGCTGTAACAGAAGGTTTGAGATCAGGCGGCATAATCAGTCTTCTAGAGACATTTTAATCAGATAATGTAAAACTGGGACATCCCCTGGCATTGGAGAGGAGAGTGATATAGTTCCCTTTTCTTCAAAAGTACACATTTCAAATCCAAGCATATACTGTGTGTACAAAGATATACAGAGAGACACACAGAGAAAGCAGCACAGCACAAAACGGACAGATAAACAGAGGCAAATACACAGTACACCAACATACACACAAGACGGATTCAGTGTAAGCAACATTAGAGTCTGTGCCAATGATCCTACAGCTACAGTATCACTCACCGGACCAAACAACAGATAAATTATAAAGGTCAAATCAATGAGCATTATCCTCCTCATAAATACTACATTAAATCCAGGAAATGTATTTTTGGGGGAGCTGTATTGTTGGCCATCAATCTAATGTATAAGAACTTGCTAGTCTTTGAATATGGATCTACAGCATTGTGTTTTAATAAATCTAAAGTATCTGTATTGTATTTTGTGCAGCACAGTTTCAAATATATTTAATATTAACATAGTCCATTTGATGTTACCACTTAGAGTCCAAAGTCTGGCAGTCTGAAACATTTATGCATGAGGCTCAAAATATCTAGTGTCCTTCTAAAGTGCAAAATTGAGTAAAATGCAGAATTTAGATATATCAAATAGAAAGAATGCAAAATGTATTATTTTCTTACCAAATAGAGAAACAAAAACCTAAAATTGTGTTGTATAGTTCAAGAGGATTTTCAATCATCATTTTCAATGTGTGTGGCCACTCTTAGTTCTAATGCATGTGAAACCTGACTCCTCACTGATAAGTCTTTTCATAGATTAATGGTGAATGGTCTGGATGACTATGGTTTATCACACAGTGAGTAGGCTTAGAAAGAAAGCAACTGGAGGGAGTAGAAAAAGAGAAATTGAGTGAGTCAGAGAGAGAAAAAAAAAAAAGCAACGGCAAGAGAGAATGAACCCATTGATAGATTTTCCTACATCTACTGTTTTCTCTCATGTTTTAGCATCTGTGGCCACTCACAGTTTCGGGGATTATGCCGATCACTTTCTACCATATCTGTCCACACCATCATGATATGGTCTAGCAGTTGTTTCTGGAGAGCCCTGAGATAGATCTTCTCCCTCATTTGTCCCTCCTGGGCCACTAGAGGAGATGGATAGGCTATTATGGTCCGTTGATGTACTGGCTCTCTGCCAACCAGGGGGTGGAGCTGAATGGCAAGCAGTTGGTTTCACACCTCAGCAGAAAAGGAAATACAAGAATAACTCAAAGAGAAGTACATACTGTGGATATATTCGACTCTAAAACACACAAGCACTCAGAAATACCTTCTGGGTGTATGCGTAAAGCTGAAAAAACATCTCAAAGACACTCTGTGATCTTTGTATGAAACTGATGAGGCATCAAGACATTAAAGAAATAGGTATGAAATAGGGAAGGAAAGGTAAAAGAGGAGATTTTGGCTGAATATAAACAGTATTTTCATATGTTTTATTAACTGACATTCTTTTTTTGTGTTTACAGAGGGCATTTTTTCAAATATATAAACTGTAAAAATATCTATCTATATATAAAGACAACATCAAGCATCACTTACAAGAACGAATATATACATTTTTGCATGACTGATTCAACCAAATTAATTTTGACAAATGGGAAAAAAGTAACAATCAACTATGGACTTGAGACACTGAAATATCTGAGAAGCTGTTGTGACAGAAAGGCCATAGTGGTTTTGTTGCTGAGAAATACAGATACCTTTAATGATATTCTATGAGTCAAGTTATCCACCCACAGTAACAGAATTCCATGTACAATGTTGCAAATGTCTTGTATTACACAGCATACACCACAAGTTTGTAGTGTAATAGTCAAAGTCAAGTGTAATATCTTTAATGGCCTACTAATCTTCACATCTCTTACTGTTCCTTTGGTTTTTACTTTAAGTTAATGTATTTATAACTAATGGTGGAGATTGTACCTCAAGTACAGACATTGTTTTATTACCCTGAGGCTGGGCCAAACCACCTAATATCCACCAAATGTCAAAAACACATGGGAATCAATTTCTGCAAAGCTGATGTTTTAGAGAAAGGTCCCCTGAACATTAACGTCGCACAGCCACGCTGCTCCTGACAGAGGCATTAGCGGCTTTCTCTCTCTCCTTAGACAACTCCATCTCTATCTTCGCCTGGATTTTCTCCCAGTCCACCTCAACCTGGCAGAGAGACAGAAAGATGTGATGAAATAAGATTAGTTAAACTAATGTCCTTTGCTATTAGCAGTATGACACTGATTAAGTAAAGCTGCTAAACTAGTCACTAGTTTAAGTCTTTCCTCCATCTTTGTTAACAGCTCAGTTACACAGGCTTATCCCTTTGCTCTTTTGATGAAAAGCAGAGAAAAAGTCACAGTGATGTAGAGTGTTTGTTCTCTCAACTGGAGGTGCTCAGGGTGTAAAAGCAGTGTGTAAAAAGCTTATAACTCATGGGAAACAATTAGAAAAGGGCACCCTCCACTGCTAAAAATGCAAGTGATTGCCACCGTAATCAATTAATGCAGTGCAACAGACAGGCTGCCCTAGCTTACCCCCTCAGCATACTGCAGGAATCTCTTATTGGTCTCCTTCCTGCCAAATTTCTGTAGGAACTTCTCCCTATAGGCCAGCACAGTGTCCACATGGGTCTTGTGTTTGACGGCCAGCTCCAGTGCCCTGGACACAGATGAAGATGAAGACATAAGAACACATCTTGTATGGATGAAGATGCTTCATTCACCTCAACTCTAACCCAAATACTAAACCCTCTGTTAAAAATATCCCCTTACGAGACTGATAAAAAGCATCCTCCAACAATACTCATATTTTCCCTCTCCTTTCAGCTGCACCTTTGTACACGCAAACAAAGAGTAGTACCTTTCCCAGTTGAAAAGGTCAATGTTAACTTGTATGGCCTGGTAGATGAGACCAGCTTGTAACAGAGTGGCCTCAGCCTCCTGGACCTGACCACTGAACATCAGCATGTGGGCCAAAGACGACTCCTTAGATGGTTGTTCCTTGATGAAGTTGATGTACTGCACTCTAGGTAACTGGGAGGAGGGGGGATGTGATATGCAGAGAGAAAAGAAGAGATTGTGAACAAGATACTACTGTAATTTAGTCTCTTTGACTCACATATTCTGTGGAAATCCTTGAAGTTTGGTGAGATTCAACCTTGTGTGTCACTCCTTGTGTGTGTGCATGTGTTCTGGAGTTGGAATACCTGGTTCAAAAACAGTGTTTTTGATTGACTGATTCATTAAATGATGCTCTTACCTCTCCAATGGCAGCGTAAGCCATCTCCGCTGTGGTCAGCTCCCTGTTGGCCATTGCCATGCCAGCAAGACAAGCCCACAGAGACTGGTCCTGCAGATGGGAACAGAGAATCTTTAAATGACAATAGCGTACCATCTGACACATTGACCAGGAGGATAGTTTTTGAAGTAGTTAGCTATTTCAATACTGTAATTATTATCTGGACATGTAATCACTTATAGTCGCCCCTTTTCTACATCTTATATTCAAAGTGCAAAGTCAGTTAAAGCTAGCATTGATTGAGAATATAACAAAGCATGATGGGGATGGCAGATTCAAAGTAGATAGACGTGTGTGCACACAAGAACAAGGTATGATGGTGTCTTTATTGTCCCCATCACATGATGCTGATAACCTGGAAGACCGCACTGTAGTCGTGCTTGGAAGTCATTGAAAGACATGCATGACACACAGGAACAGACATAGACACAGGGTTTGTACATCTTTTTAAGAGTAAAATTCAAGCACTTTCAAGGTACCTAAAACAAAACTTTTTATACTCTCGAAGCCTTTATCATCACATCTAAATTGTTACTATAAATGCAATTGTGAAAAATAAAGTTTGGAGAATTCCCTTATACCCACAGCAATCAATGTAGAGATTGTCACTTTGTTTATTTTACCAGCTGTTCATATTAACTTTGATTGTATGTTTTGATCATGATTATTTAATGGTTGCTGATTTCCAGAGTAAAGGATCAACAGAGGACTTATCTAGCTATGAATGATGAGTGAACACAAGAAAAGAACTTTCCTTTTTTTGGCTACAACAGACAGCCTTTAAAGCATTTAAAAAACAATTTATATGTTTGCATATAAAAGCGAGTACAACAACATTTATATCTGTTCAAACAACAAAAATGATCAAATGAACAAAATTATCAGATTATCCCAGATTTTTTTTTTTTTTAAAGGAAAATCATTGTTAAACAAAACTATTTGCATTGCAGCCAGAGTATATAAAGTATAGTGACTTACAATGGTTTGTATTATTATTCTGGGTTTAGTGTTACAGTAAATTACTTAGTAAAATTCAGTAAATTAGTATATTTAGATGTTTATTCGGTCTATTTACACATTCAGATTAGAAAATATCTACATATCTACATTAGAAAAGTTTAGTGCTCATGGAAACCCATTCAGTTCTTTTACTTTCTCATTTATCTGACGTTCCACCATCTCAAGGTGGACCACCTTCTCTTTGCGGCTCGTCGAAGTCTGTTCGCTTTGGAAATCAAGTCAAGAGTAAGACTTGAGGCTGTGATCATAGAAATGGCTGAACTACTTCAGGACTTCATCACAGGATCAATCATGGATGCGGCCAGATTCCACAAGGATCTGAAGAACACTGGTGAGTTTCTTCACACTTGCTTCTTTGCTCCTGATGAGCATTCTTGGGTCTAGCACTGATAGATGTCTCACAAAGGGATGACTGATTGTAGCCTTTTTAAACAGCTTTGAGACTGTCTTAATCAAAAACAATTTACAGTACAATTTACAGTTCTGTCTGAACTCCAGCCTCAGCCTTTGAGCGTTTGGGTGTTTCTGTGGTCCTCATGGACTCTTGCTGCAATGAATCCAACATGTGACATCAACATGGTTCTCCACATCATTATATTCTACCTGTAGCAGCTTCAGTGTGGTGCTGGCATTTTGCATGACAGCTTGCTTTATGAACTTCTCTGGTAACCCTCTCAGCAAACTGGAAACATCCTCATTCATAAATAGTAGCGTGGGTTCATTACTCTGGTATTTTCTTAAGAAAGGAGAGATTTCCTTTGCCACCATGAGAAAAAAAAGCTCAGTTTTGCTGGGAAGAGACCATCTCCAATAATGTTCTCAGCAGCTTTAAACGACTTGTTGGATGGTTCTGCCGCTTTTCCTTGTTTTGCAGCAATTATGTAGGTATTCAAGAAGGGCAGGATCTGAAGAGCCTGAACCACCACCTCCACATTCTCCAGCTGTCGGTGACTACAGAAATCAAGGGGGAAACTTGACGACTCAGTCACCGCTGAATAGTCTTCCCTGAGCGCTGGAACATCTTTAAAAAGCCACTTCAGGCTTGAGAGGGCGCTCGCTAGCTCCCAGTTGGTGGCTGCACAACCAGCCCTGAAGGAATTGTGCAGAATGTGCAGACCGCAGTTCCCAACCTCCACCATCTTCTTGCCAGTTTGGGTTTGTATGTTTTTTGCAGGAGTGAGAAAAGCTTCCAATTTACATTGTGGCCATCCGTTGAAATCTGTATGAGGCTGTGGAAACCGACATCTGTGCACACAGATTAAATTTTCTCATGGATTTGGTCTGAAGTGTGATGCCCCATGAAAAAAGAATGGAAGTACCTTGTTTGCACACAGCTGTCATGCCAGTATCTTAAGTAGATGTCAAGCTGGCACGTCCTCAACAAAAGCACATATCCTGATCCTTTCTTTACTCTCTCCTTCATTAGTGACAAGAAACAGGGTGCTATGCCAAATGTTCCAAGATATGCTGCTTTCTTCTCCCCACAAGTGAACTGCTTTGCAATGCCACTGTCAGGAAACATGGTTTGGAAAACAGCTCCAATGTTCTCACATGACTTGTAGAAGTAATGACTCGTAATCACTTTTGTTGCCCAACAAATTTCTGCCATCAGTGCTGGGTTTGAGGTAACAAAAGGTTTCAGAATGTTTGCACGGTTGCCTGCTGCAGGAGTAGCTGTGGTTTCACCAGTTGATGTTGAAGCTTCACTGCGGAGTGCTTCAGATGTTGGATGTAAAAATAAGCCCCCAAGGTGGGACCTGACCTGAGTTTTGAAAGGTCTTCATGCTTCTTGCCTTGAACAAAAGGGGAAAAAATAAAACAAAAACAAAATGAGGATATGGCGTTCAACTGACCACCCAATTATAAAAGTAAGTAGAATAAGCTCCATTACTTGAAGTATAATCTAACCTAACATATTTAACATTAAATCAATTATTGCAATTTAATTAGAGCAACAAATCATCATTAGCAACATTACATAGGGGTAAACCTAGCAAATACACTATATAAAACAAAATAAATGAGTCTACACTCATGACTTAATGTGTTTCTCTTTAATAGCAGCAGGGGGAAAGATTGGTGTACAGACAGCCTTCTTTATTGTGTAATTATTGTCAAAGAAAACTCCTGACCTGAACCTTTTATGGGAAAGTGCGGTGTCACATAACCTGCTTAACTTTTCACTAGCTATATTGGACAAAGTGGACTAGGTAAGTAAAATGGATGCCCAACTGAAACCTCAACTATGTCAAGCTTGAAAATCTCACAAGAATAGATCTATCTTGCTAACAAAATGAGGTAGGCCACACGGACCAGCAGTATGTAGACACCTAACTGAAACCTAATTGACATAGAGAAAATCAACATGCTTGAGTTACTAACCCTAACCCTGTCGTTTTGAAGAAAACTGCTACAGACTACGGCTTGAGTATGAAAGCCTCTGTTTGCACGTGTGCCTTCTGTGGAGGACGGCGCCACGGTCTTGCGAACGACCATAAACAAGGCTTAATGCTCAATTATATATCCCGCCAAAAATTTAAATGATAGACATTTAGAACTCAAACATGTTGATTTTCTCTATCAATAAGGTTTCAGTTAGGTTAGGTTATTGGCATGTGGCATGAATTTCAGTATACATTGATGAAATTTAGCAGCTGGCTAGCCAAAAATGTGGCGTACCATACACTATGCATGTACAAACATGATGCAATTTTACTTGGCTGTCATTAACAAGTTTTAGATAAATTTAACTTTTACCTCTTGAATGGCTGGAGTGTTCCGACTCCTCCATCTCCTTTCTGCAGGTTGTGCAATACGCCTTGCTTTCTGTGGCTCCTCTCTGCAGCCATTTTTTATATTTTTCATTAGCCATCCAGTTGTCATTAAAACAACAACCTGGCATGTTGCTAAAGCGATAACAAAATCCACCTGTTCTCTAGTAGCTGATGAGCAGGTACAACAGTTAGCTAGCTACCGTCAATGTGCTTGCATGCACAACATCAAAGGTAAGAGGACACGTGCGCATTCTGAGAGCAGATGGTCGCCCTCATGACGGCAGGTTTACACCAGACGCTGAGCGGAATGGAAAAACGCGCCTTTTTCATTTTGGTGCCCACGTCAGTCAATCTAGCTCTGGTCCGATCTGCTCCACTTCGTGTCTGGTGTAAGACGCCAGGAGACAACAAACAACTACAATGATGGCATCGTTTCATTTCAAATATTAAAAAGATTTTTGGTTTACATGAGTGATTGTGTAGATGAAACACCAGATTATGTTGAAAATCAAGCATTTTCCAAACCTCTTAGACATTTTCTGCACACAACATTAATGAATGTAAACAAATGTTTCACCACTTTGTTCCGTGCAGCTGCATTCATTAAATGGAGCCTTAACCACTAGTTGGCCAACAGTTGAGCAAACCTCACACTGGAGTCACCACTCTGTAACTCCCCCCCCTTTAATCACTGTCCATCACTAACAGCTCTAATCGGAAACCACTTATGGAAAACAACAAACAACACTGTCATTCCCAGCCTGAAGTCAGAATGATACAAAAATGTAATCACAGATAAAAAATTATTCTTCTACTGTACTGTATTATATTATATTAAGTATTACTGTTTGTGCATATGACTTCAAACTCCTGTGTATCAACTCTTAGCAGGTGAGCACTTACTGACAACTAAGACTGTGATTCTGGGAAAAGCCACGCTGCCACTAAACTTACCAGAAGTAGAGGGGGGGAGGGGTCAAGGAAAAAGCTCTTCATCCCTTTTGTCCCACCCTCCTCTTGCTACTAGTCGTCCATTTCTCCAGAGTTGTGGTTATTGCATCATTGCCCAAGCAAAGACTCAGTCTCACACTGCGTCCAGTGTGTGTGTATGCATGTGGAGAGTTTACACATGCTTATAGTGGCGTGTGCATTTATGAGTGAGGTCTAGGGGGGCTAAATCCGGTAAATGGTGTCACCAGGCTAATTGAAGGCTAATTAAAGCCTGCTGGTTTGGTCCCATAAACCTGTCTACTACCTTCTCATTTCAGACTCTGTCTCGCTCTCTCCCATACATATATGCACGTGTGCGTGTGACACACACCACAGGAACCCAAACAGTTCCAGAGCCCTAGACTGCAGGACACGTCACGCTATCTTAAGGTCAATTACATTAATCCAAATGCCAAATTGAAGAAATTTAGATTAAATTAAAATAATGCACTCTGACACATATTTAATAAGAGGATACAAACACTAAGACCAGATATAGCAATGTCATCGTAGGTATAGCCAATTCCAAACTGATATTATTTTATTTGTCAGAATTTGTCTACATAAATCAGGAAAGACCGATATCTTACTTTGGCAAAGCGGCAGAGGCGCAGTGCATCCTCCCAGCGTGCAGAGGTGCTGTATTCATGAAGGAGGGTTGGGTAGGGAGGCACGCTGCTGTACACTAATGAACCGTCTCCTTGGCGTAACGTCACCTTGGTGCCCACATAGCTCAGAATGTGGGGTGCACGGCTGAACTCACTTTGAAGGGGACAAAAACACACATCAGAATTAGAATGAACGCTCACGTGACTACAATCTCACATTTCGTATTATAAAACATCTTGCTTTATAGCTTTCTATAAAGCTATGCATTTATGAATATTCAGTTGTCAAATTCTCTGGCCTTGCTATCCATACTATCAGGATAAACAACAGTTACCAGCCAAATGCTGAAAAACAGTGGATGTGGCTAATGAGCCTGTCTAATCCTCCAGCTATTTTGGTCTGCAGTCAAACACTGTTTGAAGTGTGGGTTCAGTAAGTACAGTAGGTGAAGTTGATTCAAGGATTTATCAGTCACTGATACTGGGGACTTCTAAAAAAAAACTGACTTCTTGTCGCTGCACTCCATTTGATCTGAGTTGCTTAACACCATGTCTAAACACAATGCTTCAAACTAATATGAAAGCTTTCATGAAATGTGTTTGCAAGTATTGATAAAAAATATTTAACTTGTTAACATTTAAGGTAGGTAGAAGATGATGGATTGTGCTGACCATGCAATTTTTGCCAGTATGCGTATGTGTGTTATGTGTGCCAGAATTTCTAATACAAAGAGTAATTTGTGGCAGCCCACCACATATACAGTAAATCTGCTGAACTGATGAAATAATATACTGAAAGTGTTGCTCTTGGTCCAACCTGCCTTCCATCCAAGATATTCTAAAAAGCTAGAAGCATTGGTTAAAGTGGGGTCTTGATATTTGTTTTTTTTATTAGGTCTTGTCACTTGGCATTTGGTGTTCTCCATTTACACACTGTATAAAAAGAACATTTCAATGAGAAATTTGGCTTCTGGAGCACCAAAATAGTAAAAGCAGAACAACAAACACAAAAAATAGCAACAAATGTTTAAGCATAAACAACCAAAAATTGCATTATTATCATATAAAGTGCAAATGTGTGAATGGATGTACAAATGTGTGTTTTTTACATACAGTATGTTGCACGAAACTGTGCAAACAAATATTCAGAATAGTGTAGCAGAGGCATGCAAAAGTATTCCAAGATTGTATAGGCAGTGCAGGCACTTTGCCTCAGCACCTCCTGTACTGGCCTGTACTGGAGGACTTTTGGGCAGGAAGTATTGTACAGTCTGACAGCTGCTGGCAAAAAAAGAGTGCCTAAATCGCTATGTGCTGTACCTTGGGGAATGAGCTAGAAGGTGCAAAAAAGCTGCTTCTATCTGTCTTCTTAGCTCTTATTTACATCTTTTCCTTCTACTTTTCTTCCATGACTGCTTTGAGATAACAACAAACAAACAAAAGTGAGGTAACTCTGGTCCTGACATTTGTACTCCTTGCTACTAACTTGACCAGTTGCTTTAGTCATAGTAACTCTGGTGAAAGTATCATCTTCTTATAAAATGTCAGGATAAAAGTGAGAGCAAAGAGGTATACCTGCCGTCCTTTATGTACAATGTTTTTGGCAGCAGTTCCTTGTCAGTGAAGACAGCACTAGGGTAGTACCACACTGTGAACTGGTTGTCTTGGATACCACAGAGGATGTTAGCAGCATCATTCCACGCCATACTGTGAATCATGCTACCTACAGGAAAAAACACACATACAACAATCATGTTCATTTGACGTTAACTACACTGCAATTTTTACTTACAAAATAATTCAATTCTAATAAATCCGTTTGGATGAACGTAACAAACAAATCAAATGTGTTTAATTGCAAAAGAAAATAGTTTTTAAAATGTGCATTAAAAAGAGAGACTTCACTCCGCATCTTGCCATGTGAATTCCCTCCTCCTTGTCTCACCCATTTTGCAGATTTTGGGTTCTCGCCCCAGATGACGTACAGAGGTCAAGTAAAGGTCACGGTTCTTGTCTATCAGGGCAATCTTCCTTTCAGTAGATGGCCCACACTGGTCCAGAGCTATCTCCACCACCTCCAGCTACATATGAATACAGACACACATACAAGCACAAAGGTAAGAGGGACCAGAGGAGTGAATGATGGAAGGAACACAAAAGATCAGGAAAAGAAAGAAAAAGAGGGAGAGCGGTTTGTACCATGACCCAACAGCCTTTTTGTGTGTGTGTGTGTGTGTGTGTGTGTGTGTGTGTGTGTGTGTGTGTGTGTGTGTGTGTGTGTATGTGTGTGCGAACCTGTGTGTGACTGTGTGTTTTTGGCGAGAGCCAGCTGGCTTTGGTGCAGTGTCTTGGAGCTGTGGAGTACTGGCAGACAAAGCCATGCTGACAAACAGTAACTACTGCTACCTCCACTTCTTTTCCTTCTCTTCTAATTCTTTCCTTCTTTTTGTCTCTCTCCCTCTTAGTTTGACTCCAAAGCCCTTCCCCCATTCTCTTCCTGTGTCTTTATTGTCTCTCACCATTCTGAATATATATAAGTATCTTTTTAGCACAGACACTCATTCTGAAAAGATTGTTACCCTCAACTAAGCTTATTTGGAAATAACTTTCCCTGTTCACAGGCTATAGAATAGGATCCTCACTACATGGTGATCTATGTAGAAGGCATAGAAATGATGTAAATACAATATTTTGTGGAAAATGTGTGCAAGATCAGACTGTTAATTCTTTCTAATGTAGCAATGTGGATGCATAAAATAACAAAACATACTTGGACAAACCACACAAATATGAGATATGCTGTATAATTTAATACAGCATTTTTTTTTTTTCAAACAATGTGCTTAACTTCTTTTTTAAGAGAAAAGGCTTTGAGCGTGAGGAGTAACAAATGAATTTGGCAGAGTATGATGAGTTTGGCAAATCTTGCTGTCGGGGGTTGGGACCCCCACAAGAGGTCGCTGGATTAATCTAAGGCCAGATATATACTTGCTTTTAACTACGCATGTGCATGATGGCAGCCTGCGTCTGTTCATACAAAATACTGTAGTTAGCCAGTAGTTATGCTTAATAACTAAGTATGCTAACACACTTTTATGCTATGTTTCTGAAAAGACAAAAATAAATAAATACATTTTGTTCATTTCAATGGGATCAGTGTGATCAGTGGATTCACTATTAGAGACAAAGTACTTTAGTGCAGTGCTTTTTGTTCCAAACTTAATAAAAGTTAAATTTTAAGTTCAATGTTGGGGAACTTTGACACAAGAATTTACACTGTTGTCTTGACAGTGCTGGCTTTTAAGGGATCTGAAGAATTGAGGAAACATATAGCCATCATATTAGGTTTGTCACACAATCTAAAAGTTGTCACTATTTTAAGGTCCAAGCACCACGTACTTGCGAGGAACCACAAACTAATTTTGATATGACACTTTCTGATGTTACCAGGCACTTCCTAGTGCTCCATGAACACGACTTTGGCATGCTGAAAATACTCCACAGCTTGACAGGCCTGCCATGCCCAGTTGAGGTTGCTAAGCAACTGTATGACTGGACAACTGATGTTTATGGGACGGGGTTATCAAAACGTTAATCACGCTGAGGTCAGCAAACTTAATGAACTAGTAAGAATGATCAAGGTGCTAATTGTCCCGTGACAATTGTGACAAAACAGAGGAGAGTGAGGAAGATATCCAGGAGACTCCTGTGTTACCGTGCTGAGTATCATTGCTGTTTGCTAAAAGTGGTACAAAATTACAACTTAAAAAAACTACAGACTGAAAAAATACTTTCAGAACTAACATCTACCACCTCACTACTCTATAAGGGCAAAGGATTACTCACCTTGTGAGTCAAGGGCTTCCCATCGCCAAGAGCTTTCCCAGTGAGGGCGTCAAAGAGAAGGATGACTGGTGAGGAAGAAGGAAAAGTGAACATAGTTAAGGCACAGTTCATCCTATTTATAAATTATATTGGTGACAGTGGTTCTCTCACCTTTTTCATCACTCTTATCTCGAATGGCAATGGTGTCGTTGCTGAGCGAGACACCCTGGGCGTTGAGGATGTCAGCTCTCATACCAGGGAATTTGGGGGAGGATATCAGTCGACCTTCATAGGAGAACGTATACAACCCTGCTCCATCCACTAGCAGAAAATGTCTGGGTGGGAGAGACAACGGGAGGGAAGAGGATACAGTGGATGAGGGCAGTATAAAAGTAAATGTATGATTTTATATATGGGTGCATGTGGTAGCATGGAGAGGGGAGGAGGGGAGCAAGGGGAGACAGAGATACAGATGAAAAGTTATGCAGTAACAGTTACTTAAACAGTTAGTTAATCAGCTGACACCAGCATGTAGTTTAAATATGTATTGCACATTAACACAGCATAGACTTACTCAGCAAGAGTCATCATGCTCAACTGAGATTACAGAATGGCAAGTAATCTATTTAGCTCTATGATGAGTGTCAGGGACACTGCACTGGAGTATTGCACAAGAGCTACTCCTTATTAATCTAATTTCCCCCAGTGGTTACACTCTCAGCCTTATTGTATGACAGAGCTGGCTAAGCTAGAGCACGGTCACTGTGTGTATATCTATATGTGTGTGTGCTTGGCTTGGCTACTTGATGAATGGTAAGTGCGGAGTAATGAAGCATTAGAGGACCTGATAGATGATCTATAACAGTCTGTTCTCTCGCTCTTGTTGCACTGCTCCTGTAATGAAGAGACTCACTTCTCTGCTTGCAGGATGAGGCTGACTGTTCCCTCTTTCAGGTCAAAGATAAGGGGAGTATTCCAGTTTCTTGAGCTGACACAAATAAACACAAACACACAGACACACATATAACAAAATTTGTGAAAATTCAGACATCTAATACAAAAGTGCCACATCTGGCACAAACGCCATAGAAACAACACCAAGAAAAGACAGATTAAGAGTTATGAAAGAAGTTAAAATAACATAAAGGAAATACCAATATGACGGAGTGGAGAGAAATCTACAGACTGTGATATTTTCTGATTATTTCTTTCTCATTTTATTAATTAAGTGTTAAATTTTCTGGAATTCTTTATCTCCTCACACGATAGTGTTCAAGTTGTTTCAAGGCCTTCTCCTCACTGCCAGGATTTAATTCTGGTGGAGATGCTGAATTAATTTACGGTATTTTCATTTAAATTTTGCCTAAAAATAGTCAAATGTAAAAATATTTAGTCTAACAAATACCAGAATGGGTCTTCAAATCCACCATATTTTATTGGCGTATACAGTATATACTGTAGAATGCAAACTCCCCCTTTGCTCCTTCGATCATTAAAATTCCCAGAGTCAATACAGAGTACGTGACCTTGGTGTTCTTAATGGTATCTATGGCCCTGATGATGGACAGAGATGCAGTAAAAAGAAGCCCTTTTCACACAGAAAATTACACCAAGTAATTTATATTTGTGAGGTTGTCTTTACTCTTAATCCTGCCAGTTTTTCTGTGTTTTTTCATTCTTTGACAGAGTCTTGTGTGCAAATTCATTAGGCTCCATTAGGCTTGAAACCTTGATGTGATTCTGAAAGTTTAATTCCAGTGAGAATAGGGGAAGATAGGACCAGAGGAGACAAACAAGGGAGAAGTCGGCTACTGACTTGTAGACGTAGCACTGCAGGGAGGTGGCCACCACTAGGTGACCGTACGCAAGAGAGGCTTTGATGACTCGATCTCTGAACTCCAACACGTCCACTGCATCGTTCATCACATTCCTCACCTGAGAAAAAAATACAAAAGAGAGGGACGCAAAAAGATGCGTGCAGTGAAGAAGAAAAAAACAAGAATATGGGTGAATCCTCAAAGGTTACAAAACAGGCATAAACTTTATACTACTGAGCAAACACTTTACATTTAAACTTGCAAACAACAAACTGGAGACACTAGTTTCACTAACAGAGGGGCGCACAAAGTCACGTACACACTAGAGAGTTTTTTTCTTAATATACACAGGAAACAGTCTACAGTATGTCCAAGTATACGCAGGGCAACTGTGGTCAGAGAAAGCAGTTTTTACTGTTTAGAGTGTGTGCGTGCACTGGTTTGGTGTTCATTTTTTCACCTGCATAGATAAATACTTCCCTTGCAGCTCTCTCTATGAATGAATGAAAGGGTCTTTTCCAGCACCAGGTGAAAGGTGGGGTTATTTTTACAGCTTTACAAATCTTCCTCCTCTGCCCCCTCCAGCAAGCCAAATTTACATGCAACACAACCAAGAATAAAAAACATTTGACCGCAAGGTGGTAAATTTAGCTGGCTGATTCACAAACCACTGGCAGATGTGCACTTTTAAAAAGGACTGTGAGGAGGAGAGGGGGAGGAGGGAGACAGAAAAGCGCCTGCGAGGCTCAAAATAAATGGCTGATGACCCGCGTTTGTTTGGTTTACATAAACTGCACTTGGTAAAGATGTCTACAAGCTAATGAGTGTACATGCGTGTTGGCACACATGCATGTGCGTGACCCTGTTTCTGTAGGTGTATCGTGTGTATTCCTGTCTGAAAGTATACAAGTGTGTGTGTATATGTACATTTGGGTGTGTTAACCGCATGTAAACGCTACCTTGTGGTTAGCTTGAGTTTAAACAGCAGAGAATGGTGGAGCAAGGGAGGCAGCTAGACAGGCTGGTCATTGTCATTGCAAGACTGCCTGGCACACTGGGAGGGTCTTACTATAATATATGGCCACAAGTAGCCAGGGCCTGGGAAGCATTTGCTTCTCTACATAGCATGTTCACTTCACCTCTTCACAGTCTGCCTATGGCATCTCGATATTTTTATAATTCTATCTTTATGCTGACATAATTGAGCTTGGCCCTGTTAATATTTGCCTGCCGAAAATATATTATTTTTCTTCTCAAAAACACCCTTAAAGACGTCTTTAACATGTAAAACAATATCTCTTATGATGGACCAGCAATCCAGGCGAGACACAAGCTTGATTCTTTTGCATATGCATATAACTGAGCGTTGAAAAGGAACAGAAACATGATTTTGAATGTGTGTGTGTGTGTGTGTGGCTCTTTCTCTACCTGCATGGTTCTCCTCTTGGTAAGGGTGATCACAAAGTTCTTCCACTCCCAGTGCTGCTCCACCACATGGGCAAAGATGACATGCCCGTTGCCGCAGGCCCCGGCCAGCTGGGTGCCGTCTGCAGACCAGGCCAAGCTGAACACACTGCCTGTGTTGGGCTTCTCCAACGCATAGGACCACTGGAGGGAGGGGAAGAGGGGGGAGAGAGAAAGAGAACACTATGGTTAATGGCTACAGATATATTATCTACAATCTTAAACAATTACCTTGGGGGCGGCTTAGAAACTAGAAACAATTAGAAGTTTAGAGAAGCGTGAAAGTCAAGAGTCGCGTATGAGTGAGTGCATATACGTGTGCGCACATAATGTAAACTCTGGTAGAAAGACAGGGGCCCAGTCAGTCAGTCACTGAGCTGTGATGAACTGTGAGACACTGAAGGAGTGCTCGGCCCTGCCAAGTCCAGCACTCACGCTCGTAAACATACACTCTGCTATCCTCATCTATTACATGCATGGGGGGCAGGGGTATACGGAGAAAATAGGGAGGGTTTATATATGAGCCCCCAAACTGAAACCAAAAGCTGATTAACAAGACCTCTCTCTTATTTTTTTGTAAGAAAAGGTTTTGAAAGAGGCAGAGCCTGTGAGAGAGGGGGAGAAAGACAGAGAGGCAAAGAGAGGCTAACAGACACAAAGTAATAGAGGAGTTTTCCCTTGGTCCGCTGCATTGGTGCTGCATCAGCCAAAGTCTGCACTGTTGATGACAGTCAGTGATGGCAAAAGACACAACTGAGAGATATGTGGCTCTTTACAGTATCTAAGACAAGAGCGCCTCTCTCATCTTTCCCTGAGGTATCCCTTTTCTCTACTTAATCCCTTTTTTTGCTCTCTTTCCAGTACTTTTTCCTTCTCTCGCTATTGTTTTTCCACGCTCGTGTCCCTGAAGTCTTCTGTGGAGTATCACAATAATCTGGTGTTTTGATTCACCGTGATTCAGTTGAGACAGTCTGGATCCACCAGTAGTTAAAAGTTTTCCGATTTGTTTTTTTTTTTTTTTCCAGGAACCAAGCAAAAGCTACGTTAACAGTACCAGAGTTAGGTACATTGAAAAAGTTTACATCTCATCCAGATAACATTTTTTGTGTCTTGCTGTGCACACCTGGGATCTTTCTGTCAAAACTAATGTTGATTTTCTCACAATACCCTGATACTCCCTTCTACAACCACAGTCAACCTTCCTCGTCGTCCCCCCCCCCGCCCCCCCCAGTCCTTCCTGATGCCTTGGGCACAAATGGCTGGCTGATCTGAGCTGCTTTCTTAGCTGTGATCTGCCACACAAATATATGCATTCACACCGTCAACTGCTTATGAAGAGAGAAAAGCACTAATGTTAGCCTAGTGCAGCCTGCGATGGAGAGACAAGTGTGGTGCAGCAGGCCAAGTGCTGCGGTGAAGCTCGGAGAAAAGGCCTCAGTGTGTTCGCTGCCTAATACGCATGCAGCTGCGGGATGTGAGGTGTGGCGTTATTTCCTCTTCGTTGCCTTTGACAGGGCTAAAGGTAACAGTCGGCAGGCAACAGGTTTGCTACAGGCTACTGCTTTGATCTCTTTCCCTCTCCTGCTCCGTCTGTCTCCCTCATACACACGTCTCTCAGCTGGTTTTAGTCAGCACCCTCCCAGTAGTTAATGTCATATCAGGTCCCAAAAATAGTCGCGGGACAAAAAAAATAAGACCTGTACCACCATGTGGACAAAAGATAATTTGTTAAACTTCAATTAAATGCATTTTAATTTCTTTTCCCTCCCTCTGCAGCTCCAGCCCTCTTCACTCATAAATCCTGTAACAGAAATTAGGCTTTCTTTATAGATGTATATATTCTTTATACATGTTTTCTCCTCCCTTCCAAACATGAGTGGAGATGTGCTTGTAAAGGCTCTACAGTCTGAGCCAGCGTTTACAATAATGAGAGATCTCATCTATTCTTCAGCTAACATCTTGAGATGGCCCGCTCTGTGTTAAAGCACCCAAGAGGGAAAGGAGAGGGGAGGGATAGATAGATGGAGGGTCAGAGATGCAGCTGAATGTATACACCAGATTGTAATGAAGCAGGACATATGATATCGGCCCAAGGAGCACTGCTGGATTCATGCTTACCTAATGCTTTTAACACATTGAGCCATTTGACTCCTTCTAGAGCCAGCCGGCAAGCCAGCAAGTGAGAATGTGTGTGTGTGTGTGTGGAGGGGGGGGGGGGGGGGGGTGTCTTTGTGTGTACAGTACTCGTGTGTGTGTGTGTGTGTACGTGTCTGTGTCTGCGCAGAGCATGTGTGTGTGGCAGAAAGTATAGATGAGTTGAAGTAAGTGTAAATACAGTATGGGTGAGAATAACAGATATAAAAGACAATAAGATAATAACACATCTGAGTAATGAATGGGTGTGTGCATGGGGGGGGGGGGGGGCAAATATGAATTCACATTTCCCTCTTGTGACTGCCCAATGTCTGTTTTGAAGGTGTGTATGTGCATGTGTGTGTAAAAGAGGTGAAAATCCTCTGGCTTGTCAGAGTTGTCAGGCAGTGTCTGACTATGGGACACAGGGGTTTTCCTATTGCTATCCAGAGAGGGGCGGGGAGGGCTAGCAGAGGAGAAACCTGGGACACAAAACCTTTTCCAGAGCAGTACTCAGCTACAAGATCTCTGCATGTCTTCCTCCTTGATCTGCCTTTCTTTCATTTATTCCCTCTCGCCCGACTGGTGAAGGGTTTAGATGTTCTGACAGCTGGCTGCCCAACCAGAAACTGGTCAGGAGAAAAACTGCCTCTGGGAGTCCTTCACTAAAAAAGAACGACAACAGGGGCATGTCCACTGGAAGGCAAATAAATTGGAAAATGCTCTTTACTATACATGTTTTACAGCCATCATCTGGTAAGTGTGAGACAGACACAGCCTAGTTACTCTGCTTGGTCTCAGAACGTTAAACCTCTGTTTACTTGCATCAGACTCTCCATAAATAATCATTCATCACTCACAATTTGAAATTGCATTGAGGCCGTCAATCAAATAACTATTTTATTCTTGCAATATTGTCTGACAACTTCTACACATATAAATACAGATCAATAACAGCACCTGTATGGTGTGATCGACTATATTGTAATTCAAAATGAGCAGTCAGAGATTTGGAGAAAAGCAAAAACAACAACAAAGCAAGACTGACATTTTCAGATGTTGGAAATAAGGTGCGGGTAGTAAGCAAGGCATAAAAGGGGTAAGGATGGACTATCAAGAGGATAAGAAAGAGGAGGAGGAGGAGGAGGAGATGGGGAAAGTAGAGGGCAGCAGGAAGAAGTGAATGACTCAGTGGCAGTAGATTTGGCAACTGGTTTTATTGGAGCCAAAAAGGTTGGAACAAAAAAATTACTGGAGAAGGCTGGAAGGACAATCAAAATTAGTGCAGAGAAATATTATACAGCATGAAGAAAGAGCAAGTCGACATGCAGAAAGAGTGCATAAAGGCTGAAATGAAGATCTAGGGAGGCCAAGTGGGATGTGGAAGGTGGGCCCAGACCATCATCTACTAAAGTCCACTCTCTGGTCACTGAACCCTGTGTGTCCATAATGGGCAGCTTTGTGGCCAGAGAGAAGGTGACAGACATGACGTGTAGTTCTCAGCTGAGTTGAGGGGGAGAGAGGGGGAGACCCCTCAAACTCACAATGAGCTTATACACGAAGACTACGTATATATATAGCAGCAAGGCATGGCTGCGCGTGTATGTCTAGGTGCAAACTTCAATGCATACAGAAACACACATGCCCACACACATACAGATGTACTTGTGTCAAATACATGGCAGGGGATCAAGTCTGGTAGTCTACACTTGTGATGATCTCTCTGAGCACCAAGCAAAACACCCACACATGCATCCTGTGTGTGTTGACATGTGTGTGTTAATGTGACTCAGACGCACAGACGTTAGTTGCATGTAGGTGACAAACCCCGGAGTGCTGAACTGGTCAAATGATACTGTGGGATGTTGTAGTACTGCACAGAAAAATGTGATAATGCTGGATAATTCTGAAGACAACGGCACACTCGCAAAGACACACATGCACACACAAAGAAACACAGCTAGTGAAATGTACGAATGTAGAGCCTCTTTAAGGAGCGTGCTCGCCCTCTCACTGCTCCCTTCCTCCTCCTCACTCTCTATGCATTTCTCAACATATGTTTACCATTAAGACTGGCAGGTGTTATGGGCCTGCCCCTTCTCTCTATTGTTGCCCCGCAGCCACAGCCAACATGGGGAGGCCTGCAAAAAGGTTACGTTAAAAAAAAAAAAAAAGTTAGCTTAAAGGCAAGGACGTTCTTGTTCTGAGAACCCCAAAAATTAGAACCCAAACTTGTTACTAAAGGCAAACGCTACCTCTAACTTGCTATGTGCTCCTCTCTTTAGAGGCACTACTTTCTCTGCCTTGTTATTTTTCTTAATATTTTTAGTATTTAGTATTTTATTACCCCACAGTTAAAGTGATTCTCCACCCATAACTTTAAGCTTGAAAGGTGGCTGTTGAAAGTTAACAGTCGTATCCATTTCCACAGAATATTGCCTGGGTTCAGCTTGAATTATGTTGATTATGGTTACGATTCCAATGGCAACAGGTTTTTACAGCAGAAAGAAAGGAAATTAAAACGGCAAGCAGCGAGGAACTGGCCCTCGCACCTCGCTCATCAGATGGAGTGGCAGCTGTGGGATTGCTACTGGAGGTCGGCTGACAGGGCTCTGAATTTTAAGGATTATCAGACACTGTGTGCATGGCTAAAATATTTCCTATGTGTAGTACGTGGTGCTGGAGATGAGATATTGGAAATTGTGTATACATTTCATGAACTATGTGTCATTTAGGCTTCACTTCCTGTTCCCCGTAAGCAACACTACATAAGAGAAATATTAATGCAGCAATAGATTCACCAGAGGGCAACTGACATGGATATACATTTTCATGAATATCGGACATTGCATGTAGGAGATAACTGTCACTTCCTGTGTCCACTATGTGGCACTAGAGAACACCCACTAATTACACGTAAAGTTGCTGTGTATCATGTGTAGACCACACCATGTGAATTTCATGTAAATCAGATGATGTTTGCCACATAGACCTGACTTCCTGTTGCCAGTAGGTGGTGCTGCACAAGGGGATCATTAATGCAGTAATACATTTAGTGGAGGTCACCTGACATGCATATGGATTCATGAATATTGGACATTGCACAAAGGAGTTAAATATAACTTCCTGTGTCCACTATGTGGCACTACAGAACACCCACTAATTATAAGTCATGTTGCTGTATATCGTGTAGACCACACCTTGTGTATTTCATGTAAATCAGATGATGTTTGTCATATAAGGCGGACTTCCTGTTGTCAATAGGTGGCGCTATGACTATGACTCCATACTGACAAAATTGACTGGCACGCCACATCAAGGCCGCTCCATGACACCTCAAAGGTTTCACAATTTAGCATCACAAAGGTCTTTAGATGTTAGCGAATAAATTTGAAGTCCCTCTGGTTAATTCTCTAGGATGAGTTCATTAACATACAATGCCTGTAAATGGCTTCAAACTGCGCAAAAATTGTGCAGTAAATTTAAAATGGCTCAATTCCTGTTAGGGTATGGCTCCAAGAGATTTTTTTTTTTAAGTCTGCAGATGGTACATCTGCCTACCAAATTTCTTACATCAAATACGTAGGTCAAATTAGGTGGGAGCTTTGACTCTGAAATTTTGTAGGGGGCACTATCGAGCCATTTTGCCACACCCGAGCCCAAGACCCATATCAGATATCACATCGCCAATTCTGATGCATGTGCAAAGTTTTGTGAGTATTTGAGCACCTCTAGCACCTCAAAAATGCTAAAAGTAATTAGGGGGCCCTATATAGCCGACGTGCCACGCTCAAGCCCAATTGCAATATCAAATGGAAATATTTAATAGTTTGAACATGGATGCAAAGTTTCGTGAGTTTTTGTGCATCCTAAAGTCCTCAAAGGAGTTCGTAAAATGAAAACTTACGCACGAAATCCAAAATGGCTGATTTCCTGTCAGGCGGGGAAAAAAAAAAGAGTATATATTATATGATGAGAGCAATCATCCCACCAAATTTCATGAAAATCAAAGCAACTTTATCCCAACATGGCCCTGTGTTTGAAAAATTTGTACCTTGCATGGTGAGCTATTTCTGTTTTTCATGAGTGACCACTGAAAGCAGCTTATTACATCAGTTACATCAAAGCTGTGTATTAAGCAATTTTTTAGGCAAAATATGAGGTTTTGGAAGATACTGAATTGCTATGAAAACGCTATGAAGGACAAAACTTAAAGCTTACTGGGGGTGAGCATTTGATACTAAAAACACTGATTTTGAGTGGAGTATAACTATAACTAACTCTATCAAACACTTTTATTCAATCTTACTTTAGAGCGGGTTATACGCAAGACTTGCCTGGTGTATGAAATACTGACTGAAACAACACAAGCAGAAGGTAACTTAAATAAAAAAAGCACTACAGGAAAAAGGAGGAAACAGACAGATCAAATGAGGAGCAGGAAAAATATTAGAGACAACGTCAAAGGAGCAAATGAAAGTGTGTATCTGTACCCTTGGTTTACCCCTTCCCCCTCTCTGTATCTGCACTACCTGAATCAGTGCTTTGGTCTACATGACTCCGTCTGAGGGGGGTGGGGGTGGGTAGGGGTGGAGCTCAGGCCAGGGAAAGGGTTAATGACACATGTCTGGGCTAATGGCTCCCAGTGGAGCTATCTGCTGATTCAGCCCCATTACTTCACAAGCATTAAATATGTCTGCCCTGACCGCTCTCTGCTCCCCCCAGCCCCCAATGCAAGTCAACAACATGCTAATAAGAAGCGGGGCATGAGATTTCCAGGCTTTCTATGCTTTTCTAGCCCTTCATCTCTGACACTCCTGTCACACTGAAACAAGCATCCAAGAAAAACATTTAACTGTCATTAGTGTTAATGGGTCAACCTGCGTCTCTGACCCTGCTAAAAACTTGCTTTTTATGAAGGTCCAACAATGTTGGACTTTGGTATAAAAAGATGAACATAATGTAAATTTATTGTAGTACTTTCCCATTAAAGTGAATAGGAAAGTGGTCTAAGACTTTTGGACCCCACTGTATATAGCACTGTATAGAGTATATATTGCACCAAATTCTGCTCCTCTCAATTGCAACATTTGACCATGATTATTGTTAATTTTACGACTTACACATGATAAAGTGACACAAATTTGTCTACAATAATACCCAAAGCTTTAATTTCAAGTGTAAAAACAACATTGTGTCATCCACTTTTAATGATATGGAAACATGACAATTATGTTTAGCAGCAACCCAGTATTTATCTGTGACCAACAATGTGGTATGAATGGTCAAAACTGGGTTGAACATGAACAGATTCCACAAATGCTGACTTTCTTCAACAAAAGAGAACAAATGAAAAAGAGTGCCTGCGCTGCGAATGATCACTCTTTCTGTCTAAATGGAACTACTGACAAATAAAGCTGCAGATATCTGGCAAAATGTAGATTTTTTTTTAGACAAAGTATTTAAATCTTTTTCCGATACCGTTCAGCCCTACTTTTGACCATCTATACGTGACTGTGATCTGCCACCGTTTAATCACACAGCAGTTTTTAGCATGAAACAAGACTTATGCTCCAAGTGTTAGAGGTACTTGTTTATCTCAGTGTAACATGACAAATTTTGGCAACAAAGCCCAAGATTGCTGTTTCAAGCTTATGATATTATGTACAATTTGTACATTGGTGAAAGGAGAGCTATATTACTTGTTAGTTTAGCACTGTGCTAATGGGCTAGTGGGAGCTGGTAGGAGCCAACCTAGTCCAGGGTTAACAGTCTTACATAAATCAGAACAGCTGGCAGACTCTCTGCAAAGCCAGCTGGCTTCAGTTTGCCTGTGTGTCTGTGTGCAGGACAGAACCTGGCAGTGCAGGTTCAGAGTGTAAATCCCTGCACATAATAAACACAACACACATGTCTGAGCGTAATGGACACTAGACATATACAGGTATCTAGCTGTAAACAGACAGAAAATGCTGACACAAATGTACTCTTCAAGACAAAACCCGTTCCCAAACCAATGGTGTGAGATGAAAAAAGTGAAGGAGAGTGAAACTAAAAACAAAGCCGTTTGTTTTGGGGAAAGGAGGAGTTTTGGATGAGGGTTCATCAATCTCTCAGCAGATTAGGAGGCCTTGTAAATGTCAGCTTGCAGTGACCCCTCCATGGGGGATGGGGTTGACTGTTAGGATAAGGGCAGGCTGGGCCTATGTCTGACTGGTCAGACCTATGTGTGGGAACTCCTCTGGCTGGGAATTGGCCTCTTAGATGGTCTGGGGTGATCCAAAACACCACACCTTTTCTAAGAGCTGACAGTTACAGTTTTACTCAGCTGCCACCTATCTGTATGTAATGTCACTTCACTCTGTATGTTATATCCTATACCATCAAAGTGACTGTGTTTCTAATAATTAATAAGTTGTTTTTTTTTAAAACTGTATTACCTAGAGAAAAATCATTTTCAAGACTGGTGAGGTATACTGTCAAGATGCTCTGTACCTTGTAATGAAGCTTAACCGCTGTATTACTCTACACACTATCAAACAGAATTAGGACTTGGGCCCATAGAACAGCTTCTTTCAAGTGTGCCATGGCACTGCATAGTCTAAACTTCCACAATTAATCTAAGATTAATACACACAGCTACACACACCGTCAACACTAACGAATCACCAAAGAGGTGCTGCTGCATCACCTTGATACAAGGCTGCGATCTAAACGAAACTATACACAGGAAATATTATTGTTACCTGAGGTTTAACTTTGAACTTTTAACCTTTGATGCACCCCCTCAGGTAAGCTGATAGAGAAATGGGCAAAAATAGTCCCTCAAGGAATGTGTGACCTTGTGATTACAAGAATTACAGCAAATTCAACCAATCCCTCAGTTGAGAGCTTGTAATTTTTAATAACTGACATAATATTTCTATGACTCTAATTTATAGGATGCCTGAATATATTTAAAAAATGTTCTGCTTATGTGGGACTTTATGTCCTCAAATGTCTTTTTTTAGTCTCTCTGTTTTGGTTTTGTCTTCAAAAATGATGTTTAATGAACAGATATGCATATATTAAACTACTTAATTTTATTGCTTTGTAGTATTGTTGCGTTATGACCTCTTACTCAATACAATGTATATTACCGACGTTTAAAGTACCCAATAAATGCTAAGTGAACCTGCTAACAGTTATAGTCTCTGCATGCATTATCGCTCTGCATGCTGCACAATAAACCATTTGCATTCCCTGCCTCTGCAATAGCACACAACAACTATAGCCATCTTATAAGCCCATTTCTAAACATAGCCCAGTGAGAGGAGCTCTGCACTTGACTGGGCTAGAGAGATACAGAGTCTGGGCCTGGGACGAGTGTAGAGTGACACAAGTTGGAGCTCTGGCAGTGTGAGAGGAAACAGAGAGGAGAGAGGGGTGGGTGGGTGTGTGAGGGGGAGCAAGACAAACTAGAAGATAGCGAGAGAGAGAGGGAGAGGGGGAGAGAGAGAGAGAGTAATGATCTACACATGGTTTCATGCTGGAGCCTCAACATAGTAACCATAGACACATGCTGGGGCCTCCTGGGACTCATCAGCAGGACACAGCTGTGAGCTGGACAGCAGAATTCTATTAGCACCAACTATGCACACATGCGCTTGCAAACTCTCTCTCTCGCTCGCTCGCTCACACACACACACACACACACACACACACACACACACACACAGGTAATTTAGGTATTTGACTGTGTTTTGGCATGCTACACGGGGCACAACACATTAGACCCTTTACCCTACAACGGACCTACTACACCACTGAAGGTAGGTCTGGTATATACTGATCACTTGATCGGGTTAGTTTATCCAGACACAGATTGAGAAGTCTGAAAATATTTTGCCAATGACCCCAGACGAGTTTCTATGGGATCTCTACAAACACAAAGAGTTTATTTTGCACTGACAAGCACTCCTCTCAACTGTTCTTCAATGGGTTATGTAATACCTGTTGATAACAGCTAGTCTAAACTTTATGGGGTATTCTAGGTCTTAATTTCATCCTGACACCTTGGCTAGTCATCTATAATGTGAAAATCACATATGCCCATGAATTCAGGTCTCATATGACTTAAACAAATACAGGTATCCATATAGCAATAAAAACACACACATTAAGCTAAGTGCATACATACGCATATGTGATGACAAGCCCATTACTTCTCTGCGGAGGAGAACATATATAACAAATTATGCCGAATGAGGGAACCAGTCAATAAATTAGTCAACGTCAAAGCGTAGCACCATTCGGATCCATGTGGAAGCCAACAGAAGGGGGGAGGAACCCTGGGGAGCAGCCAAAATTAAACCCTTTCAAATCATCCTTTTCTGGACCTTGGTCCATTGCCTCCAGCCCAGCCCTAGTCCTCAATAACAGCCCTTAATGAACTCTGGGTTGGCAGTAAAGCTTGAAGTGATACCCCAGTTCCACACATGCTCTGCTTTCACTTATTTGTGTGCACCACCAAAGCCCTTTATTTGCTCCCTGCCTTCGTCACTCAGTATCACCCTCGCTCCTTATACCGTTTTATCCCTCTTTCCTCTCTTTCTCCTTCTTTCTCTCTGTGAGTGTCACATGTTTGTCTAGCTAGTGGAGGTAGTGATTTAGTGCTGCTAAGAATGATGACTCTGCCAGTGGGCCTGGCAGGGCACTGTCTCACTGTCATACGCTTACTCCAGCCGTGGGGGCAGGGAAGGAGAGGGGGAGAAGAGAAGGGAAAAAAAGGAGAGGGACGAAAGCAGAGTGAGAGAGAGAGAGAGAGAGACTTGAGGGAAAGAGAAACCACCGTCTTTTATGGAGACCAATCCTCCAAGCCTCGCTGCCTAGGCCAACTTTACAGGATATATTGGACAGTTCCACACTACCCCGCCCCCCACCCTTCCAACTGCTCTCTTTTCTCAGCTCTTTTTTATGCTCCCCTCCTTTTTGGTTTCCAACAAGGCAAGCCTTTAGCCGAACTCTGGAGAGGTGTAAAAGTAATACCATGTCAACAAGTGCCTTTTACTCTAACCCACTTTACGCACTCAGGCACCGGCTCAAACACACACACATGAGCTCGCACTAAAAAAATTGGGGTCAATCATCTGCAAGAAGGACTTTAGTATACACTGTTCCACAGGCTGTGCCAGAATAAGTTCAGAAACACAGAAAACCTAAGCCTGTTCGGCACAAAGGACGTACAATACAAAGGAGAAACCATTATCCTCACATTCTGGTTGGGAAACTAATGAGCTCCTTGGGATGACAGATTAAGTCTACATGCAAGTACAGCATCTTACACTTTTACACTGTTCACACCCACTAGGACAGGCCTTGGTGGGCCTGGCAACCTCATCAACATGTGCTAAAAGGAATTGGTAAAATTATTCATATGAAAACAAGAGAGAGAAAACAGTGGAGGAAGAAAACTTAGAAGGGTGATATAGACCCCAATTGCCCTTTTCAGAACTTGTGCTCTCTTCCTACATCTGCAGTTCACGGTGTACAGAGGGAGCAGCCTCACTACAGCAAGAGAACAGAAAGGAAGAGTGCAGAAAGCATGAAATAGCATGCAAAAGTGCAGATTTGTAAAGGGAGGGAGGGAGGGAGGACTAAGCAAGTGGGGGGAGAGAGAGTGAGAGAGAGGAGAAGCCCTGCCCAGTTGCCTGGGGAGAAAACTGCTCTGCTGCTGACTCAGGACTCTCTTTGTTTGAGAATGCTCCCTCGCTCTTGCTCTCTCTCTCTCCCTGTTTCACACACACTCACGCTCTCAAACTTACTCTTCTTTTTTGAGACACTCAGTCACCATCTTTTTCTCATGTGCACATGGCGTTTCTTTGTCAGAATTGCACCAATTATTTCACTCTGACTTACTCGTCATCGTCTCTCCTGTGTAACCCCCCCCCCCCCCCCCCGCTGTTTTTCCACCCACTATTCTCTCTCTCTGTCTCTTACTTTTTGCTGCCTTTTCCCTTACTGTGCAGTGACATTTTTCTCCATCTGCACTACTGTACTAAAAAGTCCCCTTCTCATGTGATGAAAACAGATAAAGGCGCACAGTCTAATAAATTTACAGTGGTTTCTTTAGCCTTTTCATGCTCCACTAACAGTGGTTCACGATCAGGACCAGAACTCTGGGCCGTTTTATTCTCTTCCAGCAGCGGCGATTTCCAGATGTTGGCTGGCCAGTGGTTGGCAGCAAACTGCCAGCACAGGCTCAGGTATATGCTC